>NC_051860.1:1357196-2022560 GCF_000002435.2 Giardia duodenalis
GGTTCCGCTGCACATCAAGAACAGAGGAATGAACAGGATCTATTGAAAGAGAGTTTAACCATTGATGATATTAGGACAACAGGGAGACCAAAGAGTGCACGACTACAAAAGAACTTGAAAGAGCTTCGTGATAGCTGTGCTTCAGTGAAGGGAACAATACAGGCGAGTGAGATTCTTAGTACCATTGAGCGCGTCGCCAGTAAGATCTATGGTATAGAAACTAATAGCAGCGTAGGCGTACACCTACAGGCATCCATCTCTCGCTCACAAGCAGCCTTAGCCCAAACTGCCGGGATAAGTGAGCAAATCCAGTGCTTGAAGCGTAAGGCAGAGGTTGAGGCATCTATGAAGAACTTGGAGACTAATTATGCAGGTATCCTCCAACAGTCACGCTACACACAAGATGCAGAAGGGGCTGGGCGACTATTAAGCTCACAGTACACCAAACTATCAGCTGAAAAAGCAGAGCTGATAAGAAACACTCATACAGATGATCGACCTGTCAGTAAGATTTTCAAGGAAAAGGTTATTTCCCCTGAGAGGCGCCATGAGCTCCTTCATAGGACGCTTAGCGAGAGACGAGATCAATGTCTTCTTTCAGATCCTAGTAAGACGCCGCTGATGCAGTCTGTGCTTAGAAAGAGTATCACAGACTGCAAGAGTAACCTGCAAGATGCAGGAAAAGCCGACGGGGATCGTTGCACTGCGTTGATGTTGGCTGCCACAAATGGCTTCTCTGCTGCAGTCCAACTTTTAGTACCCTTTGAGCAGCGCATGCAAGATAAGTATGGCCAAACGGCTCTTATGAAGGCTGCAATTGCAAACAGTCCAGAGGTCGCCCTTATCTTAAGGGAGCACGAGGCAGGAATAAAAGATCATGAGGGTCATACAGCATTGTACTATGCTCTTCTAAGTCGTAATATGGTTGTCGCAGAAATTTTAAAGGAGTATGAAGGAACATACTCTGCATTTGGATCTCAGACCACTGCTAACAAAACAGAGCTAATGACTGCCGCGGAAAAGAACGATCTCGTGCGTGTTTATTCGTTGCTACCAGCTCAAGGAAGAATGCAGGACTCCAATGGGAAGACGGCTCTTATGTATGCCGTTGAAGCAAATGCACTGCCATGCATTCGTCTGCTAGCAGCTAAAGAGTCTGGACTAAGAACAACCGCTTCTCACCCGGAAGGCCCAGATTTTACGGCCCTGATGTTGGCAGTTAAATCCGGAAATATTGAAGCAGCAGAGATCCTCTTTCCACACGAGAAGCAGATTCGCAGAGCACATGGTCCGAGCATAGAAGCTTATGCACAAACAGATGCGATGAAAGATCTTGTTGCACGCTATCAGAATGAGCCTTAACACGGACTGCTCTACTTCTTCTACAAACCAGTTAATCCTAAAGTAAAATATGGATGATCTGTTTGATTTTCAAAACGGCTTCTCCTTTGGGAGCCTCGATGGCTTGGGTGGTTCTGCAGGCAACGGTGGAGACGAGAAGAATGGAGATAAAGCTCCAGATTCCATTGATGAGTATAATTTAGACAATTTTAACATCGACAACTTTTTGGAAGATACTCCAGGTTCAGTACCTGCTAAGGAAGAGGCTCAGAAGAAATCACAGCCGGTGATAAAAGCACAGGAAAAAGACCCATTTGCTGGGGCTAGCGATCTGTTTGATTTTGGGTCGGACGAAAAACCAGCCTCAACACAGAAGGACACCCAGCAGACAGCCTCTTTCGGGGCAGGAAAAGAAGATGATATCGTGTGGGGAGATTTTTATCAAGAAGATAGTCCTCGTAAATCCCCCGGTATCACGCAAGTAGAGCCAAGAAAGGATTCTCCTGTCAAAAACGGGACAGGGAAGGTAACTGTTTCTAATTCTGCACACTTACCTTCCACTGCTGAGCAGCATAATGGTACATCTATTGATAAATTCGATGACGATTTTGGAGACGACTTTGGAAATGATTTTGAACCGAATGCTCTAACTGTGCCAGAAGCCAATCATTTATCGACTGACGTCTCTGAGCCGCGTGCTATAACTCCCAATCCAGAGCCAGAGCAGCTGAGTTCTTCTATGCATAGTCCCCCAAAGGAAACATTAAAGCAACTTCCACAAGCACACACTGATGCAGTGACAGATGCGTGGCCTAAAACTGTAAGGAGTACTGGGAGCGTCATTGGAAAGGTCACAGGTTCTCAGTTCGTTAAGGCGCGGCAGCCCTCTCTTCCCTTCTATGAGGACACTTCTGATGAGGCTGTCCCGGTAAAGAACCCCGAAAATCCATTTACAGTTGCACAAAAGCCAATCTATTACTCTCCGCCTAAATCAGAGCTAACGACGACTACAGACGAGACCAGTGCATTGACAACAGATGCATCTAGCCATATACAAGCACCGGCAACAACTCACGTTACTGCCATTCCAGCGTCTAAGCAAGCCCCTTTACCTCCTCGATCCAGAAGTACGTCTCCAACTCACTCCGACACCTTAAAGCGACTTCAAGACCAAATGAACGTTATCCTGCACGAGCTTAAGGGTCTCACTGTTGGCCCGGATATGACCCAGCTCACATCTGCTCTGACTTCTGAAATTATAAAGCATCTACCGAAGGAGACACAACAGGGACATTCCAACAGTTTGCAGGCATCGGATATTCAATCACTGATTCAAAATGCACTTGATCAGACCAAAGAATCTGCATCAAGCCTTGTAGACCCGACTCCAGCACTTCACGGAATAGAACATAACATGCGCCGTTTGGAGGAGTCCATCGCAACTAAGCTTCAAAGCAAGTTTGCAGATGATTCTTGTAAGGAGGGTAAGATACTTGATACAATTAAACGATTGGAGCTTCAAATGAGTGGGATACAATCAGAAGTTTCCTCATTGGCTGTTAAGGCACAGCATTATAAGCAGGTGCACGTGAATGATCCGAATGTCCTGGCCCTAAATGCAGCAATCAACCTCGCCGAGGAGCGTGCGAAGCGCGCAGAAGATAGGTACAATGAGTCTATTCAAAAAGTCAGCGACCTTACAGCAGAAGCCAAAAGAGCTATGGAAGAAGCAGAAAGGGCAAAGATAGAAGCCAACACTGCGTTAACATCAGCTAACCTTAGGGAGGCGAAAGCGAGAGATCTTGAAGAGGAGCTGAATAGACTTATGGAATCACTACACACCAGGGAGCGCAATATTATTGCCAGAGAGAGTGAGCTCAGAAAGAAGGAGGCCAATCTTCGTGAGCGTAATATTCAGCTGGAGACAGAGATGCTCAAGTTAACTACTCAGAAAGCAGAGCTGGAGGAACTTAAGGCAAAAGCAGATGCGTCCCGTCAGCTATCTATTTTAGAAAGGAACCAGTTGATTAAAGAGCAGGAAGAGCTTATTAATAACAACATACTTCCAAATCCGGCACCAGTCCCCTTATACACAGACCTTCCATATAGACAATACCCCTCTGTTACCACATCACCTCATAATGGTGGCAATGCCTTATCCATGTCTGCAATCGCAGCAGAGCCTCAAAAGCGTAGTAAAAGTGCAGCAAGAGAGGACCTTGAACGTGCAGTCAGCAAAGCCGATAAGGCGCTTAAGACTTCTCGCATACTGAGCACCTCTCAGATGCTTGGAAATCAAAAAGCAGAACCTTTTCTTGTTGATACAACTGCACATTCCTCGTTAGCTGCCTTAGAATACGATCTTCGCTCCACAGACCCCAAGCGAGAGGCGTTGCGTGTGGCCCGGAAATTTTTACAGGAAAAGGCACTAGCCAAGAGCATGACAGATACCCGGCCACCGAAGCCTCAGCCTCTGGTTGATACAGCTTCTTTGGCACAGAGCCTGAGCCTTAACAGTAGCAACGGAGCTATGAACTTAACAGCAATGCCTACTCGACCACACGCACCTCCCTATGTCATTTCTTCTGGCTCAGAGAAGAGCAACTCTATGGCCAGCTCGCTTCCAAGCAGCCGTACATCATATGTCGAACCCCCCATATTTTCTGCAGCCACTGCGACTGCATCAATGAGTCAATACCCCTCACAGTTCTCGACACAGCGACCTTCGCTTCCATATTCTAGCAGGCCAACATCCCGGACAAGCGATAACATAGTGGCGCAAATCGCTGCAATTAATCGACCGTTTACACCAATTACGTTCGATCAATCGCAGTACACACCGGCAGAGGTTATCCGAAAAGCATCTTTGGCTACCGTTACCCCAATAGTAGAGGCTCAGAATAGCTTTGCCACACGAACCACAAGCAAGCCCAGTAGCTTTGATATTTCTTCAGGGAGTGCTCCACTTGGGCCCTTGACATCAGAAACGTCTAAGTCTACCGACATTCCCGTTATGACGGCAGTTTCACAACTTATTCATCGCCAACCCTCAGCTCAACCCCCTTCTAACTCTACGTCAACTGAGATTGCTGTTCTCTACGATCAGTCATCTGTTCCAATAGCCACAACTAAAGGAGAAAATCTGGATGTACGGGAGTCCGCATCTATTGTCACAGCAGTTCAAAACTTGCCGTCTGCCTCCACCAGCGCAGTAGATCCAGAAGCGTCTAGCTCTCGTAGTGGTAATGAGACAAGCACTCATTTTGGAACACAGCAGCAAAAGCAGCCTGATCACGCAATGGGCTCAACTGCTGTTCAGCTCCAGCCGCCAAC
This sequence comes from Giardia duodenalis, assembly GCF_000002435.2. NCBI lineage: Eukaryota > Fornicata > Diplomonadida > Hexamitidae > Giardia > Giardia duodenalis. The sequence goes on from NC_051860.1 coordinate 1,361,871, forward strand.
TCAAGACTTGGCCACAGAACCGTCTATGAGTGCGTCCGCTCCAATCCCCTACCCGACAAATCGAGAAAACCCAATGCTTGCCGTTCAGTCTTCGAAGAGCGACCCGTCAACCTCGGGAAGCATATCTGCAGTGACGACATACAAGAAACAATCAGCAGGAGAGCAGGAAGTTGGCCACCCAGAGCTGAATTTCAGTTATCCCTACCAAGCACAGGTGGAGCCATATGCATTTCTGCCTCAGGTATCTGCATCTCAACCAGGGCTTCTAGATGCGCTGTCAGAATCAAATCAAAACCGCTATTCAACCTCCAGGTTTACTGCCCAGAACGAGTTCTATGAGTTCAGTCCCCAGATAAGTACCAGTGACTTGGGCTATCCAGCACATAATCCCTTTGCAGACATTAAATATGACCTCGGCCTGTCAAACTTCAACAGCAACGAGCATTCTACAAGCCCAATGTTTCCATTCTAGCCAACCCAGTGATGATTGCTGCCGTATTCATCCAAGCCTATAGAATTAAGGTAGTGTGCCCGAAATGGCAACCAATTAACCTCCGCGCAGAGAAGACAAAACAGCTACAATTCCAGGCCTTCCACATCATCACGTCTTTCTGCCCTTCCATCTTCATTGCGCTTTTCCGTTTTTTTATTCTGCTCATCAATTTCCCTGCTGATCTCGTCGTCAACTTTTCTAACAATCGACTCCACTTTTTCTTTGATCTCGTCAACAGAGTCTAGCGACGTGATGACGTGCTCTGTCCTTTTCTGGGTAGCGTACTTTTCGTCTATATGCTCAATTATTTTGTTCATATACACTTCCTCTGTGTCTTTCTCATATAGTGTGATGGAAACAGTTGCCTTTCCAAACCTACCACCACGTCCAATGCGATGAGTGTAAAGGGTAGGGTCTGCCACTTCATCCCCGTTATTGACCCACTTGACAGGTGGGTTATAGTTGACCACCAGCCTTATAGTAGCGACATCTATTCCTCGAGCCAAGCCATCGGTAGTGATCAAGCAATTGGTTTCGCGCTTTCTGAACTTTTCAAATTCTGCCATCTTTGCTTCCTTGCTCATGTCTGAGTGGTATCTAGAGCAACTATAGCCAGCGTTTTTCATCACTCGGTAGCACTCATCAACAAATTTGCGTGTTTTGCAAAAGATAATGGATTGCGCACCTTTTTTATAGATTTCCAAGTTAATTACTTTGTCCAGGGCAACAGTCTTATCTGCCTCGGTACAACAGAGAGAAAACTGGACAGAATTTCCTAGGTATATGTTCACGCGCTCCACAAAATACGGGTTGTCAACATCTAGCCACTCCTTAACCATCGTATCAACGACCTCACTAGGCATAGTAGCTGAGTAGAGATATCGCCTGGTCTTCTTTGGAGCAATCTCAATAAACTTCGATATCTCATGCTTGTTTTCAATGAAGTAATCGGCCTCATCAATAATTATTGTATTAATTGCGGTACAGTCAAAGGTTGCCCGTTCTGCTATTCGTGTCTTCCCTTTCACTACTATCTTTCCGCTGAAATTATTTAAAAGAGAGTGAATTGTCCCGATAACGATATGTGCAGTGGGATTCAATTCGCCTTCATTCAGTTCGTCTTTAGCAAAACAAAGGCTGACACGGATATTCGACCCCTTGGCAAGATTCTCAGCGACTCCATATATTTGACGACACAAAATTTTCGTGGGAGCAATTATGACGGCCTGTGGAAGACTTTTATCTGGTGTGATATGCGACATGGCAACGGTGAGAAACGATATCGTCTTCCCGGTGCCAGTGGGGGCCTCAAGGAGCCCGGAGCGCTTACGATCGCACAGGATTGGCTTGATAGCGGCCACCTGTGTCTTAGTGGGCATATGAAAGCCAGATGCGTGCAGTAACTCCATAATAGACTCTGGCACAGACAGCTTCTCCCAACTCATAGTGTCATCGAACAAGTCAATCTTATCATCAACAGGCAGAAGTGCTGTGTCCTCCTGTTTGTCAGCCATTTTTTAATGTTCACGCGTGTTTCTATTTTTTATTAAATATTTATCTCTGCAGAAAATCTTGGCATTTAAGACTTCAGGGCTGTTGAATTTTAGGACCACGGGATAGGCATTGAGGTTTTGTGCTACTGAACCTCCAATCAAGATTCGCGCCCCTTTGATTTGAGTCGTATCTTCTATGCAAGGACGTTGCGCTGCATCTGCTCACAAATCTAGCTCTAGTAGGGCAAAAACCACGGAGCCTACTGCACTCATGTATGCTGTCAGAGAGGGCCGCATTGACACCGTTCGTTTTCTAGCAGAAAAGGAGAGCGGGTATCTTGATGAGAAAGGAGACACTGCACTCATTATAGCCGCTTGTTCAGGGAACTATGATGCTGTTTCCATCTTAGCACCATTGGAGGCAGGAATCCGTGGCTCGGGTAGACAGACAGCCCTCATGCATCTGTCGTCTCTGGGGTGCCCTCCCCATTTGCTTAAGCTACTTATTCATGTAGAAGCAGGTCTTACAGATAACATGGGATGGACAGCGCTTATGTTTGCTGCACTATGGGGCCACGTGGAAACGATTTCATGCCTAGCTGATCTTGAAGCCGGCATGCAGGACCAAGATGGGATGACGGCTCTTATGCACGCAACCTCGAAGAGGAGACATGCTGCTGTCGAATATCTGCTAACACACTGCAAGGAAAAGGAGGTGGGCCGACAGAATAGCTTGGGGAGAACTGCACTCATGATTGCCGCTACACTGGAAGGTCCAGAAAGCTACACAATTGTACAAGCGTTAGCTCCACAGGAAGCAAGAATGAAAGATCAAAATGGGATGACTGCATTGATGTTGGCAATAAGGTGCAACATCGAGAGTAACACTGAGATCTTAGTGTATCTTGCTCAGTTAGAGGCCGGAATCCAAGACAAGGACGGGATGACTGCGCTTATGCACGCTTGCTTGCGTGGAAATGGCACAGCTCTTGAGGTGTTAGCAAGGAGTGAGATAGGAATCTTGGATAGGCGTGGGTACTGTGCTCTAAACTACTGCATAGAAAATTACAAGGTCACGTTCTACCCCTATCTCGTCTCAGAACTAGATGTAATCTCCAGGCTTAACCCCTACAAACAGCTATTCAGCAGAAGGACGCTGTTGATTGACCTTGTCTTTCTTAGCTCACACTACAAGATTGCAAACCTGATAAAACGTTGGCTACATGTCATTGTCGTAAAGCTTAGTGATGTGGTCCATTTCGATACGACCGTTGAGCCTGCTATACTGGACTTCTCCATCTATGCGTTGATCGAGCTCTTGCTCAACTATTACATAGATAGCGCACCCATTACCATTAACGACCTTTTGCGTAGCTATGATGAGCTGTTAGATACCGTCCTAGAGGCACACTTACACACCGTATGTAGCGTTTGCCTAGATTGTTTTGCGTCAGTCATCCATCTTCCATGCCGGCACATGGCCATGTGCAGCAAGTGCCACGAGCAAAATGAACAGTTGAGAGGCAAATGTGTAATTTGCAAGTCGATTGTTAAAGATTCTATTGTTCTCTCTCTGCATAGATGTGAATAACCATTTTATGTATTGCAGGTCAAACGAGTAACGTGCGTGTTGGGGCTGTCTTGCTGCAAAATTAAAAATGTTTCCTCTGTTGCCACGCTATGTGCGGGGATCACAGAACGTCACACAGGGTATATCCATGCTCTATGTGCTTAAAGACTCCAAGAAAAAGAGTGCCATGGGATCCGTGTCTACTGTGCAACTGACTCCATCCAAGCGCGGAAAGAATATGATTGCCGTCTCCACTGTCAATGACAAAGAGTGGCACGGTAGACTTAACGAGTTCAACTATTACACCTACAATACATACCTCAAGTCCGAGGTGGATGCTCAGATTGCAGGGGTTGTCACTGAGACTTGTAGGTACGGCCTCCCTTTTACTTTCTTCACTCCCTTGATAGTCTGCAACAATGAGATCTCCAATCTGATTGTGCCATACGAACAATATTTCAAAGACCTTATATCAGAGGTAAAGTCTGTGACCTTCACAGCTCTTGGGCTTAAGAACGGAGGCATTGTAGATATAGGTAAGCACATTACCGACAAAAATCCATCAAAGCAACCAGTCCCCGTGTCCCTAACGTTCAATTTGGCCGGAGAGATCGATTTTTCTCCCAAGCTGTATCTAACGGAATTTAGGGAATTGCACAAGACTCGTAGCAAGTGCACCTCTTACACGGAGAGGATGTCTGCCCTCAAAAACTATATCATAAAGACTGACGATCTTACTTGTGTTATTCTGACTTACACGAGCTGGGTTGACAACGCATCGCATATCTACCCAGAGGGGCGCTGCGAGATGGTTCATACCTTTGTTGTCCCCATATTTAGGGACGAAGATAAGTTTTGGAAAGAAAATTTCCGAACGACTTATAATCCATACGATCTTGACTCTGTGCAAAAGAAGTTTGATTTGGAGTCTCCCGCTATAGCGGAGAAAGTTTTCATGGCGCAGTATGTCCACTCGGGGAAAGGATACTTCAATGACGACTCTCAAAGGTTTATGCCCAAAACGTCTGGCAAGGAGAAGCCAGCGAAGGTTCCCAAAGCCACTCCAAGAAGCTCAGCTCAACCTTCTGACGGTCATGGTGAGTATTCCAAGCTCACAGCCTTCCAAGCCGACTACAATTCTCTTCTTTACGCCCCTGAAAATGTTCTGACCAGCGACCACTTTAAGCCGAGCACTGCTGCAGAGTATGTGCTGTTCTCGACTCCATGCGCATCAGTGAAGGTCCTTTACAAGTATCTCTACCTTCGTGAAGCCCTCACAGCCGCTATTATGATACTTCCAGAACGCTTTCAATGCTCCCCAGGTACCGTTTTGGCAGCCATTTCCTTTGTGGGACATGTGCAGTACACCAAATGCCTCAATCATCGTGGGTACAACACTATGGACTTGGTCGGTGGGCAACGTGCTATGTTTATGGCCCACCATTTGAAGGTCGACCCTAACTTCTTGTTCACTGCTGACAACTCTTCGCGTGCAGAGACCTTTGAGCTTGTTACAGAAAGTGGTGGATCCCTCGTAGTCAAGTTGGAGCGTTTCGATAACTGTACTCTTGTCGATGAAACAGAGGACATCCCTGTTTTTGAGGGAGATGGCACGTTCGTTGAAGATCAAGACGATGATGATAAGGATAGCGTGACTATTGAAGACTCGATAAAGTCTAAGCCACCTGCTAAACCGGTGGTGTATGCGACTGCGGCACCCACCAGTACTGGCTCGAATAATGACCTCATAGTAGCAGATCTGCAAGCACAACTTGATGCAAAAGACAAGCTTATAACTGTTAGCGCAGAGAACATGAAGGCGGTAGAGTTGGAGAACAAGCGTCTCTGTGAAGAAATAGCCGATTTGCAGAAGAAGCTTGGAATCCCTCAAACGTATGAAGGCCGCGACCACGCGGATAATACATTTAGCGAAATGAATCCTGCATCTTTGTCACAGATTACATCGGGTCTAGGAACACAACGTGACGAGCTGCTGAACGACATTGATAAGGAAATCCAGGATCTCATCACCATGTCCAGGCGTAGAGACAATGAGATCACGGCGCTATCTGCTCAGGTGGAGCACGGAGGAGACACAGACTCCTTGGTCAAAGAGTACTTGGATCGCAATAAGGCACTCGAAGAAAAGCTCATCTCTACTGAGCAGGAGCTCGGAAACCAGAAGAAGTCATTAGAGACGGAGCGCGAGGCTAACAAGAAGCTGCAGCGACTTCTTGATGACCTCAAGGCTGGAGACGATAAGGGTAAAGGAGGTGGGAAGTCTGTAGATGAAGCTGCACTTCAGAAGCTCCGCATTCAATACGAAAACCAGATGGTTAACCTTAAGAAGGAGAACCTTGAAAAGGTTCAAGCTCTCCACGTAGAGATACAAAGACTACGCAGCACCCACGAGGCTAAGATGCACGAAGCCAAGAAGCACTATGAGGAGGAGCGCAACAAGGAGCTGCGATCTCTTAAGCGTCGCGCCGAGGAGGACTTCATGGCCAAGCTTACTGAGATCAAACTAAAGATCAAGGAAGCTTTTGCTCGACATTAGTGCTAATAGTTTAGACGCGTACTTGTTAATTTCCTATTATCTAACGCGTACTTTTCGAAATCCTAGTAAATTAGTGAGTCCCCTTTCTGCCTCACAAAAAAGATGAGCCAGCACACGGCACGGGCCTTTTCGGCCACCCTCGCCAGTGACCATGAAGGTATGCCTGGCGTGTCCCTCTTCATGACATATTCAGTTGATAAGTCCACTTTACCGCCATCGATACTAGATAACATCACCGTCCACTCTGACGAAAACAAGGAAACGGAGCTTATTGCCAACTCCACCCGTCTCGCATTTACGCCCACGCTAGGACAATGGCACGGCTCGGAACGGGAACTGAGTACAGCTGCAGAGCTATATTTCACAGAGATAATCCGCACTGTTGTTGCCGGGGTTACGCCCTTAACTATTGTCGTCCCCCTTCTATTTGAAAAGGGTGTAATGGTTAGTTCTTACAATCCTATTTGCAGCCTGCCTCAAGTGTTAAAGGTGACAGAAGCCACCGAGTTCGCATTTTCAGCTGTTTGCTTTATGAGCGGTAAGGCATATGACATGCATGATACTATCTCTACTACCTCTATGGCAACACCTACAGAGTTAAGCGTTTCAGTTGGGCTCACAGGAGAGGTGGTTTACAATCCTGCTCCTAGAAAGATTAGTGCAGCTGTCAAAGATTGTGCATCTGGCACCAATGACTTTCTAACTGAATACTCAAAGATGATGACCTATCTCTTAAGCTACGTGTCACATAACTCTAGCATTTCCGCGATTGCAATCCACGTTCATTTGGACGGACTACCACACATCCTGGTCAAAAGCGTACCATGTAGAATGAATATTTCGTTTATATCCCCTATTTTTAGGTCTGGAGACTCCTTCTGGGAAGAAAATCTATCTACAGACTTTCCTGCCGATGATATTGAAAGAGCATCGAAGCGTTACGACCTCGGAAGCATGAGTGTACTAGACAACCTTGCGTTGGCATGCTATGTTAACTATGGACGCTTGTTTTTTAGCTCTAAATCAGCTCCTGACACTCTTCCAACCTGCGCATATCAGCAATACGCAGCGTGGACGCTTTCACGGATCCCATCTCTGGACTTCCATAGGGACCAAGGTTGTAGCACCTCTGAATCCACTAATACACAGCTCATTACTAGGACTGACCATTCTAATGCAGGTGGTCTTGTCGACCCATGCTCAGATGTGCTAAAAATATGGCAGAATGCAGGCAACAGTGCAGGAAAGTCGAGAGATTATAGCTACAATTCTACCAGATGGAGGCAGATAGATAAGGAGTTCGTCTTGAAGTCTTTTTCCCTACAGGATTACATTTCAACAAAAACACTATCTGCGCTTGCGAAAGTGCTACACGAGCATCTCTTTCTTCGAACCTCTCGTGTCCTTGCGTGGGTTGCTCTGCCATCCGAATTCCTCTTTACCAAGGCCTCTGCCATTGCTATGTTTAGTTTTGTTGCTGGAATCCAGCGAGGATACTGTGTCCAGAGGCCTACGTATTTAACTCGTGAGGCAGAGCTAGCTGATAGAATTCGCTACGTCCTAAACGAACTGCACACCCTTGAAACCATGACAAGGAAGAGCAATCCACTAAATCAGAACTCCGAATCAGACTTTGAATCATGTCCGAGCCGCGCAGTTCTCTACTCAAATATTCCCAATCCAGAGGTCCGTAAATTGCTCGAGCAAAAAGATAACCTTATCGATAAACTAGAAGATTGTATCAAAGCGTTGGAAAGCGACAATGCTCAGCTTCGGCAGGATATTTTGGCGTCCAATAACAACAAGGATCAACCATCCTCGTTCTTTGACTCAATTTTTGTTGAAGATAGCTCCATGTTGGCTCACGAAAAGAACGATCTCGTGAATGATATAGACACAGAGCTAAAGAATCTCATGGAGCAGCATCTGCTCAACAAGCAGCAACTGAACGACCTCCAGAAGTTGGCAGCAGGAGAAGGATCAGCTCAGCTACTAGAGAAACTTCAAGGAGAGGTAAACGCAGCAAACGCCAAGATAAAGCTTCTAGAGACAGAACTACGTAATTCTCAGACAGCACTATACGCCGAGCAGGACTCGTGCTCTCGCCTTAAAAGAGAGACGGAAGACTTGGTGGCCCAACTAGAGCGCGCCGGACGCCTAGCGCTTGTTACCTCGCCGACAAAAAGCACTAGAGTAGGGTCACAGTTACCACCAGTACTTCCACAGATCATTGTACCCTCAGCCGCAAACTACACAGAGGATGACGTCCGGAGTATAAGACAAGAGTATGAAAACAAAATCTACGGTCTTAAAGAGCAACGCCTTATGGATATGGCTGCTCACAGAGCTGAGGTGGATGCTCTCAAGAAAGCGCATGCTGATCAGCTTGAGTCCTTCAGACAAGCCGTGAAGAACAGATATGCAAAAGAAAGGGACAGAGAATATGCCAAGATGAAGAAGCAGCTAGAGAGCGACTATATGCTGAAGCTTAAAGAAATAAAGCTGAAGGTCAAAGAGGCGATGCTTGGAGGTGTGAACATGTGATTTAGTGACTGCCTAGAGTCACTCAATGCTTAGAGTATGCTCTACATAGAATGTCCCAATAGTGACGCGTTCTTCCAATTTCATACTCTTTAATGTGAGAAGCATGTAGTAGGCCTACCTCTTCTGCAGTCAAGTAAATGCTAAGGGCCATATCATATATGTTCGTCTGGTTCAGATGTCTGACGGTCATGCTTTGCATTAGCCATTCCGTTGGTGACTCTGGTAGCACGACAAATCTAGGCCTGAACGAGCCCACAATCTTTTCCGAAAGGCACTGAAAAGTATATTCTATAGTGTTTGCAGAAAGTACAAGGTACGAGGCCTTAGAGTAGAAGTATTTTGAACCATACTTTTCGGTAAGAAAACGGATGGATGGAGAGCTCATTACATGTTGTACCATGCTGGTGGGTATAGAGGGAGGTGTGGACGACTCACTATCAGAGAGGACCAAGGATGGCACAACGATAAGCTCGCTGAAGCAGTGTCGTAACTGAAAAGAGTAAGGCGACGTACTTGCGGCGGAGAGGTCGGACTTGTCGTACCTTCGTGCGTCATCCGTATGGTCAATACTGCACATATATTTTTCTGTTAGAAGCAGAAAGTAGTCATCAATTTCATTTAGCGGAGAATAGGTGTCTTTGCTCTGTGATTTAGACTGTGTAATATGTGTATTAATCTTCGTCTTAGAAGCTAGCTTGTTCCTATTTGCGGATTGGGAGATGGCAAGATTTCGATCTGCAAAGGCCAGCCTCCCCATATTGCTAGACGTTACTTTGGGAATATCATAGGCAATTCGAGCCTTTGACGGGCTCACGATACTTCTGGTAAGGATATTGTGAACTAAGGAAGCAGAATCTGTTGTAAGATTTTCTTTGGAGCTCGTTCTTTTAGATAACCTTGAATCTTTTTCTGTGAACGAAGAACGCATGGCATTATTGGAAATACTAGCTAAATCTAAGTCATTATTTGTGTTGAATCGTGATTGCAAGTCAAGTACAGGCGACGTCCAACGAAATCTGCACTCGCTTATACGTCTAATTCTCGTACGCTGTTCTAACCGGTCGTGTGCATTAAAGAACTTGAAAGCAAGACTACGAGGCGATGCTGCACGAGAAATCATGTTTCCCCGACTATGTGTGCATACTAGTTTGCTTTGCAATGACGGAACGTTATTTATATGCTCGTTAAGAATCATTGTGACCGTTGCAGGATCTGAGTAGTCAATTTTCCTGCTCTCTAGTTCTGAGATTGGTAGACGTAAGCTCAGCTTAAACCGTTCAGTGTTCGATAGTCGTCTGCCGTTCGGATGCATTCCCTTGATGATGAGATCCAAGTCTTCCTGACAATATCGTGGTGCATATACATTAAATTTTACATACTTATCAACGGAATCACTGGATTGATGGGTGCTCGGGACGATACCTAGGAGCTTTTCTGTAATGTCCTCGATCATCTGGTGTTTAGCTGCCATCTGCGAAAAGTCCTTTGTATCTAGAGCGGAAGACAGTTCGGGGCTATCTTTCAATCTCTTCTTGTTAACATAGTCTTTGTACAGAGTAGTCTTCAGCCCATAGTCGTTCGAACTCTTTAGGCGTGTTTTGGATCCATTCTGAGTAGAGGGTCTGGGCATTTGCGGTGGAACTTTTGAGGGGCCAGGCACGCGCATATCTAGATCTCTGACAAGCTTAGTTCGTGCACTCTCATCTAGTACTCTGTTAATATTGTTGATAAGTTTATCTTCCAACACTGTCGCAGTATACTGGAAAATCCCGCCTCCGTATGCCAGAGCAGCAGCAAAGATAGCAAATGCTACTTGTTCTATTGAATCTCCCATGAATAGGGTTTGCCTATTGAGATTGATCTTTCTAGAAGAAAAAAGTTCATTCAGGAGCTCTCTATGCTCCTGTAGCTGCTTATCATCGTCTACATCTTCGAGTCTCTCGTGGCTCACCGACTCGTTACTATGGACGCTACCAGGCGTAGTAGTGGCAGTAGCAGAGTCATCGGCAGAATACTCGCATTGAGAGGGCTCTGAAGATTTGCCAGGAAGCAAGCGTGGCATAAAGATGGGTACACCACTGCGATCCAGAAAGCAAGTGTATGGCAGGATGTGGACGATGGCAGGCGGATCTTCGTCGCGCACAGTGGTGTCAAAGACTCTGCTAGCAGGAGGCGATGTAGAGCGGAGATATTGCAACTGTTGGAGTGTTCGTGGGGGGTCCAAGTTTTCTGTGTCAAAGATGCTATAGTATAACAGTCTATTCTTCTTCCTTTGCTCAATATATTTCTTATGCTTTAGGGCTTCTTGCTTCTCAAGCTTGTTGTCCATTAGTTGATCCTTGAAACGGTGTGTCGCATGATGGAAAAGCTTCCTTATTCCTGGTTCGTCACGCGTTCCAACGTAAACAAGTTGCGTAAACACAAAGGGTTTCTGCTTGTATGCCTTTGTGGCCTTAACGCCAGTGAAGAAGAGCTCCAAATCATGAGGGGAGTAGTACATATAATGATCCGCCCAGATGTTCGCTTCTCTAAAGGTCCCCTTCTTCGAAGGGGCTCCTTGCTCAGTAGGAAGGCCCTGCATAGACCAGTCCTTGCAGTTTCCGGCAAGGAGAGATACAGTACGTATCTGGTGATACTGCAACTGCCACCAAACTCTGTATATGTGCAAGCTCGATGTGGTGTCTTGATAAAGTATTATCGACTGGGTTGAGAGAAGGCCCTGGGAGCCTGTCCACTTGCAAAATTCCGAGACAGGAGGAACGGGTGCTTGGGGGTAGAGATCTGCTGTGCACACAAGGGGACGCGCCGAGGGGATGTGTGCTTGCAGAAAGCTATCCAGGTTTTCGCCCAAACAGTTTGGTTGTGGTTCTGTACAACAAAAAACAGTGACTCGTCTATTAATTACTGCTTCGTAAAGCCATTTAGGGGTAACAAGCAAGGGGTTCATATTTTACTTTTCGTATAGAAGGAGGCTATAATAAGCATTCAACCGCTTGAACTTATCATGCGGTATCATGCGCAATATGCTAGCTATAAATTTAATGTCTCTAGTGATCCGCAGAAGCGGCAAATAGGCAAGGAAAAGCCCAACTACCATGATGCACAGAGAGCTAATCAAAATATCTATCCAAAAGGCGTTTGTTCGCAGCCTGTCCAACAGCACAGATTGCAGCTCTTGTTGGTACAGACCCAATAGTATTTCTAGCTCCCCAGTGTTAACTATGCACTGTAAGATAGAGTTATACAAGGCATCCTTCTTTTGCATATCATCCTTGACTTTTGAGGTGGATTTGTGTTGGTACAGAATCGATTCGCTGATGAAGTCGGTGTAGAGGGCGGTGTTGTCGTCGCGAAGGACGCTGTTGTACATGCTCATCATGTCTCTGTGGAATATCGAAAGAATTCGTATGATGCTCGGCAAACTGTAGTTGCCAAGCTCCTGTCTGTCTGCATCTAGAATTTCCTGAATCTTGCTGTCGTGAGAAAACACGCTTATGTTGTAGATGTATTGTGTCCAATTAACATTCCTGGCAGTTAAACTTTCAATATCAAAAATGGTAGAAAATTTGTTGACTGTTTTTTGATAAATCTCTCTATAAATATCGTATCTGTCTTTATTTGTAATTGTAATATTTAGCGTTGAAGCTAACTGGAAAAAGTCTATCCGATTGTCATCTAAATAACTTGCAATCGACCTGTAGAGCGGATTCGTCAAACCAGAGGTCACAAGTTCATTTAGATATACTTGTGAACTATTATAATCCACTGACCACAAGGCATGTGCTTCTTTAAAGATGGAGCTTAGTAGTGCGGTGTAAATATCTCCCTGCTGGATGGCCCAGTACAGCATGGCCAGATCCCTGATAGCCTCATACTGGAAGGATATGCTCAGGATGTTGGTTGTATCATGGAAGGCTCTGTATACGTGAGTATCAAAAGTTAGTGACCCACCGACAATAGGATAGATTGACGCTGAGTCGAGGAACAACTTCTTCTGACGAAAGTTACGCTGACTGGCAAGGCTTTGATTCAGCCACGTTGCGCTGATATAGGGGATCTGCAATCCCTTGTTGAGCTCCAAGAAGCTCATGCTATAGAACAATTCATCGGCGCTGCTCCGCAACTCCTTCAATCTTAATGACAAGTCCACAAGTCTACACTCATCTGAGGAGCTCGTCATGCAAGCTAAAACCTTCAGTAACTTAGATCTGGTCATGGAGGTGTCATGTACCAATCTGGTTATAACGTAAAGGAGCTTTTCTATGTATAGCAATAGGTTGGTGTAGTAGACCAAACACAGAGAAATAACGACAAATAGCACCGCCATGAGAATGAGAAGTATCCTTCTAATGGTGATCATAACGCTATAGCATTTCCGCTGCTTGAAGAGAAGTTCTGGGCGTAGTTGGTCTATCATTGCATCGTTTTTCGCTAAGAACGGGAAGAGAACAGAGAAAGTAGTTGTCAGATACTCCATAATCACTATTACGCAGCATATGATACCGAGTCCGAAGATGTATGGACCTATTGTGAACAATCCAACGGTGAGGCCACTACGTTCAACCCAGGCATTGTGCTTTTGGGCTGCTTGCTCCAAGTTACTGAACATTATCGTGTTTAGAAGCTCTATCAGTTCTACATAGTTGTCCAGGTGATACTTTGAGATCTGCTGATTATAGGAGATAAATGCTACAAGGTTATGGGGGATAAGGTCACTACTTGTGTAGGGATAACCAGACAGATGCGGCATCGGATCGACACTTAGAGGACTGAACTGATAACGATAAGGATTATGCTCTATTTGATCGCTCTGTGGATTCGTTGGCTCGTTAAAGTCTATCATGTCCTTGACAAATTTTCGGGGAGCACGTAGCGCATACAACACGCCGCTAGGAGTTATCTCCTCTAGGTTTTCAAGTATTTCTACAAAGGGGTTAACGATAGGATCTTGAGATGTCGGCGATTTAGCTAGGGTTTTCTCACGCCACAAGCAGTAATACCCCAACGCTCGCCTAGTGGCCCCTAGATACCGAATCATTCCTTGGGACAGCGTATTAAGAGATAAGAGATGAGAGTGTTGAGCAAACCGCGTCACTGCTGGCCGCTTATAATAGTATAAAATATTAGTATGAGTGGAGCCAGGTTGGACCATGTCCTGAAGAAAATGCGTCTCAGAAAGGCTTTTCCCAGTCCTCTTCGGTATCTCTGCTCGTAACCATGTGAGAAAGCGCTGCGACTCAAGGCTATTAGCATACAAGATAGCATTATAATAAGGAATAGCTAGTTGCTCCGGAAGTAAAAGCATAAGCTCGTTCATAACTGCATATGCATTACCATTTGGTCCAGTTATGAAATCCATGTGGCGCTGTCTCCGTCTGGAGGCTGCCGAAATTTTCTTGACTCTGCTTTCAAGTATGCTTCTAGCTGCTCGAGAGTCCAGTGTTCCGTTATTCAATTCATAATTTAGAATGAGCTTCTCATCTGTCATGTAAGCCTCTGAGTTCTGCCGGAGATAGCGATCAAAATAATAGACATGGGGATCTGGATAAAGCGGGTCATAGCCTCCTTGTTCAAGAGCTAGGCCCTTCTCCATTGCAATGGAAAGGGACCCTGCCAATCTATCAAGGGTCTGGAATGTGAAAGCACTTGCATTTTGAGGAGGTGTGCTGTGCATTAGGTTCTCGACATCAAGGCATGCAGAGGTGAGATGCTTACTCTTAAGAGCTATATCTAAGATCCAGTTGCGTATAGAGACTGCTGGTGTGATAACTGCCACAAATCTATTAAAGTTAGTGAGATCTCGCGTTGATGCTACCTTCACTATCAAATAGATAAATGATACTATCAGTAAAAATAATGATAATCCCAACAATACTAAGCTGAATATTAAAAACTTTTTGAACTTGATCTGATAGAGATATTTGAAAATAAGAAAAAATGAGCAGTAAGAGATGCATGCTATCGCAATGAATATCGTTATATAGATCATGAACTGGCGAATGATGTATGTGTCTATATTACCAGAAGAATCTTCGACGTCAACAAGCTTCATAGATAATATCTTTTGAAGAGCAGTGTCTGTTGAACCATCTGTTAAATTAAAATGAACAAATGGTTGTAAAATTATTCGTTGATAAGAGTCTGTATGGTGCTTAGAGATATATTTGTGCGTTAGGGAAACAGGATTGACAAACGTGTTCCCATGATAAAAGATGTTCATAAACACGTTACGCTGACCCAGATTGGATATAATAGAGGACTTAATAAATCTTTTGAAGTAAAGAAGATAAAAGTCTCTTCCATCTACTGTCTCGTCGAGGAAGCTTATGGTTTGAAGTCGAAGCATTTCAAGCATCAGCGCGCGCGAGAGCTTTCTAACAGCGTATACGACCTTGTAGTAGTATAGAGAATTGAACGTTCCCAAGGACATAGCCCTTCGCATATCAGCGTCTGAATTGATCACATCGGACATAAGGTTTGTGTAAGACGGCTGAGTCTGGTTCAGAATATTATACCCATAGATCTGTTCCTCAAAATCTGCATCCATCACTGCCTTGGATAATTGAGAACGAATAGAGTCTGGATCCGATAGTTCTGCGCTCATATTATAATTGTTATAAAGGTACACATAGTCCGTGAGAAAATCATGTGGCTTGAAGCGTGGATTCGTTGGCTGAACTAGGTCCACCAGCTCGTCGGACTTATACTGAGAGAGATGTGCCAAGAACACACCAATGGTATTTAGCCGTCTGAGCTCAGAAACAGCAGCTTCTATCTCTCGTAGCAGTGTAGAGAAAAGCCAAGAGCGTGCTTGCATCAACTCTGTATCGATGAAAATTTCAGATATCATATCGTGCACCGTTGGTCCTGCGAGTAGGGTAGAGTACTGTGAGTAGAGTCTGTCATCCAAAGTGATGGCATAATTATGAGCTATGTGTCCGTGGAGTTCATCAAGGGACAAGGCACTCAGCTTCTCTGCCAAGTATCCACTTTTCAAGTTAGCCCTTTGCATGGAATATAGTACAGATGAAAATGACTGAATGTATATGCAGCCCAATATCTGCATTATGGAGAATAAACAGAAAATTAAGATCCCTATAAAGACAAGCAACAAATGTCGCTTGCGCCAAGTGGACCAGTCGAGAGCATCTTTAGAGGAGAGCTTCCACCGAGATGTCTTCTCTTCTTTAAGACAACGGTGCTTTTTCTTACACACTAGAAGACTCCAACACCTATCCTTTGGATCCTCGGGGCGTGTATGGACCTGTGAGTCGAGAAGCCCTCTGTCATGAGCAAGAGAGTCGTAGCAGGGTGTCTTGGTCTTATGCATTGTAAGTTGTGTGGATTGCAGTGTTCTATCCTTTATTTTGTTGGAAAGTGAATTTGGGTTTGCTAGCTCTTTAGATTTAATGCTAAACATCGAAGTAGGCCCACACATAGGCTCTAGATGCAAATCTTGAGGGGAACCATCAGCGACATCATCTCTAATTGCCTGTAAATATGAATCAGAAGTATCACTAGTTTCTGTAACGTGCGTCATATCGTCTTTATTAACCATCGTGTGATGAAGACGAGAGTTCTGGGCGTAACCTAGTTCGCTCTGACGCATACGTCTGTCCCTTCTCTTTTGGCGGCTCAAAGGTTCCAAAAAAGGTTGACACTCAAAGGAGGATGAACGTGCAGACATTCTAGTGTAGAGATAATATAGCTCAGTGTTACACTTTTTGAACTCACGAGAGAGAAAGCTTTTTCGCAAAACCATAGGCCTCCATATATCGTACAGTATCACATTCCACTTGTTCTCCTGGGAAACCCTGGGCCACTGCGTTTTCGTAGCCGAGTTCCTAGTGAGAGGTGCTTTGGTGGTAGATGAGTATTTTGACGACTCTGTTTGCGAACAAGTAGCTAATCTCTGCGTAGGTAAAAAGTTTGGCAGCTTACTACCAGTGCCGACTTGCGTAGTAGACAGATGTGTGCCAACTTCCAGGTCAGTTGGAGCCACTGTGCCATCATCAAGACGCTCTTCTGGTCGATTGTCTTGTTGAGCTATAGCAATATCTAATATTTGCTTATGCCGTTGCTGAATCCGGATGTACTTAGCAATCGTTGCACTCATCTGTGCCGTGTCGTTGACCTCATCGTCCATCGTGGAGATGTACTTCTTGAGAAGCATCTGCATGCGCCGGCTGTACCGATCAGAATTGGTGCGGGTACCTTGTAGAACCTCTAGATCTAACTTGCTGGGGTTTGTTTCGACGTTGTTCAGCCGTTTTATATCTCTGAGAAGACCTTCGCAATACGCTGGCAAGTTACGATGAAAAATGTCGGCTAGGCGCAGGCGCGAAATGTTATGAGATATCCAATAGGAAGCAACTTCTTTCCTGATCTCAACCGGGAGCTTAATAAAAAGGTGAAGCAATATGGTATAGTCGCGTCGCATCTGGTTAAAGGTTACTTGCATTCTATAGGCAAAGACAATGACAAGAATAGCAAGAAGCCACATAATAAGTTGAACGCGGACGCTTGCGTTTAGCCGCGTGGTGTCCAAAGGAAGTAGTGGATCGGAGTGCTTGAGGAAGTAGTCCGAATACTGATGGAGAGGCTCCATAAGCTTGGAGAACTCACCCTTGTAGTATGAAAGATTCTGCCCATGTGATGGATAGGCTTTAATCAGGTCAAAAATTTGCTTCTGGATGTACACAGGCAGGGTAGAGGCTGTCCAGGTATCCATGTAGCGCGGAACCCGCGTGTAGACGTGAGTATTATACATTGGCACAGAAGGGTTCCAATGGGGATAGTAAGCATTGACATTATTGATTGCATCCTTGAGTTCTTTAAAAAAGCTATTGAGGGGTCTGATGTAATTATCAGGAAGATGGGATATACCAACAAGCATGCTATGAATCTTGTCAATAGTTTTAATGTGTCTGTCGAGGTTTCCAAGAAATGTAGCGAGCCCGTCCAGCTGCCTTAGTGGGGTAATAAATATCAACGAAAAAAAGATAGTAATAACCATTAGGTAAATAAGCCCCTCGATCACCTTCCAAGGGATAAACGAGCGTTTCTGAGTTATTAGCTTGATGGCGCCCCTTGCCTTGTTGCCCCATGTGTTGACCAAGGCATCTAGATATTCAACCCGCGTGACACTAAGATATATAGCATTAGTAACAGGGTTCTTCTTGATGAAGCGTGAATTCTGTACTGTTGTAATTGTTCTCAGTCGTTTCATCTCATTCAGCTGATCTATATTTGATGCGTATTTCTTGATCTTACCTCGCTCTTTGTCTAGGCCAGCGAGAACTCTCTTGCAGACAGTACCTGGCACGTTGAATATAAACTGTGCATCCTTCCCCACCAGAGGCCTTGTCTCGGCTGTTCCTATGCGCAGGCTAGATTCAACAATGAATCTATCGTCATAGACTGTCCGATCGTTCGCGAAGAGTGGATAGAGGATACGAGAGAACTTCTTTAAAGAACAAAACTTGGCCAGTACCTCATAAGAACGATATATCGTTACCTTGTTGACGTTATGCTTTATATAAAACGGAGTCCCGTCGTTTGATATAACTAGATTGGTGTTTTTATACTTGTCTAGGAGGCGCCGATAATGGTATGAGTCTAGGGGAACGAGGGGCAAGAAGACTAGAAGCATTAGATGGAGAATGGTATGAATTGGGTCATGCTTGTGCCGCTTCTGAATGTTTCTAAAAGAGCTGATTACTCCGTCAAATGAAGAGTGAAATTGGCATAGCGAAAGGAAGGCAAAATTGATATCATTGTGCTGTTCCTTATAGATCTCTATGAAAAGTTGAACTATTGTTTGCGTCATAGCTAGCTCGCTTAGCTGTATGTCGCTGGTGATCTCGTTGGTAGACCCAAGGATACTGCGCATGTGTATCTTTGCCAAGTGGAACATGGCAAGCGCTGAAGTGCGTGGAACTGAGCTGACAGTCTTTATGGCGTTTGTAAAAAGCTTCTGCAACTCGAGGGATTTGGCTCCTGGGATACTTGAAGATCTAGGATCTTTGGACACCCTCTGCCTACGTAGAAGATTCTGCTCGGGGTTCAGTTTGCCGCGGAGAAGCCTCATGTTGTTCGTCCAGGTAGCTATGACTGATGAGCCTGGCATAAGCTTTTCGTCTACCGAGATCGCTGTCACATGGGATTCTAGAATGCGAAGATGAAGCTTTTCAATTGTCGCATCAAAGCTAGCAGCGGCTTCCTCGTCAAGGCCTCTGTCGTTGCCATTTTTCTTCATAAAAGGGTGGAGTTTGTCAAAATATTCGTCCAGCCTCGTTTGCATGTGACTCATGAGTGAATCCTTGTTTTCCAAAACGAACTTCACAAACTCCTCCTGGCTCTCACGCTTAAAGCAGATATCTTGCTGAAAGAGATTCTCAGCATCAGTGGATGTAATCCCAAAATTTAATAGATCCCCTGTTTCCTTTGCCACTGTTGCTCTATTGTTACATATGCTTAGCAGTAGAGAGTAATATAAAAGAGCAATCACATAGGGATTCGACCAGTGAGCCTCCAGGACAAAACATATCTCTCTGATGAAACAATACTGGAGCACATTTGAAGAGCTAAAAACCTTTTGGCCTGAGAAAGTAGTGTGCAGAATCTTGTATTTGTAAAAGTTACTAATATATGCGCAGACTACTAGGACATCCTCAAGTCGACGAAAGTAGAGTCCAGGGTTTTTAGTGGGAGAAAGACCCCTTCTATTGTTGTGATCGCGCATATATGATTTGATCAAGATCTTGTCTAGAAATGTTAAGCGATTGAAGTCAGCAAGCATTTTGAGAAACGAGAGCACAGGGACGTTTCTGGCTGCATTGAGCCCTTGGAAGTCACGGATATACTGCTCAGAATTGTGTAGCCTTCTAGTTTTTTCAAATATTCGCCACTCCTTGGCGACCTGCTTCTCGTGAAGAAGCTCTGTAAACTTCAGGTCCACATAGTTGCCATGTTCATCGTATTCAGTCCTCGGGAGTAACGGTACAGATATTACTTCAGTTCCACGTGTGAAGTGGAACTGCAAAGGAGCAGACTGACTGTTGTCTCCTTTAGCTTGTGACATCTGGTATGCCCCAGTGTTGCCCACTCGTTTGAAGTTGGTAACGGATATTACTGGGGAAAAGGCATCAGCTCTCGAGTGTGCATGACGCGACCACTGATCTGACTGGATAAGCCTGTCTCGGTGCGACCGCGAGTTCAGATACGCTCTTCCTGAAATGCGCATAAACGGATAGCTGACTAAAATCCAAAGAAAGTAGAGCAAGGTTGTCAAAGAAAGAACCAGTTTTGAAGAGCTGCTCAACGGAGCCATAATTTCCACCACCGGAAAAGGCTCAGAGTTCGCCAGTTGTAAGTCCTCGCTTCTATGGGTATATCCGTGGCTATTGGCCTCATAGCTATTCTCATCTGCAGCTCCTGTACCATGGGGAACCACCTGCGTGCTTGCACGAACGTTCATACCACCTACGGCCAAGAATCGGATAGTGCGCTCGATCAAGTGCCTGAATTGAAAGTTGGTAAAAAGAAACGACGCCTCTATTAAACTGAAGATTATGAGTATTTGTACCGGAATTGATGGTATCGGCCAGTTTGCACCGTAGGCAAGATGCAGAAAGCACACAAATGTAATGATGACGGAGAAGAAGATGGACGCGAGATTCTGAAAGAGGGAGAGGAAAATAGATGTACTTATGCAGTAAAGACAAAAGAACGTGGACACGAGACACAAAAGTACAGACATGAGGATCTCAGAATGTCCATAGTAGTATGGATAGTGAAGAATTTCAAACAACTTAATGAAAACACAGAGAAACAGGTGTGGTAGAAGCAAGTAGCCGTTGGTTATAATGACAGGACTCTTTATATCATAGTCAGACCAGTGTAGATGCACGATACTTAGAATTGCTAGCGCGAAAAAGCCCAACAGCGGAACAGAGACGTAGATCCAAAAAGGAACGAGGTATTGGTACACATTTGAAAAGTTTCCATCTATCTTCAGCGTAAGTGAGTTCTGGAGTTTGCTGA
The DNA here is from genome assembly GCF_000002435.2 of Giardia duodenalis. Lineage (NCBI taxonomy): Eukaryota > Fornicata > Diplomonadida > Hexamitidae > Giardia > Giardia duodenalis. Next base: position 1,382,573 of record NC_051860.1, read on the forward strand.
GTAAGAGTGGTGGAAGCGTAACAAGGTTTCTACTACCTATACGACTAAGAATGAGAAAGGATGGATAGAAGAGATTGAGTACGGGTATAATCAAAGGAAACGAAGCAAACGCAAAGAAGAACTGGATATTTGAGATAACTGAGTGATTGGTCCTTTTATAGAATAGCAAGACTAAAAAGCATACCAAAAGTATATTTCCGAGAGTAGCTGCAATAAGGGCTATAACTAAATAGACATCCCATCGCTGCACATATATGAATGATATTGGATTGTTGATTTCGGCCGCGAGGAGAAAGTTCATCTGAAAAGCCGAGCAGGGTAGATTTGTGAGGCACGTTAGAAGCTGCATGGTAAGGATGACACTCAGTATAACAGTGAGAAAGGAGTTCTGGATGCGAGAAACAGCGTGTAGCTGGCTTGTCTTGTACTCATGCCCCCGCCAAATCTTTCTCATTCAAATAATTTTTTGAAAATGTACTGATGTGAAACGAAAAGAAAAAGGAACGCCATTGACCCAGCGCTAAGGGTGTTCAGCTAGACACCATGGTATCTCAGATAGTTGCTTGGCCGCCAGAGGCAATGGCTGTCATAGATGATTTGTCCAGAAAGTGTCTCTTCCAAAGGAAATTGATAATTCAGATTTCTGACAAGCACGCTGCGGAAAGGGAGCTTTTCGTGGAGAAGTTTAGGCAGTACAGGGAGCAGGTTGAAGAGTACATCAAAAAGTTGCAGACTTCTTACGCTGAAACTCTTATCGATTTGATTTCAAATAGAGAAAACATTTTATCGCAGCTGCAATGTGATGACGAGACCGATCCACAACGGAATCAAACATCAGAACAGCAGCCATCTCTCCTTCTAGAGGATGATCATCAGGCAGCAAACTCGAGCTCCTACAGGCAACTATTAGCTAAGTTGCGTGCTGAGCTAGACCCAAGTGTTTCCAAGGATGTGGATCTCTCCTCATCCGTAGATGTTGTTGGCTCGTTGGCTTTACAGCAGCACTTGGACACACCACTCTCCAAGCTCCAAGAACAGTTTGTGACATCGCTTCTACAGCATGATTTTAATGATCAGGTTCGGTGCATTGCTGAAGAATACCGCCTGTTGCTACGTGAGTCTACGGAAAAGTACACAGAGGCAAAGCTCTCTTTAGAACAAGTCCAACTTGCGTTAAGAGCAAAGGAATCCGAAAACACTGTTCTCCGCGCTAAGCTAAAAAAGTACATTATGATGGACGGAGGTCTAAGGAAGATTGGCAACGAGGTGGTCAATTTCAACTCCATCGTCTCAAACGCCCTTTCCGGCGCTCCAATACGAACCTCAATTAGCACAGAAAAGAAGAACTCCTCCAAGTCGCGCATTACAAGAAGATCAGTTTCCTTAGCTGCTATGGGGCGGTCTGCAACGGTGGGCTCCCTGCGGTTTTCTGACCCTGATATCATTCTCTCTCATGCCACGATGATAGCAGAAAAGTGCGATAATGGACTAGATGGAAGGACACTAGATGAGCCTATGGGTCCTAAGCCCGAGTACCACTTTCGAAAGACGCGACACAGGAAGCTTATAGAGCACCCGGATAGTCAGGAATTCCGAGGAACACCTATTGCTCCAACTAATAGTATAGTAATCAATGTGCCATGTTCTTCGGCCACCCAATTAGATATGACAGCAGAACTCCGGAGAAGCGTAGAGCACAATGCCCCTTGTAGCCTCTCTGCTACCGATTATTCACAGGCAAATGCAAATACGACAGTAGTTAGATGTACGCTATCCGATGCTCACTCGGGAATCATGCTTGAAGACCTTCAATCACTCACCGACGCAGAGAGAGATACAGCTTCTCTCAGATTAGCAACAGTTGCGGTGGGTGATGAGATTCCCTACCAGAGTATCTCAATCACTACAACCCATGATTTTGAGATTCGTGGGGAGCAAGTTGTACTGACACAATATAATGATCCTCTTTTAACTTGTCCTAACCCAGATCTCAAGTCGTCTATGGACAGCCTTTCCAGCTTGTCCACGTGTCCCGAAAATAGTCAGTCAATCTTCCAGTCTATCGGAGACACCCTTAAGTCTCTCTTAGTTAGGGCAGACTCCACATCCAAGACACCCAAATCTTATCCAGTCCGCTCTACCATAGATTCCTGCGAGACTGCCAAAGAAACTGACGACAAGCTCACTGACTTCTGTACCGCACAAATCTCGTTAGCGGACGCAAAGGCTCAACGACTACGCATGTATCATCTGATGCGATCTGCTGTCAATAAACAGACCTCTGCCGATGAGGATGTTCTCTCTCAATCGGCAGTAAAGCTACTCAAAGACTTTTCTGCACCACCTAACTTTTCTGTGGAGATACCTAAACCATGCGCATCCAATACCAATAACTTGCAAACAGGCCTTTTATTGCAGGTAGATAAGTGCGCACTAAAGGTAGAAAATGAAGCTGGGGAAATAGAAACGCAGGTGTTCTACGACAAAAAGATTCATACATCAGTGCTACCATTTTTGATGTCAACCAATATTACGCACCGGCAATTGATCGAAAGACTTAGTCTTCTCGAAAAACGACGCAAAGAGCATGATAGCGAGCTTGTTAATTCACATGCCCTTATGAGCGCCGCAATAGCAGAGCGCAGAGAGGCCGTTTTGGGAAAAGAACGCCTTGAACGCCAGATGCTTGCAGTCATCAAGGAACGTGACGTTCTCATGCAGAGCTATGAAAACCGATTGAACAGCCTGCAATTCAACCTTAAGGACTCTACTGAGCGTGCTACCGTACTCCACCGGGAATGCGCCGAACTAGGTGCCAATCTCCAAGCAGAAAAGGAACGATATTTTCTTCTAGAGGAGAAGTACGATAGGCTGGCCACCACAGTGCGAGAAGATGTCTTAAGCGAAATGAAGCAAATCGAGAACGCAACCATTGGTCGCTTACAAGCAGATATTGTGTTCTATAAAGACAATCTTCAATTGTCGGAAGCACGAATCATTGAGTTAGCAAGGATAAACACTCGCCTGGAGCAGACAAATAGTGAGCTCAAGGTGGATGTACTTAAGCAGACCTTGCACAAGGACCAGCTGAAGCAAAGGCTGCGTGACGAGCTGATTATTGAATATGGTAGGCGCATACACACTCTCGAGGAACAAATTGAGCAAGATGAGAAAAGATACAACGAAAAACTGAAGGAGGTCGGAGAACTTACAGATGCCATTTACAGATTGAGGGCTGACCTGGACTTCCTAACTGAAGAGAACGCACACATGCATGTCAGTATGCATTCTCTTAGCACAGAAATGGCTGACATGGTTCAAAAGCATCATACAAGTGAGTCTGATAGAAGGGCTCTTTATGTAAAATATTCTAATCTGCAGCAAGAGGCCACTGCCCTAAGAACAGAGAGAGATGCATTAGCAACAGAGCTCACAACAGTAACAACCACGCGCGAGGAACAGACAGCCGCGCTTCAACAGATAATAGATGCATATCGAGTTAAGTATCTTTTGGCCTTAAAGCGCACGACTTCTTCTGGTAAAGACGCAGATTCGTTGTGTCTTATGGTAGAAAAGGTGCACAACCACGCTAATTCCGTGTTATTAGAAAATGCTAAGGAGCTGGAAGAACTCAATGACTATTCTTCTAGGCTCAAAGAGCTTCAGAATGATACTAGGCAACAGAGTAGGTGCTCTTATGATAGCTTCTCATTTTCTCGCGACAATAGATCTGCCTCAGGCCTGTTTTGCAACAAGCATGTCACAATTAATCTGGACCAACTGACGGAAATAAAGGAAACACCTCTTTCTAGAAAGGTGTTCAAAAGCGAAAATTTAAATGGAAGCGATGTGGAGGATGTATTTCAATCTCCAGATGGGAGTACAATATCTGATGTGTCTACCTTATGTGACAAGGACCTTTCCATTGGTACTAGTAAGCAAGATGTTAGCGCACACCAAGCACTCCTTCAACACAGGCGCAGAAAAAGCGTGACTGTCAACAGCGGCATTGTAGTCACCAACCAAACTATCGGCTTAACGTACTCTGGTCTTAAGGTTGAGTCTGCCGTAGGCGTGTCCGGTGTTGCAGCACTAGGAGTTGCAGTACAAACAGAGGCACAGAGCCTTCTAGTCACTCGAGGCGTTAATTGTCGTGTTGAAAATTCTATGGAAACAATAGGAATTCAAGTTGCATTGCCCTTAGTTTCCGTGTTAAGTGACTCTGACCTTCTGGCGGAAGCGTATGATCAAGTCGAGAGGCTACGCATGGAGAAGCGGGTGGAGGCAGATTCTCACGGTGCAGTCATGAAGACTGCGCGTGACCGAATGCAGTCTTTAGAAACAGAGCTACTCTCTCAGGTTCATACTAAGGAGACCCTTGCAGCTACAGTAGCAGATTTAAAGCAGCAGCTTGACACACTGAACAGAGAATATTCTAGCTACCGGCAGCAACACGAATCAGCTTCGATGTTTGCCTTGCAAACATCTCCTTCTGGTGCTGCACAGACAGTATCCATAGCGATGATTGAGAAACTCTCACACGACATCATTGACGCCATTGCCAATCAAGAGCAAGAATTACTGCGTAAGATCTCTCTGCTTAGTAATCATCTTTCTTCACTCCTGGATTCCAGAATAGCTAATATTACAATATCGGCAGGTGTCCTCAATTCACCTCAACTCCAAGGTGCAATGCTAGATAGTCCCAGGACATCTACTTTAGCAGAACCTCTATCGAATAAAGCCACTGAAACTAGCATATTCATCGTAGCTGCACGTGTATCTTGTGGAACCCAGACTACGCTATATTCCAATGTGGTGTCAGACAACTCTAACTGCAAGAAGATAGAAGAGTGTGGCTTGACTCGATTAGCTCCTCCCAGTACAGCAGACCCTCAAATTGATGTGCATGCGTCTCAGCTAGATATAAATTACGAGCTATTCGACTCAGCTACAGATTTACCTGCTTCAGAAGGTTCAGGGAATGGTTGCAATATCTTGCTGTCCTTCGATGCAGATCAGCGAGCGCCTATTCCAAATCATGAATGTCCTCTAAAGGGAATGGACCCCCCTGCAAATACCCTTCTCTCGACAATCACAGATACAAATGAGGATGATTCTGCCGCATTTGTTAAGCCTCGCATCCACGAGCAAGACCTATCTGCAAAATCTCCAGGTGCTCCTGCAGCAGTCACATTCGTGCATCGAGCTGGCGAACTTTCGCATCTAATGACAAACTGGGCAAATGAAGAACAGGATACTCTAAGAGATCAAGAGCATGATACAATCTCCACTACTTCTAGGTGTACACTACCATCTCAGTCCTTCTTTGATGGTTCAGTTAGACAATATGAAGCCGATTCTAATTACCCTACAAGCAACGATCCACCCTGTTTGCTGGGCAGTGTCCTGCACACATCTGTTCCGCAAGATAACCATTCGCTGTACTCCTCGCAATCAAGTAGCTCCTCTGTAATGCAGTTTTCTTTCAAGACAGAAGAGCTCCTAGTGGCAACAACTAACTTAGATGAAGATCCGGTCGAGGCAAGACAACATTCTATTGAAGAGTACTATTACGCCAACGAGTCAAGGTTCAATCATGCGCTAGTGAAGATCAATGCTACCAACCACGCTCACACTGACCTTGCTACGTCTAATACGCGCTGCAAAGCGGTGGTAACGATTGATATAGAACTTAACATGTTACGATTAGCGTGTAGCGGAGACCTAATTTTGCCTGAGTCACATGACGACTTCTGTATTGAAAATGATGAGCTTTCACCGATAGCTCTTTTAGAATCTCTCGGCATCTTTGAACAAGAGAACATTTGCAAATATTGCGGAGCGTATAAGGACCTGGATCGATATTCTTCCATGAACATAGAAAGATATGCGGTTGCTATGCAACAAGCTCATGAACGCAAAGAGACTGAAGTGCTATCTCTGCCTGAAAAACCCAACTACGTCGATGCCTTAGAGGAGTTGGAGACTTTCAGCAACGAGCAGAAGATTGGAATGAAACTTCAGCCGATTTCGGCACCACAAAATCCTATTCTTCTCGATAAGTATGCACACTATCCCCTGATGACCTCGTCGCTGCTTCTCAAGCGTCATCTATGCAATGAAAAAGGAGGCGTTCCCGGCAAGCGCCTATGTATTGGCTGCCCTATCATTACCACTAACAAGGTTGAGTACATTGACTCTTTAAACGCATATGCATTCGCCCATGACTATGAGCGGGAACGTGATAAGTTAACTCTTGAAGATTGGTATTGCTCATCAATTCGCCGAGAGCAGTTACATCAAGAGATTTTGTCCAAGTATGATAACCTTCCCATTCCTAGGCGCGATTCTGCCGCTGGGCTGATGCCAAGCAAAGGTCTTGCTTACGCTGACATACCATATTCTGCCAGCAAACTTCAAGTAGCCACGATCATCGAGGTCCTCCACCAACGCCTAGACGAGTTACAGCGGCTAAATGGAATCCTCTTGTTTGATAATAAAGCATTGCAGGTCAAGCTTTGCGAGGACGAGAAGATGCTTTCAATCATTTTTGGCCGTAGCTATAACGGAACAATTACTTCTGCCGATATATTGCTTGGTCGTCCAGCAGATACTACCGGATACACAAGGGAAGATTTCGAGCGATATCGCCTTGTCCTGAGAGAGACGCTGCACCGTCAGGCTCGCCCAAAGACGGCAGGAACTATCTCAGAGATTAAGAAATCGATAAAGAGGCCTATTAGTGCATATCCCTCAGGCTCATCTTCAGTGTTGCAGAAAGAACTCAGTACCCATTATGGGCTGTCCGTCACCGATAGCGCTGTGCACACAGTCAGGGACCTTGTGGAAATGAGACGGCCTACCTCACTGAGCTCTCCAGTCCGAGATGCTATGAGTTTTTCCCATCGAATCGCGCCCATTTCACACCACCCCGCTCATCAGCGTTCTTTTGCGATTCTTCGAAGACCCTGTGACACACCTATCGATAAGGACACTCCATCCACCCATGTCTCCAAGACTTCAAAGTTAACAATTGTAAGTACTTTGCCGACAATCTCGAGAGAAGCAGTAGCATTAGATCCTCCACCAATTTATGAGGATGGTCTAATATCAAGGGTATCGCATGCTTTTACTAGACGTCCCTCACCGTCTAGAGGTTGTTCTACCTCCATACAGAATATCCCACCTATAAAGCCACCTTCTAACCATCAGACTCCAAGGCGAAGCAGATCGAAACCAGTCGCCTCTCTGTCCATATACTATCGTGATCTTTCTCCCTCCACTAGCGGTCCCGTTGACAAGCAATATAGATCCTATGTCTCTCCTGTAGATTAGCTACTGTAGACTGTCTCTGCAAAAATGTCCACCGTGTGCTGTCTGGCCTTGAGTCTGGCAATCCTGCTCTGCTTATGGCTCTGTAAGATATTTATCATCCCATTATTTACTCTATCTGACAGAAAAGCGTCCAAACGCATCCGTTCATACATGCAAGATTCCTTAGAGCCTACATCCACGGGGACTGCACGTCCGTTTGCCCTTATCACAGGAGCTACTGGATCTGTGGGGTCGGCATTTGCTGAATATCTCGCTAAAGAAGGTTATTCACTCGTCCTAACCGGAAGGTCTGAAGATCTACTTGAATCAGCTGCTAAAACCCTATCGGCAAAATTCCCTGCGGTAACTGTATTGACTAGAACATGTGATCTGGGTTCTCGTGCATCCATCTGTGACTTAGTTGAATCGCTTAATGAAATAAATGTTGCAGTGCTTATTAATAATGCAGGAGCCATCAACATCCTTCCTGACGATACGTTAGACATCTCACCGGAAACTCTAGAGAGTATTGTCGCGGTAAATGTTCAAGGTACTACCCTTCTCACCCGTCTTATACTCCCAAAGCTGAAGACACGGAAAAATAGCTTGATTGTTTTCATGGGCAGCATCAATGGCACCCTGCCTTGTCCGATGGTAGCGTGCTATAGTGCATCCAAAGCATATACACACGCATTTGGCATTGCTTTACAAGAGGAGCTTAGGCCTGCCGCCATAACCGTGCTTGTGGCGGCTCCGGCGTGGATTGCATCCAATATGACGCTCACTAAGCGAACAGGCCTATTATTTATATCTCCAGATCACTTCGTCCGTTGTCTCTTCAAGGCGAGATGGAGCTCCACGGTTGTTAATCCATACTATTTTCATCGTATTATGACGAGTGTCCTGGGTACACTTCCAGAAAGGCTGCGTGTGAAGATTCAGTATCTTCAGCTTACTGACATACGCTCTAGGATCCAGCGAAAATTGGAAAAAGACAAGTGAACTTACAATGCAGCAAGCTATTCTTCTATCAGATCCATGAACGCTTGCTCGAAGCGGCAAGATTCAATAGTCCAGTAGTGTGAAGAGAGAATTTCAATGCGATCTAGATCTAGCAGTACATCTGCAAGTAAGGAATTGGCTCCAAACATATATGTTACACAGCCGGTAGACTCTGACAACGTATGTCCGATAAGGCACGCGCCGCTTGGGGTTGCGTAGATCTTTTCGGTGTAACAAGATGCTAAAGATGCCAACTCTATGCCTGTCAGGAGAGAATGTACAGGCTCTATAGCCGAGCTGCTTGGCTGCAAAGCCACGGTCACGGAAAACTTTACCTTGCTACGACTACAGATTTCTGCCATGGTTCCTAGTGCGACAATCTCTCCTGATTTCATGATGCAGCACCTATCTGCAAGGGCTTCTACTTCCTGCATGTCGTGCGTTGTCAGCATCATCGTGCGGCAGACACCGCGGCTTGCGATAATAGCCTTCCAAATGTCTGTCTTCATGCGACTAGAGAGACCTGTGGTGATCTCATCAAGGCAAACCAAAGAGGGGGATGACACTATGACCATTGCAAGTGTAAGCCGGCGCTGCATACCTCCCGAAAGCTCCCTAGCGCGTTTGTGCATGTGGTCATACAATTCAACTGTCTGCAATACAACATGAATGCTCTTGATGTTTGGCCTCAAGTTCTTAGATGTTATACCGGCCATGATAATCATGTGATCGAGTACAGTGAATTCTGGGTAGAGCAAGTCGTCCTGAGGAATGATTGTGAGGAGCTCTCCGTGACGCGTGGTCGGGTTGAATAGATTGACTTTGTGGGAGTCCTTATCGTTACGAATACACATTGCAGTCCCCCTAGTTGGGACGTGAAGCCCTGTGAGTGCGTGCATAAGCGTTGACTTTCCTGCCCCATTCCCACCTAGAAGAGCGAAAACCTCTCCGTCGGCAATGCTAAAAGATATATCCTTTATCGCCACATTGCCACTTGGGTACTTATGAAAAACATTTTTGATATCCAAATGCGCTCTCTTGGCTGTGCTTTCGTTTAAGGAATAAGTAGACAAAGTACTAAACACACTTTGCATGGGCGTGCGAGTAAGTGCAAAGTCGTCTGCTGATCTTTCCAAAAATGTGGAGGTATGCATGGTGGATACGGAGGCAAAGGTATCTGGAAGTGTCGTGAAACTGGTGTATATCCTCGGGTCCTGAACATCTTGTTTGTGTACTGTAGAGCTGGACTTACATGCAGTGCACGTAGCACAACCATCGATGAAATATATAGCAACGAAGCAGAATCCTAGATGCACAAGGAAAATAGCAACACATGTAATAATCGGGCCTACATTAATGAATCCAAAAGAGACAGTATAGGTCAGCTCCCAAAAGACACCCAGCGACGGCAAAACAAGACTTAGCGCTAGAGATATAGGTTCATTCATTTTGATAATAGAACAGTAGATGATATTGATAAAGACTACAATAGAGATAAGAAGGATTGCCAACCGTACCTGTTTCACTAAGAGGGCAATAAGAATAGAATAAGTCGTACAATTGAAGCTGGCTAGTAAGTACAGAAATAGCAGGCACAAAATGGTTGTGGGAGGATTGCTCCACAAGAAGGCGGGTATAGACACAGAGAGAATCAGAATGCAGAGAAATGATGCTACAAAGGACCAGAGGGTGTAGTAGAGAATATGCGATCCCAAGAATAGATGCTTGGAGATATTATGAAGTAGGAAGACCCGCAGTAATCGGTCTTCAATCTCGCGTGCCACCCGAATGCCTACTATTATCATTGGAACAAGGAATACAAAAGGCATGACATAAGAAGTAAGAAGCTCCATCTGGCGCAGAAGCATAATGTGGTCACTTGGAAATGCAAATCTCGGATTTGAGAAATATGGCATCACTTGAACCTTGGCAGTATAGGTGAAGCTATACGCTACTGTCAGCGCTTGGTCATAAGAGGTGCCTCTCCCTAACTCAGCCTTCATGATGTCACGCCGAAAGATAGAGCCAACAAATCTCACAACTTGATCAAGCATTGGAACAGCAAGGGAAGGGTCGATACGAAGGGGGTTCTGAAGCATATTGTATCCCAACGCACCAACACCACCGAAATACGGGAAGGCAGGCATGTTTGCACGATGGTTTGTGTTGTTGAATCTTAGATTGATATAGGTATTGGAGAAGCCGCGATTTTGAGTCCCCATAGGAGGCAGGGGCCCATATAGTGTAAAGCTAAGCGCGTTCGGCGCAGATGATGAATGGATAGCAATCACTGCAGTGGGCATCCGCATGAAGGCATCTCGGACAATAGAGATCCGCTTGGAAACATTCAGCGCCTCTGTTTGATCGGCATAGTTAACGGTCTTAGCCTGACCGTCATAGAACTCACGCATCATACTCCGTACTGTTGAGAAATACACTATCCCTTCGTCTCTATAGATGCAGCTTTTTGCTTGGGTATCACTGGGACAGTCTCCAGAGGCCAACACCTTATATTCCGAGCCAGAGGGAATAAGACACTCGTACCTAGCTACAGATAAAATTGTCTTCGGAAAGTAATAGCTAAAGACGTTGTCTTCGTCCGTAGCCGGGGTCCTAAACTCCATTACACTATTAAGGCCATAAAATGGTGTGATAGTATCGTATGTGCTTAAGGGAATAATCCACTCCTGCGGCAATTTCATCTTGCTTAAAAGCAAAGTGAAGTCATCGCCCGGCCCTGTGTCTGTCTTCAGGCTGCGTAGCTCCACGCCACCCAGGTGAGGGTACCCAGCACTTCCAACCATTTTGCCCAACCAAGTTGGTGGCGCCTCCTCTGTTATCACTCCAAGATAGGCCCAATCGGCAATAGAAGAGTCCAGACCTTGCTGGGGCTGAATGTAAGCTCCGTCGCCAAGGACGTAGTATGAGGTGTTTGCTATGTCTAAGCCAAGAAACTTTGCATAGCTCTGACATACGGGAAGAGAACCCATATATTGGTAAAATGGCGCAAATAATGCAGAACTACGATCAGAAAAGCAGGTCTCGATAACCTCCTTCAATGGCTTATTGCCTGCTGTAGACCTACACGCAGAAATGCACCCCTCCGCATAGGTTGCAGTCAGTGGTCTGAAAAGCTGCGCAGCAGACTCGGTTATTGTCTTAACTGAATTTGAAAGCATTGAAACAACGAGGGCAGTGGCTGCCACGTTAACTACAAGAACACCAATGAACTTCACAAAGTACTCGCGACAATCCGCTAACCAATTTTTATAAAACATATACTTCAATGGATTGGGACGTATGGGACGAACAATCTTTTTGTGCATAGCAGCCGAGACTTGAGGTCCGCAAGTCTGTGAAGTGATTTCAGAAGGCTTATTGTCAACAAGTTTAACAAATACATCATCGAGACTAGCCTTGGAAAGCATATAATCGATTCCACAGTCTTTGCAAAATAACTCAATCCCTTGTGTAATAGGTATCACTAACGAGGAGTGGTCCAGAAAGATGGATGGAATGGATATTTTGATAACATGTGGAAATACAGAGACTATCCTTATTTCGTCCAGACTCCCACTAGATGTAGAGTTCGGGGTAATATTGATAAGTGTCCTTCGCAGAAGGTCCACTGCCTTGTTTGCAGTAAACTCTGGTAATTCTGATAACAAGCTCAGGTCACCAAAGATGAGAGACAGCGTGTAGTCGCCGTGGCGGCGGCATAGTTCTAAGGGAGTGGATGCATGTATCGTTTTGCCATCTCGGAAGATGAGCACGTTGGTGGAGAGCTCTGCGACTTCGCCAGCATCATGAGTGGTAAGAATAGCCGACGCATCTCCCAGCTCGACTAAGTCCTTAACGAAGGCCCAGATCTGTCTCTTCAACAACGGATCAACCCCAGACGTGATTTCATCAAAGAAGAAGATTGCAGGGTATCCAGCAGTAGCGTTGGCCAGTGCCAAGCGGCGCAGCATGCCGCCTGACAAGTCTTTCGCCAGCCTGGTCTGCACCGAAGAACTGGAAAGGTGGATCTTACGCAAGAGGAACTGGACATAATTATCCACGCTGCCATGCACTCCTAAGATTTTGCTGTCGTACGTTCCCAAGCTCTTGCTGCGGAAAATTGTGGAATAGTATACGTTTTCGTAAACAGACATTGCCATCCACACGTTAGTACGGTCTTGCGGACAGTACCCGATATTCGGCTTGAGGTAATAGGCATCATAAGGCGATCTTAGATCATAACGTTCCAGTACTTTAAATACTGGCTTCTGCATAGAATCCTCTAAGTCATCCGATGTGCTTTCAAACTTCAGTTCTCCGCTAAGGATATTCAAAAGCGTTGACTTTCCCCCTCCACTAGCTGCCACAAGGCCCAGAATTTCTTTTTTATGAAGTGTGAAGCTGAAATCACGTAATGTGGTGTTCTGGCGCCTGCACGTCTTGTATGTCTTTCTCAAGCCACGTATTTCCAAAGTTGTTTTGCAGCTTTCTACTTCCAGTAAAAGTTTGCTTTGGTTGCGGCGGTGATCCTTTTGCACTGCCCAGAAGCGCTTTGAAACAAGAAAGTACCACGGTATTCCTCTCCAACTGAACTCTGGTTTGGAGTGCGTTAGCAAGAGAAGAAGAAGTGGAATAACCACCAGGCTTTGTAGCAGAGATACCAATACAAGCCACCACACCATGGGAAATTGAAAGACGCAATCACTGGAGCTTGTAGAGCTAATGCAAATACGTAAGGTTGAGTGGTAGTTATTCCAATCGCTTGTAATGAAGGAGATCGGAATTTTCGTGTAGTCAAGAGAGTTGAATGAATAATTAAATCCACCTTCTGTCATCATTAAGAGCATATCAACTAGGGAAAAGCTACAAAACAGCGGAATCAAAACGATGAAGATCCATGTCACTTCCTTTGGGACTACAATGGGTTGCCAAAGACTAACCTTGGTATCAGAATGACTTAGAATTAAAAAGGGAATGATAACAAAGCACAGAACGCTGAATGCAGAAAGCACAAGGGACAGTGCAGGTGAATAAAAAAGGTATGCAAGCAAAAGCGCAAAGCCAGTGTTACCTAAGGCAAAAATAATTGCAAAGACAATAACAACAGGATATTCAAACTCAGCAAATGGGTATGCCTTGATAAGGAAGTTGAGAGAGCAAAATACAATCATGGATATGAGGTTCAAAACGAGCAGACAGAGGGCGTTAGTGCATAGTAGGTGTATTTCTTTGACTCCTAAGCGCCGCAGACTGGTGTGGGTTCTACCACGGAAGGTACCCGCAACCACAGTCGATAAAATTAAATTCAGTCCCAGCGCAATACCCATGAAGCAGTATGTTCTGTTAATGAGATAGACAGTCGTATCTGACCGTTTTACATACATAGCAAGGTCGTATGTGTAGTCCATTCCGCGATAGTACTTTAGAATTGCTCCATCGACGAGTCTGTTGACAGTATAGCTGAGCGTAGTCCAGAAATTTGGATTCCAAAGGTCTCCTATAGAAAATGTTATATTATCCTTAGTTTGATAGACATATCGTGAAAGCATAGTTTGATTGTAATAGAGCACGTAACTAATAGAGCTGGGGATTGACTTCCCTGTTGGTGTAGAAATTGTTTGCTGGGATATAGAAAAGTCAAGTGCCAGGAAGATGTTGTGATAGGTATTAAGCGCATAGTCATATGCTGGTCGATAGTCATCGTAATTAATTCCATAGATTGTAGAGATCATCTGCTGCGCACTTGGAATATCTAGTATATGAGTATTCGGGTCTATTTCATCATAGAGCGTCTTATTGCCATACTGTAAGTGTTCGCGCATAATAGTTTGCACATTGATGGAACTGATAAACTTGGCAGGATCTGGCCCCAGACCCAAGAGGGACATGTTTTTGATCATCTGATCACTAGAGTCAAAGCCCACAGTCCTGGTATTTGAAGTGGATAGATTAGAATTGTTGATGATTAGCTTTACCAGCTCCTGGGTCTCTTGAGTATTGGGAGAGTATGCTAAATAGATAGTATTCTCTGTACAATAAAAACTCTGGTCACATGCCGGTAAAGAAGGCAGCTTCATAGCGGCTGGCATCCGGAGAGGAAATGGGAGATTAGTGATGATTTCAAAGATCCCAAAGAGTGCCAAGAACACTAAAGTTGGAGACAGGACCAGTGCTGAAACGAGAAGTGCCCTCCTCCTGTATAGAAGCAAGGTAAATTCTAGGAGGGAAGGCATAGCCTGTAAAAATTAAATCGACAGGTGCTCAACCCTACAAACCAGGGTTTTATCCACAATTATAGTTGTTTCTCAATTGGTGGAGGTACTAGGTCTGAGCCAAACTTGCGGCTCATACTTAGCACCCAAACTAAAAACGGAAGCCAATCTATAGGTATCGTAGCTAAATAACTTTCTTCACACAAGGATCATAAGCACACCGCTATTCGGTAGTTTATATAGACCTCGAAGCCCTGTGACTATTTGTAAAGTGAGACTCTATTCTATTACTCTATTTCATTTTTAGATATCATTTTGGGCTTCAGAATGCGGGACGATGACATAGAATTAGAGTTACGTGGTAAAGTTACAGACATATGAATTACGAGTGTCGCCAGGCCTCACGACCAGGCTGGTCTGACGAGCTTGCACAGAACAGGAGCCGGGACTCCTCTGTGTCTGCCTAGACCGCACTAGCCGGCGGAGAACCCAGTAAGGGGCAGATGCATTGAGGCCCCAGTGTTTGAGCCGTAAGGGACTAGGGCATCCAAAGGAGCTGCAGAGCACGCTTACCCCAGCGAGTCCTTGTCGTAGCTCTTCTCGTGTCCGATGCTCCCGCCCATAATTAGGTAGCGGATGTGTGGAACAGTGACCAGTCCAGCAGGACGTGACTGGCGGACGACCCCGCCTCATCGACAACTGTGCACACTGGTGAGTCTCAAAGACAGACAGGGGCCATCCAGTTCGTAACGATCATCGGTAGGTGTCCTTTACGGCAGAGGAGAATGCGACCAACAGGCCACAGAGCTGCTTGCACAAAGTCCTTCCACCACTGACGCAGACCGACCCCTCGCAAGATCCTTAGCGGAGTTGCATCCGAGATGTGTGCCTGCGTTGCTGTCCAGGTGCATGTGCCGGCCTCGGTGCTTCCCACAAGCTTGCGAGCATCGAGCTGGCCTCTACCGAACCGTATCAGAAGTTAACGTCAAGACGTGGCCCCCTCAGTTAGCTTCTGCAGGCTCCCAGAGCTACGCACCAAGAGGCCGTTCTTCTTTGGTTGTGCAGCGTGGGGAGATACATCGAACTACCACACCCTCTCTGTGTGGCGTGGTTTACGACGGGGGACGGGATCCCTGTGCTCATGTCTATCTGCCCAGGGCCAGCCACAGCCCGGGTTGACGATGACAAGCGAACATCGCCCAGCTCCTTGTTAGCAGGTGGGAGATCTCGCCACCCTAGTACCCACAACAAAGGGTGCTGATCACTGGCAGAGAGACACGACACTCAGGCTCCCGCTCCTTCCACTGATGGTAGCCCACTATGAGGAGCCCTTTGCCGCCTGCACCAACAACCTCAGGCACCATGGGTCCGAATGCTTCTACGGTGGACAGCGGTAGCACTATGATGATCTGGGGTGACAGGAGTCCTGGCTCACTGGCTCAGGAGACAGCACGCTTTGGGCAATGCTTCCCTCCTGTCCAGATCTTGGAGGGCTGGCTGCCTTCCGGGCCCCATCTGGCACCTTGTTATGCGGTGGGAACTTTAGTAGCATTTAGTACACAAGATCAGAGCTATGCACACACCAGGCGAGAGCGTCTCATGGGCTTACCTCTGTTGGTCCACACTTCTACGGACCCGGTATCTCCCCAGGGACTGCAAGGATCCGCTTTCAGGTGCTATCCGCCAGGCAACCGGGCTGGCAAGGGTCGTCTGGGGGACGCCACAGGGACAGAGAGAGCACTGGCAGACGGAGGTCCGCAAGGGGTCGCCTCGCGCAGGGAAGGCACAAGGCCCAGCTCTCCGAGGATGTAGGGACACCGGAAGAGAGGTTGGCAGAGAGGCTGCAGGCATGTGGGTGGTCCCGTGCATATTCGTGGACTTTCTGTTTCCCTGCGCAGTGGGCTGAGTATCATAGGCTACACGTAGTGGATGCGTTTACTACCTAAGTATCTATGCCTTTCCGCGGCACAGGAACCACCAACACAAGAAGCCCACAAGACCACCAACAACAACAATCACAGCAACAGAGATGCCCGCGATCGCGCCGGTAGAAAGGCCACTCTTGTTGACGCTTCCGCCGTTGTCAGTGCCATCCATCTTCACATAGCAGGTGACAGAACCGCTATCACCAGATGGTGGAGCACAACTCACGCAATTGGTCACGCCAGTAATTTGGCTGTCACTAGCATCACACTTCACACACTTTGTTCCAGACTTATAGTACCCAGAGAAGCAAGTTTGACACTGCTGTGTCTGTCCTGCTGCGCACGTCTTGCAGGTGGAGTCGCACAGCGGGCACACTCCGGTCCCGCTGTTTGGGTTTTGTCCATTCGCACATGTTTGGCATTTCCCTCCACTGTCAGTCGTGCAGATGCTTTTCCCGGGGAGCCTCGTCGTCTGGTAGCACCCGCCCTCCTGGATGAAGTATCCGGCGGCGCAGGCCGTGCAGGCACCGTCAGCGGCAGTGGTGCAGAACCGAGTCCTGGCCGCATTGCTCGTGCAGACGCCATTGAGCGGCACGTTGCTCCCCTTGCACTTCGAGCAGTACTTGGTACCTCCAATTGTTAGGCCGCACGTCTCGCACTCTGGACCCTCCACGCATTGCTCCACGCACGTGCCGTCTGTAGGATTGCTCTCGTCGGCGTACCTCAGCATCTTCCCGGCGGGACAGGCCGTGCACTTGGAAGCGCCGGCCCCGCTGCACTCCGCACAGGAGGGGTCGCAGGGCCCGCACGTTTGCCCAACCGCGTACGACCCGGCCGGACAAGACGCCAAGCAAGCGTTCTTCTCTGGAGTGAGGAAGTAGTTACCTTGGCACTTTGTGCACGTCTGCTTGTCATCCGAGCACACCTCGCAGTTGGGGAGATTGCAATCAGGGGCGGGGACTCCGTCGCATGTGTTAGTCTCAGAGTTTGGTGTTCCCTGAGGGCACGCGGTGTAGCATCCTCCGCTGTAGAGGTAGGTGCTCCCCTGGCACGCCTTGCAGGTCCCGTCGGGGGCGTCCTGCGGCGTGCACTTGTCCTGCCCGTCCTTCGCCTGGCACGCCCCCTCGACCGGGACGTGGGTGGCCTGGCACTTCACACAGCGGGTGCCTGCGTCCTTCTTCTCACACTTTACGCAGGAGGCTTCACAGGGTTGGCAGACCCCGGCATCTGCATAGGTCCCGTCGGGGCACGCGGCGTAGCATCCTCCGCTGTAGAGGTAGGTGCTCCCCTGGCACGCCTTGCAGGTCCCGTCGGGGGCGTCCTGCGGCGTGCACTTGTCCTGCCCGTCCTTCGCCTGGCACGCCCCCTCGACCGGGACGTGGGTGGCCTGGCACTTCACACAGCGGGTGCCTGCGTCCTTCTTCTCACACTTTACGCAGGAGGCTTCACAGGGTTGGCAGACCCCGGCATCTGCATAGGTCCCGTCGGGGCACGCGGCGTAGCATCCTCCGCTGTAGAGGTAGGTGCTCCCCTGGCACGCCTTGCAGGTCCCGTCGGGGGCGTCCTGCGGCGTGCACTTGTCCTGCCCGTCCTTCGCCTGGCACGCCCCCTCGACCGGGACGTGGGTGGCCTCGCATTTTGTGCAAACCTCTTTTTGCTGGCCATTTATATTGACATCTAGACAGTTATTTCCAGATGCACAATTTTGAGAGTTGGTGCACGATTTTGGATCTGCAAGCGCCAAGTAAGCGAATGCTAAACCTGCCAAGTACAACATTGCCCGCCGAATCACGCTCACACTAAGGGGCGATCAGATAGCAGTGGAAGCCGCCTCCACCGGGCCGCATGCATCCTTCAGCGTATCGCTGTGAGCACGCCGCAGTGTAGAACAAGAAGGCATTGGTGCTTTTCTGCGGTACCCAAGGACTGACAGCTGACTGGTGCCCTACTCAAGAGCATCCTATCGAGGCCATCTGTTGCAGGCGGGCGTGGCTTGTGTATCGTTAAAGCCGCCATAATGTCGTGCCCTACAAGCTTTGGAAAAGTGTATAGCCCGCATGTGCATCATCCGTCAATTTGCTCTGCTAGGAGGTAGACAGCACTCATAAAGCGGGCTCCACTACCAAGGACCCTCTTCGAGAAAGGCATAGACGAACTTGAGGAGGCCTTCCAAGATAGCCAGGTTCTGCACTAATAGGCAGCGATGACGTTGGCACAGGAGATGCAGAATGTGACATGGCCTCACGACATGGCACATGAACATTTTAACACTGCCCACAAGGAAAGTCCATTGCGATAGTATGCATTGATATGTAAATGTTGTTGCTAGGCTCTTTGGTCGTGAGAAGATATTAGCCTCCTTTCTCAGTGACGCGACTGTTCGATGCAGATCCTACACGAACAGCTTCTTCACTTTCGGGCGACACTCACTGAGTCCGCTTAGACGCTCTAACATCTCTGCCCGCCTGGGCAGGCGAAATACATGGATCCTTGGCCGTTCTAGGCAGGTGCCGCTGTGCCTCACCCCATTCGGCTGCTCGCTCCTCACGCCTTAGCATATTTGGCTGCAGCGCTGTAGGATCTGGGATACACCTTTGAGCGGCGCACAGCGTGCCGGGCACCTGGCCAAGCTTCACAAAAGACCCATGACAGCCAAAATGCGCAGCTCCGGATCTATTCTCCTACGGACTCGGCGCACTCAGAGGGAAGGCTGCCGCAAGGTAGCTGGCCACGCCTCTTTATCTCCAGTGTCTTGTGGCTGATACATTGCTGCATCTTCTATCCAAGCAGCCAGCACGTGTCCGGAGTAACAAAGCATTCTATTGAGGAAACTTCTGTGTCAGGTAGCACCGCCATAGTAGCTTTTTTCATATAGAAGAGCATCAAAGGTATCCCTGATAACCACAGACCCACATAGGCTTCAGCGTCATCATGGCCAGCAGCCAGTGCATCGTACCCTGTTTTTAACACGGCTAAACGTGTCAGAATGCTTACCGTACATCCATGAGCGGGTTGCATAGATAAAGTTCCTCTGACTTACGACTATAATTCTAAGTGGTGCACCGCGCTGCAAAGGTCGTCTGAGGACGGTGTGCCTCAAACGTCCTAACTCACTATACAGTTGCACCTAATCCCCCTGACCATTAAGTCGATAGGTCTGAACCGCTGGTCACGTACTCCAAGATTAGGCGGCAGACGGCTTGAACTTCTATGACATCTCGCAGCTGGACTTACTGATTCAGACTTTCCATTCTGAGCTGGCGTGCTGCACTTAGTCCTGCACGCGTAAGATCCTCCGGTCACAAGTTCGCAGACAGTGAGAACCAGCCAAAAAGCCACGGGAAAAGAGAGTGAGGACTCAATGGTTCTAATCCTTCCAAGGTACAACCGCTGAGTTACAGTTGTCTTGTAATAAAACCTGCATATACTCGCTGCACTGTATCAAATACTAGCGATCGTTGGATAACCACAATTCTTCCACCCTTTGAGGTCTTAGTCCAGCTTATCTTTGTCCAATGTCCAGTGACCGGACGTGTTGTTCGACAGTGCTTTCTGGTCACGCTATTCACTTAATAAGTTATTTCGTCGCGGAGAAACGTACTCAGTAACACAAAAAAGGTCATACAATGCGTACTGAAGTCAGGATCAATTGCATATATGCAAAGCTTATCTCTAAGCTCACATGATGATTGAAAAAAAGCTCACTAGCACTGGCACGGAAATAATATAGGAAAAGCAGCAAAGGCATACTATAGGGTGAAGATTTTTGCTTTCGTGAAAAAATCATCGGCTTCACTTTGGCTTATGTCGTGCTGATATGAATCAAAGTTCTCGCCGTCATATGGCTCATCGAAATCACATCCGAGGCTCAGCTCGCTCATGTTTTCCTCACAGGACTCAGCTGGAGATGCTTTTATTATGAAGAGCAGAACAGTCGAGCGCTCTGCAGAGTAGAATATGAAGTTGTGACTCCACACTCCATCTGTGTCTTCAAATGGGTAGTAAGGCGAAGGATCTACCGTGTAGACAGAGGAAGCGTCGGCAGGTGCAATATCTGTTAGTGCGAGCCACAGCGACGGACGTATTGCGCTGTAGTCTGACAGAGTACTGATCAATGTGCTGTCAATTACTGTTTGACAGACGCTATAGGGAACCCAAAAGAACCGAGACGGCTGAATCAATGTGAAATCAAAGTGAGGATATGCCTGAGAAAGTGCCCGAATAACCTGTAAATATATCTGCCGCGTAGCTGGATTGTTAAGATTTTCTTCTGTAAATGCTGATGTAATCGAAGAGTTAAGAGATCCAAACGGCGATTGGGACTCTACGCTGCTTCCATAACTTCGTGCCATCTGTATTTGAAATTCTGCGTCTCTGTCTTGTTCAGAAGACGTAGCCTGAGACACTCGAAACCCATACAGCTCTATCCGTGTTGTGATAACAAGCCCATTACATGATAAGCGCGAGATGCTCTCCGACAGCACCTTAAGATCTGGTGCATCTATATACCGCATTAGTCGATGCTGCAGGATGCTTGTAGTTTTTTGAGGGTTGCTAATTTTAATCCTAAACCCTAATGGAGCAAGAGCAGCGCCTTCTCGAGGTCTGCAGAACCCTAGATGTTAATTTTAACCGTCTCATAGAGCTGCCTAGAGGCGAGCAGGAATTTGAGTGGATTGCCTATCACATGTCATTATTCTTTAAGCACACCAAGCGGCTGTCTGCCATTACCTCATCCTTCTGTACATCCAATACATGCCCATCCATGTCTATTTCTGAAACTCAAGACGTGATTGTATGTGTCGTTGAGACAGACGAGGGAAATTGCGATGATCTAGATAGCAGTGACATGGCTTCACCTGCCCACAAAAATGGGCGCAGCATGTCTGCCCTTGAATACACAAACTCCGTACTATCATGGTACATCAACAAGCTGAGAGACCCGGAGCTTTTTCCCGTCGATTCTGCAAACCAGTACCCCGAAGATTTCAAGAATAGATGTCGCCACATGCTACGCCGCCTTCTACACATTTACTTCCATGTGTACTTCAACCACTTTGGGATAGTTTTCAGGCATTTCCTCTTGTACTATAACACTTCCTTTCGCTATATGGTGGAATTTGGAGTACGCTATGACATCTTACGTGATGCAGACCTGCTTCCTATGGCCGCGGCTATTAACCACTGGAAATCTATGGCCTGAGTGAGCCCACCTCGTCGAGATTTAACCCACTGAAAGGAAAAATAAAGAAGAACATAGGGATTTTTTCGCATCTTTGCTACTCTATTTCCTCTTTGAATCCTGCGTCTCTTTCGACGTCATGGATCATATCGTGGCCCTCTTTGACGCAAATTTGACTTCGTACACCTCAGAAGACTTTACTGAATCGCAGGTGTTGGACTTGGTAGATGCAACCGTGTCTTGGTTGAGTGCCCACAGACAGTCTTCTCCTTATGCCATTTGGAACTTGTATGGCTTCTCGACCAATGTCCTGCACTCTTGTTCTAGCTATAGCATTATTAACGAGAAGCTTGCTGGGGAACTCCAGGCCCCAGAAGCAGTCAGGCGCTCGTTGGGAGAAGCCCTTCGCTACTGCCCCCAAGCCACATCAGTGACCGGGCTTGCGCTTCTCTCGGCTATTGCTGCTGTGGCGCGTGTTCAAAGTATTGTGAGTTCCCTTTCCGAATCTAGCGGCATCAACATGATGTACCATGGGCGCATTCTTATTATAACAGCGTCTGGTGTACAAGATTCTGAAGTCGTTAATTCAGCACTCTTTTCAGCGAAGCGGTTTAATGTCAAGATAGATATCGTCTCACTGACCACCATCCCCGACGTTAACATCTTCTTGAGGCAGGTCGCCTACCTAACGGCCAGCAAGTTTTCCAATGTGCCGAAGCCCAAGGCTTCCGGTAGTAGTGTCTCCTACTTCACTACGCACATCTTCAAGGCTTCTCCTGCTGCTGAGTGGAGGTCGCTACAGCTCAATGATGGTGCTAGCGCCGGAATGTACCATCGGGAAAAGCGGCTTGACTTCATGGGAGAGTGCAGTGTTTGTCATGCTAACATAAGCCATGGGATTGCCTGTGCTGTCTGCTTCACTCTTCAGTGTGATACTTGCTTCAACGGCTCTTGCCCCACTTGTCCTGCTACAGTGTAAATAGAGCCTTATTATCCCTTTCAGTAAAAAGCCCGATGCCCAAACAGTTAACCCTGGATTTCTTTGTTCGTAAACATCCTCAGTCTTCGGGGAGAACTGTCATAGATTCAGAATCTGCAGAGCCTATACCTGTGCCGGTAAAGACAGAAGATGAGGCAACCATGAAATCTGTCGCATCTTTCGCTGACAGACAAAAGCCTTCCACTCCGCAATGCCAAACACAGGTATTCATAGCAGAGCCTTTAATCAGACGTGTTAGGCCCGGCCTAGAAGCATTTCGAGCCCAGCCAACCGCCAGTTTAACTAGTGCCAGCGCCAGTCCCAGTCCTAGAGGCTTCAGCACTCCAGGAGCAAGTCCACAACAAGGTCATCTGAAAGCAAGCGCATCTCCTCTTCACTCTTCTATTCCTCAGAAAAACCTCTCTTCTAAAAGGCGAGCAGCGTCGACCAGTGAAGAAAGCCATGATGACATTAGAAGCCCCAACCAAGGCAAGCAAGCTCCAACTACAGGATTCACTAGACAGTACGCGTCTATCCGCAAAAGACTTGATAGTAATACCGTGCTATACATCCGGAAGGGTCGCTTCTTTGAACTTTACGAACAAGACAGTATCTTTGGCAATGTTACCATGGGGCTAAAGCTAACCAGGCACGCCTCGTCTATGAGTATGTGCGGCGTTCCCGACTATATGTTGGACAAATATATCAAACTGACCTTAGATTCTGGGAAGCGGGCAGCTATAGCTGACGAAATGCCAGAAATGGATAAAGTAGAGAAGGTGCAGAAACGACAAGTCATTGCAGTATATTCACCTGGAAGCGTATCATCTGCATTGCTACTTGGAACTCAGTATGGAATACTTTACATTGAGGATAGAGGATCGGCAGACTCCGACTCAAAATATCTGCAATTTTACGACCCGCTACGTCGCCTCATTTTAGTTAAGTCAGAGCCCTGCACGATGGGGGAGGTAATAGCTTTGATACAGCGTCTTTCTCCTGCTGAGATAGTTATCAGCTCGTGTGTCTATGAGCTAGTTCGTGCTCAGCTTTCGGTATATTTTCTAGGGCCAATCTACGCGTACAATAATCTTTATGCCACTGTTTGCTCTACCAATCTCTTGTGGGACATCTCTTTGGATGCGCTTGAATCTTGTGCTAACATTTCTTCAGCCTTTCGGTATTATCTAAATTATTTATTGGCAACTGATAAGCGGTTAACGCCCATACAGCAAGGAGACATCGCCGAGTATCTCACTAACATCACGTTGAGTGGCATATTCCGGCTGCCTCAAAACTCGTCGCCCATAGCAACATTACCCATGCTCACCCTGTCATCTCTAGGTATCCTACCTCTCTGTTCTGCAGATAGCCTTGCTAGATTCGAAGCCGTCGACTCTAGTGTTTTTGAAGTCTATAACAATTGCGTAACACGAGATGGCTCCCAAATGCTGAAGATGTGGCTAATGAACCCGTTATATGACGTAGAAACAATCCAGTTGAGACAAAATGCTATTAAACTTTTTGCCGACAGCGTGAACCACAAGCATGTAGAGGCAGTTCTCACTTCTCTCAAAGCAGTAGGAACTAGTCTATATTACCTTGTGCTAGGGTGTCGATCCAACTGTCACTTTAACTCCTTCAATGTTCTAGAGCAATCCACTCTCAGCAACAGGCTATTTGTGCAGCTGCTTGTGACCATTATTCGAACGTGTTCGGCAGCAGAAGCTTTACACACGCTTCTAGGCTCCAACGAAAAGAATGTGCAGTCAAATGAGATGCTGAGGCATTTCTCGTCATCCAACAGTTGTTGGAAGTTTCTTGAAACATTGTACAATAAAGTCGCAAGCATGTTTGAGGTAGATACTCCCCAGACAATGCTCAGAAAAGATTTTAAGTTGAGTGCCAACAGTAACGAGCCTAACCTTCAAATAGTAGACGCATTACTGGACAGAATAGAGCAGCGATATGTGGAATATCTCAATACGCTGGCTCAAACACATAGGCTATCTCCCAGCCTCAAGGACTACCCACTGACTGCCCTCACTCCAGCAACCAGCACCGCTAAGGTGTACACATTTAGCCCCTTTCCTGACCGGCACCTAGTCATTGGAGACTCTCTAATTCCCCTTGCTAAGCAATCACATTTTGCTAGGATAGAAGGAATAACACAGATCAGCAGCACTAAGACAGCTGGCCGCTTTTCTGTCCTTGACCCGCTCCCGAATGAAACGATAGCTGCTGCAAATCTTGCCACAAGAGCCACCGAAAGTCAGTCGCAATACAACCAACAGGCGTTGTGCCGTCTCCTTGGTGTGGATGTTACCGTTGATGGTGCTACACAAGGCACAAGAGCCAAAGTAAAACTTCTCATCCAGGCTCTCGACAAGGTGGCTTTCAGAAGACTCTTGGAGCTTGAGAGCTTCTTGCTGCGACGGAAGAATTCCATTCTCAATACACTGAAGCTAGATCTTCTGGTTTTTCTTTTCGAGCATGAGGACATGATTCGGGAAATGTGCTCTATCTTCTCCCAGGTGGATGTTTTGTGCTGCTTTTCTAAGTTGTCTCGAATATACGCACATGTACCATGGTCCTACCCACTCTTTCAGCCACCAGTCCACGAACAAGAGCATATACTAGACATTAGCAAGGCCTATCATCCAATTGCACTTAAACTCAGCCAAGCACGTCTCAAGGCATGGGTGCCTCTCGATTGCAACTTCCAGAATAACAAAATGCTTGTCCTCACCGGGTGTAACATGTCTGGAAAGTCCACTGCGATGAGATTGATCGGGATTGCTGTTCTATTGGCACAGATTGGTGCACCCTTGCCTTGCTCCGGTATGGTCTTAACGCCATATAACACAATCCTCGCCAAGATAGGAAATGAAGAAGATATCCGCTCCACTTTTCAAAAGGAAACCGCCGACTGTGCAGAGCTACTCCAAGAGGCCTTACGTCCCGATGCCCGATCCCTTTTTCTTCTCGATGAATTTGGACGTGGCACCGATTCGACCACGGGTGACGCGCTTGCGGAAGCTGTCTGCAGGCAGCTGACTCAGCTGAATCTTCGGGCCGTTGTATCCACACATAGTCCGCTAATGGCCCTCAAGCTTGAACAAGACAAACAGGTCCGACTTTGTCACATGAGTTATGAAATAACGGCCTCAGGAATCCAGTTTAAGCATACTCTTTGTCACGGTCTTTGCACTCGCTCATTTGGTTCGCAAGTGGCAAGGTTGGCAGGCTTCCCCACAGAGCTACTTGAGCAGTGCGACAAGCATACACGAGGGTTCATTTACTCTTGTATCCTTTCTACAATGGAAGCTGTCGAGGATATGTTGGGGCAGAAGTAGGATGTTCAAGCTAATAGTATATGCCTTTCGTTGAGGACTTTTTCGTAAGCACTTTTTGTAGCACTGATAGCCGTCTGCTAAGCTGATCGTTCAATATCAAGAACCCTTCTGTAATGTTCAAGTAGCTGTCATATATGTCATTTATCCGTGTGCAGTCCATGTAAATCATTGCAAAGTAGGTGTCCAAGACGGGGGTCTTGCGAAGGTGCTTGATAAGAGCCCCTCGCGCCGTGTGATATGTGAGTACCTCAGAGGTAGCGTTCTTCACATCTCCGATAAGCTCGTCGATCGTTTCGATAAGCTCATCAAGTGCCTCCTTTAGGTCGTGGTCTTCTGCAAGACGATTCTTCAGGACAAGGGTGTTCAGCCATCTCATGATTCGCATTAAGGCTCTATTCAAAACCGGTAACTCTTGATCCAATCGCTGCTGAAGTTCAACAATCTCTGGAACCTGCATGCATACCTTCTGGATATTTAGGTGAGACGTTGGATCGAATGCCTCCAAGAGTTCCCGAGTTATCGCCAACTCTGGATCGGTGGTTGAGGAGTCCTCGCCAATAAGCAAGTTTGTCTCGAGGCGAACACAAAGCTGCTCGGAAAAGTGAGGTTGGAAGTAGGGGCAAGAAATCAAAAAGTCGTGAATGTCGATAGTCAGTGCAGGGAGAGCATACACGACAATGTCCAGAGCATCCTCCTTATTAGCCTTCCCGAGCGACTGATACTCCTTTTTCAGTTCTCGGGCCCGCTCAGAGGCTCGGATTGCCCCCGGCTTATGGTCCATCTGTTTATTTACTAGCGTTTTAAAAGGCCCACAATAATAACGGTTAATGTCCCAACCCCCAACACAGATAAAAGAGTGGTCATAATGATACGATGCTTGTCAACCGTACGCTTAATCCGCTTAGCTGCCAGGATGCCCTCAAAGAAGGCTTCTTCTGCTCGCTCTCCGCCTGCCCGTGCGTGCTCAATCGTCTCTTTCTGTGCATTGAGGTTGTCAAGCAGATCTGCGCCAGTCTCTAGAGCGGCATGAGCCTGAGCCTTGGCCCGTTTAAGCTCATCCTCTTGTCTGCAGAGACTACTCATAAGTGCGGGGTGGTACTCCCGCTGACCATGCGTTGCGGGCGCCGGACTAAACCCAGTGGGCTTCGAAGCAACCTTTGACACATCTATTAGGTTTCCAAGTTCCTCCAGCTCTGTCTTGACCTTGAGTTGATCTGACAGTAGAGTGTCTTTCGCAGCTTGAGTGGTGACCCTACTAATCTGCGCTCCAAGCCGATTGTATACAGTCCAGGCTGTACGAAGACTCCTAGAGGCATATTGCAGCGTATCATCCCGCGTGAATGGATCTTCATCCTCGGCTTGGGAAAGGTAGCGACGTGCATCTTCTAAAAGCGTTCTTATCTCTTGAAGAAAGCCAATAGCAACCTCCATAATTGCCAGTTTTTTGAATTTTATGCTAGAAAACCAGTTCCTCCATGGCAGACGACTCCTCTGTCGCCTTGATGCATGCCTCCGTTAGCATAGCATCCTTTTCGCGCTCAAGCTCTGGAATAAGAGTCTGCAGCTCGCGGTGGTACGCTAGAAGTTGGCGATAAGTGTCCTCCTGGGACTCGAGTCTCTGGGACATGCGCTGGTGCTTGGCCAGAAATATTTCTGTGTTCCTGTATTGGTCTTCTATGTCATCTATCGCTAGCTCTTCCTTGAGCGCCCGGATTTTGTACTTTATCTGCGAGATGCTATCTGCTAGGCTCTTTGCCTTTTTCTCCAAACGAACGGTGTCAGGTATGTGGAATGACGGAGAATCTTTTGTGACATTTCTAGCGTCATCTTGATGTGAGACTTCTGCAGCCAAGCCGTGACGAGCGCTGCGTGGCCTCTCAGAGATTACGTTATGAAATGGCGAAGAAGGGCGCCGCTGAGTACCTATATTTCTAGGCGGTACTGATGTTCCACGAAGTGGCTCTGTAAACCCGCCTTCGGGGGCTGTAGAGGCCTTGGAGAGCTTATCCACCGTCAAGCGGAGGCGGGATATAAACGCAACGTTGGCCTTAAAGTCTCCGGTAGGATCGCACACAACTGGGCCGGAATAATGCTCCTGGTAAGAGAGAGATGGATCGAGAGAGTGGAGCAGCTCTGCGGCCTGGTGCCGGATGTCGTCTCTAATTTTAAAGTAAGAGTCTGGGGAACAGTTCTTCTTGAGACTAAGCACTTGGAGATCTATGACTTGTTTGCGTAGACTTGCCAAAACATCAACGGACATGCCCCAGATCCCAATGCCCTCGGCAGTTCAGCTCCAAAAATTGAAGTTTGAATTTTTAAATGTGAAAACTCTCTAAAATATATGAAAAATAAGCAATCCGCGAAGATTCATTGACACTCTAAGTGGATGCCCTGTAAGACATGCCAACTTTGGGGCTGACGCTACGACCGAGGTCAAATAAGTCGGAGTACCTTCGATTCTCATATGTCGAGGAGGAATCGCGAAGATAGCTTTTGCTGGAATCCACCAGTGAGTTGGTAGATCTGTAAACTGGGCTAGATGTTAAACTATCCACTCTTCGCTGCATTGACTTCAGCTGTTCTAACTCCTCCACAAGAGATTCAAGCCGCTTGTGCATATACAGTATATTTGCATTGACTGTTTCGCAAGCAGCCCCTGTCACCTCCTCATTTGGATAGGTGTGCTTGAATAATGATGAACTACATATTTCTTTATATCTATTTTTGTAAAAGCAAAGCTCTGCTGCCAACGCTGTTGTATCTGTCCTGGCGAGGATATCTCTTTCTATGTTTTGCTCGTGTTGATGCAGCCTCGTAACATAGTGTTTTCGGAGAGCTGCCAGCTCTGCCTCACGATCTAAAAGACTTATCTGGAGCTTCTTGATCTCCTCACGCTTGAGGTTTGCGATAGAGACTAGATCTTTGTCATCAGAGTAGTCTGCTCCCAAGAGAAGCGAAAGAGCACCCTTCATCCGCTCAGCTTTTCCGCAGAGAGAATTGTACTTGAGCATGACCTCTGCAGTATCTACGGCCTCTCCAGACTGCGCTCTTGACATGAGGACCAAGACGGATGCCGTTCGGTCGGACGCCCGGTTAGAAGAGGCAAGCACCTGTTCTGGTGAATGCTTACCTGAGCCAGCCAAGAGAACAGCAGACTCGTAGGAGTTTGTCCGCGCTGCATAGTCGAGAGCAGTCATTCCATCCTCGTCCTGGGCTCCGTCATAGTAAGGGAGTAAATGGAACAGCGCGCCGGCAGCATTGTTTTCTGCAGCTATCATCATAGCGTTGACCTTCCTCCGTGCAAGAAGCTTTGCCTCATATGGCGCCAAGATTGCAGTGATGTCGGCCATATTCCGGGCTGCAGCCTGCATCAGGGCTGTCGATCCATTCTTTCCATGGAAACATCCTGCCTCTTGCGGGGCAAGAACAGAGACAAGGGCCGTGTCGCTGTTTTTGATGGCGCACATCAGGGCTGTTTCTCCATATTCATTCATGGTCTTTGCATTGCGCTGGAGCATATGAATAACAGTGTTTATATCCCCCGCGTTAACTGCACGGAACCAGGTCTCTCGTGGGGGAAAAAGCATGGGTCCAAAATTACTTTTTGCTCTTATGAAATGGCTCTTTTCGACGGCTCACGCCCCGTATCTGTCCATGACATAAGGCAGTTTACCGCTCGGGAGACTAGTAATGCTAGAAGGGTCGTTGCTGCCACAAAGCTCGTGCATTGGTACCGAAATGCACAGCTCAGAAAGTACGCACGGATCCGTCTCTCCCTTCAAAAGGCCTACTATAGAGGCCTGGTAAGAATGACATTTACGCGTTGGATTCGGTATTTTAGAATTTTGAAGACCTCTAGGACACGGATTTATCGCTACATTTTTGACCAATGGAGAGAGTCTATAAAGGAGACAATTACATCTGTGCGTTACTATGAAATGAAGCTGCTTGCACGTGTCTTTTTTCTCTGGCGGATGGATTCAGGGAGTCGTATTTGCTATATGGAATTATTGACAAAGGACAGAGGGCTTGATCCACACGTGAGGCAGCGCCTTGAAATGTTAAAGCTTCGTAGTATCTTGCTGTTCTGGCGTGCCCGGCAGGTGCTATCAAAGTGTCTCAACATCGGTTTGGAGCTGACTGTGAGCATAGGTGTAGTCGCCAGCAAGGTACCTCAAAGCTCTTCCAGCCCCATCTGGAAAGGGTATCTATATTATCTCAACTCTTTTGGGGTCATAGAATCAACGATATCTTCTAAGCTATCTGCAAGGCTCTTGTGGGATTCGTTTGCTAGCTGGAAGCATAAGGCTGTTACTATCTTGCGGAGAAAAAAGTTGGAGGTGGGGGTGCGTGAACTGGAACTGAGATGGCTTCGGCCATTCTTCAAATCATGGGTTCTACTCCACCGGACTCGCCTCTACATTCTTGATCACGCAATTGTTCGGTGGCAGCTAGTTCTTTCTGTACACATTAGGCATGCAGAGGCAGTACGGGCTGCACTTGAGCTTCGCAAATATGCGCTCAAAAGGAGCCACTTCAATAGCTGGACAAGGTATCTCTTTGCCCGTGAGCTGCATGCCCGTCACCATTGTTTAGAGAAGGTTTATGGCATGGCAGATAACGGTCACGAGAGGAGCTTTGTGTGCTCTGGCTGGTTAAAGTATGCTCTGTTCTTTGTCCACAGTCTCTTAAAAGATTATTGCCTGCAAGCAACTGCATTCAGATGCCTGCACAAGCTTAGATGTGCCATTGACGCCCCTAGGTGCTGGCGGAGGTTGACCGTGCTTGCTTGCGGGACCTATTATATTAGTCGCTTGCGCCTTTATCTACGGGCGTGGGCCTTTGTTGCTTTTAAGATGAAGACAATAGAGAAGAGACAGCGATCGTTTTGTGCCATCGACGACATTGTTTTCCAGCCTGCAGATATAAAGCTGTTGCATGACAAGCACAATGCTGAGCTCGCATGTCCTGAGAGTCTCTTTCTCATGGGGCTGATCTCCAAAAACAGTAGGATCCAGCCTCATCGTCTGGCGGTTCTGTGCAAAGGGGACAAGCATAATTGCTTATTACTAATGAAGCTACGCAGGTATATCTCCTATCAGCCAACTGGAACTATACACTGTTTGTATAGGGGGCTGGATGATAGTGACGCGATGGCAAGCGTAGATCGACTTTTATTTAAGTTTGCCATTGTGGCCATGACACGCCTTGGTAGCTATAATACCTGTTACATAGAAGCATATCGGAGTGAGTCCACACTCAAACTAGAGAACCCTGCACAACATCGTCAAGCTATGGCACTGGTCCAGCGGAACCTAGCAATACGATATCATGAATTTTTAGCCGCAACCGATCTACTCTATGCTGATCTCTACACTAATGGACCCCAATCCCCTTCTGAAAAGAGGATTGGTGCATACATCTCTGGAAAATTTCCTCATATTAGAAAGGCGCTGGACACAGAGTCGGTTACTCTATTGACGACGGCCTTTCTGCTAGAGACACCAGCTATCATGTTTACAGATAGAAGAAGTGTGATCTCCTCTAGCTTCTTACTACAGACGTGGATGGGACACAGGCAATCCTACGCCTCGCAACAAAAAGACAGGCCGCACCATGAGGACTTTCTTCAGTCTATTACCGCAGATTCTATCTCTATTGTTGATAATGTATATTTTACGGGGCTAAGTCGCGACTTTAATGCAAAAGGAGTGACTACGCTACTAGGCCCCAATGTTTTCCCTGTTGACAACTCTATTACCGCAGCAGAACGTGCTTCTTTATGTATGCAGCTCGAAGTGATAAAGAACAAACGCTTTTCTGTTTCGTCAGAGGCAGAGTGCTGGCTTCTGGGCGCTATTGCCAGTGCATCAGAGCGTGAGCTCCAGCTGTCGGCTATTTATAGAAGAAGACTTTATCTAAGACAAGCATCTCGTCTCCTAGCCTCGCCAATCCGCCAAGTTCCCTCGCAGCTCGCCCCTCTCGACGCTCTCGATAATGATGTTAGCAACGTCTCTGTTGCACCAGACGAAGAGCCTCTAGGCGTCACACATCTGTTTCAGCGTGCTCGAACCATCCAGGTGGATCGCTTTACAACAACATTGATTTCGACGGATGCAACACGTGTCACAGTGGACGAGATGAAGCATCTCGTTGAAACTGTGCGAACATCTGTTGTACATCCGTCTCTACTTACATACATAAATGCAAAAGCGCCGGAAGGTGAAGCAGCAACCACAATGGAGATTGCCGTTCCGGTCGAGTTAGAACCTCCAACCAGATCATTTGATGAACTCCTGAAGCTAGAAAGGAAGATCACTAGTACCGCCGTGAGAATTATAGAGAGATCATTCAGTATTGCTCCCCTTAGCCAAATCAACACAGGGTCGTTTTGTATGCTCCCAGATGAGCAATTGGTTAATTCATCTGATTTAAGCTTTCTGCAATCTTCGCAACTACTTAGTAGGCAGAATTCTTATGTATCTCCATCTTTTGAGCAATACTCCCGTCCAACGGGACAGCACTTAAAGCCACGAAATTCTACCAAGAATTCCACACAGGTGGACAAGTCTCGGCGCTTATCGTCGAAGAAGAAGTCTAAGCGTAAGTCAGGGAGCCTTTCTGCACACCCTGTTGCCAAGCAAAAGAAGTCTAAGCCAACTCATGGCATTCGCAAGTTAGAGCAAGGGAGGGTGTGTAGGACAGCAAGCTCTCCCAATAAACGGAAAGAAAAGGCCTATACAGCTATTGAGAGAGAGTGCTCGTTTTATTCTCATGATTCTAGTACTTCCTATCAAACTATAAGCACGGGTTCCTTCCATATACATGCCTCTGATGATACTCATGATGATGCATCTCATGAAGCCGTCAATATACACGGACAAGCACATATGCCATCTGACAGCGACGCGTCTAAGCCAACAGTGAGCCTTCGTCCATACCCCTCCTACTACTCCTCTATTGCAGATGGGAGGCTGTCCTCTGGGCGTGCATTTTTGGGGAAATTGTCTAGCAGGCCTCAAACAACGGCTCCTTACTTAACTAGGCGCATAAATAACAGTCAACGTAGCAGCGATACAGAGAGTTCTGACGATATCAAGTTCCAAAAGCAGCACAGGGTAGCGTCTGCAATAAGCTATGGAGCTCATACCAAGAAAAAGCATGAACTAGGTGGGCACAGTGCTGGCTCTAGTATAACAACTGTCGCCCCTACCACTGCGTATGTTGACGCAGCCTTGCCAACTAAGCAATTCATTGAGGCACGGCTGACCTCTGGTCAGTTCACTTTAGATCTCTTGACACGCTACCAAAGGACACTTCTATCCCTTCGTATTTGGAAGAAATCGTTCCAGTGTTCAACGTATATCTTGCCAGAGTCTATCACATTCTTCCCAGAGATGGATCTCAAGTTCTATGCTCTCTCATCTGGACGAGCAGTTTTGTCACTGGATACAATCATTGACACAATTCTCTATGACAACATTATGTTTTTGTATGACAACGAAGACCCGGATGAAGTGTTCCGAGAGATCTGGCTGACAGATCCTCAATTTGTTGACGTGAACACGCAGGACAATGCTATCTCCGTACCTTCAATTGTTCACCTGCACTTCACTAGGTTCTGGGACTACATAAAAATGCTATCGGATGAATACACATATGAGATAGCGTATGAAGGTGATTGTGCACTAGGAGACAAAGTTCTGCGCCCTACACGTTCTGCACCGATCCTCTATGGCAGAATGCTGTGCTGCTCGATGGCTGAGGCAGCTAACATGGCTAACAGTCTTGCAGAAGCAGCAGTCTCGTCCTTATTATATAAAGCATCCTTCCCATCTAGTGCACGATCCCGCAGCGGAACGGCTGCCTTTTCACAGCTGACCCTTGATGACCTGAGCGCTGAACTTGCATTTAGACAGAGTGCCCGTTATAACCATTTTCTTGAGAAACTAACCACAGCCCCGTCATGCACTTCTCTACCAACAACGCAGAGAAAACGCCTCTCAGAGTTAGCTACTCCACAGATGAGCAGTTCACGACCTTCACCTAGACCAATATACTCCGTTGTTAATATGTCTCTGTGTGACGATAATGTAGTCGCTGTTAGCATTTCCTCCCCCCACCTTTGGTCACGAGAAGGATCATGCCCTCCTGCTGATTCATTTGCAGAGGTGGCAAGCCCTCGTCCGGACTCCCAGTCCCACAATCGGGCGTACAGGGGTCACCTTTCATACACCCCCAAGATGGCCCGTTTAGCAGTAGATACAGACATGATAACAATGCCGAGTGCTTCGCATTACCTCCGGTCAAGCTCAACGCCTTCTAAAATGACAATCCCCCAGCCTCTTAGTCATTTGACAATCGATGAATCCTTGCTTACGGTCAAAGCAGAGCCAGAGCTACCTATAGTTGCTCCGGAAATTAAGCCGTTTCTTATATCCAATAGCGTAACAGAAAGGTTCACGAGCACAATCCATAAGACAAAAGAGATCTCACCTTCTGGCATTAGAAAAATGCAAAGTGGAAAGATTGGGGCTCTGGCTTATTCTGAATCACGAGAGGTCCTGTTGTCACGACCGGCGTCTAAAAGCATACTCGACAAAACTCCGTCACTGACTGGCATTCTCTCAGATAACAGGGCCGACTCACTGACTCCGCTGGACGACGCTCTTGATAGAGAGCTGAGATCGGCGACGTGTAGCACAAAGAACAAGTTATGTGGTGTGATAGAAGAAGGCACAGAGCCCTCCCCTAATCATAAAGAGCAGGGTTCCTTTGAGTCCCTTCGCGATCTTCGTGATAGTCTCATGGTACATAAGTGGGGAGATATGCGTCTTCTTGGGCAGAAGGACACTAGAATATGCAGCGCTTCTGAGTGTACACGTGCTACTAGCAGCCCACAGTTAGGCCACCGTGGAGAGTCTCTAGACTGCACTAAAAAGAGAACTGTAAAGATTGGTGACAACTACTCCTCGATAGCTTCGCTC
Organism: Giardia duodenalis; assembly: GCF_000002435.2. Taxonomy (NCBI): domain Eukaryota; phylum Fornicata; order Diplomonadida; family Hexamitidae; genus Giardia; species Giardia duodenalis. Next base: position 1,417,533 of record NC_051860.1, read on the forward strand.
GCAGAAGCTTCGCCTACACTCACGTGTCTTAGCATGGTCCAAGCAGACGACCAACCTCACACCCATGAACAGGTTGGGGTGTACCAACCACGGATCAGCAAATCAGTTCAGCGAGATCGTTCTCCCAATAGGCCGTCCTCTGGTCTAAAGGTATTCTGCTCATCATTACAGGCACCAGAACACAAGGTTGATGAGGTAAAGCATATGCAGAGGCAAAATAGGATATTGATAGAACGCATCACTCCCTTGCCATCCACTGATCAACTGATTGAAAAGATGGGTCCAGCAATACCTTCACTAATGGCGCCAGTGAGCAACCAAGAAGACTTTGGGAGCCTGAAGTTTCCTCTGGGAGACATTGGGGAAACCTGCAAACACGTTGCCCACCACAACAATCCAATTAACCTCCAGTTCAGCCTTGATGATGCAGCAGGTACACCCCATAAAGATACATATAAAAACACAGCATTAAGCCATGGTTTGGAGGTAGTATCTATAACAAATGGCAAAGTAGCGGAAACTCCCGCAACTGAAGACCTTCCATCTAGATGCCCACGAATAAAAACCCAAATACAGGGAGTCCTTTTCAAAGGTAACCGGGAGTCGGCTCATCACACGATAAATGCATTGAAGAAAGATCAGGTTGTGCTGAGTGCAAAGCAGAACTACAGGCAATGCCTCTTCAACAAATCCGTCAACTTCGAACAAAAGACTTTTAACAGCATCCTCCGTCCGCATGAGATAGATAACAAATATAAGGAACTGCGAGAAAAGGTAACGTCAAGAGTTGGATCGCGTGCACCCTCAAGGCTAAGCTCTAGAGGGGACTTTGACTCCAGTAAGGGCTCACCTCCACTTCGACCACTTCTTACTAGTCCGGGTCGTCGCCGTGAAAACCTTCTTGTGATAACCATGGACCCCCCTACGCAAGCTGAGACGACAACAGATGAGATGGAGTCAACCGACGTTGGAATTAGAATCAACGAACGGTTGTTTGGGATTGGTTATGTATACTGACTCTCCGTTAATGTCTCTCGGATTGTTATTTTGTCTTCACTAGGGGAATTCTTAGGAACTTCGGCACGGGACTCCGTCGTCTTGTCGAGTGTTAATGTCAAATTGATTCCTGCTGACTTCTCTATGGCTGTTAGCCTGCTTTCTAGATCCACGCGCTCTTGTCTCTCTATCAGCAACTGTTCCTCAAGCTTTTTGAGCTGACTCTCTAGGACTGTGTTTTCTGCTTGCAAAGATGCAATGCTAACTTCCAGCTTTCTGTTGTGTTGTGAAGATGTACTCCTGCACTCCGCACTTTTAGCCCGACGTTTTGGCGTTTTCAATGCACTGGTGGTTAGCGTTGCACTGGCAGAAATAGGGGTTTGAACAGTGCTTTTCGATGGACGTCGACCTCGTTGTTGCATCGGTTTCGATTTCGGCCTTTTATGAGATGACTGTGCAGTGCGGGAGCGTATAGGCGCCCTTCGAGCAGGTGCATTGACCAATTCAATTGTCTCCCTTTCTGATTCATAATCGTCTCCTGTACTCTTCAGTAAATGGCTTCTGTTTTCTAGCTCCATTTTGTGAATCGCCTCCCTGAGAATGGACAAAATGTGGGCCCGCGCGCGCTCTGATGCTCGATCCTTCACGACTGAGGCAATCGAAGATTTACGTGAGGCATCGTCTTGCAGTACGCGCTGGTGCTCTGTTTCAGGGGTCTTTCTCGACTCTGATCTCGATTCTGGTCGCCCCAGCCGTTTCTCTGCGCCATTTTGCATTTGAAAAGATTTTAATCTCTGCCCATGTACCTATCTGCCCTGGGCGTACTGGCTTGCCCACACTGTAGAGCCCCGTTCATCCTTTCATGCACAGCTCTTCAGAGGGACGAGTTTACTGACCTCCATAAGCGAGCAAAGGTGTCTGCCATTCTCACTCGAGCGTGCTGGAAACGAATTTTGAACTCGTGCATTGCTGGAAAGATAGCTGTCCCAGAGAAATACGCACTACATGATAGCGACGTCGTTGATCCAGAAGCCCTCACCGATGAAGAGGTCGACCAATTTTACGAGCTCCTTTTTCTGCAGGCCGTTGTGGAGGGGGAGCTCATCTGCAGCGGCTGCAATAAGGCTTATGAAATTCGGAATCGCATCCCCAGACTTACCCTGCTTTCTTGATGGATATTTTGCTCACTCCTCTGCATCACAGACACCCTGCTCTCCAACGGCGAATGTCGCCTCTGCTTCGGGTAATGATGGGGAGTCATATATCTTAGCCACGCGATTATTTCCGCGGCCCTTGCGGAGGTACAAACGGGTGGTGCTGGCGTGGGCGAGGATGTGACCCCCAATCGGCTTCTTGGGATCGGCAGTGAACATCGCTGCACCGTCAACCTGCGCCATGACCTGGTTGGTGACGAAGATCGCGATGTTGAATTCGTCTGCAAGCTTTGCCAGACTAGCAAGGTGTTGCCCAAGTTTCTGCTGCCTGTCTGCAAGTTCTCCCCTGCCTGTGAAGTCCACCCTGAACAGCGCTGTGAGTGAGTCTATAATCAATAGCGCAAACTTTTTTTCTGACATCTGCTCTGCCGCTGCTGCAAGAAGCTCTATCTGCTGCTCGTGTGTGTACGCGCGAGCATATGCTATCCTAGACAGCGTTGTGGTGGGATCTAACTTGTACCGCTCAGCAATGGGCCCAATTTTCTCAGGCCTGAAGGTGCCTTCTGTGTCTAAGTAGGCAACCCTACTGCCATCCAGCTGAGCAGTGACAGCGATGGTGTGGCAGAGCTGGGTTTTGCCTGATCGAAATTCTCCAAACACTTCTGTTATTGCCATGGATTCTATGCCGCCTCCTAGCAAAGCGTCCAAATCACTACAACCAGTAGATATTCTTCTGATTCGCTGGCGACGCTCCAGTGCAACAACCCCGCTCATGAAGCCTGGTTGCGAATGCTTACGAGCGGCGTCTAAGATCTTATCCACTTTTGCCTCTGACAGCCCCTTTATCTGCCCTAGATCTTTATGCGTTTGCATCAGTACTCCTTGAATGGAGAAAATGCCTGATTCACGAAGCCTCTTGGTGTCTGCGGCCGCTATTCCAAGTGCGTGCAGCTCCTCAATTGGCGCCCAAGTTTCCTTAGCCTCGTCTCCGGCTACAACCGGGGTCTCCGTGTCCGATTGGGTGCATGACACGCTTGTCGAGAGGACATACTGTTCTTGGGCCTTCTTCACTGATCGGGACATTGCTCTCACTAATTTGTTGGTAATGTAAACAGATGATACATACATTCGCAGGCCGCGTATGCGTCGCATTAGCGAAAATGCCGCCCCCGCGTATAGCCCTTGTGAATCCGATTGCATCACGTGCTCCTCCTGTTTCAGTGGAATGCGCACACAAGATGCTTGAGGACACACCTATTACGAGGTTACGAATAGGTATGAAGGAAGTTTTGCGCTTAACCCGGACGCGTTCAACTAGCCTGGTAGCCATCTTCTCCACGCTTCCTCTGCGTAACTTGCCGCTTCTTTTGGCTATGACAGCTCTGCATAAAGGAGTGCCATATACAGTGCTCCCTCCTAGTGACGAGTTTCGAAAACGAGCAATCAAGGAGTTCAAGATTGCCGGCGCTCCGATTGCTGTGGCCATCGTCGGTGCTCCAAACAATGACACCACTGTAGTAAGCACCGCATCTAAAAACGGGGTGCTTCTCAAAGAGCAAGGCTGTGTTTACACCTATGTGACCAATAATAATAACACACGAAAAGCATAGACTCCAATCAGATATCGTCCTCAGAACGCGGCTCTGATATTTGAGAAGCAATCTCCTGGTCGTCATCCAGAATATCAGAGCTGGAGCTTTCCTTGCGGTGGGAGCTGTCACCTCTGTTCCTCGGCCGTTTCTTAGAAGCATCACCCTTATAGTCGTTGTAGTCGTTCACGGGCGCCTCCGGTGAGACCAATCTAGCGTCATAATTGTCGTCGTTTTCCCTCTTTCTTCTTTCGTCACGTCCACGAGCATGTTCTTGTTCCATACGCTTCTTAAATTCAGCCTTGGTTTCGTTGGTATAGAGGGGCCTGATAGACGTGCCACACTCTCCACAAGTGAGCCTAGCATAGTAGTTTTCGATTCCTGTGCCCTCGTCTCTCTCTGTAAAAAAGTCTATGATAGCGATACCCTTGAAGTTGCACTTACAGTCTCCAAAGCCAGGACAAGGGACGCCGTACTTCTTTTTCTTGTAAATGAAGTCGCCCCAGCTCCGGTGGGCCTCGTTCGGCGTGTCTAAGAGACCATACTTGTAAGTGTATCTCTCCTTGCACATCTTGCAGGTCAAAACGAACACCCCCTCCTTCGATATCCTCTCAGACCCTACACTCTCAATTGTGTTACAGACCGGGCATGGGAAGAACTTGCTACGGCCGGCTTTCTTAGGGGGCGCCGCCCTTGTCCTCTTCTTCTTTCCCATCCTCCTGTCCTCTTTTTGTGACTGTTTGTGACTAGACGCCGTTTCTAACAAAATTGCCAAGCATGTATGCAAAATTAAAATGGAAAGATACCCCAGACAACGGTTAGACGACGGCAGGTGGCAGTGCGTGGCACGGCCGCAGTACAGATACTCCTGCGCCATCTCATGCCTTGTGAGCATATTCAATCATCTCTTCAACAGAGACATGACCCTGGACGAGTGTATTGCTATTCTCTTTCCAGACCTGAAAGAAGACCCACGACACTATGATTTTGGACCTCAAGCTTCTAACAGTGCTGTTCAAAGCTGGTTCAAGACCCTCTGCATGCACTATGGCCTTTCTGGCACCTCTTGCACGATATACAAGGAGCAGGGCAGAACGAGAACTGCGTGTAGCAAGCAAGAGGCACTTAAGAATATCATCTCTGCTTTGAATACGCCAAGATGTGCGTTACTGTATCACTGCTTGAACCATTACTGCATAATCGTAGGCTATATAATAAGTCCATCTACGCCTAATAGACCAAGTAATCATTGCGTCTTCAGCGGGGATGATGGATGCACCCTCAAGCTCCTGTGTGCAGACGGCACAGAAGCCGAGGACGTGGACGATAGTAATATTTGGTTAATAGTGGCAGACTGTGGGAAAGGAACTGCTCCCCTTAGGTCACTGACCTGGGAATTTGTACATAAAGATATATCTACCCGACCTCCGTATGCATATAACGCTAGGTGCCCTGAGAGAGGACTGCTAAGGAAAACAGAATCAAAGGGATATATACCAGTTGAGATAGACTCAGTGCTTGTTAACAGCACGGGAGTATCCACCTGTGTTAGATCTGGTGGCGTCATCAAGGGATCGTCGCACTGCATCATTGGATTTGTTAGTGACTAGAGCCCCGTTTATTACTCCCGGACGAAAGTATAACTATTAACACCACAAGCACAACGATAGCTCCAGTAGAGCAGAGCCGAAGCACTTGAGGCAGCGAGGCCTCCAAATACCCACATAGAACGTCACAGATGATAGCTGTCCATGTCGCAATGACAAGGATAACGGGAAGGTTGAGACAGGCGAGGGCGTCCATCTGGTACGTTGTACTTTGGTTGTTGAATATTGAACTGTTGTAAGTGTTGATTTGCTGGGTATATCTATTGCTTATGTACCGAAAAAGGGCATTGCAAACGTCATATATTGCATCTATCTGATGAACACAGACCCCAGTTTTTTGAAGATTTGCAAGTCTTCTTTGTGGTGGGGCATTCATATATGAATAAGAGCAGACTTCTCCGCAGGCAAAGGACATGGACTGAATGGCATGCTCGTAACCAGTTAGGTCCAGTGCTTTGGTTCGTGCATAGTATTTAAAGACCTTCTGAAGAAGGATGGTTTGAAATAGGGTCGTCCTGTCCACACAGTCCAGGCAGTTTATCCGCGGATAGCACTTCTGAACAAAGTCAGGAAGAGCAACTCCGACATCACCGCTAGGAACTAGAACTGTGCTTGTGGCTATGTCATCTGCTAACTGGTGATACTCTGTGTTGCTGTGTCTACGTATGTTGTAGTTCATCAACTTAACGTTGAGGGAGTTCTTGCGGCGAGAATCAGCAGTTTTTCTCATAGACTCGGTAAAGAACGCCGTCAGAGCCCGCTCATCGGCGGTCTCAAGGCTTTTCTTTTCACTGGCAGCAATGGAGTCATCCAAAAGATCGACTTCATTTTTGAGGAGGTTGACGATAAGTATCTCTGCGTCTGCAGTCACTAAGTTACCCAATAGAAGGCTTATATGCCTTTGCAAGAGACTACTAAACTGAGCGAGGCCCTGCTCTTCATGAGCCCCATCTGGGAAGCGTATGGCAGGAGTGAACTTGTAAGTTGGTGGCTGACTGAAGATAAGCGGGAGGGAGCCCCTAAACAGGGTGTAGACAAGAGTAGCGTTATAGTAAAGACGAAGCCTTGCTGTGTTGGCTGTGTACCCTGCCGAACTAATGCCCCGGTTGAAATACCTATGCCCTGCATTATCGATGCATCGCTCCATCCGAAGCGATATGTAAGAGGAAGGGCCAATCATCCACTGCTCATAGAAGCCGCTGAAAATATATGCCATGCATTCCCCGACGATAGTCTCTAGTCGCAGCCTGGGGAGTTGCTCTGTGCTTGTAATTTGTGATGGATAGAGATGCCTGTTCCAGCAGTATGAGTCGTCCGGTGAAAAATGTCGGGAAGTATCGATGTAGCATTGACGACAAACATCTGCGACTGCATTGCATAAGAGGAAGTGGACGTACTTATCTATCGCATTTGCATGCAGCACTATTATGTTATCGACCCGTAATGGATAGCAAGGTGTTCCGTCTTCAAGGGGCGGATGAGGAGAGATGCGCTGAGCAGTTGAAGAATGGGCTTCGATGAAACTGATGGCTGGCACTGCGGGTTTGCACACTAGTGGAAAATTATAGCCAAAGATGCGAATAACGCCCAGGAAGAATACATAATTGTCTACAAGAGTGGCCTTCTTTAGTACATCCAAAGGAGGAGGCCCGTACACTAGTGAGGAATCCGATCGTGAAAAGGAAATGCAATGGTGAGCACGGCGCAGATAAATGTGCGTCGGGGTCGAGAGAAGTTCCATGAGCAGCTACACTTCAATTTTATAGGCTTTTTTCTTCAGAATTAATTTTGAACCTGCAATCTTACTAAGGTCGCAGTTCGCAACCTTCGCAGTGGTGCGCACCTATGTAGAAAGAAAAGTATATGGGAAAAGATCCCCTTTTCATCGTCACAAGACTGAATAATGCCCAGCTTCTTGTAGAGCAAGGAACGTTGAACGTCGGGCCAGACTTCTCTGTTGAAAGTAACTGGCACTCCATTGACTGGTTCAAAACTCAAAGCGAGCGGCTCTTAGAAGTTATCCCCCTTAATAAGAAGAACCTCATATGTTGTATTCTATCAACTCAGATTACTTGTATAGATATCACTACAAGTGGACGGCCCTGCTCTCTTTCGCTGCAGTCGCCTATCTCTCATTATTGTTATTATGAGTACCTTCCAATGTGCCTCTTTCTGGCAATCCAGACGTCTGATGCTCTCAGAGTTTATAAACTCGTTTACGAAGGCCAGCAGCCATACTTCCAGACCATATATGAGTTCCCCAGTGATCTCCTTTTAGGCTTGGGAAAGATCATGACCATGTCGATGTGTCCTGACTTCCTCGCTATCTGCACATGCGTTTACCCACACGGGAAGCGTAGCGCCCTTACAACCATCAACGTGTTCCATATTTTGGATGATAGGTGGTCTTCCAACGCAGAAGATAGCAGAGAAACTAAGGATGACGGCGAGTCAAACCCCGGCCCTGGGTCTGTCTCGACCACTGCCTTCCAGCTTCTAGGCCGCCCTAAGACAATTCAATTTGATAAGGCGTCTCAGCTCATAATCGTCCTCAAGCGGAGCGAAACATACTACTTCTTCAGATACAAGTTTTTCTCTGAGCTCACAAGCGAAGGGGCACCTGTTGTCCGCGGAGAGCTTCTCTCTGAACCGGCCACTGGCATGCAGTATCAATTCCGCTCATGCATTAGCAAGCACTCAATTCTATATGCAGGCCGTTATCCCAACTATGTCTGTATAGAGTGTCGCCGGAATCCTCGGAGCTTCACCTTTGCTGCTCATTGTGAGTTCTCCAGCGAACGCGAAGTAGTTGGCGTGTCTAATACCCCTAACGGATCTTTTGTTGCGGCTGTTGACCCTAACAGAACCCACATCGACCTTTACTACAACTTCTGCTTTTGCGCAAGCATTCAACTTGTTGGAAAGGGTGGGCCCATACAAAAGGGCTCAAAGCTTCTGGGGTGCTGCATCCTCCCGGAGTCCTACTATCTCTTAGCCTACACATCTACGGGCCTCATGGCCTTGTACTGTATCCAGAACTGCTCATATGGCTTATTCCAGGTCAACAGGACATATACTCTTCCCCTGGCATCGTATGCCATTGAACGCACGCGTCGCTCACTCCTTGTTCTTTATGATACGCACTATCTCTACCTCTACATAAAGCCTACCGATGATATGGACTCTCTAACCTCGGCCACGGCGTGGTGTCCTAACCCCGCTCACGTCGCCGCTTACCAAAAGATCTTTACGGATGAGCGGGGGGCCATGGAAATCGCTGGCTTCACAACAGGAGTTGCTGGCGATAAGTCCATCATAAATATCACCCTCAAATTTAAGACGGACGAGTCGTTTGTGGTAACGCTAGATCTAGAAGATGGAGACTTCGTGCCCGATAGCCTTACCGCAGCTATTGCCAGCACTACTGCGCGCATAGAGAGCACAGGAGCCCAGACGGCGGTCCATAATCTCAGTCCACAGAGTCCAGATACAACCGCAGCCCCTACCAGTACTAGCATACCTGCTCCTGATTCTCGAATCTGCAATACTACTAACCCAAACACTTATTTAGAAGACGAGCGAGAGCAAGTCCAGAGCGTTCTATCTTCGATACCCACATCAGAGCAACCACCAGCTGACAACACTGACACCCAAGTAGCATAGACCAGCTATCAGACACACCACCACCTGTAGGAGACAGAAGAAGACCGAATGAGAAGTCTTATCTCTAGGATCCAGAATTAAAGGTAGTTCACTCATTGCAGGGACTAGTGCATCTAGTCAGCCTTAGCACACGGGCAATTCGGCCCGCACTTGCAGTCAGCAGACGGATTCCCAGGCTTGCACTTGCAGCTAGGCCCACATTTGCACCCACCATTGTCACAGCAGCCACCACTAGGGTTTGCAGCCACCGGTGCCTTGTTACCACAGCCGCAGCCACCACAGCACGCTCCAGGAGTAGACATTTTATTTGCCGAAGTTTCTAAAAAATAGTTTAAACTATTTTGCAACACGTTGTGCGGGGGCTTACGGGGCCAAGAGGTGCGAATTCAAAGTTGGCAAGGCCATCTGTGAGAGTAGACAGGTTAAGATGCCTAGGAGTGTATTTTCCCCAGAAGTCCTGGTTAGAGTAGAGCCTAAATGAACACGGAAAGCCTTATTGTTGTCGTTAGCCAAGGTAGCTCTTGCTTATTTCAGCATTTTGGGATGCGGTAGTACATTGAAGCCCGTTGGTTCGGCCTGCTAGAACGAAAAAGGGCTGCGCTGTCCAAAAGATTTTATGGTCAGCAAGAAAAAATATTCGATTCCGAGTATCTGTAGTCTGCAGGAAGCTCAGCACCTAGACTTTGACCTGAAAGAAGCGCCCGCTGAGTTCTAGAGGCCCTCTCGTGGCGTTCTTGGTCTACCTAGCATTGTCAATACCAGGCGACAGCTAAAGCTTTAGCGCCCTGATTCTTTACCTGGGTGCCTATCTGTGATATAGTTAACCGTTTCTGAGCATTTCCCACACCTGTAGTAAATTGCTTTTTTATCTGACTGGCCACGGAATGGAACCAATGGAGACGTCTCAATCACAAGGCACAGACAGCAGTAACTTGGACCGGTGGTTTACAGCAGTTGCCGAGCGGCAGTACAACTTTATCATAGCAGAGCTGCCGACTTTCAAGTGCTCCAAGAATGCTCACGGTAACACAGCACTAATAGAGGCAGTCTTCCTTGCAGACGAACCTGCAGTTCAAATTCTTGCTGCACATGAGTTTGGCTGTAGAAGCGATAATGGAAAGACCGCTCTTGAAGTTGCTTATGAGGTCGGCTTTGTAAGAGCGTGCGACATTCTTGCTCAGTTTGAGATGGAAGCCCTACATGCGCGTGGAATTTTCCTTTGCCACAGAGCTGTATCTGATGGAAACCTTCCTATGGTGAGATCTCTTTCACCTTTTTCCATCAACATCGTCCAGCCTACTACGAACCAAACCGCACTGGACTTAGCAATTCGCTTGCCAAGCTCTGACGCAATTATTGAGGAACTGGTGAATATCTCTGCCATAAGCCTAGAGACGCTTGATCAGGCTTGTAAAACAGCCAGCGAGACTCGAAAAGTCCATGGAGATCGATCAATATTAGAGCTCCTGCTCATATTTCGCAACAAAAAGGAAGCGAATGCATGCCAACGCTGCGGATGTTTACGAAAGCAACTTATTTATTTGTCATCCCAGTTTCATAGGCTCTATTCCAATTTCAGTAACCCATCGAAGGGCGCACAGTCAAGGAGTAACAATAGCTCTCGAAGTTCAAGCGTAGAAGAAGACCTTGCAGGACGGCAACGGAAGCCACAAAGACATCGGGGCAAAGGGCTTGGTGCAAAGCTTAGTAATCAGGTTTCTGGTGATGCAAAAGAGCACAGCACATCAGACGGCTCAGAGCATGGAGCGGTTCTGTCCTTTTCTTTGACGCGAGGCTTTGAAAAGCTACGCAGCATGCTTCCCAACGCTTCATTTGACCTAAACATTGACGATAAAGTGCTCACTGAACTGCTACACTTGTCTAGAACCATGAGAAGGGAGATCTCCTCATTGCGAGAAGACATAGCTCGTAAAAACGAGACTATAGCACAGCTACAGAGAGAGCTAGGGACTGACAAAACCGACAAACCCGAGTCGTATACTGATGGAAAGGAGGAAGAAGAGATAGAAATTATTCTTAGACCTCACAGTGGGCGCAGCTGCGCATGCAGTGGAGAGACCAGGGGAGCAACTCCGAAGGAAATTGTGGACACACTAGAATCCAAAGGTTCAAAGAAGTCAGCGGGAAATACAACCAGTTCTGTGACTGAGTCCAATAATAAGCTTTTAGAAGAAGCCATTGCAGCTATAAAAGCGAAGGATTTGTATATAAATTCTCTTCTCGATGAAAACGACAGTTTGAAGAAAGGTGCTGCTGAACTAGATACTAGTTCCTATCAAGAGATGATCACGTCTCAGCAGGAACAGATAACCCATCTTATAGATTTGCTATACCAATCCAAGGCAGCGCTCGAGAAAATGAGTGAGGTCGAGGTGCGTTGTAGCACACTGGAAGACGACAATTCTCTCCTCCGTCAACGGATACAATGTTTGGAAAAAGCACCACAACAAGACGTGCATCGGGCCTCTGTTGTTCATAAAGGGGTATCTGCTATAGAATCAAGTTCCAGCTCTCGACACACTAACTCTTTGAATAATCCGGCAGCAGAGCGCATACAGCATTTAGAAGCTACCATAAGGTCTCTGTGTACTGAACTGGACCGTCAAAAGCTGCGTGCACGGGAGTTCGAGAATGATATGCAGACACTGGCTGCTGCTAGATCCCACACAGAGATGCTTAAGGAAAAAGTGCTGTGCCAACAGGACGAGATTAAGCGTCTTAACGAGGTGATTGGGGTACAGCAGAATTACTTGGAACTAAAAGAGATAGAACTTACGAAGATGACCAAAAGCCTCGAAGAGTTGGCTTTGAGCACAGAGAAGAATAACGAGAGTAAGGAGCGCTCGGTCTGTGAATCTAGCGCAGATCCAAGGCGTGCTTTTGGATGTGAAGACTTGAAGGCAGCCATACCAAGTGATTCGCCGAGTGCTCCGCGCAGACTTTTACGGCGTGCAAACTCCTCACGTCCAGCAACGAGTAACGCAGGAGAGTCCAGACAAAGGCGTGAAGAATCGATACACGTAGCCGTGGACGGTTCTACTCGAAGTGGACGTGCACTAAGCGCCTCTGTGGGCCATCGACAGACGAGCTCAGACATGACACTCTATGACCTGGAGTCTACTCCGACCCCAGTCCAGCGCCTACATAACCAGGAAGTGTCGAGTGAGCTTGTCAAGGAAATGGTGCACTCAGTGATGCAGAGTAGCCCTAGTCTCAAGATACAGCACCCAGGAAACCAGAGCTCCCTACTCCCCACTCCCTCGTCTGCTAGCCACGCGAAGCCTCCATCACTTGTGCGAGGAGCCCCAGAACTACAACGAAGCAGCTTACAAACACCACGCCAACGAAGAATCAGCAACAAGCAACAAGTGGTGGCAATAGCGGCGTCTAGCGCGGCAAACATTGCTGCAGCGCGTCAGGCACTCGGTATGTCAACGCCGACCACCATTGTCACTGATGCTGCACGCCCTCCCAGTCAGGGTGTGAGTCGATCTACTGGTTCAATTAATCGTGGAGGATTAACCAAACTTATGTCTGCAGCTATAAGAGGCGACCTAGTGACAGCTAAAGCCTATTTGAAGCAGGACGTTGGGCTCCAAGATGTTGAAGGAAGGTCAGCTTTGTTTTACGCTACGCTCCACAACCATCCGAGCATTGTCAGAGAACTTGTTTCACGAGAGGCTCTTCTGTCAACAAATAGAAAATACAAGGATGGAGCAGGCGTCACGGCTTTAATGGTTGCTGCCCAGGAAGGCCACAAGGAGTGCATCAAATTGCTGTATCGTGCTGAGAAAGATTGCAGAACAGTAAGAGGAAAAGGTTGCATTGATTTTGCCAAGAATGATCTCGTCGTCAGGTTCATCCAGGGATTGGCAGTAAAGCAAAAATACTGATTCGGCAGCGTTTTCAAAAAATGGAGTCCGCCGACAGCTCTATTTCCTCTTGGTTCGAGCTTGTGGAGCGGCAAGACACGATAGCAATTGCTCACCAGTTGAAGAAGTACGCCGGCCAGCGGAATAGCGAGGGACTCACAGCTCTCATGTTTGCTGCCCGTCATAACCTCCATGACTCAATCAAGGCTCTCCTAAAGGCCGAAGCAACCCTGACCACTGCAGAGGGGTACACAGCTCTTATGTTCGCAGCGTCGCTCGGGAACTACGTCGCTTGTGAGCTACTGCTGCATGCAGAAGGGGCAATTGGGCTCGAAGACGGACGAACAGCGCTTTTTCTCGCAGCGAGCGAGAATCATGACACATGTATTTTTCTCTTGGCTCAATACTTAGGGAGTACGCGCGATATATACGGGCGCACAGCGCTGGATTATTGCGTTTATGCGGATGCTTTCCAGGCGGCCGAAGCGTACGTCAAAAGTGTCTTTGTTCGTAATATCTACTTGCCAGGAAGCTCCTACGGAGACTCCATGACCAGGTCTACCGCGAAGCTTGAGCGTGGTGGAAAACATGATCCGGAATTGGAGTCTTTGCACGATCCAACCGTTCATCGCTACACAAGTCTGTTGCTAGATGAATTAATGCAGGCCTGTAGGCTTGCAAGTGAGCAGAACAAGGATGAGATGTGTGGCTTTCTACGCTATGTTCAGGAGGCCGTCAAGACTGACCACTTTTTTCGCTTCAGAGGACTATATGCAGAATACACCCTTCAGTGCCTACGCAAGGAGCAGAGGGAAATCACAGTCAAATATTGTGAGCAAATGGCGATAAATGAGACAAATGCAAAGCTAATAGATGAGTTAAAAGCAGATCTAAAGTCAGCAAAAATGCATAAAGAAGGAGCACAGCTTAGCATAGCCCGTTCTATTCAAACTCATGAACTGGCGCTGGAGCATGGATCATGCAAGGCTGCGTCACCGACACATTCATCCACCGCAAATGTGTCTGCACTTCATAGAAAGATCAGTGAGCAGGAAGCAACAATTCAGTCTCTTCGAAAGGCGATGAATACCCTCTCAGCTGAAAAACTCTCCCTCTTATCGTCCACAGGTAGGACTGCTTCAGAGCTCGAGAAGGAGAACGAGCTTCTCCTCAGCTCCATTCAGTCTGGTAAGGCACGCTCCCAATCGTGCAGCATTTCTTTTAAATCACGCACAAAAAGATGTCCTGACGAACAACCCGGCGCTGTACAAGCAAACAGATCTTCCATTGATCAGAGGAAGGCATTAGTAGATACATCAGACAATCACTCGCTCTTACAGCATACTCCATCACCTCCAGAGCCATCTGTAACTCGGAGAAGCATAGGATCGCAGCTCAACTCCCTGTCTCCTGAGGCCAGCCCGCCCTCTCCAGGAGTGCGGATTGTTCCTATTTCTCCGTCAAGTTCTAGCATCAACCAGAATGTGGTTCCCAGGCCTCAGTTGACCTGTTCTCCACCATCACCGCCCTCTCCCGTGCACCAGCCTAGTGTCCCGGTGTATGTGCCACTACACACAGAACTGCACACAGAGCTACCTGTCGAGACAGACATAGACAAGTGTCTTGCACAGTTTGTCCCTAACATATCCGTCCCAAAGAATGAGGCTTATTATCGCAACTTGGTCGCTGTTGACCGTAACACGTACTCTCGTCTCATGAGAGCTGTCGAGCAAGGCAATAAAACGCTCATCGTTTCCACTCTGGGGGAGTCTGTTCAGACAAGTCAGCTCGGGGTCTCTGCCATGATGCTCGCGGTTAAGATGCGAAGCATTGAGGTTGTACGCATTTTGAAGCTGAAGTCACTTCGGATAGCAATGAGATGCGGTTACACAGCTCTTATGGAGTGTTGCAAGAATGGGTACTCTGAGATGATATGCCACCTAATATCTGAGGCTGGTATGCAAACAGGAAATGACTTCCAGTGGGGTGCAGGGTGCACGGCCCTAATGATTGCGTGCTACTACGGCCACTCTGACTGCGTTCGGCAGCTGCTAGACATAGAGGGAAAGATCTACACCCCCTCGGGAATTCGGCCCAGAGACTTCTGCTCAAGCCCAGAGCTTCTTGATATTATTGGAGAGCGTACTCTTGGTGGGCCGTGTCTCTCTCAGTTGGAGCCACTTTTCCCATTATTTTAGACGCATACAAAGTAGCGTGTATGTCTTTGAAGCGTATTTATTTTTTGTAAACAAATTACCTCTCCTACTGTTACTACCGTTCATCAACTGTACTGACCTTGCGAATTGTGCATCCATATTTTCGAAATAAATAATTGACGATCAATCAATCACTAAACGCCAAGCCTTTGTCTTGAAAAGTGATAAAATGACTAGCTCATCCTGTCGTAACATCCTTGTTTTTCTGGAGGAAAAAATGTATCTGTTTGCAAACTACCCACTGGAAAGGAGTCTTCAAGATTTCCGAAAAGATGTCTTGGGGCAAATCAGAGAAAAGAAGCATTCGTCCATTTTGTTGGGGCTTATCCACGATGGAAGCATACTCAAGGACTCTGAAGCGCCAATGAGTGCGCTGCTTCTTGGCAGCGAACCGATTATACACGCCACTGTAGTCCCGGTCACGCCTCCACTGAAGCCTGTTACTATTTTTCCCGGGTCCCTGAGCGACCTTTATCGAATATTGCAAGAAACTCTTGTCCAGGCTCCTCTAGGGGAACAGACAGGGTCGTCGTCTAATACGCCCAGTGCAACTTAGTCATTTAAGTCTAAATTGTAGATTAGATGAATTGGGTTGAAGATGTAGTGTCACTCCAAGAGCCAGTTTTGAATGTTTTAGGCCGTCTTCCAAGCACACGAGTAACGCAATTGATAATGCCCACCATCCAAACTACTTTCTGTTGAGAACGCTTTTGTTTCTTAGGTTGAAAAAAATTACTGCCGGTTATAATTTTAACATTTTTTGACCCTGAATACCATGTTTACAATGGACAAGGGGCTATCGGGAAATGCTATCATGACGGAAACTGCAGGTGCATTAGGCAATATTTTCTCTGACAACCACCAGCTTGCCAGAGATAGATATAATCTGCTCGAGGCCCTGCTCAGGGACATCCTTCTCCTCGCAGAAACCTTCGCGCTCACACGCGGAGGCTCTTATATATCGGTCAGAGACCTGGTCGATGCCTACAAGGTCGTGAGGCGTCCTTTTTCCCCCGTCGCAGCCCGCCTCTACACTCGAGATGTATTCTTAACGTCGACAGACCAAAGTTACATAAGTGTGTCTGACTCGTCAGCAAAGTTCTTTTCCCCACCAAAGCTTTCTATCGACACGTTCTATTCGTTCTATAAAGGCCGACAACCTCTTATACCTCAGAATCCACCGATAGCAGACATAATCAGCACATATGGTCAGTTCACTGATGGGGCAGGTGCATCGAAAGAGGCCACCGAAGAAGGACCCTCTCACAATGTGAGGCAGTCTAACCAAGAAGGCGTATCGTTAGTCCCCACTATTACCCCAGAGCTTTCGTTTTTGGTTAAGGAGGTCTTGTACCATGCAGAAAACAGTACTAATGATAACAAGTCATACATGCTACGGCGAATATCAAATGCACAGTTTGAGAAAGTGTCCAATGCCTTGCCCCAACATTTGATACTTCTCATCGAAAGCTCCTATGAACAAGGGGACCTCACCAAGCTGCTATCTAACCTCAAAGTCCTGCTGACGCTGATTCTTCCCTATGGAACGCACTTCATTTCTTATCTTAATATCCTCATACCGCTCATGATCAAACTGTCCGCTGTTAACAATTTGACAAGCGACTTGAACGTGAGCCCATCAGACACCGACTTTAGTGCCGTCCTAAGCGCATGCGAAATGTTTGAACCGTCAGATATTGCCAAGTTGAAGGCACTTGCATTGAATGCACAGACAACAGAATCTAGCTCGGAAAAAAGCAAACTAAATCCCGGTGTTTTGTCAGCACACAAGCGTAGCATCATGATCCGACAACTATCTGCATCTATCCTCAGTCACCTAGCAATGCTTGCACTAACATTTGACCCCCACATTAACGAGAAGATAGGGTCTGTTCTTATCAACACATTCATTAAGAATTCTCATGGCATCTGCTCTTGGGGGCTTATCAGCGCACTCACAGCTGTTTCAAGTAACAACTGCATCGGATTATTTATGGACAAGCTCCTCTCTTGCTCTGAAAGGGACACGCTCGTTGAGATCTTGAGGAAGCCATCTTTACAATACAGTGTGCTGGGTCTTGACGGAGGCTGGACCCTTTTGAAAGAAAGCGTACGCTCAAGGATAGAGACAATTCAGGACCTCACCGGGGGCGAGTTTGTAGACGGCACTGTTAAGCTTTTTAAGATCCCTCTCAGTGCGCTTGTCGATTTTCTAGGCCCCGATCTCCTATCATAAGTCATGCATCTTGGTTTATTGCTGGATCCTGTCAACTTGGCTGGCCTCCCCGATAGTTTCACAATCGTAATGTAATCCCTCAAATAATGCCGTGGGAACATGACAGGTTATTACCGCGGCACTCTTCTCCATGGCTATCTTGCAGATCTTTGGCTTTTCGAGCGATAAAGATGGCAAGTTGATATCTACAAACTTTTTGGCTGCTCCAAGGATGTAATTGTAGGCGTGCGTCATAGTTTCTGGTCGTGGATCGCCCGTGCTTTGGGTTTTTCCGGGTGAAGGCATTTTGGATAGGATCACTGACTTTTCTCGCGAAGGATGTAATGCGAAATTCTCATCTACCCTGATGGGACGCCTCAGTATCTGGAGTGGGCCTGTCCCCTTCCTCTTTTCAACAGAGGTAGTACTGCTTAAAAAATGAATAGACCTATCTACCCCACTACCATTCAATACTTCAACACCATCTCTGTGACTGGGCGAAGAAGCACTACGCTTACTTCGGAGTCGCCAGCTCGCATTCTTCTTGCCGGGCAGGTCCGTAAAATTTCTGAAGACAGGACTACTATTACCCTTTATGACGGTACAGGGTCTGTCGCCCTCAGCATTCATGGTGGCGAGACCTTCCCTTTTAGCCAAAGTGATATCGCCCGTGTGCATCTCCTCATGCCGACCAACACTACTACAAGCCCCAAAATCTTGTTCTATGAAAAGCTTCCGAACGCCGAAGCCCTTCTTGTTCATTTTCTATCTGCTATGAACGCACTCCGCCTTACCGATGACAGAACCAGGGGCGATGGTGTGGGTGACGGTCAAGGGCTTCCCGTTGTCAAGGATGCTGGAGACGATTTTTTGAATAACTTTGAAGGTGGGCAGGCTGTGTTCTATTAGTAGGGCTCGACTGTTCTCCGCTAGACTTGATTCACTCAGTAAATTCTTATTTAGAGTTTTGCCTATCAAATGATTGAAGCTCCTCCCACATGCTTGCAATCTCCGTAGCATAGCGCTTCGCAAAGAAGCGATGCTGCTTCTTCATAGACGGGGTCATGAGCTCCTGGTCCGTGCTCCAGTCAATGTCAAAGAGCCACCTGAAACACTTGGGGACACAGTAGCCTTTCAAGCCTGCACGCTTAACGAAGATGTTAGCTTCATTAGCCAGGAGAGACTTAATGGTATCTGTGTGTTCCGGTCTCTCCACATCATCAGTGCTACACTTCAGACGGTGAGCAAGCGCAGTCTTGTCCAGGACAGCGACGCAAATCGGGAACGACTTGTCACTCTGAGCATGCACGAAGACGCTTGCAAAGAGTGGGCTCTTCTCCATGGCGTCCTCAACTGCGCATATGTCAATGAATTCGCCCATGAGAGACTTCACAACCATGTTTATGCGGCGGACAAATGTGAGGGAACCGTCATCGTTGAGCCTCATCAGATCTCCCGTGTGGAAGTAGCCGTCCGCGTCCCGTAGAGGGCTCTCTGGCATCTTGTAGTACTCCTTCGCAATCCCGGGACCTTTCAAGAGAAGCTCCCCAACGCGGTGAGTCTTCAGCGAGAGCTCGCAGGTGTCGCTCTTGTCAATGAGCTTGGCTTGCATGAACGAAACGAGCTTTCCAGCGGGACTGTACTCAATTGGATCGTGTGGCAGTACACGTAGACCCACAAGACATGTCTCTGTCAAACCATACCCACATGTAATCCGAGCACCGGTGCAGAGACGCATGAATCGCCACACCTCCTGGGGGAGAGCAGAGGATCCGCTAACGATGAGCTCGAGGTGGCCCCCGAGGGCGGCTTTAATGTCCTTGAAGACGACGTTGTCGAGCCAGGGTAGTGTTCCCGTCTTAATCCAGGACCCCTCCGTGTACTCCTTCACCTTGCATGCTAGACAGAAGACAGCCTTCTTGACAAGCGACGCTTCAACCTTCACCATCACGGCGTTGTAGATCTTCTGGAGCACCCGCGGAACGGCCAGTAGGATCGTCGGCTTGGCCAGCTTGATGTCTGTGGTTAAGTTCTTTGTGTTACCAGCATAGTATGCTATCTTGCAGCCTCTGATGCTGCAGTAATGCTCGATCTCTCGCTCATAGATATGTCCTAGCGGAAGATAGGAGAGTATTGTGGTGATTCTACCAGTGATATGACTCAGCCTGTAGGGGAAAAAGGCACGCCCCATGCAGTATCCTCCCAGAATAGTCTTTTGTGTGTGAACAACGCCCTTCGGATTCCCCGAGGTTCCTGAAGTGTAGAGAATGGTATGGAGATCATCCATAGATAAAGGACAGTCCCCTACGTAGTCCAGCCCCTGTACACTGGAAAGCTCACAAGACAAAAATAGAAGCTTGTCGGTAGTGGCAGACTTCAAGGTGTCATCGGTACAAGACTGGAGGTCAAGACACTGTAGAAGCTTTTCGAGTACGGCAGCAACGGCAGTATTCTCCTCACTCACATTCGCCGTCTTCATGCGGAGGTCAGTGTTGTCAGAAAGGTTGCTAGCTGCGTCACCAGTAGAACTGTGGCTGTCAAGAAGAAAGTGAAAGGTCTTCTTTGCTTTGTAGAACGAATTACTGTTGATTCCCAATTCTGCGTCAGTGAGCTTCTCCACCTCTGCATAGAACTGTACTGCTTTACGAAGCTGTGAACCCAACTTGATATCCTCCAGAGAAGAAGTGGTCATATCAAGTAAGACAACGCGCTGTAGACTTGGACACGATGGCCATATTCCGAGAACCAGTGGGAGTAGCTCTGTCTGAGTGACCAGAAGGCGAACCTCTGCGTGGTTGATGCAGTACGATGTCTTGGCGGCCCCAAGGGTGTCGTAGATAGGGACGACCACTGCGCCCACGGCCGTGCACGCGAAGTCGAAAAGCAGCCAGAGGGGGGAGTTGCGTGCAAAGATGCCAACGCGGTCGCCTTTCCCAATACCAAGCTTTGTCAGGACCTTGGCGAGCTCGGTCACGTAGGAGTCTGCCTCGCCATAGGTCATGTAGGTATACTTATCGGTTACCTCCTTGACGCACGTGGCCAGGCCAGCACGATACCCGAGGTAAGGCTCGTTTGGATAGCGTTTCATGGTTGCACGTACATTCTGTAGAATCGTTTTAGTTGTGTCTGTTTCGGCATCTTCCTGGACCGGCATGTGACTTTTTGTTGTAATAGGACACTCGTAGATGTGATACTCTCCGTTGATCAGTTCCGGCTTGCGGGGCTCACTCATATGATAGATTTTTTTTTCGCGTAAGGCAAGTATCGTGTTTACTTCTTTATCAAGTAGACGATTAAAACGGCCGCAAATGCAAGTGCAACAATAGGAAGCATGCTTCCTCCTTGAGAAACCTGGGGGGTGGCCGGCTGCTGTGCGACAGGAGCAGCTGGCACAGGAGAGGCAGCTCTGGGGGCTGGGGCAGCGACAACAGAAGGCTGAGGCTCCACGACAGGTGCGGGTGGCTGGATGGTGACTACCGGCTGAGGAACTGGAGGCGTCGTTATGGGTTGCACAGACTCTGGAAGAGGCTCTTGTAGAGGAGGTTCATCAACCACAGAGGATGGAGCAGCCGGGAGTACAGGTTCCGGCGCTATGTTATGGACGACAGTAGGCGTAGCCTTCAGAACTGGCTTGGGGACAGGAGACTCACGCGTGACGGGCTGGTACTCCGGCTCAGGCGAAGCAACTCCATCCAGCTCCTCCTCGTTATAGTCATCGAGACGCTGCTGCTGAATAGCCCCTTCCTCATAATGGCGCATAATCTCCAGTTTGTCGTTCTTAATTTCTTCATTAATAGCATCTGCTGTGTTCCCATCAATACATATGCTGTGCGTCGTGTAACGAGTGGACGAGGCGTGACCTGTGGCGTGGTTGAGCGATAGCTCTGCCGCCTTTTGGCTTTTGCTGGGGTCGAAGACGCTGAAATCGATGCCCTCCTCTTCCGCGAGTAGAGCCCTGGCTCTTTCAGGGTCAAAGTCATTGCCATAGAGAGGGAGAAGGATGGTTGTGTCCTCGGTGTCCATGTCCTCCTCTATTATGGTAATGGTTAGATTTAGTTGATAACCTGTTTCTGCGTTGCCTGTGTGCGAGTACGACTTCACCTTATGACGCTCAGAAGAGTCGGTAAAATGCCAGTGGTCCTTGGAGTACTCCGAAAAGATGTCTTCATAACGAGGATGGAAAGACCAATACTTTGTGGGAAGATCTGAGTGGATGTACTCTATGCGATCGCGCATCAAGAGGACGATGGATCGCTTTGAGCGATCGATCATATAGCGATTTATTGGGTACTGATAGGTCTTATCGATTAAAATAAACCGATCCTTAGGGACGTCCATAGACCCAAAGGCCCAGAGTCCGGCATTATTCTTATTCTTAGACTTGACTACTATGAGAATGATATAGGTGGTGGAGAATGCCACTGAAACGATCTCCGTATCCCCACCCTGCAGCTTTTGTGGCAGGTGGATAGCACGCTCCAGCCCGCCCATGTAATATAGATTAACGCACTTCGCGTCTTTTGTTTTTGCCTTGCTGTTGGTAGCTGTTACAAAGTAGAGCAGGTCTGGCGACGAGTCAAACACAGGGTACGTCCTGGCTTCTGTGGCTATGAAATTTGTCTGCAGAAGGCTGGCGTTGTCTCGTTCCAGACCAGCAACTCGTGGGCGCTGATGAAGGCTCAAATTGGTTATTGCTGCGGCAGGCCCATTCCCCTCGTAGACGAAGGAGCTATAAAAATCGAAGTAATCTCTGTACGAATAGCGCTCTATTTTGTTGATAAAGAGGGGACTCGGTGTGATATCACCAAGCTTCAGTTTGTATTCAATCAGTGTGAAGGGGGCTGCAGAGGAAGAGGAGCTCTTGAATATAGCTCTGAGGATGTTGAAGCTCAGCTGGAACCCAGATGATGTGTTCTCATAAATATTTGAGGTAGTAGGGTCAACTCCGTGGATCGTGTCGGTATTGTGAGAAGTCAGAGACTCTGGCTCGCTGATGGTAAGGCTCAAGGGGGCACCCTGCACTTGTAGGATGCCCTGCTTGTCTGCGCGGCTCAGGTTCGTCACGGAAAGAAAGATTCCCTTCTTGGTTGCGTAAGCAAAAACAACAAAGGCTGAGGAAACGGCCAACTTCAGGATCTTGCTCTTTGGTTCCAGCGGGATAGGGGAAGAAGCAACAAGCTTCCCATTGGACTCAACCTTAACAACGACGACGCCAGCTGCGTTGCAATAAGCATAGCGGAAGTCAGTCCTTTCTCCGGGATAGACGACATACTTTGTAATGGGGGCAGCAAACTCCACGGAGTCAAAGCGTTCGCCAGTGACACAGTCACAGCACTCCAGCTTCGATCCGCCATTATACACAAGTATAAGGAAAGTGGTGCCTTGAATCATGTGAACCTCCTCGAGATCTCCGACAGTTCCCATCTTGGATACCTTCTCAAACTCAGACGTGGAGAAGTAGTCACTGTTGTATCGCATGCGTTGCACGCTGACCTCCGCATCCTTTTCCGTAATGTTGAGATAGGTCTTGGGAATCATGGATTTTTATTCCGTTTTTGTTCATTCTTCGTTATTCTTCCTTTAAATCTAAAACAGTTTCCAGCTTTTCATTGCTTTTTATCTTGCATAAGAAAGAGCGCTGCAGCGTAAGCATATGAACTGCGTTGGACAGACACTTGCTCCTTATTTCTGGGGCCACGTGCCGCGGGCGTATCAGCATGCAAATCTGTTCACTTGTATTCAGCGGCAATGTGGTAGCCCGCATTCTGCCTATGATGCAGAGCTGTCAAGAGCAAAGCACGACATCACGCCTAGTAGCGTTTACTGCTATAGAATCATACGCGAGCCCCATGTAAAGCGATCATTGCCACGGTACTTTCTGTACTGTATCGAATCGCCCTTCTGCCTTCGGTCCGGGAGCTTACCAATGTAACACCTGATGTGTAATAAAGTCACTGTCTTGGTATCCTATGTCCTACATGCCGGTCTTCTTGTTGAATCTCCTCTTTTGAATTAAGCAAGATACACAAAAGGTGAGCGCGTAAGCAAAAGCCAGAAGCCCGTTGCAGCGCTTGCTTCGCAGCTCTACGAGCGCCAAGACCAGACTGACGCCAGCCACAAGGTTGAGGAGGCCCGAAACATAGCCCTCCGTGGAATACTGGGTCATCATTCCGCTTGCGATGAACACTTGCTTCGTCTCATTAACTCCAACCCTCTCTATCCCATAGGGTGGAGGCGTATTGATGAGATTGTAAATTACGCCAGATGTGGAAAACGTATAGGCTATACAGAGCAGAATGTAAAAGTAGAGAGGCCTGATGTGTCTGTAGACACGTGCCACCAAATTATCACAAAAACTCCAAGCCTTATCAATACGTTTTCGTAGAGTGGTTGTCTGACTCCTCTGAATCCGTTTGGCCATTTTTAAAAGGGAGTAGGGGCATGTTTCAAGGACGAAAAGATAGGTTTACTGAGGGCTGGGGCACCACTCTAATCTGCCACAGATGAAGCAGAGTGCAAGTGTTGAGCTCTGCAGTCCGACCAAGAGGCTGACAGAGAGGGTCACAGTTATGGATAGAGCCTACATTATATCTTTGTAATCAAAGCCGTCGTTTTCCCACCGTGGCCCTAATCGAAGTCCATTTGCACGTATAGAATCCTCTATTATGTCCAGAAATTCCCCAAGATCGTTCTGAATGCATCCATCAGATTCATAGGCACCCACAATCTGCATTTCATGAGTCATACGTGATCCTGAGCTACGTTTGTCTGTGTGATTGGCTTTCCCCCACACTGTGTTTATGTACAAGGCACACAGTTCTTCTGTCTCTGCGACTATGTCATTGTATCGCTCTATCTCTAGCATCTTGATTGCCCGAATACGCCTCTTCATACAGTCCTTTGAAAGCATTCGCAGTTTTTCCTGGGACATAAGAAGCTCATCCAGTACCTCGTTCTCTAGGCTCCTACCTTGTCTCAAGAGAAACTTAATGCACCGCACCTCTTCAAGCTCATGAATAGCTGAAAAGCCTGACTCGTAGGCACTGGCTATGCAATACGGTGTCTGGAAACAGCGATTGTCTACGTCCCCAATCAGAAGCGGATTAAGAAGAGGGTAATGTTCCCACAGGATTGTCAAGAACATCTCTATTTCTACTATGCGGGCATCTAGTGACGTATTCGTGCCCCACATATCTATTCCTTTAAGAACAGCCACCTGTGATGGATACTTGCTTATGTTAGACTGTTGTATGACGTTCTTGACTAAGGACGAGTTCTTCACCGCAGAGAGAATGTGTGGGTCACTCTTCCGTGATCTCCGCATGACGGAAACAGCATCTTCTACTGTGCTGCTTTCAATACGGACCTGTAGGCTATGGCTCGGTAGTGGATGTGGACCAAACCGAGCTTTTGGTGCAGTGCTTTTTCGCTCCCACAGCTGCGGAGAGACGTTAGACTTGATGTGCCTGTACGTATCGTTCACCGGTATGCTTGAAACTATATAGCCCCAAACTGCTTCGTCGATATATCTGTACGATTCGTGTCTCGACCGAGATATTTGGCTCTTGTTGGCGTTTGCAAGTAGGTCTAAATACTCACGTATTAGCAAGCATACCTCCTGCACTGCATGAAGGACAAGTTTAGAAAAGATGCTATCTCTACTGACATCATCACCAAGATCGGGGGGAGTATAGTAGGGAGACATAGAGAAGATAGACTGGTGCAAAGTCTGTGGTTGGAAAGATGATTGGCTGGGGAGAAGAACAGCATGGAACGAGCCACAGGCACATTTGGATGAAAGGGTCTGTACGCTTGATTGACGCTTGACCACAGAGGTGCCCGAAGTTGACCCTGTAGCATCAGGTTTTGCAGGATCTTCGTTTAACATGTTATTGTACCGGGCATCTGCCTTAGTAAGCTCCTCTTTGAAAAGCTTCTCTGCTGGTGTTCTAATGAGCTCAGAGGGATCCATGGGGATTATATCTAGCGTGCGCTCTTCTAAGGACCAAAGGGGGTTCCACAATGACCTAATTCTCTCTGGAGTGATATATCTGCATTTAGGAATGCTTATGGACCAGTAGTCTGTCAGAAACGTGTTTGTTGAATCTTCTGCTGACGGATTGGGCGGGTTTTCTGCATCAGGAATTAGTGGGGTGTTTTTCACCGTGATGTCTGTGCATAGAGTGTATGGAACGGTTGACCTCAATTCCCGCTGAGCGATATCAAAGATTGGTGCGGCACCACGCTCCTCTAAAAGTGTGTAGCGTTGGAATAGAGGGGCATGAATACTAGACAGATGTGCGGGGTCGTTTTCTCTCTCGTCTATTAGTGCCGAGATGCTGTCCAGGGTGGGAATAGGAAGAAGCCTTGACTCCCCCAGCTTTACCGGCCGGTGAAGAATGCGTTGATAGTTCTCCATCACCTTGTCCACAGACTCATACGAGGGATGCTTTTTGGTACTTGCTATGTCACTGTCAGGACTTATCTTCCCTAATAGCACATGTTTGGCTATTTCCAATCCACGGCACCGGGCAAGTCGAATTATCTCCTTGCTCTTCCAGCGATCAAGCTTGTCGAGCGATCCATAGGACAGCAGAGATGGATGAATAGCAAGCATAAGATTTAGTAAAGGCCGTATACCGTGATGATAGTTGGGTAATGTAATAAGCTGCAGCTCGGAGGGCGTGAATGGGGAATCCGAGCACCTAAGGGGTGAACACAATCTGTTACTAATAGCACTTATTGATCGCCGCTCTTCATCAGTTCTTTGCACGCCACAACGCCGCTCTTGCAAATAATAGTACTTTGCAGTCTCCTCATCCTTTTCATCGAGAGTCTGGAAGTCAATGTCATCGTAGAGGATAGCCGCTTCAATGGACAGCATCAGGTCTTCATCAAAATCAAAGACACAGCCGTCCACAATCTCAAACAGAGCAGCATGATTTTCTATTACAAAGTCATAGATGTCATCCCAAATAGTGAAGGGAACGAGGGGATCATCGTCTTCCTGCACCGTCTTAATCAATTGATCATAAGCGCGAAGGGAGGAGAAGTCCTCTGCTTGTGGAAGCTTAGCTACAAGTAAAATAGATTTATCCGAGTCACAGCCTAATAAATGATAGAGCTGCTTTGTCATATTCTCCTGGTCGTAGGTAGATGTCACCAGGAGATCGAGAACAGTTGTTGGAAGGATCTGTGACGAGGGGAGCTGTTTTGCAAAGGCAGAGAATTTCCTATTATACAGTTTCGTCATTAGGATTGACGTTGCCAAATTAATAGACAACTGCCCGCTGGTTAGCATGCTAGAAATAAGGGAGTTTTGTGGGTCATATGTGTAGACTGCTTCGTTCAGATGCTTGGCCGTCAAGAGATATGATACCCTGTTAGAAACAAGACACGATGATGCCAAGTGTTGGACTTTTTCTTCAGGTTCTGTATTTTTTGCCAGTTTTGCTGCAGCACGGGGTAGAGAGTGTCCAAATTGAGCAGATGGCTCCTTCTGTGGCTCGTCGCTGTACACGCCTGTTGCAGTTTTTATAGCTTCAAGCTCTTGACTATGGATGCCATATGCTTCATAGTTAGTTAGGTCTAAGGTGGAGGAAGAATTCATGCTATTGGTACCTGGAGCATTCAGTGGTGCAGCTGCCAACGTAGCTATGCCCGTGAGGCTGTTCAGTGACATATTGCTTATTAAGCTTGTGCTAGCGGGGTAGAGGCAGCGCAACCCTTGACTGACACCTGATATATTCGCTACAGTCCCATAATACTCATTGATGTCGAGTTGCTCCGACGATGGGGCAACCCACCCTCCAATCCTGTGGACGTCAAAGATCGACTTCACGAAGAAGTACCCATACAGTGGCATATACACTATGGCTGGAACAAAGCATTTAGGATGGCAGAGCATGTCGTGAATTGTAGCGAGCAAGGACGTGTTAAAAAACGATCTCAGGCGTTGATTGGCGATTATTTGTTCCAGAACTCCGACAAAACTCGTGGAGCTGCTGAGTCCCTTTATACCCTCTGAAAGGAGCTGATAAAGCTGAAAGTTAATGTAGAATGTTAGAGATTGCTGCTTCCACGCATTTGCAATCTTCCAAGATATGTGTGGATTGGTACTGAGCACTTCGTTGTTCAGGCCAGGTACACTGGGTTGTGAGTGGGCACCCAACGAGGACATGCTGGTAGAAGCCTTCAGAGTAGCTACATCTAGAGGGCTAATGGAGATCCCAAGAGAAGAACAGTACTCGACACACTTCTTCTCATGGTCAAGGATGGTTAGATCCACAGAGCCAACTGAATGGGGAACCATGTATACACGTGAGTACTGAAGCCGTAGGTTCAATGGACTAAAGATTGGCAGGCGAAAAGGGCTGTTCATAATCAGAGCCAGGATGCACAAGAAGCTGACGGCCTTGGGAAATAGCTCCTCATCATCAAAGCGAACAATATCAACAGACAGCCTTTGGATAGCAGACCCTAAAAGAACTGCATCAACGGTTTTCATGTATAGAGCAACGTTGGTGATGGCTGTCTCTACCTCACTTCGAGTCCCCGGGACGCTGATAAGAAAAGGTGATCTTTCCCTGTACTCTAAAAAGGAAACAACATTGGGAGGAAACAGCGAATCATAGTCACTGAATACTGGAGTAAACAACCTTGAGGAGTGGGAAAGATCAATGCTTGTGACAGTTGGAGGCATGCAGAGGCCCAATGCAGTAGTTAGGAAGCCTGTTGGACTTGTGTATTCAGCTCTTTGAAAAGAGGATGTCCAAGGGAGAGCCTTATCCACGTCGCCTCTACTATCTTTCTGTTCCGAATTAAGATCTTGTGCACCGCTCTCAATCAATAGCCACGAGATATCGTTTAGTACATCAGACAGAAAGTCTAGGGGATCATTAAGTGTGCATGTGCAACTCTCGAAGAAGCCATGGGCGCATCTCTGTTCTCTTGGCGTAGAGCTATCGTAGGCTTGAGAGCCCATGGTCGGGCAAAGTATTCTATCCCTAACTAAGATAGATTGCATGTAAGGAAGCGAAAGGCCCCATATAAGGTAGATGGCTGGAATCCCTCCTCCTATTTCATCGTGAAGCACTAAGTCCCGTGCACCCAAAACTAACTTTGGAGCCTGCATAGGAGAGGGGATGAAGAGGGAGGTGAGAGATACTGATAGATCAATAAGAGAACCCACCAGAGAAGATACTGGCTGGGGTCCATGGTTCCACGAGGAGAGTAGAACACCTGGCAGGGTTTGGCTCATTGGGCCAGTAGCACCTGGGGTAGCACGCAGGTCCAGAAATGTGTGTGAAGGGTCTGGCGTAGCAGTTGATAGAGTCAAGCCAATATGCTCTCTAAATAGAGGGTATACCAATTCAATAGGCGCTGTATCAATATGGAGAAGCTCAGCATTGGGCAAGGAAAATATGAACAGCCCGCTTTCCGATATACCTTTGAAAAATGTAGCTGCACGTTCTTTCAGCGCTGGGTCCTTGCGTAGCTTAGAAAGTCCGAGTGAAAAGAGCGATGCAGCAGATCTATCCTCCATGACTTCACTCTTGCACCGAGAGTGAAGAACGAAGTGAAGCCCTGCTGTGTCTGGAGATCCAGTGATGGTATATGTGCTTAAATCTAAAATAGAATTCAGTGACGCGTGTCCTATGGCAAGAGACCCAGTGCGAAAGTCAGGGGCAAGCGAAGCGAGGACAGCCTCGCCGTAATCCTTACAATACGCTTGCATTATCCCAATCTTCTTATTGAGAATGCTGGTCAATACAGTACGTGTAAAGCTGGAACAAGACGGTGCTGCAAGGCGCTCAGAGGTATCTGTGAATTCCCTCTCATGGCCTAGTGAGGCAGAGCTGCTGTCGCTACTCTCATCAGCCTGGACAGTAGGCCTTTGAGATCCCCGCGCAGACACCTTAACGGTTGAGCTAGATCGAAGTGTTACAGGATCGATGTCTACTTGAGGTGTTACGATAGAGCTAGACTTTAGAAGCGAAGACCCAAGAGTAGACAGGCCTAGAGACTCGTTAGAGCCGGCAGACAGCTCCATGTCATTTCCACGGAGACAGGCCTCAAGGGGCTCATCGAGAACTACCTTAAAAACATATTCTGATACGAACGGCTTTGTAGGGGATGCTGCTTTGGTTTTGGAGTCGTGTCGGTGAGTTTTGCGATGAACTGAGTTTCCATGCTCAGCAACCTTGGATGCGGCATAATACGGTTCCAGCTCCTTGACTGTATTTAGCTCATCGAGGAATGATACTGGTAAAGGAATCTCCGGATCTATTACGATGTTACCCAAGATAATTTTTGTTATGAGCACTTGAGGCTTCGGTGAGTCCTTTTGGTCTTGAAGTGTGGACTTAATAAGCATCTTATCACTAAATGGAATCGGCAGTGTCTTTTTTGCATTGCTATCAGAATCTGTTAGTGTGAAAGTTAGAGTACTAGTAGATTGCTTAGGGCTTACTGGCAAGCTTTTTGCTTGATCAGATAGACGGAGTGGGGATGTATGAAGATGCGTTGGTTGGACGAACTGTAGCTCTGAAAACACAACGCACCCCTGGTCAGTTGTGCTTCTCAAAGGTATAAGGATGTTGACACACTGGAGATAGGAGAGATCGTCCACTCCCTTGATGATGTCCATAGTTTTAATGTTGCTGGGCAGATCTGCAAATGATCCCATAGAGCTTGTGGGGGTGCCCATGGACATAGCCTGTGGAGAAATTGTTAAGAGCTGGCGTCTCCGCCCGCGCTTACCGGCACCAACTCCACCACTGAGATTAACCTTAATATTCTTCTCTTGAATGTTATAGATATCTGCTTTAAATCCCTGCTGGCTGGTTCTCTGAAGCATCTCCTGAAGAGCATCCTCATTAAAAACTGCCGAGAGGGTATAACGCTGTCCTTTTATATTCTTGTTGAGCAGCCCCTTGCTAGAAAATTCTGGAAACAGTCCCAATAGCTTCATGCTGGCATTGAGGGGTCCGTGAACTTCTAGCTTGACAGAGGAAAGCTCGGAGCAGGTATAAAAGCGCAAAAGCTGCGGGGAAAGAAGGGAGTTAGATAGTAACAATTCGAGATAGATCTGTCTGATGCGGTTCGGGTGGAATAGAGAGTGAGGGCTGTAATCCCCCGGCAACATCAAGTGAGTGGGGAAAATGAGGGTTTCTATAGGAGATAGAGTCAGCGGTGCTTCCCTTGAAAGATTTTGTGCCGTGTATTTGCGGACTGCTGGGGATAACGAAGAGTATGCAGCCTGCTTGTTCACGCGGGCCGATAGAGAGATGGATTCAGAGTAAGTGTAAGGAATGTTCAAGTCTATCCCAAACATAATAGAGAACAAATTGAAGTTACCCCTGACCATGCGGGTAACAATCTCCATGGCCAGGATGAAGTGGTTTGGAGCAGTGTCAGCTTTTAACGCTGACTCTCCATAACCGATAATAGCAGCAGATGGCCTAGGAAACTGGGCATCTGCCAGCTCTTGGGGGGTGAGCTGCATATGAAGGAGTCGCTGAATATAGCTTAACAAAGTAGAATTCTCCCTCATATAGTCGTAGAGTAATATGTCTGACCGTATAGCGGAAATATTGGTAGTCGATGTTATGTGATGCCCCACGGGCGCCTTTGTGTTATCTGGAGTGCCGTGCAGAGGAGAGGTTGTAGCAAAGTCAGACAAAGGAATAAAGGCACAAGACAACCCGTTCTTCTCTAGCTCTGCTTCTTCTCCCCTATTCAGCTTAACAATGACAATGCCCTGCATCATAACAATGAAGCGGCGGGAACGTCTTCCCATGAGCCTTTTTTTGGAGGTCTGACTTAAGAACGCAAGCTGATGTGTGAGCTAGGTATCCTGTGCAGAGATCTCTCCACAGAAAAGGTTGAATAAATGTGGCTGCAGTTTAGCTGGCACGTGGTGGGAGACAGGCGCCGGTCATCCTGCAGCATATGTGCTCCGGTGGGAGAGCAAAGCCGTGTCCAGCATCTCCAGTTCATCGTCCAGCGCAGCCAGAACGGCCACAGACGTAGAATAGCTGGCGACGCGGTCCGTCTTTGCCACTATGATGGGAGCTTTAAATAAATATAATATGAACACAAAGACATCGTGGAGGCAGGAGCTTTGCAACTTGAGCCGCTCAGACAGGCCTGAGCCTTTCTTCCAGCGTGCGAAGGCTATTGTCCACATCCTGCAGACCAATCCCGAGGAGCGGCAGCAAATCTTGGAAAGCATTATCTTAGAGATGGAGGAGGGGGTCTTGCTTGCATGTGCAGGATATTCGTCTGTCCTGGGGTACCTGCATCGTCGCGTGGGGTACATGAGCGAGTACACAGCGGACAATATTATTTTCACAGTCACAGCCTATTCGGAGAAACACAAAGGCTCTGGAGATGAGCAGGCGCAGATTATCGCGTGTGCTTGCTTCATTTCAATCATGTCTGCTCTCAGTTCCGTGAATGCTGAGTCTTCGGAGAAGTGTCTCTGCGCATATCAGACATCGTACGTGAGACTCTTCAGCCCCCTAGCTCGGGCACACTGCCAGGCGAGTCTTGCCCTCTCGCTCGTCATTATTGCAGGATCGCATCCCATCCGCACACTCTCAGTGGCTCAAGACCTGCTAATCAGACCATCTGATGGAGCTTCAAGCAAGGGAGTCGTTAACTATCTGCTCTTTCTCCTTGCTACGTTTGGAGAGCAGGACATAGAGCTTGCTGGCCCATACGTCGGCCCATTTTCCCTTCCAATTGTGAGCTCTGACGATATTAAGGCAAAGATAGTACCGGTCAGCCTACTCAAGCAGCTTGACACGACCCTCATCTCTGAAGCCGCAATATGGATATACTCACGTTCACAAGACATTTATCCTGGCAGAGTGCCCTCTGCCCAAGGGAAAAAAACTAAAGAATCAGAGGAAGACATACCCGCAAAGGACATGCAGCTGCATCCTGTCTGGAAATACTTGTTTGCTTTCTATGCTGCTCTTTATAAGGCACACGGAGAAAATGGTGCAGAAGTGGCCGTGGCCATTCAAAGCCATCTTGTCCGTTCTCTTCACACACCCATCAAGGACTACAGTCAAGATATGTGCTATATTCTTGCTTCAATTTTCGAAGTAGCAGATGGAATTCCAGAGTACGATAATTTATTACCTAGACTACTTTGTGCAGGTGGTTTTCTGAAGACCTATATTCTTCCCAACAGCAACAAACATATATGCTCCAAGCTTATTCGTTATGTCTCCAAGTGGTGCTATACGGACATACGTCGTGGTCGTGAATTTGCCGTCAGTCTTAACTTAGAGCCGTTAGAAATCTATGGACTTATTGGTACGGAGTTTGGAAAACTTGTTCTCAAGCGTGCGCCAGAAGATGTTACTATTGGAATGCTGACTCATATGGCATCACAATTGCAGCGCTGCCTAACAACGCCTCTTTCACCGGAAAAGCTGGACGCTTTTCTGGTGGACTTCTCCTTTAGTATGAAAGCCCTTGCCCCCTCTTTTAAATCTTTTGCAAACGAGCTCGTGACCATCTTTTTCAAATTCTTTTCGCTGTTCTATTATCAACTCCGTGATCACAGTCTCGTTAAGCATCCCATCAACACGGAGGAGTCTTACGCAATTCTGCGTAGAGGAAGACAAAAGTTTCTTATGACCTTGGAACCCTTGGCCACAGCTGATGCATTTGGTCAACTGGCTGCCCTTGTACTCCCATCTTTGTCTGCTAGTTACAGGTCGGCTGTTACCGGGGCAAAAGATAGCACGAGCATCAGACTGCATTATCCTGTTTTATTACAGACAGGCACTACGGCGCTGAGCCACCTTGACGGATTGCAGGTGGTTGATAGCGACCTTTCCTCCGTCTTTGCTAGGCATTATGATGCAGTGGCCATAGCAGCTCTTTGCTCACTGTTGATGGGCCTTGATGACGAGCACGTCTTATCGCAATCGACTACTGTGCAGAGCGTTTTAACGTCGGTTCATAGAGTCGCACAGTTAGCGGCTAAAGGCCCCCAAGAAGTTGACTTGGATGCCATACAAGTATCCCTACTTGGGCTTAATCATCACTTTCACGTTAGTAATAGTAACTTCGGCCGTGTGGCCTCGGTGGCCATAATGAAGCAGATTGCTATTGACTTAACCGACAGAGCATTTAAATCCCTGCTATCAGCTATTCGCATTGCTCCACCTGGTCAATCTACAGAAAGCGAGGATGAAAGTGAGGCTGATCTCATGGAGTTTCCTCAACCAAAGACAGACAATGAAACAGTGCAGGACGTCAATATTTACAGCTTAAAGGGTCTGGAGCAGGATGGAAGCCAACCACCCCAAACGGATGTTAGTTCAGAGGGGTCCCGGGATGAGGTCTCGGCGATAAATGGTGTTGACGATCAGTACGATAAGATCCTTGTAGATACCTTCAAGGCGCACAGAGCTGCGCAAACAGAGAGCACACACGTGTTCATGAGGGCAGCGCGGACGTTGTATCCCCTCTCAATAGCTATGGAGGCCATTCCAGATCGCCCTATGAATTGGGACGCCCTAGAGGCCTTATACATCCTCGTTTCAAATCCCCTTGCTGCAACAAGGGACGAGTACGGGTTTCAACACCCAGCCGTCAAGCAGACACCAGCCAACAAGCAGTACATTGAAATGATGGTACACCGGGCATCTGAGCTCATCGGATCCTACACGCAGAACAAGATCGTGCGCTCTAAGCTCTTCGTGAGTGACTTATTTATATGCTATGAGATGGATACCCCCGAGAAATATGAGTTAAGATTCAGATGGAGTGACCTGACAAACACATTGATTCTGGCCGTTGTCAACTCAAAGCACAAAAGTCGCAAGCAAGCAGAAGATCTACTTGCCTTTATTGTTTGCCTTTTAAGCACAGCTAAGCGAGAATCCTTTGCAGAGATTGCCGAGGATCTACACGAACAATATGGCACTCCGATCGAAGATGCAATTGAATGCTGCGCAAAGCTGTGCAGAAGCACTGCAGATAAGTTAGTTGAGGCCACAATAAAGAAGATGGTGCGAAATCGGGATCTGGGAACCTCGTCGCACATTATGAAGCAGTTCATAGATGCTGGCTGCTACTCCACAATTGCAGTTATCACAGACCAGTTTTCTAGCGATGCATTTGTGTCTCTCTTTGTGGCTGAAGAATTCGTACTGCTTGTCAGCGACGCATTATCAGATTGGTGCAATGGTGTACGGCTCAAGAGGATTGAGGGGGATATATACGTTAAGGACCTGATCAAGAAACTCTTAAAGAGTATGTTTGAGTGGTTGGCACTGAAAACTAATGAGGCTGGGCGTTCCCAGCAGTTGACTAAACTAAAGTATGCAGCGAACCGTGTCAAGAAGATCGTTAAAATGTGCGAAGGAATTGTAAGTTTAGAAGATGACTTAAAAGCTTTAGATGATACGCGTCAAAAGATCATCACAGGCAGAGAGGCGATGAGGGCAAAGGCGATAAAGAGATGAAGCTGCACATGTGCGCCAAGCAGAGTACTGAGTCGTTACCGTAGTGAATTTAAGTTGCGCTGCTGAATTCTTAAGACCAAGAGAATATCTTTTGACATGAGGGTGACTCGGTTGGCGTGGTAGGTTGCTAGCAAAGCTGTGGAGAATAGTTCAACTATGTATTCCTCTGTTGCAGATTGGAGAGCCTCCATGGCCATCCCTTGGAAGCGGTATGGACCCTTGGATCCATCTCTTTGCGCAATTTGTTCAACAAGCTCCTGGACCAGTCTGGCGAATGGGAGCTTCTGTATTAGTGTATCTACATTGTGCTGATAGTGATATATTTCTCGCTCCATGTGTGACACTCGTGCGGGCCGTCGTGGGACAGAGGAGAAAGGATCAGAAGAAAGCTTGCTGCGAGATTGGCGTGCATTTACGACCACCCCAGGTATCATGTTCCGTCCTGAGATCTCTCGTCTACGATGCCCAGTGTTTCGTGCCACTTGTGACCGTGAGCCTCCGCTCATCTTCTGTTTTTTCTCGAATTGAAAATTTACTCTTCACGCGCAGCTAGATCTCTTTGTACATGTACTCCACTCCTATCCCCACCTTCGCTAACAAGCCTGGGACAGTTCCCAGGAAAAAGGACGGTGTGACCACAGGCCCCCGTGTGAAGCAAGCTCTCCCCCCTATTAACCAAGTCCACGACCCCGAAAAGAAGACTCAAACCTTTTCACGTTCAGCAATTAGTGCGCTCAGCGCTGCCTCCCAGGAGGTCTTCAGTGAATCGAGTCAGCACAGTCAGGTTTATGCGGCCGAGATGCGGAACATTAAAGAGCGCCTTGCTAACCGAGCTCAAGCAGATGACGACTCCATTCAGCTGGCCATTCGTGCAGCAGACAACGATACTAGAAAGGCACTGGAGGCAGCAGGCTTCTTTCGAGATGAAGCAGCCAGCGCACGCCAGCAGAGTGAGATGCTTATGCAGCGCGTGTTGACGCTTGAGAAGGACAACGATGCATTATCTAAACGTCTTGATAAGAGTAGCAGCATGCTGAATTCAGTCGCACTCGAATTGTTCTCTGATATTTCTACTCAGACCATCGATAAAGACATGCTTCTTACTCAATATTCACGCATAAAGTCGCTTGTAGCAGATTGCAATCACATATCTTCGGAAATAGGTTTCCCATCAACGTCGGTTCCAGAAATCGTGGAGCTTCTTGATTCTCAAATGCTTCAGGGCATGAGTGGGAACACACTTGTTCTTGAAGGAGTGCCGCGATCTATTCAGTCCATTGCCCTGTCATTGACTCTTGCTGAATGCCAAATCCTACGCTCTCTCAATTTCCTTCTCAAGCACCTGATCTCAGAGAATCAAAAGGTGGCCGCTCAAGACAGTTCGAACGCACAAATGAGCACTGAGACGGCAGGAGCCAAACTGATTAAAAGTATCTCGAAGGAGATGCCTATAGGAGCGAGCCACCAAAGTGACCCAGCACTCGATGACATCATTCGGCAAGCGACACTATCTTCTCCACTAATGAGCTCAGAGCAGCTTCAGCATCCCAACGATGTCTTCCGCATAGAGTTCCAGGGATCCGGCGTTGCCGTCGCAAAGGCCCTTGTTGAGCTCCGACGAAGAACTGCGTCGTTTTTACTCCGAGAGGCCAGGTTTGATCACGATCCACTTCTCAAGCGTGCTGCTACTGATAATACAACCTTGCGCACGTTGGTTGCAGCTTTGCAGAACGAACTGTACTTTACCCGTCAAGCGCTTGAAATGGTCAAGGGATTGGGGCTCAGTTCTGATATCTTTCCCATTGAGAGCCAAGCTAGCACTGATAACTTAGCCCTTAACGACGGTGGTCAGGATACTCAGTCCGGCTTGAGTAGTACTGGACGCAGCGACACTAGCGCTTCCACTCCGGTCCCTGGGACTCACCTCTCACTGCCAAACTTCTCTTCTACTGATATTATTAAGTTGGCGGAGAACGCTTTAACCAGCGCTGTGGACCTTGAGCTCTTGCCATCGGAGCTGACCAAGAAGTTAGAGGATATAGTGGAAAACGCACTAGCCACGTCTGATGATGTAGATAAGGCCAAGGAGACTCAGCAATACAGTTCTGAGGAAAGGGTTTCGGTAACAGAGATTCAGAGACTTATTATGCTTCGTGAAAAGGCACTACAGCATATAGACACTGCAGCCCAAGAGTTTATCGACCAACTGGCCACTTCTGATGTAATGTCCGCCATTGCAACTATAGAAGAGGGCTCATCTGAAATGCAGGGTATTTTTGGTGTAGCTACATATGATGAGCCTTCTTCCCTTCTATCCTTTGCTAAAGATGCAAACGAAAGTCAAGCCAAATTGTTAGCACGCTTTTCAAAGGAGCAGGACAATTTCATTGGCGACATCAGACAAATAAGTATTAATATTGGCGAAGGCCATACTGAGAAATACAATAGAGATGGATCGGGCTTTCTAGATGTCCTCTATAGACACGCCACTCTCTTGGAGCACACTTTAGAATTGCATAAAATAGTCGTTGCACGTAACATGGCGTTAGTCAGGCTTCAGGCCATCATCCTTTGTCTTCAGAAGAATAATGAGAAGAACATTCGAGAAGTAGCCTATCTGGCCGCTGTTCGCAACGGTATTTTAAAGGGCTATGTAGAACAATCTCGAAAAATGGCTGTTCTGCGCCAGGAAAATGATTATTTCAGGCTCCAAATTGCCCGATCGTCCTCTCGGGATATCAATTCACAGGAAAAGAGAAAACATGACGCCCTCTCAGCGGCCATAACTGATGCAGCCATAACTGGCGATCCTCAGTACTGTTCTTCCCTGGCCAGCTGTGTCGAGTCCTTAACGCAGAGCTATCGAACAAAGATTGCAGAATGCAAAGCAGAAATGTGTGCATTTGGAAATACACTTACTGCTACCTCAGACAAGATCATGCAAATCCTGGAAGAGTATCGCTTGCTGATAGAAACAAGGGCCTGCAAACTAGTCCAAACGGACAGGAAGAGACGTACCTTCGACACAGCAGTCGCCACCGAGGATCCAGAGGCAGCCCCTGCTGCAGTGCCGAAGAAGAAGTGAACTTAAAGCGGTCTATTCCAAGCAATCAACTGCAAAGGTGCCACGTCCAAGAATCGGTCCAAGAGCATGGGCAGTCTGCTTCTGAGCATCCAGGGAGTACAGAAGCTCTGCAAAATCTGCCTTATTTCCCTGGGTTAAGTTCATGGTGATGCCACCGTTCAGGACCAGAACAACTTTACCGGACCGGTAGCGCAAGAGCCTCCCTATCTTTCCTTCTCCAAAAGTAGTAATAGGACTTTTATTTTGCACCGTGGGTACATCAGATTGTTGGGAGGATACAGTGTCAGTAGAGCCACCCGGCGGCACCATTGCACCGTCTTTCTGTAGGTAACTAGCAAGTGATCGGCCGTCGCCATGCGATCCAGTGGCGAGGATAGATGAGATAGGGCCGGGAGCAGACTGGGACCGTGCCCGGGCGGCACTCTGAGTGCGTGTCATCTTTGCGACGGGCAAATGAGCAGGAAACTGAAACACCGTCAAATGATCCGAAAGTAGGACACGTTCTCCCGAGCGACTGACAACAGGCATATCAAATACCTCGTCAGTCGGCCGCGGAATGTTGAGCTTTGCTTTGAAGACGCCAGAGTAGATAGATTCCTTGGCGACCAACGAGAGTGTTCTATCTCCATCTGCGTGGGGAACAATAAAGGGGAGTGAGGTGGGGTAGTTTCCTTTGATCTTGGCTGCCTCCATCACCTGGTAGTCCGGAGAATATGCACCGAGACCCTGTCGAGGCCCCTCATTGCTATATATGCTAGAAGTCCGTGCTCCCAGATTAGCAATTCTAAAGTCGTCCTCCTTGTTCGCGCCCTTTCGAACCTGTCCTCCCTCTCTTTTAGGGTTCAGCCCATCGGCCAGAAGAGTCAAATTTGTCGTTGAGCGCTTGACAGACTTAGGCCGATACACCTGTGCAGAGGACTTTTGCTGCTGCTGCTGCTGCTGCTGAAGCTTAAAGCTAGCAGAGTATGGGTTGGAAATACTCATAGATTTATTAAGACAGGATCAAAGCAAAAGCAAGCGAACGAGCCACGCCATGAGTCCGACAAGAAGGATGAGCCCCCAGAGCCTCTTACTGGCTAGTACTCTGAACGTAAGAGTAAACCCTTGCTCAAGGCGACGTTCCAATCGGGGGCTTTTGTGCACTAAATATAGGACATGGACTATTAGCGAAAGAAAGTAATTGATCCACATCGCCAGTGCATCTAAAGCAATGACCAAAACTGCAAATTCATCGGGCCGTACTGGCTGGATTATTGTGGACACATGCCCCGTTGACTCACGAACAGCTGCCAGCATACTGTGGCTCATATCCCCTTCTTTGTCTTCTAGAAGTCCAGAATTGACAAGGATCTTTGTTGCGCTGTTAGACATGCAGTATGCTGCATACTTCAAAGCATTGGATGATCCACTGATTTTCCTCAATCGCTTGTACTCCGGGCTGGAGACAATGTCCATCGGCCGGTCCCTGGGCCCCCTATTAGCAACCCTCCGCGGTGATACCCCGTGCTTGGTTGACGAGATAACGCCTGCAAATCCCCTCGTCATATCTGCATAGAGTAGATTGTAAATATGTGAAATGCTATACACATTCTTCAGTATAGGAACCCCTCTCTGCCACCCAGCCAATCGTAGCAGAAGCCTTTCCCAAGGAAAGACAGCAGACTGCAGTGAAAGAACACTGTTCATGGTAACATTGCTTGAGTGGTTTAATCGAGACAGATATGACTTCACCCTGCTGCTGTAGTGTGTGAACTGGTCCATGTATTCCTTGAAGAAAGCCCTGTCTTGGTCGTGTGGAAGATGCTCTTCCCCGCTGTGTGCCAGTGCCATATCCAGGAGTCCTATGTAGCCCGTGCATAACGGGTATGCTTTCTGTGCTGCTATGTCCGTGAGCATTCCAGCAGAGTCTATCGATAGATAGCAACGAGTGCCTTGTCGAGAATCAAACCGCAGACCAGAAATCTTG
Organism: Giardia duodenalis; assembly: GCF_000002435.2. Classification (NCBI taxonomy): domain Eukaryota; phylum Fornicata; order Diplomonadida; family Hexamitidae; genus Giardia; species Giardia duodenalis. The sequence continues at coordinate 1,457,412 of NC_051860.1, forward strand.
TGCTGCTTGGACATAGCAAAGTATACATGGTGGATGTCCTCCAAAAGAGAGTGAGATGCTTCAGAAACAGACCTCTTGAAGTACTCAGTACTGAGTAGACACTTTGTCGCTGGCGTAGGGTACAATTGCGAGGCTATAGTTGCAACGCGAGAACCTGCTGAACCCTTCTCAATCGCAGGTCTCCATAGCACCGGCTCACATGCAGCGTATACCATAAGCGCCCTGGCACGCGCCGTAAAAAGCAGGGCATCAACCTCTATGTCCAGCGGTGTGATCTTCGAAGCAATAGTGCCAAGTGAAGACAGGATCGGTTCTACAAATGAATGGGAAAGCCAGCGGGTCACAGAGCTTAAGGCAGCCAAATGCTGAATAGGTTTGCAATAATTCTGACAGTATAAGCTTCTTAAGTTAAACAACGATAGAGGTGACCCATAACGCAGCGCTCCTTTATCTATTAGGCTGGTAGTCTCTGAGAGAATCTTGATGTGGACTGAGGCCACATGGCGGAGCCACTCAACAAGAAGTGTGGTGTAAAAGGGTGCCCGGATTGCTATGGCTGCTCTGAGTCTCCGTTCGTCTTCTATGGACAAGCGCAACTCTGCAGACTCATCGGTTAAATATGTTTCAGTATCAGAAGACAGCTTGGAAGGGTCCAAGCAGAGAAGCTCCCCGTATATTCGCGACATTAATAAGTATAGGTAAACCTTATTAACTACTGGCTCTCCTTGGAATAGCGAGCGAAGGAAGGAGAAGAATATAGGGAGAACACGTGTCTCAACGATTTCTGAGAAGGCCGGCGCATAGCGACGAAGGAAGCTCTTTCCTGTAGCAGCCTCTAGCTTATTGGACACCCCATTAGTTCTTACGAAATAGCTCAGAATTGCTTCACTGCCATTGCGCATAACATACAGGTAGTTAGATTTTTGGAGCATGGCGTCGTCTGGTGTGTAAATAGACTTGCGGCCCCCGGCTACCAGGGAGGGATCAACAGTATGTGAGGGAGGACACTCTGCTTGCCAATCAGCAAGGATTGCATGCCTTGTCGATTCCATGATATTGCTAATTGTGTTTAGAGCCCCGTAGTTGAGAGATGCGGCAGGAGAGACAACATAGCGAGCGAACATATATGCAAGGTCAAGTATGTTTGTGAGGAAGCAAGGCCTATCGGTGACAGGTCTCACAGTGCAGTCGTAAGCCAGGGTACGGTAGTGGCTGGACCCCAAAGCACGGGTATGAAGGGCCCGCTCCTCCGCTGTTGCATCTGGGGAAACCTCCCTAGTCTGGCAGAAATCCTTTAGGGCCTCTAGTGGCACGGAGATCTGCTCAGCCGTACTGATGGGGATGTTTCGAGCAAACCAACAATCGCATGCCAGAGAGATGAATAGGTCGCCGACTGTTCGTGGAAACGTAGATACTGAAAAGGGTGAAAAGGAGATTGTACAGGAGCGTTGCATTGAGACATCATCTGCCCGCTGGACGTCTTCCATCGCAAGAGGTTTGTACAGAATACTGTCCTGCTTGCGGAGTGCCTGCAAGTATTCGAGAATAAGCTTGTTGTATGGTGTTGTCCTTATCTTGTCCGTAGCATTGTCTTCCTTGGAGCTCACTCTGCAGTTGATACCTGCCGAGCAAATCGTAACTATTGCATACTCTAAGGTGTTCAAGACAATGTCTCCATCAGACGACTTAGTCATTTTATAGTGATAATAGCGTGGTAGCAGGATAGAATTTATATCGACAAGCTCTGCATAGAGCTGTGATATGGCGCTTAAGGGAACCTTGTATGAGGTAATGGACCGCAGAGACCGTGTGTAGACTGCTTTGATGAATGGTCCATATGGCCCAAAAAAGAATACTGCGCTTCGTTCCAGTGCTGCCGGACAAGAAGTGACCAAAAACAAAGAGCCTTGCTTGACAAAGAACTGTTGTAGTAGAGACTGTATTAGAGTGTCGCAGGCTGCACTCGATACAAAGGAATCGCTAGAAAGGTGCTCACTCGCTGTGTATAGTTGATTAATCAGCTTGTGCACCATGGAGCGACTCATTTCAATTTTTAGAGTCTCCCGTCACGGCGTATCCCAAGAGCCAACGCAGTTTTAAATACGTTGTATCCCAACCTTAATAACAAGACATCGTCTTTTACACATGTCAATGGACCGCTATAGCGTCAAAGATCGCTGCTAAAGCCAACGGAATTTAAAATTTACATCTTAGCTGATAATGGGGATACGAGGTCTAGCGAAGCTCATTGAGGAGGTCGCCCCTGCAGCTGTCAGCAAGCGGCTGATACAACATTATTGCAACAAGGTCATAGCAATAGATGCCTCTGTTATGCTCTATCAGTTTATCACTACAATAACCTCTGGAGACGGCACGGCCTTAGCTAACTCTTCAGGAGAGGTAACAAGCCACCTAGTGGGACTTCTTGCCAAGGTAATAAGGCTGGCTGAAGCAGGAATAAAGCCCATATTCGTGTTTGACGGGAAACCTCCAGAGGACAAGCAAGGAGAACTAGAGAAGCGGAGGCAGGCACGCGAAGCAGCAGAACTAGAGCAACAAAAAGCAGAGGAGGAAGGAAACCTTGAGAGGGCAAAGCAGCTTAGTCGACGAACAGTGAAGGTCACGCAGCAACATTGTAAGCAGGCAGAAAGGCTGCTCGATACCCTGGGAATTCCTTATGTTGTAGCTGCTGGAGAAGCAGAAGCACAGTGTGTGGCCATGGCAAAGGAGAGAGTGTGCGAGGGCGTTGCGTCTTCGGACCTGGATGTTCTGGCATTTGGTTCCCCTTGCTTGATAAGAAATCTTGCTCAGGGGGGAGACAGGGAGATCGTAGAGATTAATCTAAACACTGTTCTTAAAGAACTGGGCTTTAGCTATGACGAGTTCCTAGACCTCTGCATTTTATGTGGATGTGACTATGCCAATTCTCTTGAGGGGATAGGGCCTAAAACTGCGTACAAGCTGATTGTGAAACACAGGAGCATCGAAGAGGTGCTTGCAGCCGACCAGGGAAAGCTTGCTGAGAAAGCTTTGAACTGGCCGTACGTTCGAGCAAGAGAGCTATTCAAAAACCCAGCGGTAATAGATCCGAAGGAGATAAAGAAAACTCTCAAGTGGAAGCCCGTGAATAGGGGTGAGGCTATGCAGTTTCTCGTTGAAGAAATGGAGTTTGACCGCGAAACCACGGAGAAGAAACTCGATAAATTGGTGGCAGCCAGAAAAAAGCCAAAGCAGTGTACCATCGACAGCTTCTTTAGTCCACGCTCATCTAATCCTGAAGTAACCAAGACAAAAGTAAAGCAGTAGACCATCTCACGTTGCCAGCCACAGCCGCTTAGTAGTACATATCACTAGAACTAGACTCCACAAGTATGCACTGGCGGTGGTTACTGCTAGGGGGTCGCCGGTCTGCATTCTGTTCAGTCTGGACTGACACGGAGGCTTTAAACTCTTCTGGCCAATCTCCCCTTTCAACCAGCTGGAAAATATTTTTCTCTGTCAGCACGGCGTCGATGACAGCCAGTATATCCTCGATCTTCTCTATGTTAGGGCGAGCCCCGTCCGGTCCTGATTCAGACCCAAGCTCAAGTCCAAGCTCTACACGGGTATACGGAAGTGTTGCAAGACAGAATTTATGCTTTCCGAAGAACACCCGATCGTTGAACTTGCAGGGTAGTTGAGCCTTGAGCCGTTGTTGGCAGCCAGGAACCTTCAGTGCAAACAGCGACGAACCCAAAGGCTGAACATTCTGGCCTATCACCTGATAGCTCGACAGGTAGGGCACCTCATCAAGAAGAAGATTGCTGGCATCGCGCGACATAAACGCAAATAGGATTTTTTCCTTTAAAAATAGTTTGGCACTTTTATTGAAACCAAACAGCCAATCAGACAGACGCTCAGAATGGATTGCTATGAAAGGGTCTCCGTCATCGGCAAAGGCCCTCTGGGATTAACCTACAAGATGAGAAATAAGGGAACAAATGAACTTGTGGCTTGTAGAATTATCGACCGAGTTGACGAGCCATCAGGCCAGGTCCGGACCATTCTCGAGGAGACGATAGTCTTTGCTCCCCTAGCCCATCCGCATATTGCTGGCTGTCTGAGCCTCCACCACGATCGAGCAAAAGATATGTTCTACTTTGTCCAGGAATACTTTCCATGCACACTGCACGATCTTTTGATAAAGCACCAACACTCGGGGACGTACTTTAGCGAAGACGCCATCTGGGAGGTTCTTACACAAATGCTGTTAGCACTCACATTTCTACACAGCTCTGAGGGGAAGTCTGTCAAGAACTGCAACTATGAGCCTCTCATTGTTCACCGGCTGATCCATAGCAATCTCAAGCCATCAAATGTAATGATAACACCTGATGGACGAATCAAGCTCGTGGATAACCGCATTCGACAGCCCATCCGTGCGTATCTTGAGAGATGCGGAGACATGTCTCTCCACTACTATACGGCTCCGGAGCTTTACGACTCTGAGGATAAGTGGACCGAGGCAATTGACGTCTGGTCTGTCGGGTGTATCGCTTACCACATGGCTGCTCTCAAGCCGCCGTTTCAAGCTGCCATGTTGGATCAAGTACTTGCCCAGCAGCGCGCCGGCACTTGTGCCTCAATCCCTTCGCACTACTCCTGTGATCTTCAGAAGCTTATATCTTCTATGTTGACTGTGGATTGTGCCAGCAGACCGTCCATCTCGAGCCTCTCTTCTCATCCACATATTCACCTCACCATGGACCGACTTTCTAGTTCCTCACGGACAAGCCTTGCAGTGTTGCTCACATAGTCCAAAAGAGCACACATTCTCGTCCGTTTACTTGTCAACACAACTTCCAGTGATCAGCGACGAGCAGGCATTCAAGAAGGAGCGATGGATCTCGCTGTAATTAGGATCAACCTCCCCCTCGACCTCGTTAGAGATCTTCTTCAGGAACGAGTAAATAGAAGAACGGCATGCATAGTTGCTGAGCATTGCCACGCGCGCAGAGGCAATGGTGAACATCGACAGGAAGATGCCTTTAAACGGCATGTTGTAGATCATCTTCAGATTGAGCTGGATGGATTCATCTTCGTAGGTATGACACTGAATGATGGTCTCAATAGAGCCGCTCATAGACTCTAGAAAGACATCTAAAGGAATCGTGTTCGTGACAGACGTGTAGAGGACCATCTCGAAGAGCTTTACTGTGGCTTTAGAGAGCTGAGCTAGATCAACAGAGACATACTTGAGGCCCCGCTTATCTGTTCTTACGCCGTTCTTGCATAGCAGCGAGCAGTCCTTCAGAAGCCTATAGAGCTCTTCAATAGGCTTCGTATAGCACTGGCAGGCCTGTGACCCAAAGGAATCAGACTGGAAGGAAAGGTATCTCAGGCGTGTTGCTTCAAACAAAAGAAGAACGATTGCCTCTTTTGTCTTTATAGTAGATGCACCGTTGAATCGCGAGAGCATTATTTTATAAACAAGCTCCATCTTGTCCGGAGAGGTTAGATGGAGCAGACTTTGCACCAATGCCACAAACGTGTGATGTGTGTGGTAGGCATCTACATTCACCTCGATGAAGTGACCGCAGATGGCGAGAAGGGTTGGCCGCTCAGAGCTTGTGCTCCCAGGGGTCGAGCATGTGGAAACTGATACTCCGGGCTGAAGCCACTCTTGGATACAGGTGCTGATTTGTGGGATCAAGTTCTCAATGAAGATAGCCTGGATAATGAAGTCTGCGGCAGCCATTTGCACCTTATCTAGATCTACTCTGGTATAAATTTCTAGAAGTAGCTGCAACACAAGTGTAAGCGCTGATAGGATCAAATCGACATTGAAGTTCTTCGAGCTGCAATAGGCGTACGATACCAAGGTCTGGGTCATATACGTGAGGACCATCTCCATGAAGGAGGTCCCTGCAGGCATCTCATCGCCATTAGACGTCAGGATACGAGGCCCAATATCTTTTAGCACAGTGATAAAGAACGAGAGGCACTTATCGAGACCTTCCACGCTGTTTGCCTCGGAAAAGCAGGCTGTTATAAGCTCTGCATGCTGATTCCCCGCTTGAATGAGGGCGCCGGCATTCACCTCGTCCTTTGAAAGCACAAAATTGGCTATCTCCGTGGTTACATGCTGTAGGATTGGAGGTAGATATGCTATGAGATATTGGCATATTTCTGCGTTCTCATAGAAGTATGTAAAGACTTGGAGCCCGTATCCCATTATCTTTCCGGATGGTAGCTTGTTATACAGAAGGGGCTGGACACACTTATTGAGGTACAACTCTATAAGCGGTGTAAGGCGTTTCGGCATTTGCTCGGCCAGCCGTGTAACCAACTCTGCAGCCAAAACAGATAAAGACGGCATAAAGTGGGGAAGTCCTTCTGTTGCATTTTGTGTCACAATAAAGGACACCCGATCGAAGGTCAGATTGAGAAGCCATGTGATTTGGGGTGTCAGGGTATGAGACTCTGGTAGCCCGTCTGCCACTTTACAGATAAATGCTCTAATGATGAGGAAAATATTTAGATCCTGCAGGCAGCCCGTTAGGTTACTGGGGTCTTTGCACGGCCCAGTCTGGAACAATGCTTCGAGGGACTTAAAGACTAGCGGAAACATGTTGGTGTAAAAGTGAACACTAGATGACACTATATACCCAAGGGTTATCGATGCAGCGTCCTTTATGTTCCCCACATCTGTTGCATGGATGCTCTGCTCGGTAAATTGGTCGGAGAAAATAAGAGGGAGAAGTACCCCCGAAACCAAGGACTCCATCATGGTGGCAGAGAATTCTGAACGACCTATGAGCTGGGTTGTTGCCATGACATTCCAGAACTCCAGGACAGCCAAGATGTTCGCCAGTGGGTCGTGGTAATAACCAGATGGCAGACATCCGCCAGGGAGTTGGGCTTGCAGCTCCAGGTGCGCCTGTTCTGCATCTGGGCTCCCTGACTGAGCAATGTAAGCTGTTTTGGCCAAGGTTGTTATGCGCACGGCCAGTGATAGAGGCAGCGACACCTGTGTATTCATCCCATCGTTGACCGTAAGAGCATCAGGGGACGTAGTGAGAAGAGCAATTAGCATGGCCATGATAGGAGTAGTAAGAAGAACTGAGTGAGAGGCGCCAAGGGAAAGGAGTACTCCCAATAGCTGACAAACAAACGTTGGGTCGAGTGCCCCATACTTGAACTTCTGGGTCAGGATCTTTAGTCCAGCAGACATGGTACCAGGTGTAGGGTCAGTCCCTATGGCGTCCTTGACGCAGAATTCAACGATACCACTGGGGTCATCCAGTTTCTGTGCTTCGGCGGGGGAAACATCCTCGTAGAAATATACAAAAATATTGAGCACTTCCTCACGCATCTTAGGAGAGGCCTGTTTTGCATCCATGTATACGATTCTAATGTTGTCTAATATTAGTTTAACTGAATTGTGAGCGACCGCCATCTCTGCCTCTAGAACGGCGCTCAATATGTTTGCCATGTACATGCTCACCACGGGATCAGCCAGAGATGAGAACAAAGAGCTCACTAAATCTGCACGTTCTCGCTGTCTAAACGCATGCCAAACCTCTAAATGGTGCTGCCTCATGGCGACGTCGACGAAACGCATGAAGTTTTTTGCTTGGATTGCAGCCTGTTTGCGGATGCCCGGGTCCTTTGTCTGGTCTGATACAAGTTGGAGCAGAAGACGATAGTAATCTTTGTCGGCATCGACCACGTATTTGTTAATAGCTTTTGCCGCATCCACTCGTGCGGTAGCATCGTGAGACGTTGCACTTGCCAAGAGAGCCACAAGATAATCGAGCGTAAGTCTCATCCCTCCAGTAACACAGTTTATTTCCAACTGTTTCAATAAACTTTGGCAATTAATACTTAGCAAAATAAATTTAAAATGAGTACTCCCAGGATAAATTGAGGAGCATAGGTGAGATCGCAGGCGATGTCTTACGAGCAGATGTCAAGGGAGGAGCTTCTTGTCGAAATTAAACAGTTGCAGACGGCTAATTCCCAGTTGGCGCAGCAGAACATGAAGCTGGTCTTTCTTAATAAGGAAAGAGATCAGCGTCTCATGCGCTGCGAGGCCGTCATTCGGCGATACCGGTCTAGGCTTGTAAGGTGGTTTGAAGACATGCAGCATGACCCTCTAGCATTTGATATTCCCGAGCAGGAGGAGGTCGCCATGGCTACCTATGGGGTGGTATCCACAACGAGTATCCATAACGAACAAGATGCACTGCAGGCAGAGGAAGACGGCGTTTAGTGGGGTGGCCAGGCATCCAAACACTCAAGTAAATTAAAATGCCCACTCAGCGTTATCATCACCAGGACTCTGTGGTTGGAGACCTCATCAACCCAGTTCAGGGGATTCGCGACGAGCAGCGGCGGAAGGGAATCCAGCCCAAGGACCATATGGCTGAAAATCGCCGAATCATTCGAAATATTAGCCATCAAAAGCAGCGCGAGGCCCTGAAGAAGGAGGAGGAAGCCAATGCAGAGAAATTCAAATTAGCGGAATACCAGAACGTAGGGTCTCGAGTCATGCAAAAGGTGAATGAAGCGAAGGCAGAAGAGCCGAAGGATTTCCTTAAAGCTCACTCCGGTGCAGCAGGAGCTCCCCACATGTATCCCAGAGAGGCCACCACAGCTGGGTCTTATGTCCCTCGGCAAAGCGCCTTGCCAAGCGTTCCAAAACAGGAGGATCTTGCGCGGGAGTATGAGGAACGCAAACAAGCCCGAATCACCAAGGAGGTCAATATCATCAAGTCAAACATGAACGCTATAAAGCGCCAGACAGAGGCCATGAGGGCAGCCGAGGCTGCTCGGGCGGTAGGAGCCGAGCAGACACACAAGCGCGGAGAAGTCCCGGCATATCTAAAGCGGTTTCAGAAACAGCACGCTGCTGAAGAGGCACAGAAGCAACGGGAGCAGGAGGAAGCTAGAGAGCGTGCTCGCGTACCCCATGGGACGCGACTTGTTGGGCCCGAAGAGAAGGAGCAGCTGCTTTCTGAGTTGCGCAAATCTTTACAACTAGAACTAAAGCGACTTAACTCCTTTAGCGTGGCCAACGATTCCATGCAGCTTATTAAGGCACGAGAGGAGTGCGAAAGAAAAATAGATCAGATTGAAAAGACCATTCGTGAGTTTGAACGCCCAGGAGACCTGTTTTTGGCACTCGACTAGGTCCAGACAGAGTAAACAAAAAATCAACTATGGCCGATGGTCCAGCCCAACCCGGAGAAGCACTGGTGGTCATCACAAATGCAGACATATATATTAAGGAGTCAGCTATCACCCAGCAGCTCCGCGATACAGGAATAGAGTTCAATCGTGTCATCAAGAAGCGAGGATCCCAGCGGGCATTTGTTTTCTTCCAGACGGCTGACAATCTTGACCAGGCTGCTGCTTTAATACGGATGCTCAAGGCCCCAATTAGCCAGCAGCTTTACGTCTGCGATGTAGTCTCGCATGGGTCTGTCCCCACGCTGCCGGCCACTGTCATTGGTGCGGATGTGAAGACGGTGAAAGGCCTCCTCAACTTCTCTCAACTTAATGACAATCCAGAGGACGAGACAGTTCCAAACAAATCAATGACTCTCCCATTTGATGAGCACAGTCTGTCGGCTGCCACAGACCAACCTCAACAGCCAATCAACTTCCTACCACCCAAGCGGTTAATAGCACGATCATCAGCGCACATAGTGCAGGTTGTTGCTCCGTATTATAGTGACAATTCCGAAGATGAGCTCCAGACTAAGTCCAAGTTGATACGAAACGCAGTCAAAGGCCAGATGGCAAAGATGTACAAAAATCATAGAAATACAGCTGTAATTCCACTGTGGGCTAAAAGGAATGAGTGTGTGATTCACCTTCGGCAACCAGTGCCCGTTTACTCTCCGCCCCTCCTAACGGAATATAGATCAAAGGTGGAGTTTACTATTGGATGGACAGAGAGTGTACTGGACTCCCCATGCGGCTCGGTCAAAGCAAGGAGTGACGCCTCTGATGGCGCCCATTCGCCAATAACCATTGCTGTTGGCCCATGTGTTCGTCAAGGGAAACGTGTTACCATTTTTAGTTCTGCCCATCTGCACGAAGCATGCATCTTTCCACCCGTTACTACGAAGTTATCAAGCACCCTTGAAACTGTGCTCTCCGAGGCCCATGCGTCAGGGCACCTGTCTGAAGATGATCTATCTCTCTTTACTACTCTGGCTATAAGGTGTACCGGCAGTACGTCGGTCGTACGCTTCGATGTGACACAGCTCCTTGTGGGAGTCTTCCTCCGTATAGAGTTGCCTGATGCAACGCCTCCCGACGATTTTCAGCATCCAGAAAGCGATCCCAATCAACTCTCCTCTTCATATGTAGCCCAGGAAGTAACTTCAGACTATAGCATTGCGCTTCAGAAGGCATGGCCACTAATTCTGAAGTTTCACGACCATGTGCATGACACACTGAAGAGTCGCTATCATATTGTGTTTTATGTTAAGGCTACAGCCGTTCAGAAAGGAACGCCCCACCGTGATCGTTACTATCCAGTGACGTCTACACCGATGGAGACGAGCCCGTCACGCTTTTACATTACGCAGACACTTTATAATCTCAATTTCCGAATAGGGCCAGAGACTTTCTTTCAATCTAATCTAGCAGCATTCACTATGCTACTGGACTACATCTCAGACATAGTGGTCACCATACTGGAGTCATCCCATATGAGCTCCCATAAGGATGAGATCAGCTCCTCTCTCCTGACTGTTGAGCTACTCGACATCTGCTGTGGAAGCGGCGTTATTGGACAATGCCTGGCGCAGGTCGTTCTTAAGAAGATGATAAATGTTCAAAATCTGCACGTCAACATCAAGGGACTAGATTGTTCACAGAATGCAATCTGGAACGCCGAATTTAACGCTTCAGAAAACTTCAAAGACAATCCTAATATATCTGCGCTTTATATATGCGGAAAGGCAGAGCAAACGCCAGAGTATTTTTCTGGATCGGCAAAGATAGGTATTCTAGATCCACCAAGAACAGGGGTTTTTCAGAGTGTCCTCACGGCGATACGTCACTCAACTTTAGAGTACTTAATATACATATCGTGCAATCCTAAAACAATGAGCCAAAATATCATCGACCTTTCGATTGTATCTACAGATTCAGACCTCTCTAAGCGGACGGCGCCCTTCTATGTCGAGTCTCTTGTAGGTTTCAATATGTTTCCTGGCTGTGAGCATGTAGAGACGGTAGCTATTTTGCATCGATGTCCCGACTTGGAGGGTACACCTCCCAAGAAAATATCTACCCCTGTCTCTGCAGACGAACAAGCCTAGAAGCGATGAATTATGGGCAAAAGCCACCGTTTACATAGACCATACAACGCGTCACGCTTCTTCGTTTTCTTCGCCCTCCTCTGCTGCTAATCTCTCAGCCTCTTCGCGCTCTCTTTTCAATCTCTTCTTCTCCTGCTCTGCTTCATACATTTGCCTTTGCTCTGCAACAGGTAGCTCGTCCTCCTCAACCACGTCGAATGGCACCATGCACATGTCCGGCAGGTTGATGTTGCTCTCTACATTCGACAACGAGACCCCGTCTCCGAAATACAGCAAAGAGTGCCGCTTTCCACGAGCCCCGTAAAGAAGATTGACCGAGCCGGGCCAGTTGGTGCAGTACACAGTCAAGAATGCGTCGCCATTCAATGGATCTTGGTGACAAGAAAATTGCCACTTGGACATAACTGTGTTAGAAACGGCCATGGAGTTCTGCAGATCCTTCTCATCGATATGGTACCTGCACTTCTGTGGAGCCTTAAAGTTAACACGGGTTCTGTCCTCGGCATCCAGGGGCTGAAAGAGCTGAGGCAGGGGTATATTTGTTTTGTTATCTAGTAGAGGGAGATCCCACGGGCATATCGGTCTGTGGAAGATGCGGAGCTTGGTCCACAACCTGTACATGTGATACTTGCACCAGTCGTCGTAGCTTCCCTCCTCTGGATCGGGTTTCTCCAGCTCCTCCACCTCGTAATCATCGGGCTCTATATGTAGGTCATCGGGGTCTGACGGATCTTCCTCTTCTTCCCCCTGATCTTCTCCTTCCTCCTCCCGCTTTGCCATGTACTTAGCAAATCTTTTTTCTCCTAGCTTTTCACGGAGCTCCTCCAGCTCACGCTCTTTCGCTTCCTTCTTTTCCTGCTTAATACGTTCGCGTTCCTCCTTGCGCTTCTGCTTAAGCGTCAACGCCACATCAACCTCCCAAGGCTCTGGGTCATCTATTGCTTCATAGTCTTCGTAGCTAAGAGGATGTACACGGCCTTGGCCGGTGATTCGGGGCAGTAAGTAACGCCATTCTGTTGGAGATAGCAAGAGTCTTATGTTATTAAAGCCAGTAAAGTCCTCCGCGAGCTCTGCATATATAGCATCGCAGTTCTCCGGCTCTTCGTCTTCGCTTCGCTTGCTGAGGGAAGGAAAATGATAAAGTATCTCATGAACCTTTAGAGTCCGCGTGAGTTCCAAGAGCTTTCGTTCTTTTCGCAGTTCTATTGCACGAGCCTGCTTCTCGATTTCAGTAAGAATAGTCTCCTCCGGTTCTGGCTCCTCAACCTCAGCCACGTACATTTTATTCGGCACAATAGTACACTCATGCTGAATCCTTGCAATGACACAACGAAGAAGATGACTCTCCTTGCCGTCAAATCTGGGCAGGCTTGTATTAACAGTTCGCTGGAGGTTTCCTGTGAACATAAGGCTAGATGCCGGAAGAAGACTAGCAACACGCACTTGTTCAGGAGTTACTTCAGGTAATGGAACAAAGGAAAGAGGCTTCTTGTAAAGGTTATGCAAAAGCTTATCTACAAAGGTTGGGCGCTGTTGAAGGCGGTTCTCCTTGCGGTACTGCTTCATGCGTTCCTCCTCCATGAGCTCGAGAGCAATCTGTGCTGCAAATTGAGAAAGTTCGAAATCTGTTGCAACAAAAAACACATCCTTATTAACCCCCTCGTGCTCCTCCATTGGTAGTCTATTTATGTGACTGAGAGGAAATGGCTTTCCACAGTATACAGGCACCTTTTTTGCTATTTTTGTTGGTACATTAAACTCCTCCTCGATAGACTGGTCTGAATGAAGTTCTTCCTCGGCTTCTTCGGCCTCTCCTTTGTCTTCTTCGTTATCCTCACCGGCCTGATGGTTATCCTCACCAAGGTCATCGCCTTCAGCGTCATCTTCATGAGCCTCTTGGTCGCCATCCTCTTCTGCCTTTTCTTCAGCCTCTTCAGCGTCTTCTCCTTCTCCCTTTTCTTCTCCGTCATTAAGCTCTTCTTCAGGAACATCTTCAAGAGGTTCTTCTTCCACCTGCTCCTCTTCGGGCACCTCAAATTCTTCTGGAACCTCCTCTTCGGGCTCGATGTACGCATCTGTTTCCGCACGGAAGACCCAATAGCAGCCTATCTTTCCAAAGAGAGAAAGCTTATCGCCGTCACGCCCCTCTGAGGTGGCCAGACGACGCATAGCTAACTGGAGTTCAGCGGCATCGTGAGAAGAGAAAGGAATGCCTACCACCTGGAGTCTGGTAGAAAGAGATACTAGGTCAGGAATGTCAGGGTACTCTGCAGGGTCCTCAGGCTCGGGCTCAGGTTCTGGCTCTTCCTCTTCTCCAGTGCCCGACGCTTCAAAAGTTTTATAAAACGAGTAAAGAAATTGGGACAGAAGGCGCTCATCCTGCTGGACTGTCCTAACCTGGTTGGATTGCTGCTTGCTTACAGCCAGTTCAGACGCCTCTGCTTCAAATTCACGATAAGTGCGCTCCTGTGGCGGCCTTTCCAAAAAGAGCTTGAGCAAGAAGCTTCCTATCTGATCGTAGGCGGAAACGTTGTACTTGTTCTTCCGCTTCAAATAGCTGATGCCCTTCTCCATCCTGCTGCAGAAGCCAGTTTTTTAATTTCCAAATTTACTCTTAGCCAGAAGTGCCTATCGACAGGGAGGAAGTGGGAAAAATAGAGGGGTGTCTGGGAAGGTGAGGCCGGCAAGCTTTGTGGTGTATTCTTCTATTTCGTAGGGGTGCAGTAACTCAAGTTTCTGTTTTAAATCTAGCCCTTTACCTGGCGCAATCTTCCAATAAGGAGTGGGGGTTCCTTGGACCCGAGAGCCGTCCATTTCTCCAGAGTGGTTCTTGCTTTGCTCCTTGTCCCATGATGGCGGGAGGCCCGCTATTTGACCAGGATTGTCTATAAAAGTAATTCTATTCTGGGGCACTTTTGGATGTACATACTCATTGAAGCGGCGCTTATTGTTTGTGTCCTTTTCTGTGAAGATTATATGATCATCTCTAAGATCGTGAAGAAACATGCAATCTTTGTTAGCGCATTGCTTACCATCTAGGAAGGAAGTGCAAAACTTTGTCGTCCCAAATGAGCACCTAAGTAAGTTTCCACCAAGGTATGTTTCTGTAGACGATAGGATACAGTCTTTTGCACTTTCGTCCGTACTATATGTAATGTAAAGTGCATATGTGTGCCGATGAGCTTCTATGTGTGCGTTGTGCTTGGCTACTATTTTTAGCACAGTTCCATACTTACCAAAAAAGCTAGAAGACTTCAGCTCGTCCACTGTCAGTGAATTGGGAACCCCTGTCACATAAACAAGATTACTTTGCAAGACCCGCGTTTTGCTCAATTCGCTCTTATTAATATGTGAATGGCTGGAAGAAAGAAGGGTGCTTTGCCTATGAGACTTTACAGGTCTGGAACGAGGTTTAGATTGAGGCAATCTTTTGTCGGGAAATTGCCGCATAAACTCTTCGGGAGTCAATCTTCTATATACTTTAGGGTCATATACTGTCCTGCAATGAGGGCATTGGCCACCTTTGACTTTGTCGAAGCAGAAAGCACAGACCTGGTAATTGCAGGTACATGGGAAGAAAAGGAGTTCATCCTGTCCAGTCATCTTATTGCAGCACAGGGGACAGGTGTTGAGGTCGTCACTCGGCTCTTCACTCATCTCCGTTCCGGGAGTCTCTAACCAAATTATTAGACCTCGGTTTAACTCAATTTACAGGTATGGTCGAGGCGTGCCCTGCCGCCTCGCTAATGGTATCTTCTACCATGTCCATGCGCTGCCTTGCCTCCACTGCTTCTGCGCGCTTCATCTCTGCAAGGACAAGCTCATAAAGGAGATCTCCTTGGCTGTTCCTTAGGCTTCCCTCAAATGGAAACAGGGCTTGAATACACTCTTTCTGTCCGGCACGAATAGCTGCCACAAGAGCAGTTTGCCCGTTGTCTGCAGTCATACCCTTCTCTCGTTCTAACAGCAGACGAAGGCTGGCAAGACTCCCCTCTCGGGCAGCATACATCAGCGCCGTCCAGCCGTCCTGATCTTGCATGCAAGCCTCCCGCTCTAATAGCAACCTGACACTGTCGTAGTGATTAGCTTGAGCAGCCAGCATCAGTGCAGTCATACCGTCTGCCTTTCGGGCTCCAGCCTCCAGAAGAAGGAGTTCTGTTGTGACGGCGTGTCCATTCTGCGCTGCCTTCATTAGAGCAGTCCATCCACTTACATGAGCAAAGACCGTGACAGACGTATGCTTCTGGATTCCGATCTCAGACAGCAAAAGCTTGACGCACTCTAAGTGCCCAGCAGATGCAGCAAACATCAATGCCGTGTCGCCCAGGTACACATGTCGCACCAAGGAGAGATTTGCGTTGACAGTGGCTGTAGCGCCCATGTGCGCGGCCCACATAAGAGGCGTCTTCTCTTGAACTTCTATGAGGTGCTGGGATTGGTATCGGAAGATCTCTGCTGCGTTTATTAAAACGTTATGTATATAGATGTGAGAGAGCAAGGCAAAGAGGAGCTGGGGGTTATTAGATGCAAGTGAGGTTGTGACGGCTTCATAGGGAGACACAGAGAGTAGCCGTATCTTGGACTCTATTACCGCCTTCTGGTTGTGTAGTGTAGAGCCAGGACTATTGAAGTGAACAAAGGACGTGGCAATATTTCCATATTCTTGAATATCGCTATTAGAGTCTGTGGACACAACGCTTGATGGAGTGCCCGGAAGCTTCGCCTGCCTCCCGGAGGACGGCGTGTCGTCACAAGCGGTCGTAAACTTAGGCAGTTCTGCTTCAGGAGCATCGGCATCGATATCTGGAGCTGAATTAGTTTTTGGGAGGTCTAGTATTTGCGAGGGGCCGAGTGCCTGGTGCATCAATCCCGCGTCGTGATGTTGAGGAGAAACAAAAAAGTCTGTATAACAAAGCGAGTCTGAAAGGTAGTCTGCAGGTGTCCTGCTCGCTATTATGGCATTGTAAACCGCAGCACGGGCCGCCTGTTGGGTGGGCAGTAATGCAAATATCTCAGCAGCCGTTATGCGCTCAGTTGGATCAACGAGCAGACAGGAGTGGACCAGCCAGGTAAGCGTCTCGGAATACCCAGAAAGGGAAAGTGAGCTAAGATCGTGTGCGGCGGAACCGTAGCGTACAGTCAGCGTGGACGCAAGATCTAAAATGATGAGACCTAAAGACCAGATGTCTGCAGCAGGCCCGCTGGTTTGCCACCGCATCGTCTCTGGCGCAACATAGAGCCGCGCATCGGCGAGGCTCTTCCGGTTTGGGCGCCGCATGATGAACCGCGAAAGACTAAAAAAGGATAGCTTAAATATGTTTTGCTTCCGTAAAATCGTTGCAGGGCGAAGGTCGCAGTGGGCGGTTGGAGCCCGGCCATTGATGCGGCTGTGCAAATGGGCAAGACCTTCTGTCACGTCTCCGAGAATCTGCCATATGTCCACCTCTGGAATCTGGGACCCGTGGTTTCCGACGAGGTACTGCTCCAATGTGCCGCCAGGCATGTATTCCATCTCGACCTCGATGTGTCCCGACTCCCAATCAATCATAGGCTCGTTGAACTGAACTATTTTATGATGCTGATATTGGAAGTACAGCCTGCACTCCTCAGCAAGGTGCACAAGGTCATCAGGAGAGGCCTCTGGCATGTCGGCCACACGCAGAGCAATAAATCCCTCGGTCCCGCTCTTCTTGACCCGATAGAGGTACCCAAAGGACGCCTCCGCTAGAAGAGATACATCGTAGTACTGACTTGCCCGCAGCCCCATCGTCAGATCGATGCGTGTTGCAGGACTGAGGATGTGAAAAAGAAGTCGGCGTCAATTTTTTTTGAATTTTTTGATTTTTAAGGATGATAGTGGCCGGCGTGACTTTAGGGGTCACCGCTGTAGCTTTAGTTGCGCTTGGTGCCTTTTTGGCGACCAGAAGAAATGACCCTCTTACTAAAGACTTTCGAGAACAGTTGGGGGGCAAGGGTGCTGGGAAGATGTTCACCATTTCCACCGCTCTCCTCGTAGGTCTCTACGTAATAGTGTCAAGGCTCCGCCAAGACATACTCCCCATTCTGATGAAGGCCTACTTTTGCTATGTCCTTGTAATGATGGCTATCAACTTTCTGCGTCCGTTCCTATTTAGGAGTATCTACCCCGGCTCTCTTGACAACCCTCCTCAGTATCTAGTGAAGTGGATGAAGCTTTATGCTGTAGATCTAGTCTCGGTTGCTGCTGCGCTCCCCTTGCTGCTTATCTATTGGCTTTCAGATAACTGGATTGTCATGAACTTCTTGGCTGCTTTAGTGGCACTGTTTTCGATTGAAATCACACGCTTTAAGACACTAACTATTGCATCAATCACGTTGGTGGCGTTTTTCTTTTACGATATCTACTTTGTGTTCTTCACACCCATAATGCTTACGGTTGCAAAGAAGGTAGTCATCCCAGTCAAGATTGTGTGGCCTCGTGAGTTTTATACTTTTAGCATCTGGACATCATACAGTGATACGGCCAAATTTGCGCTGCTTGGCCTCGGCGACATAATTCTTCCCGGAGTATACATTGCACTTGTTTCTAGAATAGAGGCACAGATTGCCGCCACAAAAGGCCTGGTTGTAAGACCTTCGCTTACGCAGGCCTGCATCGCAGCGTATGCCGTCTCAATCATTGTAGCCATGTGTGTTTTGTACTTCTCCCAGAAAGGACAGCCAGTACTACTTTACATTGTACCGTCGCTGCTATCAACGACCTACGGGCTCATGTATTGCAAGTATGACAGGGACCTGCGGGATGCTGTCGTAAGTTATGTGGACGAAGATGACGATGAGATAGTACCTTTCAAACCTGGCGCTAAGTCCAAGGCCGGTGCGGCAAGGGAAGACGAGCACATTGATAACCAGGAGGGAGACAAGAGCTTATCCTGCACTGAGGAAGCTCGGACGCTCCTCGATGTTCCAGAGGTAGATACAAATGGCATGAATGGCATGAATGGTATAACTGATAAGGATGATAGAGGTGACAGAAATGATACTCCCGCTGACAACGATAATAGCAACACAGTGGTTGACCAGTAAATCTAATGCTTCAGCAGAACTACTGAGTGCAGCACACCTACAGACAGGTTTGAAATTCATAAAAGATGCAATGCACGACCTAATCAGCACAAAGAGGGACAAAGACCGTAGAGGTGGGACTAAGTTTGTTCGTCCAGGGCCATCGGAGGATTTAGTCCACGCTTTGCAAGTACCCGCTTAGCCGGCTTGTGTGCATCTCTGTAATAAAGCTCAGTCATGCGATCAAACTTGGAGACGGGTATGTTGCGTGGCACGTGCTCTACGTCACAGGGGATGGTACCACCGACATCTTTATAAATCTTGTTCTCCCTCGCGTGTATCTCTGCGGGCCGCCGAAGGGGATCATCAAGCTTGATGGCTGTCTTGCTGCGCATGTATTTGGATAATTTATATGGGTCGTACTTGTTTGTGGGCATGTCCAGGCTTATATGCATGCTATTTCCTGCGTTAAGGTATTCCTGGAAGGCTGCACGGCGAAGATCAGCAGTAAACTCTGGATTTCGGTCGGCAACTTCGTTCATTATTCGCTGCTGAATGGGCAGAAAGACGTTCATTTCCCAGTCTATAAACAGTCTCTCCTTGTTGAGCTGTTTTTCGGTGTTGGCGATGGCAAGCGTGGCGTCGCAATCTCTTAGCGTCTCCTCGTTGCCTTTTGTTAGTTTCTCTTGTAGAGATCGTAGCCTTGCATTTGCCTTGTTGTGCATGAGCTCCACCTGTCGCTTGCTGGTGAGTCGCATCTGCTCCATTCTCTGCTCATAGCCTCTCCGCATGGCCTCGGCTTTCTCACGTCTTCTGCAGTCTAAGCCATTGTCCTGTGCCACTGCACTTGTCGAAACAGCTCTCCGTTGCGGTGTGATCCAGTTGCTGGTTAAATCGGTAAAGTTTGCAGCGAGGAGTTGCTTGTCGTTTACCTGCATTTACTAAAATTTAAGCTGTCTTGACATAAGAGAAAGAGGCGTGCAAGCGCGTTGACACCAGCATGGATTATCTCCTTTCGGCCGCGCACAGTGAACGAGATTCTGGCTCCAACGGCTCTATCCAAGATTATCTGGACTTTGATCTTATACCGCGACCCCTGGCATCTATGCAGTCATTTTTAATGAAAGATATTCTGGACAAGCTCGTTGTGCTTAGTCTTTCTAACTGTGGACTAGAGAAAGTTCCTGCGTGTCTTCGCGCTCTTCCGTGCCTTCAAGAATTGGATCTGTCGCGAAACAGACTGACACACTGTGCCTCTCAGTTCATCACTGCCAATCTTCCCTTCTTGAAGGTGTTAGACCTCAGTGACAACTACCTGACGGATGTCGGGGAGCTGCAACATCTGGGAGTCCTCAATGATCTAGAAGTCCTCAATATAGAGGGCAACCCGCTACCCTTTGCAGCCAGTCGCTGCGAAGCAATTCGTGCCTTACTCTTCCAAACAGCTCACACAGAAGCATTTAGTTCTCGTGCCCGGCAACTGCATGCCACCCACCGTACAAACATCAAGTACAGCCCATTTCTTTTGTTAGGCAGCTACAAGACTATCGTCAGTGATTATCCATCTGCGGTGGCTAATGCTGTGAAGGCTTCGTTAGCCGTCAAACAAGGCTCCTATGATGCTCTAGACACTAGCGACTACTTAAAGAAGCAGCTGTCCATTGATGCTCATAAGTTGACTAATGGATCCTTCTTTAGTCGGTCTTCGTGGACTAATGAAGGCATTGTTGTTTCAGGCCCGGGCTGCGTCCTGCTCAGTGATGCGCGCCTGGAGGCCCCCTTGGTCTACATTGGTAAGCGCGATGATATCTTCAACACATACAATTCTTGCCTAGGTGCAACAGAGACCTATGCTAATCTTATTTATCGAAAAGCCAAAAACGCGAGCTCTGCAGCAAATACAGGGATCAACCAAGCTAAGCTTGTTAAGACTCAGCTAGATAACTGCTCAGATGAAGATCACCTGCGATTCTTCGGGTCGCTTAACTTCAGCTATCTTGACTCATATACGGACCAGCGAAATTCTCTTTCAAATACCACAAAGAGGCCTGTCTCCACAAGTGAGTATTTACGAAAAAGAGCCAGCAGCCATTCGCTCATTGTTTCAACCGCGAGTGCTGGGATGATAGACAATTATAATATTAATCGTGCCATAGATATGCCGGCAGACATAGAAGCCAATCTAACAAAGAAAGGACAAACGCAACATTTTTTTATCAATCTGAATCAGAGGCCTCTCCATAACATAGATTCTCCGTTTCCAAGGCTCCGGATTTTGAACAATCTCATTATAACGGTGGATGACTATGACAGAGCCAAACAACTCAATACCACGGTGCAGTACACGAACTACCTCCTTTCTCCTCGTGCTCAATTCAGATCGACTAGGCGTAGCTCTGCCACAAGACGGGGTCTCTCAGGAGAGAAAGGCAAATCACTAGGATTGCTGTCCTTTAACCGCTCTCACTGCATCCCTCCATCTGAAATACTCCAACAGAGACAGTTTGCAGATAGAGAACGGCAAAACACGCTGATGTTGGAGCAACAGGTATGCGATCATCTTAAACAATTCATTATGACAGGCGAAATTAACTCTAACGACGGGGAAGAGTCTATAGATCTTCTACAAGCCTCAAACGAAAGCATCGGTGACACTCTAGACGATGCAACAACGAAAATGGCACATACCAATCCGCCCGCTATGTTGACACAACGGACTGGGCCAACAAGTGCCTCGGCTAATGGTTTGATCAGTGGCTCGTTCGCCTCTGATCGTGATGCAGATCTCCAGCATCTTGATCAACACTTAGCGATGACCCAGCTAGCCTCTGATGCCTTCAATCCACTTCCGTCGGAACACTCGGCTATGCGCGTTTCGGAGTTAGGAGTTGCCAGGACTGGTGTTATTGGCAATTTAGCGATGGATAAACATGTTCTAGAAGAGAATGAGCTAAAGACAAAACGAAGGTCTGGCGCCGCTGCTTTAGCTAGCTCTTCAATAGCTTTCACAAGCAATGCATTTAAAGCGCTCGCATCTTCTCAGTATGCCCACAAAGATACATTTAAGCAATCTGAGAATAAATTAGGTTGTACTCAAACACTAGGCAAAACTGAGGCAGACACAACCGAGTATGCTTTATCATTGGCCTCCACTACTAAGTTGGGACGGACAACAGTCAATGATGACACTATGACCCATCTGCTGGAATCGACTCCAAGCGTGGGGGTCATGCATGCTCGCGCCAAGAGCCAATTTATGAAAGTACGACCGCTCAGCTCCACCCAGCAGGAGTCTTTTATGAGAACAGCTGTGGAGGCAAAAGAAGCATACCCAAGCAGACTCGAGCAAGTCACGCTAGAGTCACTGATAACAAAGCAAGCAAATGACAGGTTATCTGACCAACATCAGCAGCGTAAAAGAGAGATTGCAGCCTCTGAGAACATGCTCCGTGCACCGGGGTTGAAGACTACAATTGGGATCATTGATGACGACGCCTTGGTGGTGCAGCGTGATACTATTGCAAAAACAGCCGAGCCCCTGGACATATTGATAAGAAATGCTGACACAACTGAAGAGTTTGACAGAATTATGAGCCTAGATGGGCAGTTTCGAGCAAGTAAGATCAGTCCAGAATACAATACAGCATATAGCATGAAAATGTTTGGAAAATCTAATGTATCTGGTGGAGCCTCGGCCAAACCAGTCGGAACCCCTGAAGAAGCTACAAGCGGAACAACTGTTGCCGACTCCGTGGCTGCACGCTCGATACATCCCACCGCTCAAGATGCTGACGAAGATGCGTACGTTCGTCTTGTCAAGGCATCAATCAGTCAAAATCCACTCAAGTTGGAAACAAATGCAATCTCGTACGAAAAAATGGCCAATCCGGAATTTGCTGACAAAGATTTAATTCCCAACACGTCCATAGCCACTAAGATCACACCAACCTTTATTGATGTCATTCAGGAGGAGTACAGACTCCAGAAGAATGCAACAGACAAGCTATTTATTGAGGCAGCACGAAACATGGACAGAAAAGTCCGAGAGAGCGTTACACGGCCATCTTCACAAATCTTTGTCCGGAATACTCCACAAGCCAGGTTCTCGGCCAATAGTGATACAGACCCATCAGCGAAGATTAACCGGCACTCTGTGTTGCTTGATATAGCCATGCAAGGAGATCGATTGGCAGGTGATGGGGATCTGGTTCAGGATCACTTCACCGGAAAAATACCTGCCAGTACCATAGCAGAAGCTCAACACTTAACAAATAAGATCGGTAATCCTAAGAAATCTAGAACATCTAACACATTAAGTCCATCCCGGAAACCCACCAGACCTGCATCAGCCACACAGATTAGAAAAGCATCTGGAAGCGTGTTGTCATATACGTCAAGAGAGATAATGCAGTCAGTGGACACACAGCTCTACAGACAGCAATTGAGCATGGAGAAGAGTCGCTATCGGTCGTCCAGCAATCGCACAATAACTAAGTCAGATGCAGACGAAAAGCGAGAGCAAAAGAATACCATGAAGCTTTTGTATCAGAATAATGAAGACTTGATGCGGCAAGAGAGACAGGTGCAGCACCAAGAGCATCTCAATCGCATAGCACTTATAAAGAATACACCATCCAAGTCTTACATGACTGATGAGAAGAACGCCGGAATAGCCGTCTATAGGAATGCAGCCAGGAGAGCACGTACAATATCTAAGAGGAATCGCAACATGTCCAAGACATCAAACACAGCAGAAGAGATCAGGCGGGCTGTCTGCAACGACAAGCTGCGCTACCAAGGCCTGTCGTCTGCCGAGCTCGCAAAGGGCCTTGTCATCTCCACTGGTGAGCTGGTAAAACCACTCAACGTGCCTTGCCTAGAGGAAGTGGTAGAACACGCAGGAAAGATAAAGGTGGCTCCTTTAGAGCTCATAGGCTTGAGTACAGATGTGATCAGGAATATAGAACCTGATTTGAAAAGCCTATCTGCTGCAGGAGAGCAGTTTCTAAGCGATGAATTGGCATGGGAGGAGCAGATGCGCGACCCGGACTACAAGTTCCAGAGGACAACGAGCCGAATGGCAATGTGCAGTCACGTCAATAATAGCAAGCTAGATGCTAGTAGGATTCAGAATTTACAGGTCCTTACCTTTAGCAGCCTACCCATTAACGAAGCTGGGCAGCATATGAACGGTATTCTGCAAGAGATGACATTTAGGGCGGACGCAGGCCTAACGCTTAAGGGCTTTACCCCAGGAGAACAAAGCCCCGTGCATGCAAAGGCTAGCGAAGCGCGCTGCATTGCACAGCAGCTTCTGCAGAAGGCCAGTGGGAAGGCCTTGAGAGCTAACTCTAAGACAAGGTCACTTTAGGGAAATCGCCTCCCATGGCGCAGCACAGAGTGGGCAAATGACGTTGCTAGTCAGCCATGTGTGTATACATTCTGTGTGGAAGACATGGCCGCACTTGCTCTTGACCAAAGAGCACGTCGAGTCTGTGCTGGCGCACGTTGGACAGAGTTCATGGCAAGGGATCTTGCAGACAGCACATGCTGCAAGCTCGCTGGCGAAGCGCCAGGCAACGAACTTATTTACAGCAAGGGTTCTTAGGGACATTTTTAGGATTGCACTACAACTATGAATAGCAGTTAGTTCGGTGCTCGGGAGTCTAAGGTAAACGCATACTGTTTACTATTGTCCATGTGAGCTACCAATTGAAGTCGTTGACATGGCCAAAGGAGCGAGAGTTCACTCGTCGGCTGCAAATCATGCTTGCAAGCTAGACCCGGTGGCACAGCGCACATATAGAACTATCCATCGCACAGTCCTCGTGAGTGTTACGTGCACTAACATATGCGCATTAACATATGTTGAGACGCTGAACTCCCATACAGCATTGAGTGCGTTCAATTCAATAGTCTCCATTCAGAGAGTTTACTCGCTCAGGAGCGGCTCTAGAGCCAAAAGGATTGTCTTGTTGGTATCCTCTATTGTCAGAATCCGCTCAAGCACAGCGCGTAGCCGCGCTTCATCATGATCCTTCGGAAAAGGAGAATCAGAGCAAACAAGCTGAGAAGCCAATACAATCAGCTTTCTCAGGCAGATAGCCATATTATCATTAGAATCGACGGGGGCTGGGAGTTCGGTATACATTTCAGAGAAGCGGTCGCGAAGGGCTGCTGTTAGAGCTGCAAGCTCACTCTTTGGAAGGCAGCAGACCTGCGTCAATAGGGTCTCAGCATTGTTATTAACCACATCATAGTCTGCGGCATATGCTTTCAAATCGTGAAGTAAATCAGAGAAGGCACCATGAGCTCGTTGTGCCAACTCAGCCAGGCTCATCTTCGAAAGATCGATCAGTGTTGGCTGAGAGGTAGGGGGCCGAAGAAGGCTGTACTGGGTGACGATGTCGCTCAGCGGTCCTCTCACTGTCCGGTAGGCGGAAACGTCACTGGGCGTGAGCATATCCTTTATGATAAGCTCGTCTGAAATTAAAGTGGGTTCTGTCCCTGCAGAAATGAGAAATTGATCCAAAAGAAGGTTGTCTGAAGACACGACGTGATTTGCAAGTAATAGCACATCCTTGCATTCAGTGTATAGTGACTCTTCCAAGCCAGCAAGTGAGTCTTCCAATACAGAGACCGACTCCGTGAGGGATTCTCGACACTCGATAAAGCACTCAATGATCCCGTCGATATTAGTATCTGGGTTATATGAGCGCGGGTGTGTGTGGGCGACATATGCACACGTCATCATTGTGCGCTGCCAACGCATGAACTGCAGAGAGACGTTGAGTGCTCCGGCCAGAGCTCTGATAGTCTGCATACACATTTTTAGCTTTTTCATTCTCTCACCCTTTCCGCGCCCCCAGGAATATGGTTAAGTATTCACTTGTGTTGTTGACAGCAGTACAACTCTTACTACGGGCGTTTCCTGTTAATATTGGAGCGGGATCATTGTCATTTGAACTATCTGAGCTACCTACTAAATTCAGGCGTAAAGCCTTCACCTGATCAATCGAGCTTCGGGAGTCAGCTGTGGAGGGCAGCCCCTTTGACTCCTTGATCACCGAGGAAGTGGTGTGTATAGCACCAGGTGTCTCAAGGGTGTGAAACATCCGGTCTACCTCACATATGTCATCAATAGTAACAAGGGGCTTTCCATATGCACACCGCTTAGTGATTGTTGTCGATGACCGTTTAACTTGCTCCTTTTCCTTTGGCACAGATCCAAAGGGAGTGTCCGCTATCGCCTGAAGCTCTGGCGAACAATTAGCCATTGCACTGGATACTAAGGATGTGAGGGGCGATGTTCGGACAGTTGCAGCTGCAGCCATGGATGTGTTATCTGACGATCCTAGTGAAGCACTTTGGTCCCCTATGCTGGGAGGGTTGTACTTATACTTTCGGATGCATGTCGATGACCCGCTGCTCGATCCACTTGTTGCACGACTTCGACTGTATCTTGGGCCAGGTAATGAAAAGTTAATTGGGGTAAGAGGCTGCTGGATGGGGGTTTTATGAACGGGTTGTATCCGGGGGCTACTAGATACGCCTGCAGAATATCCTTCTGATATTCTCTTCAGGGAAGAACGCTCTGTGGTCCGAGGGGTAGATTGACCGGCTATTAAAGTTGTGCTGACTGAAGGTGGATCGCTATAGTTAGTCACAGGTAAAACATTCTGGGGCCGATGAAGATACAACGAAGATATATGAGGAGAATAGCCCGATGCCTCTTCAGAGCTCCGGTAATGCAATGCTGATGATAGATTTGAATTCTGTAGGAGCCCTGCTGCATCTGAGGCCCGCCGTTTGTTGTTCTGAACCAGGCTACCACTCCGCAAGGATGGTAGGACAGGAACATTGGACCTTGACCCAGACCTTGACTGATGTTGAACATCATTAAAAACCCGGCCCGACTTCAGAGAGTTCCTTCTCAGAGGTTCATTTTCGTGCACTCCAGGCTTCAGCGCCCGAAGGACCTTTTGCCTATCGACATTTGTGTATGTTATTTGCTCTAGTGGGACTTTTGGGGTGGACATTTTTTGAGAGCAATAAACACATCCTCTCTAGGCTTTAACCAACATATGGACGCAGCCGAGGGTATAACTTGGAAGCCACCGGTATACGCCTTCAAAAGAAAGAGCGATGAGCATAAAGGTCTAGGGTCATCATTGTTTCATTCTACTAAGCCCAACAGCAATATACCCAAAGTCAAAAACGCATCTAAAACGATGAATGGTATACGACGTGGCGAAGCACTAGCGTCTACAAATCAACACACTGTCTCTCCATACCGTCCGGGGTCTCCAGAAAGAGCCACTGCAAAATTTATGAAACCACACGGAACCCACCTTTTTTCGGAGGGTGGTAACCATGTAGATATCCCTACTGCTATTTACATTGATAGCTTTTCAGAAGTTCCAGTAGATCCACCAGCAAAACCTGTAGATACTGCAAAGAAAGCTGTACCTCTTTATTTACAACGTGTCGCATCACCCCAGATATACACTGGTGAGAAGTTCTCACCTCGCCTGCAGGGCTCTCCACAACCCTATCCAAAACTGGAGGGAGCCCCCACTAAATGCATCAAGACACGGCACGATAAGCATGATAATCTCATATTTTCATCACCAACTCAGGATGAATTGCGAGAGCATGACATCGAGATGCATGCCGTAGAAGCAATCGAAAGTGCGTTGCACATAATTTCTCTATCCAATCAGCCTCTGCACCATAGTCTTCAAAATGAAAGTTCTAACTTTCTAGAACATCAGCGACCAGAGTGGCTCCCTTCCAAGTCTAACTCCTTTACAAACAATGCCTCACCTGTGTCAGATGTCGGAATTTCATCAAGTGATACCTTGAGCTATCCCTTTATGGAATCTTTTGAAGAAGTAGTAGACCAGCCGTCGATCAACCCCATTGAAACGGTGAATAAAACTATGCAAACACATCCTCCTCAAGATCTGACCAAACCGCGCTACGCTCTTCTTACTACTTCATCGCAGATGCAACATACTCATAGTCACATATCTTACGCAACTCCACAACCACCTTTAGCCTCAGGTGAATTCACTGACGCAGAAACAAACACTTTTAAAGGGGTAGCTATTAATTCACCGACGCTAGGTTCAATAGAACACAATCCTTGTAGTATTTTCTCTACTAGAAGCACGCAGACAGAAGTAGACAAGCGAAAACAAGACGATCAATTCACTACAGAGCACACTATTGAGTCAAAGGATTGGTCCAACAGTAATTTCTCATCCAAGCATCCCGTATCAGCTGAATCTACAAAGAATAGTGCTAGTAGTCACACTGATGTACCAGTAGTTGATGAGAATGCTGAGCCAGAGGAAAAGATGTCATCTTTCTGGGAGGATTTACCTGGGCTGACCACATACACAATTGACTCTCCGTTACAACAAAGCGCCCACACATTCAGCTTGTCAGCGGATGAAGACCGTAATGGTATAGGTACTAACTTAAATAAACCGTCCTACTGTGCTATTGATTCATCATCAACGCTCACAGCAAAAAAAGATTTGACAGATCGGCCATACAAGATAGAGCAACAAAAACCCGCCGCACATATCAGGGCAGCCAGTGAGGGAATAAGCTTGCCTCCTCCATGCTCTATTTTGGGTAAGATCAAGCCCTGTGATAATGAGGAGAAAAGCTGTGATCCATCCGATAGCATATCTGAAAATTCGAAGGAAGTATTTTGCAATGATGTAGCTCTATCTAACGGTATCGAGTCTGAAGTTTGTCACTCCAGTTGGGAAGAAAATTCAGAAGAAAATCCGTACCTCGCCGTGGGAGAGGCGTACCGGGACGAGGAGCACCACCGGGACCCGCTACCCGACCGGCCCCGGGAGCGCCTGTACCTCGCCGTGGGAGAGGCGTACCGGGACGAGGAGCACCACCGGGACCCGCTACCCGACCGGCCCCGGGAGCGCCCGTACCTCGCCGTGGGAGAGGCGTACCGGGACGAGGAGCACCACCGGGACCCGCTACCCGACCGGCCCCGGGAGCGCCCGTACCTCGCCGTGGGAGAGGCGTACCGGGACGAGGAGCACCACCGGGACCCGCTACCCGACCGGCCCCGGGAGCGCCCGTACCTCGCCGTGGGAGAGGCGTACCGGGACGAGGAGCACCACCGGGACCCGCTACCCGACCGGCCCCGGGAGCGCCCGTACCTCGCCGTGGGAGAGGCGTACCGGGACGAGGAGCACCATCTCATACATAATCCAAATGGAAAACGCGCAAAAAATCCCTATTGGGGAATAGGAGCCGCATTTTGGTCAGAGCCCTACCACATTCAGGCACGTATAGAATATATAGAGCTTAGACAGCAGGAAAGCATAACGCACAGGCTTAAGTAATCTTCTTCATCAAAGTAACATTTAATTAAAAAGCTATGAGCACAAGAGACAAGCGT
Source organism: Giardia duodenalis (assembly GCF_000002435.2). Taxonomy (NCBI): domain Eukaryota; phylum Fornicata; order Diplomonadida; family Hexamitidae; genus Giardia; species Giardia duodenalis. The sequence continues at coordinate 1,486,218 of NC_051860.1, forward strand.
TTCTCTAAAATTGGAAGGGATTCGCGCTTTATACAACTAGAATCACGAACATCTCGTAAAGAAAACGTCGATGGTGATGCCCGCTTTGCAAACCTGGGCAAGTCTATTGCGGACATGGCCATGGAAACAAAGTCGTCTAAGACTCATAGTACAGAAGAAATGCAGTCTGACCATTCTAGTGATGAGCATGCAGAGCCAATAGAAGAGGAGTATCCTCTTAATTCTGACGATCTTGAGGACGAAGTAATTCCATACGTGGACGGAGAAGAATCAACGTCTTTGGCCATCGTTAACATGGATTGGGACCACATAAAAGCTGCCGATCTGTATGTCGTGCTCCATTCCTTTCTGCCAGCGACAGGAAAGCTGGAGCATGTCAGGGTGTTTATGTCTGAGTTCGGACGTGAGAGATTGGCCCAGGAAGCAGTCAAAGGCCCGGGATTGGATGCTTATGTCGATAAGGAGCGAGAAAAGATATTTGCTGAATACCGGAGGAACATGGACAGCGGGGCGGTAGAGTTTAAGAACACTAAGCAGGTGCCGGTGACGAAGTTATCTTCAGAATACTACGACATTAAGGATTACTTTGATGCTAACGCTGATGAAGCAGAAGCAGCTGCAGAGAATGCTATTCGGCGCTACGAGCTCGACCGCATGCGTTATGCCTTTGCAATAGCTAAGTTTAATTCCATACAGACCGCTTCTAACATTTACTCGCAGTTAAATGGCGTGCTCTTTGAACGCTCCAGTTGCACACTAGATCTGCGCGTAGTTATGTTGGAGGACGAGGCTCAGTTCCTGAAGGGGGACAAACTGATTCCCGTTGCAGAAGGAGGATGGCTGATGGACGCGTGCTTTTCTTTTCCGCAACTCTACGCTGCAAAAGATGACTTCGAAACGAAAGCGCTCCAAAAGACAAAACCCGAGCTCACATGGGACCAAACAGATCCTGATCGGTTGAAGATAACCACCCGGAAACTATCGAACGAGGAGGCGCACGATTGGGCAAATGACCCGGCCAACCAGTTTATTGCCATGAGCGATGAAGATGAGAGCGATGGAGCAGGCCGCTTTGATCTTTTAACAGGTAATCATAAGACAGAAGATGATAGTAGTGACAGCAATGATGATGATGATGGAAGCAGTATCGGATCAGATGAGCCACAGCACGGCAAGCACAGTAAGCACAGCAAAGACGACCTTTTTATAAGCTTTGATTCCATACTAACAGGTAGTTCAGTACCAGGTCGGTCAATAATGGCCCCAACTGTGCAAACTCCGTTTCAAAAGTACCTTGAGCAGCGGACAAAAGAGAAAAAGGCCAATCAACAAGCTCAGAAGGATGAAACAGCACTTGCGAGTTCCCCTAAAGGTCGCGCTGATGATAGTAGTTTCAGTCTAGTTGTGACTAGAAAGGAGAAGCTCCTTCAGCAAAAGATCAGTGACGCCAAGCTATCGGGAAACTCTCGCAAGCTGAGGCGGCTAACCAGCGACCTGCAGAAGCTCTACGATGAGAACCCGTGGCTATCATCCACTGCAGTTTCAGAGGGTGACATTCTGGCTGATGACCGTTTTGCAGCGGTTCTGCAGAATGGGCGGGAATTCCACATCGACACGTCCATCCAGGAGTATCGAGAGGGAGGCGATCTATCGTCGGTGATTACTGCTCAGCGAAAAATCAGACGGTGACACACGTCTGCCAGGAGCCAATCAGAAGTAAATACCATTCACAAAAACGCTCTAGAAGGCTCCTTCCTAACAAGGGTTGAGGTTGCTGTTCTAGCTGAGATCATTGTCATGGTTGTGGTTGGATGTATTGCTTAGCACCAATCAAACCTAAAACGCCGAAAACTACGAAAAACAGAATGACTGGATAAATGGTCATAAAGGCCTTTCCTTGGAGGGCTAAGTTCTTAAAGAAAGCATAGGCGGCCAGGGAAGACCAAGTCGTTGCAAGAATGGCAGTGAGCCCAACGATGAGCGACCTAATCCAGTTAGCCAGATTGCCTGCCAAAAGCGCCATCATCATTGCCACAAATGTGTATGCCGCAAGGGGCATCAAACAGTAGCCGAGGAAGCAAAAGGTGCCGGGGATATGCACCCGCCCTCCGACTATGTTTGTGTTGAAGGCCACTAAGTAGCCGACGCAGAAGTATATGGCAAAAGCTATGCCGAAATAGGACCCTGTGTTGTCACCGTTCTTTGTAGCTATGATGACCAAGAACAATGAGTATAGTGTCAACCAGAACGTGGGTCCGATGAAGTCATATGTTTCATAAACGGCATGATCCGCGGTGCTAGACTTGAAAATCCAAAGAATTTGAAGAGTCTTCTTCCCCATGGTAGTGAACTCCCGCTTGAACGTAGTTCCTACGGATTCATCGAGGGTAGAAAGCATCCATTCTGGAGGCGCAACTGTTCGTAACTCCTCTTCTGTCGGCGGGCCATTCTCGTGAGAAGCACCAGACGGCGCTGTCGGCCCTGCAGTTCCATTAAACGCATTGGCGCCAGGCTCCTCGGCATAAAAAGCCATTTTGTTAGTATTTTATTTCTGCATTAAACTTATGTACAGTAGAGTTCGATGAGCTCCCTCCGTAAGCTGTACAGTATTGCGGCAATAAAGCATGTCGTTCTTTGGCTCCTCTTTTGAACAAACGCTAGCACCGGTTTCGCAGGCTAAGGCAGCTTGCCTTCCGACTCACATGACCGCCTCAAGTGCAGACATGCCGTACACAGCTCATGTTCTTTTTTCTTTACTGCGGGATGAAACTCACGCTCAGCTGACACGGGTTCAGAACACAATAGAGACGTCCTGCAACGCTGTAAAGGATCAGCTCATACAGGTAATTCTTGGGGAGAATTCCTTCCGTCAAGAGCAGTTTTCAGAGCTTATTGGAGCAACCAACTCAATTGCTACAGGGCTGGAGCGGTTTACACAGCAGCTTAGGGATATAAGTGCCCAGATTAAGGGAGTGGAGGGCCAAATACAGACTCTAATGGCGGAGCTGGAAGCGGTAGAAGGTCGCTTGGATGAATCGCTCAGGGGAAAAATCGATTCTGCTCGCATAGAAATAACTGCCTACATTTCATCACTTTCCAACAGCATGAAAGCAGAAGGTGAAAAGGTTAGACAAAAGGGTCAAGTAGTAGATGGTGACACGGGTGCAAAGGCTAATGAGGGCGCTCACCTGAATGCGATAAGCTACCAAGGGTTTGCGCAGCATCTGAGCAACATGGGTACACAAATAACAATGACTCAGCCGTTTATACCGGCGCCAGACCTATCAACAAGAAGTAATAGCGACCTCATCTAAGACCAGAGTGTGAAGAGGTGCTTGTAGGCATGATTTTTCCGACACATGATACTACGATACTGTCTGAATTGCCTGCTAGCGTTTCCCCTTTGACTACTATTTCTGTTGGCCTATGGAGCTTCACCTCAAAATGAAGATCAATGCTTGTTTGTGGGGAGAGTGTGAGTGGTCCAGTTGGTTCAGAGAGATTGAGAATGTTGCAGTCATATGTCAATGAGACTGAAAGAATATCTTCAGATAGATTTTTTAACAGAACATTAAAGGTTTTTTGGCGTATGTTGATTTTGGTTGGGATTGCTCGAAGGATTGTAGGATTGTTTTTGCTAGATCCTAGTACACTGCTTCCGCTTGTTGATTGTATAATCGTCTGGTGTGCTAACATCTTGGATGACATGGCCTTTTCTCGGGGGTCGATATCAGCGGGCACGTATTTCAAAAGGGGATATTTTTCGACATAGCTCTTACGACGCAGCTCATCAACACTCAGAGCAGCATACTCGACGTCAAGGTCTTCATCGTTAAACTGCCGCTTCCAGTCTAGCGGCGGAGGGCTGATGTTCGCAATTTTCGGGAGCGCCATATCCACAGGCTTTTTAGTGTTCATGTGCTTTCTCGGCCTTGCGCTTTTGGTGGGTTTATCAACACTGTAATCATAACTCACTTCATTCTTCTCTTCTTCGTTAGAGCGCACATGTTGTTCTGCAAACAGGGCCATCTGACGCGCCAGCTCCTCTTGTTGTTCCAGCTCACGCATAGCTTCCCTCTCACGCTGTCTCTTCTCCTTCTTCAGAATTGCAATCACAGATGTCAGAGCTTTACCAAGTGCTATTCCGGTCGTCTCCATCTTTTGGTAACTCTGAATAACTATGTCTCTTTGTGCGGCACTAAGCTTCCAATTGAGTTTTGTTTGTTCTAAGTGCTGATAACACAAAAGGTCCCCCTTCGTAAGGAATGAATGGAGCTCTATGAACTCCACCACATTCGCTGCGTACTTATCGCCAGGGTGTAGCAGATATGGACTGTTAGGATCGAACAATGATAGAAATCTCTCTCCAAATGGGACGTGTAGAGGGCTAGGATCGGAAGCACCAGTTTCCCAGGCAGACTTTCCTTTAAGTTTCGGAGGCAGCACTATGCCTTGTGCAACTGTTGCGTGTGTCCCGCCCCTCGTTATCACGCCTTTCGCTCCAGCCTTTCCTCTAGATGTGGTAGAGAGCGTGCTCGCGTCACATGGACTGTCCTCAAGCGCTGAGGTCATCGGTAAATTAGTAAACGCAAGTGCAGACCGCATGGTGTTTAGTATCTGGCAAACTATGGATGAAAGGGGAAGGGAGAATAGGTAACGAGGCAGACAAGAAAGTTTGCTGGTGGTTGAAATTTTAAAGTATGCTTGGGACGAGCGTGAGCTTATGGCCGTGTAATTACTGGAGTCGATAAGCTGATGCAGCATTCCGATGTACCGTAAGTATGATATGTCTGCATCGTGTAGACAAACCCAGGGCTCACAGTTGCGCAGATATCCCATACACTCGTCCTCTACACTGTAGCTAAGCGCGTTGCGCAAATCTGGACTGATAGGGTAAATAAAATACCTTGGACTAATGATGGGGCAGCAGGGCAAGGGAATGCCATTTGGATCCTGCATGCAATCATCCAGCAGCCCTTCTGCTGTCTGCGGATGTTCTTGTCGGGAAAGGTATACGGAGGATACCTTCGGGATACTGACAAAAGCAGGCTCCACCTGGTTTTTAAGATCCTTCCCCTTAGCTGAGGATTGAGCAACAGCCATAGCAGCCTCTTGCTCCATCTTTTGCCGAGAAATATCTGAGAAATGTTTGAAGAACAATTGGAGAGCGGAGTATGTTTTAATTGGGTTGACCTCACTGAGGATGTCGACAATCTCGCGGTGAACCTCTAAAGGCGCATCATTTTCTAAGGGCTCTTCTTTCAGAGTAGTCTCTGGTTTATTAGTATCTTTATTAGATTTCTTTGGCGACTTCTCTTTTGCATCTTTCCTAGGTGCAGATTCTACAGATTGCTTTTCGAGAACGTCATTAAGCGCTTGCTCTCTTTTCAATATTCTTTGCATCGCCTTATCCTCACGTTCCTGGAGTACGCGTTCTAATTCAACGACAACATCAGCCTGAACTTTTGGTGGGATGACTGGGGGTAGGAAGGGTCTCACAGAGTTGAAGCAGTCCAGTTTTTTCTCCACGATTGTACAAGGCGGCTTTGCTAATGCATCAGAAGCAACGTCCTGACTTTGCTGCTCTGCAGATGTATTGGTGTCGGTGGCTACACGAGGAGGTTCCTTAGAGGTCTTCTTAGACGATTGGGTTCCAGTAGACGATGTCTCTTTCCTGGATGCGCCCTTTTCTTTAGATAACGACCTTTCGGGTTGTTGTACTGACTCCGTCAGAGTCACGAACTTGGTGATCTTTGGTTCAAAGGTACAGCCCAATCTGCAAAAGATTGTATTGCCAGTCCAATCCAGTAAGGAAAGACTAGGTGGATACGGGGAAATACTATGACCTCGACAATCAGGCGCATGTACTTCTGGAGACCCCAAGAGAAAGCGAGTTACACCACGCAAAGGCACAACAACAGAGTCTGTTCCGGTAACAAACGCTTCGTGATGCATTCTCCAAACAGACTCTGTGCCAAAAATATCTAAGTAACAAGGATATACTGCAGGAAATTCGGAATACTCCTTCTGTGCTAAGTTACACATTTGCCTTGCCAACGTAAGCGTATCTTTTAGAGCCATGCTCTCACGTTCAATGTTATGTTGGCCCAAATGCGGTCTGCTTTTTGGATTGAAATTGATACGCTCAGGAATCTTGCGGGTGACCAACCACTTCTTCCGTTGCTCAAAGAAGACGTTCCAGAAAGGAAATCCCTGGCTGGCATATAAAACGAGCGGGGAGCTATACACTGGAATTGCACTCGAGCCTCCTTGGGTGGGAACTAGACAGGTTGATGGAGATGATCTGACCTGAAGAATAGATAAAAAGGCAGTGTCAGAGCGAAAGAGATGCAAGTACGATCCCTCTATAAACACTGCATCTCCATTACTCAGTAAAAAGAGCGTGCTTTTTGATACCAAAAAACGCACAATAAATGTATTAAAAATAGGTAATTCGATCAACAAAACATGCGTTTCATTGGAGTATGCACTGTCAGAAAAAAGATCGTCGGGGACCCTGGCCAACACTACGCTTGCAATGTTCGGAACAAGTCTAGCGTACTCCATAGATATTTCGCTTCGTTCAACTTCGTCGCCAAAAAGAAACGGCGCAGAACTGTGCTTGACGTTACAGTCTTGCCTGGTAGAATATTTTTCCGACGTGGTGCTATGCCTAGACTGTGACTTAGCGGCACCATACTCTGTTAGAAACCCAATTATTTCATATATTATGTTGGAGATAAAGTTTGGCAAAGTATCTATAGAATCATTTGGACTCGAGAGCTTTTCGTGTGCAGTTACTTGGATTTTCGACTCGTTATTTTCTGCAAAAGTCAGATCAACCAGCACAATGCCATTGCACTGGACATTACACGACCCATCAGAATACATTGCAAACTCAATATGGTCGGTGTTGCAACACGCTGTTGACCTGCTAGGGGTGAGCGCACCACAGAATTCGGCAATCAGCGCAAATCGAGCTAGATCTGGTCGCTTTGTATAAAGGAGGTCTTCTTCCAAGGCAATTCTACACATGAGAGCGCGCTCAGGCTCTTGTGGTGCAGGGTTTTGAGAAGAACTACTTTCTACCAGTGAGGATGCTACAGGATTGGCGTCGACTGTCTTAACGCTTCCACGAGCACCACTTCTACTCTGAGTTCTGGACGGGTTGCCTGATGATTCGTTTGCAGGTCTCTCCGTCTCTTCCGGCGTCAGGTGTGCTGGAATGGGCACTGGCTCCTGGAGAGCCGATGTATCCACAAAAACGCTACAATCTGATAGTATGTATGTTAGCGTATACTGCTTTATTATGCCCACACTTTTATCTCCAAAGAGAATATTAAGTTTAGCGGTCATTGGAATAGCAGTCGTTAAGGGACCAAGCCCATCACCGCTATCCTTCTGGGACACTACTTCAATCCTGGATATGTTTTCCTCTGTTTCAGAAAGCATTACAAAGTGATCAGCGTAGTCTCCAGTACCAAGGTCAGATTCTGGTTGAACAAAAAGGCTAGCCCACATTCGATAAAAGTCAATTCGTCTCTGTAAGGGTGAGGATGAAATGGAGGATTTGTCGTTTGGAGTGAGGTAGAATGTGGAGTAATTCCTTAAACTATAATTAGGATGGATCGAGAACGATGTCTGTGCTTTAGCTTTGATAAAATCTGCAAATACCGTTTTAGAGAGGCGCTGTGGCGTGCTATTTATGCGCCCATATTGACTTTTAGAAAACGCTGAAGCCTCTACAACAACAGTTGTGGGCATCTGCTCTCTTTGCTTTGAATCTTTGCCTTTGCCAACGCTTCCTACGGAATCTTTCCTTAACCCCTCTACGCAACTTGCCGAAATAGCCTCTCGAAGGCGACTAATAAGAGAAGCATTCTTGTTTTGCGAAGTATAATTCAAATACGTACAGTGCGACCCCTTTCCTGCAGTTTGTGCGTAATACACTGCAGAGACACTTATCTTCACATGCTTCTTCAATCCACTAAGGCGGAGTTGGGTCACAGGATGCTTTTGCTTTGAGTAACTTTCCTCGTCAATGAGATCCTCATAGTCTGAATTCAGGAACCCCAGAAGACTATTAAGTATAAAAGCCGACGGTTCATCACCATATAGTTCAAACAAAATAAGGGAAAGTGCTAACTCCAGGTTAAGCTCAGCGAGATCCTCGGGTGTTATTGCTGGGTCAACCTGGATAGCAGAGCCCTTGTCTTTTGCAGCACTACTTGCCGGCTTCCCTTTCTGTGGAACGTCCTTTTGATCATTGCGTATAGCATCACAGTGGTACCTCGTGAAGAAATCTTTGTAGCTCTCTGGCTTCAAAGGCGCAACGGGCCCCAATTGTGCCATTAAGCAGGGTATGCTATCAGAAGAAAAGTAAATCCATTGAGAATCCGCTACTAATAGAGAGGCCAGTGACATATCGTTTGTGCAAGAGGAAACAGAAGCACTTGCTCCCCTGTTCTCCTCCATGATGGGTTCGAGTCCCTCTAATTCCACAGTGTGGTTGCTTTTGTCATCGGTTTCTGAACACTGTGCCTCTAAGCTTGGGTTAACTGCTGGTGAGATTCTTGAGCTACTTGAATCTCTCTGTTTTGTGCGACTTCCTTGTGGTCTAGAGTCTAACGAAGAGTCCAGAGCGTGTTGTTGACTCGATACTAGATACGGCTCACCATTGTCCAAATAAAGACTGGATCTCGCAAGATTGTCATCAGAAGAAGACCCGGCCGTTTGACAATTGACCTTCGAGTTTGCAAATTCAGCTACTTGTCGATATGTAGCCACACATGCTTCGGTAACAGTTTCTATTATAAAGTCTATAAACTGTGAGATTGGGTTTGGCTTTCGGACCCTATGGGGAGAGATACGATAAGATGGTTGCCCCGTTGATGCTGATTGCTCATTGTGTCCATCTTTTCCATGTAGAAACTCGTTAAAGGATGCGGGACTATCGGCATAGCAGTAGCAAATAGAGTACACAAGTGCGGGATCTGCCAATTCGCTCGGTGCCGACACTGGCGAAAACTGTTCCAGTGCATTTCGCCACTCCACGTAGCTGGGAACGACCGTTGATAGGACAGAGATAGGGTCGTATGGAATATCCAGCAATCTGCAGAGCTCTTGCAGATGTCTCAAGAGATACTGTTGTATATTACGCAAAAGAGACTGTTTCAGGACCAGCTCGTTTGTGTTCTCGAGAGTTCTCAAAACAACTCCATCTTCATTTGGTTCAATGAGCTTCTGGGAGAGACAAAGAGAGTTTGTTAGTGGCTCAAAATAGGCATAGTTCATTACTGGAATAATAGGCTTCGGTACCAGGGCTGTGTAGTACGCCAATCGATTTTGCGCCTCAGACGTTTTCGTGCCTAGCTTGATAACTGCACTGTGCTGAAGGTTCTTATGTACCACTGTCTCCGGTAATGCAGCGGTAATATCTAGGATATTATTAGGTGGTAAAGGACCAGGAGAACCATTGGCTACTAATAGCTCATTCAGATGTAGGACAAGGGTCTTCCTGACCAAGGTCTCCGCCTCTTGAATTGAAAGCGGTTGAGGGCTTTCTTTGAGGAATAGCCTAATGAGCTCCTGAAAGTCTGATCTCCGTAACATCACAGTTCGCGGCGATAGACTGCGAAAGTTTTCAAGAATAGCATAATTCCGTTCTGGGAAGTATTCTTCTATGAGTTTTTGAATGTCTAATGTCGCTATTTGGGCGTCCAAGGCCCTCTTTTTATAGGTCTTGACCTCTTCAGAGACACAACGATTCAAGGTTATAGTGTAAGTGTCATAGAGAGAGGTATATGCTGTCGCTTTGTTCATCTGCGGTGAGAGTGCTTCGTACGTGTTCTGGAGTGGCTCATTTGTGTCACAATTCAAGGCGTGCCCATCATTGTGTCCTGCTTCCCTGTTACCCTTGGAGCTGCTGTAAAGACGTAATAGACCGGTGATACCAGTGAATGAACTAGGAAGGCCTTCAAATCTTTGCCTGAACAAATTGCTGTCTTCAAATGGAGCAAAGCAAGTACTTTCAGAATGGATGACACTCCGCAGAGGAAATAAAAGAGGTCCAGTAATTGTGCGATCTGATAGAGTAACAGACTCATCAGTTAACGCGGACGATTCCTCGCCTGCGTGATTCCAGCTGAGCTCGACAGGAGTAGACTGACAATCCTCATGTTCGGCTGATTCTTCTCTATTTCCTGCCAAGTTCGATTCACGTGGTCCACGTGTTTGCAAGACATTGAGAGAGATATCTCCTTCAGAGAGAGGTATGTTGTCTGCTACAGACGCAGGCTGGGCAAGTTGTGTGTCTGCCTTCTTGGGATCTGGAGAGCACAGCACCACAGCATCAACCATGGCACCTAGCAACACAGATAAGTGATTTTGATCTGCTGGGGAGAAGTAGCTCATCCGTGTTCTATAGAGACGCATCATCCTAGGCCCAAGCACAGCCGTATCATACAAAAGGTGTAATGACGGGCAACCGAGCGTAACAATCATTGGTGGCATAACATCGAGCCAAACGGAATGTCCGCTGACATTATGTACTCTAGATGCGCGCAGATGGGCCATGTAAAGGCGTCTATGCATCCACTCACGAAGCAGCTCCTGAGCCACAGAAAGGAGAAGCGGGAACTCTATAGCGGTTTCGTTTATAAGATATTCGTGGAAGTCCTTCGTCTCAACCTTTGGGGCTTCGTTTTTGCTGTCGGATTTTCCCTTGCTCTTCTCTATGGGTTTTGCAGCGACCTCCTGACTGGGGCAATAAAAGTGTCGCAGATTGATATCTAGTTCTGGGAAGGTGCAACTATATGAAGCATCTGACGTGCTAGATCCTGAAGTCAGAGTCACCTGCCCGCCGACGCACAAGTCCAAAGCGCGTAAATCGCTCTGTTCTATTCCATCTATCAATACAAAGGTGGTGTGCTCAACACCCAAGGATAGCGCAGCAGTGCGTTTGGCACTAACCACGTCCTGTAAAGAAGAAAGAAGCATCGTCTGCTTAGATGCACAATCAGCTGTGAAATCAAGATAGACAAGATCCTTGAACACCGGAGAAGATAAGTCGGCGGCTAAGGCCTCGGTACAAGGACCAACCCGACGGATGAGGAGGGGAACAATCCTCATAGTTGCAGGATTTGCTGAAATTTCAACTAGTTATTTACAATTTCAGTATGTTTGGCAATCAATAATAAACAATTGCAATTAATAAATGACGAAGCACGGAGCGAAGGGAAAGAGTAGCGCTGCACGAGGTCAAAGGGCTGCACAAAGAAAGGCTGTGGAAGTGCCACGTAAGGAGGATGATAGTTCTTCTGTCTCTAGCTCCTCATCCAATAGTGATTTCTCTTCCGAAGGAGCTCCAGGCCCAATGGCAAGTGGCTTCGTCGGGTTCAGCAAGGGGGCAAGTGAGCCTGGCCGCAAAAGGCTTTTTGACGACAGCGACGAAGAGAATGACCACTCTGATTCTAGCCCACAACAAAAGGAAGTGGCAGAAGAGTTTGGAAGTGAGGAGTCTACTTTCACAGACGAGAAGATTGACATAGGCCTCAAAGCTACACGACCTGCAATCCGGGCTATGCAAGAGGCGCAGGAAGAGAACATGAAGGAGCTTAGGCATACGGAAATCTACGATCCGCGTGTAGATGAGGTCACCAACATAGAAGGAATTCGTGGAAGGATCTTGCGTGTCGTTGGGGTCCTGGCAGACTTCAAGTCACGGCGCCATCCTGATCTGAGCCGCATGTTCTATCTAGAGCTACTTAAGAAGGATATATCGGTAGCGTATGGTTACTCAGACGGCGTCATTGACATTTTGCTAGGTCTTTTTGGCCCCATAGACTTCCATGCGTTTATAACAGCTTGCGAGAAGCCACGCCCACTCACCATTCGTGTCAATTCCCTGAAGGTCAAGCGGCGCCAACTCGCGCAGATGCTTATTGCACGCGGCGTCAACCTGGATCCTCTTGGTGACTGGTGTAAGGATGGCCTGCAGATCTTCTCCTCCCAGGTGCCCATAGGAGCAACCCCGGAGTATCTGCGTGGATACTACATGATACAAGACGCTGCCTCGTTCTTGCCGCCCATGGCGTTGAGTCCCAAGCCAGGCGAGCGTATTCTTGACATGTCTGCGGCTCCAGGAGGAAAGACAACGCATCTAGGAGCCCTGATGCAGGACTCTGGAATGATCCTCGCTAATGACATGAACAGGGACAGAATACCTGCTCTTCAGGCCAATCTGGCTCGAATGGGTGTGACGTGCGCCGTGATTTCTTGCAGTGACGCTAGAGAGCTGGCACAGTGCACTGGGAACTTTGACAGGGTGTTACTTGACGCTCCTTGTACGGGGCTGGGCGTCGTTTCTAAGGATGCAAGCATCAAGGCCAACAGGACATTCGAAGATATACACAAGCTTTCTCACCTCCAGAAGGAGCTTCTTAAATGTGCATTTGATCTTTTAGCGAAGCATCCCTCAAGCCCACGATTGGTATGCTATTCTACTTGCAGCGTAACACTGTCTGAAAACGAGGCCGTAATAGACTGTATTTTGCGCACGCGGAATGTCGAGGTTGTGGATCTGCCATTTAACTTCGGAAAACCCGGAATTACGAGATTCAATGGTGTGAGCTATCACCCATCCATTCAGAAGGCACGTCGCTTCTATCCGCATATACACAACACCCATGGATTCTTCATCTGTCTGCTGCGTCTCAAAGTGTAGGACGCGCATCTAGTGTCCATCTAGTCCAGTTTCCCCATAAAGTCTATAATGTTAATGCACATACTCTCAAAGCAAACAATTGCAGATATCACAATAGCCGTTATAGCGATTGCCTTGCGCCTTTTGGTCATCTTTGCCAGCTCAGCTTCTCTGTTTATCGCGCCACAGATGTTCCCTATCTCTACCTGCTGCGCCTCTGCAACGGCAGGCATAATATCCGGTAGTCCACGCGCGCTGTCACTTTCTTCTTCTGTCGATTCGGTGTACTCTGCCCCAGCTTTGTTCTGAATCTTGTAGGAGCGTTCTCTCGTGCTCTCGCCTGCTCCATCGCGAAGTTCATCGTTCTGGGGGAGATTTGGTGTGTCATCGTACTTGCCGTCTATGCTATCGATGTCATGCGGTGTCTGACTGGTCGAGCCTCGGAAGCGTGAATTGACCAGTGAACTGTTGTTCCTGCTTTTTGTGACCATACTCGCTCGGCGGGAGCTGGCTTTGGGAGCCGAGATGTTGACGATGAAAGACGAGGTCCTGTCGCGACCACCCGTCAATGGAGCCCCCGTGTCAACTGTTGTAAGAGGAGGCAGAGTCGAACCTCGTGCCGCCTCGAAGTTTGTGGCGGCGCTGGAGAGCGTCCTCCCACGCATGAAACCAATGAGAGATCCCGTGCGCATAACAGAAACCCCGCGGGAGCGATTGACGGTGACCTCCACCGCATTCACATCCACTGGTGCGGCTGTACTGATAGATCTTGCCCTGGTTATGGCATCCTTGACGTCTCCTGGCAGCATAAGGGCCATCAAAGAAGTCCCAACAGCCTCTGTCTCAATAACGCCATTTTCATCAGCAGCTTCGCGAAACTCCTGACCGACATCGTTTTTTGACTCTACGCGAAGAATGGGGAGCTTGTAATATACCCAAATGGGGACCCCGAAATATAAGATGCCGCCACAGATAGACCCTAAAAGTCCAAATATGGCGGCAATATTTTCGTAAACTAACGCTACACCGAACCCGAAGATGACAAACGCAAGAGTTAAGCCTGCAAAGATGCCGTACCAACGCTTGGGCTCGATGTCCTTATCAATCTTAATGTAGGAAAATATCGAGAGCTTTAGAGGATACAAAACTAGGGGATAGGCCACACAAACAACTAATGCGTAAAGAATCTTGATCACCACAATCCAATAATCACTGCAAATGTCAAATGACTTCAAAACGTTTGAATCTATAGTCTTCCCAAAGATTAGCGCACCAAAAAATCCCACCAGACAATATAGAACTGTGCACAAAGACATGGCAATAATTATAGACAACTTTAGCACACGCATGCGAAGGTAAAGAGGGCCTTTTAACATGCTTAGCATTGGTGGGGTTACAAGCTGTGCTGTGTAGTTTCCTTGAAGCATGGGTATGTAGCTGAAGAAGAACAGGAACCCCATGGGCAGGGACCCGAGCCCCAACCCCTTGCTCGGGGACGGCCACCAGGGGACCGCAGGGCGGAAGAAGCCCCCTGCCGTGCTGCCGTCGGTCGGCTTTGCCGAAGGAAAGCGAGGGCAGACCTGCCCGTTGCGTCCGAGGGAGATGAAGTAGTATACAGGGATGGTGACGGCCATGCCCATCGCAAAGAAGATGGAGACAGACGCTATGGCAGAAAGCACCTTCGTGGACTTGAGGAGAGAAAGAGGAAGGATGATGAGGAAGGAGACGCCGGCTTTTATCACGTATGGTATCCACTTGTGTGAGTCGAACGAAGGAAGGAACGACTGCAGAATCCCAATAACTGATTGGCTAGCAATGATGATGTAGCTCGTAAGAAAGCCAAAGTAGAGAACTATAAGCATTGCATCTAGAGTGTATGCGAACTTTGGCCCAATAACCTTTTGGGTTAGTGCCCGATAGGAGTAAGACCGCGTAAGGTAGCAAGCCTCTATATATCCAAGAATGAGATACAAAGAGATCCCCAGCGAAATAGGTATAATGAAGAACGTTAAGGTGAAACCAATCCTTGAGAAGATGTATGCAATAGACAAAAGCGAGGCCCCTACTATCTGAGACATTAATGTGAAGGATGTTGATGTAGACGAGTTCTCTTCACTGTCCCTCTTTGCATCAGATTTGCCTCGGCTACGCTCATCGGGCGACATTTAATTTTTGCTTCAGCGTTTGTCTTTTGATGGAAAGAAGCGGTCTTAGTAATAACGGTATTACAGGAAAAGTTATGAATGTTGCTAATCTTCTGGAAGCTGTTGACCCTCGTTTACAGGAAGCAGTAAATAATGGCGCTGATATCATATCCGACAAAGGACACACTCTTCTTACTAGACGCTGGGATAGCGATAAACGCCATGGAGCAGCTACCGCCCAAAGTCTTTGTTAGAAAGATTGCAGAGGTGTTTCCCAGGTCGGCGGTGCTTCTTGGTCCCAGGCCTGCGGACAACGTGGCACGACTGGGAAGACTATCCGAGAACATTCGGTCGTATATAGTTTGCACTCTGCTGTGCATGCAACGGTTGCATCAGCAGATTAGACGCCCAAATAGCATTTTAGACACAAGGAATTGCCGCAGAAGGCAGCTGGCAGAGAGCAGAGAAGCATTCTACGTGCTCCTAAGGATATACATAAAGCTTTATGAGCAACGAGATCTGCGGGCATCAATCTTCTCTGGGCTCTGTGACATGTCTCCTAGGGATCTAAATTTCCTCGAGATAGAGCTCCTTTGCATGTTGCACTTTTCACTAATAATCAGCACAGATGTATTCTTGACCGTGGTTTCTGACATCTGTAAAGGCAAAATGACTAAAATCTAAATTTTCTCATGCGATGTGACTGGGAGGTCGTAAAGCGCTGCTTTGAAGCCCAACCAAACTTTGCTGACTATATCCCATCCAAGAAAAATGGCCTGTTTCCTGTAGATGAGAATATGGTCTTTCGAGCTCTGAATTTGGTTGGGAGTCCGCGAAATGTGCGTATTATCATAGTGGGCCAGGACCCCTATCCTCGTGCAGAATCTGCCGTCGGCATCTCATTCTTAGACGGTGCAGTCGAAAGCTTTCAGAGTCCTCGGCTAGCTCCAAGTGTCAGGCACGTGCTGCAGGCCATCTTGGTTTCTCGCAAACTAATGGGCCCCCAGGACAGCGTTGATAAATTGCGTGCTGTCTTGAAGGACAACATCGGAGAAACGCAGACAGAATGGTTTACCTCCCTTGCTACGCGATGCGGTGTTCTGTGGCTTAACCGAAGCCTAACGTTCGGAGGAAAGGACCCAAAGACCTTGCAAGTGCACCTGACATTTTGGAAGCCTGTTATAGAGACCATTCTGGAGGAGGTTGTGCGAGCAAGGACAAGCAGCGGATTGATTGTTTTGCTCTGGGGCGCGAAAGCAGCTGATCTTAGGCCCGTCTTGGTAGGGCTTGCAAACAAGCATAAAAACTGCTCTATGAAGCTCCTTTTAAATGTCCACCCTCTAGGCCACACCTTTCCCGGCGCAGGAGTATTTGAAGCAGTAAAAAAGGTCGAGGAGGAGCTCAAGATGGGTGTAACTGACTTTCTATCTGCGACGGTTTCTAAACATGACCACAGTGATGAATTGTGATAAAACTGGCTCTTTCAAAAACCTTCAAATTAAAAACTATGATGAGGTTAGCGATCCCAAGCGGGGCCTGGCCCTGCGTTGCAGACAACGCATCACCGCTCTGACCTTTACTAAATGCTGAGTGTGGCTCTGAGGGCTTTTCTACTGGAACACACTCACAATGGTTCGATTGGCAAGGACAGCTGCAGATGGACATAACCCGCAAAGGATAGAGTCTAAATCTGTGCTACTTTGGGGACGAATCTCCTTACCCACCAAAACGTGGTTTGTCAGGCGTCGTGCACTACCCGATACCAGTGTGGTTTTGCAGGCACTCATATCCTTGATGGGACCGGGATGACACAGGACTGTATCAGCTACCTCTTCTGGGTGAGCCGAAGAAAGATCCAGTAAGTGAATTGCGGATGAGCTTGTTCCCGCCAATACCCCGCCCCAGGGAAGAGCTGCTAACCTCGTGACCGTCGTACCCCTTGTCGGTGAATCAGCATAGCGCTTGAAGCGAAGCTCTAGGCATGGCGTTTTCCTCCCTATCCGAGCATCAACCACCGAGATAATGTCTTCACAGGCGGCGCATATGCACCCAAATGTCGGGAGCACAGCTGCATGTGATGAGCAGAGCCTGAAGTGCCTGGAAGCGTCAGAATAGATGGGCATAGTGTGCACAAAAACATTCTTGCTGGGGTCATAGATTGTCACCATCCCTCGAGACGTGCTTGCTACCACGAGCTCATAAGCATTTGGGCCCATAGCATGCAAGGAGGTGAGAAACGCGGAATCTAACTTCATAGATATTCTATCACCAATTGCTATCTCACCGTTTCTGAAGCTGCAGTACAGCTTGTGCCCCGCTGCCAAGGCTGTCACAGGCGCGTTTTGAAGACTGCATGAGACGATGATTCTAGTTTGCTGGGCGTTGCTTCCAGTTGTTGAAATGTGCGTCACGCTTCCGCTATATGATCCAATTGCATACCCATCTTCGAATTCAACGAGACCGCACGGTGGCCTGCTCATGCAAGGAATTTGGAGCGTCGCACTCAGCTTTCTATGCTGTGCAGTGGCCGGTAAGGGCAAATCCGTCGCCTGGAGAAGCTCAAACCAGCAGGAAAGATGTCGTGGGAACCCAGAGAGGTGCCGAATCGAGGCATCAAGGCCAGGACCGCGAACGTTATAACCACTTGGTGGATCCAGCGATGGAATAAATTAGAAATTTACCTACTGCAAACCGTAACACACTAAGTGCAGAGAATTAAAACTCATCTACGCTGCCCATGAGCTTTATGTTCTCGGCCGCTGTTCTCTTCCTTGAGACTATCTTCGATCCCCGCCGCCTCCGCAGGACGAGCCAGCATGCGAGGGCGACGGCCGCTATGATGAGAAGAGAGACAACGACTGCCACAGTGACCGTCGTGGAGCTGGAGCTGGCCTTCCTGGTCTGAGAGACGCATGTGTCATCCTGGAGAATGTACCCCTCCATGCATATGCAGAGAGAGCCGACTGATTCTGATCCGCTTGGACAGCCTGAGGCGCAGGATCTCTTGCTCGGCTGGACGTTGTGGCTGCTGTCCGCACATGAGAGGCACTCGCCACTTGCGCTGCAGTTCGAGCACCCCGTGGCGTCTGACGGACAGGTGTTCTTAACGATGCATGCGCCGTCACTGCTGGGCTCGAAGCCCTCCGCACAGACGCATCTGCCACTACCATCTGGTTGCTGATTTGGTCCATTACACTGAGATACACACGAAGAACTATCTAGCGAGATCAATCCTTGGGAACACTTTGTGCACATGACTCTGCTGTTGCTGAAGGTACATGTTTGGCACTCCTCAATGCCACACTGGAAACACGAACGGCTGTCGGTGTCTGCATAGTACCCGTCACCACATTCAGAGGGATCCACACAGATTTTGCCTGAGGCACTATACTTCATGTATTTTCCCGAAGCACATGAGATACAGCTACTAGCTCCAGGGCCCGTGCAATCTGCGCAAACTGGATCGCATGCCTCGCAGTTACTTGTGCCAGTGTCTAAGTAGGTTCCTGAGCCACATTTGCAGCGGCAAATACCATTTTCATCACACCTACCTGGATTATTTGCTGGGCACGAGTCAACACAGGATGCACCGCCCACGGCTGCATACTTGTTGTTTTTGCAGCCGATGCATATGAGTGTGTTTGGCTCATTATACTTAGTAACGCAGCTAGCACAGTCAGCAATTGAGGCATTACAAAGGTTGCATGTTCCATCCCTTTTAAAGTATCCGTTTTCTTCTCTGCAAGTAGTACACTTACCATTGAAGGCCTCTACGCATATGGTGCTTCCAAGGACATCGTTTGTATTATAACAACCACCTTCATACAAAAAGACGCTGCGGATGGGGGAGTTTTGATTGCAAGCAGTGCACCTTCCTTCGGACGCATCCTTTTCGCAGCTATTCCATCTACCAGACGGCTTACAATTACCATTGTGAGGGATCTCACTAGAATTAGCACACTTCTTACAGGCAGAATAACCACTTATTTCAAACTGGCTAGCTGAGTCACATATCGTATTTCCTGTCCCAGTTTTGCTATAACACCCGCCTTTGTGATAGATATAGTCAGTTGAACAGTGAGTGCAGTACCCATTCTCACACTTATTGGAACCAAAAGCCGTACATACACCATCAATCGGAGCTTTATCGTCAGCTGAACAAGAAGTACACTGAATACTAGCAGTGCTTGCAGCATTACTTGGTGCAGGATCTTTTGCTAAAGAAACACAGGTTGAACAACCATCCATTCCAACCTTACCATTGAAGCCAACAGTATCACCACACAGGATACACTTTTCCTTGGCAGTACTATCCGAGTTCGTAAAAACACTTTCAGAGTATGTTTCGCAAACGCTACACATACCACTTGAAACAGTCTTACAGATGTGTGAGCCAGGCCACTCATCCTTGCTGTAGCAACCACCATAAAATAGGAAGTAAGTTGTCTCTGCATTAGGATCGTCACTTCTACTTCCCTTTCTACCAGTGCATGACGTGCAGCGCTTTGTAGCACCGTTGTCATTGGTCTGTGCTGTAACACAAACTGAAGTATCAACGGAGGAATCCCCTGCTCCAACACATGCCCCATTGATGGGTACCTTTCCAGATTTGCACTCAGTACACAAGGTTATTCCTCTATCAAACATAACACACTTATTTTCTACGCAATCTGTATGGGTTGGGCCGCATGCCACGTAGTAGCTGTTTACATACGGAGTCGAACTATCGTCTGCCTGAATCGCTTGACTGAGAGCAAGTACGCCAAGGAACAACAGCACCAGCATCAGTGGATTTTTTGATTGTTGCCTGCCCCAATGCTCACCTTTGCGAATACAAAAAGATTTCTTCTATAATTTATAACATTAATTAGTAGAGCAGGCGTGTGTAGGCAGATATTGATAACTCCTGTATTTAGGACCACGAAGTGAAGGAGAGTAACTGTTGACATCCTGAGTGCCACACTAAGTTCAACATGTAAAGGATATTACTGCACGAGAAATTATCCTAGTGGAAGGCCCTGTTTTCAATCCTATAGCTGAACTGTCCGATGTGTTGTCTTATAGTTCGTCCCAACGCATCATCTTTTGGTTTATGCTTGCAAAATAATTAGCGTAAAATAATACGAACGAGGATTTATACCTTCTATTATGTTATTTCATATACAAGAGTGTTGTACTAACAGAGTAGGGCACGATAACGGGGCAAGAAGAACGGTGTAAGGAAAACAGTTTTTAATTTCCAAAAATGGGTCTCGATAAAGAGGAGTCAGTGTCTGTTCACAGGGAGCCTTTGGAAACAACACCAGCCAATTCCTCTGATATCAAAGAGAGGGTGCCCCCAAACGAGTCGGAGACCACAAGGAGCTCTCAACCTTCAGGTCATAGGAAGCGCTCAAGTCGCAAGCACAGTTCTGCTTCAAAGGCGCGCATGACAGAGTCAGATAGCGAAATTCTGGACAGCGTGCTCTCCGTCTTGGAAACGACGCTTAGCCAGTCAAACACTGATGCACAGGTACTCTCTAGACGGCACGTCAAGCGATCTGCGTCAGCCATGTCATCGGCAATGCTCCAGTCTGGAGGATACTTTGTTGACGAGCACGGGGATCTGCAGCAGGGTACATCGCGTGCTGCCAGCTCCAGTCGCCCCCGCTCATACTCTGCTTCGCGAGCTGGGTGCTGCGATAGTGGCATAGCAGATCACCTTCGGTTATCTGTACTTCCAGAGGAAGGACACAGGAAACATAAACATGATTCACTGGTTCCTTCAGTGGCTTTTAAAGCTCCAACTCAACCTCCCAAATTTACGAATTTCCTCCGTGCACACCACGCCGTTCCGTTCGATATGCATGCGTGCAAGATAAGCCAGTCACGTACTGCAAGACCAGGGCCCATTGCCACGGGAGGAATAGCCTCTCCGGCAGACATCAAGCAGCTTCTCTCTCGAGAAAGCCTTCAGGAAATTAAGCTCAAGAATGACGCTGCTCAGCGGTCGGTTTTATCTGTTTCTGCAGAGCACACGCACATTCCAGAGAGGTCCAGCTCTTCTCGTCATGCAACACGACCCACAGTCAAAGAGTTCAATACGCAGTCTGTGCGTGCAGTGAAACCCGTCCCTCTTGCACAAATTTGCAATAGGCCTGTGAAGGCCACAGACTCTACTCTTCGATCAGCAAGCACTTCTTCTTTTCTGACCCAGCAGTCTGGCTCGTCGTCGTCTCTTCACGAGCAACAATCATTTACGACTGAAGAAACAGCTATACTGCATTCCAATCAAACAGTGCAACTGCCTAAACAACCACACTCTGGAAAGCTAGTCTTCAAGGGCCTGAAGCTCCTGAAGCCTGCTAAAGCGACTGAGAGTGGCCCCCAGATGCATGTACAGCAAGCAGAATTTAGTGAGCATAGCGCTAGAATAAGTAGAGCAGATACTACAGATATTGCAGGAATGGAGAGCTTCTCAGAGTCGTCGTTTGTGGACGCAGACATCATCCAGGTACCAGTACCTCCTCCACGCAAAAGCGCTGAGGCAATTGATCCGGCCACAGCGGAAAGCAACACATTAAAGGCAGAAGATTGTGAACGAGCCGAAGCATATCTATCAAATTCAAACTTGATCACTTTCTCTCACTCCCAAAAGCCTGCCAAGAGTGATGTCGTCGAAAGCGGCTCTGCTCAGTTTCAGGTGCTTGCAAAGGAGGTAGGTGTGGAAGGCGCTTTCGATCTTTTGCGTAAGGAATTTATTACACTAGGCGTTCGGCTGGCACAACTGGCCAATAGGAGATCCTATGTTGAGTCTGCTCTAAATAACTACGAAAGCTTTACGTCTGATGGCAACGCGGATCATTCTTATCTAACGGCAGAGATAGAGGAGACTCAGCGCAAGCTTGATGCAATTGAAGATGAAATGACTCAGATATTGGCAAGGCGGGCAGATCTTCGACAGCACTTTGCAGACGCTGGAGTTAACATCCAAACAGAGGTGATCAGCGAAAGACAAGCTCGGAAGGCTAAAATTGATCAAGCATTGCTTTTAGAGTTGAACCCCCTTGAGGCGGCTCAGTCGGTCAAGGGGAATTCCTGTGCAGAAACCCTAAATACTACCTGGCTCACTGGCAATCAAGCAGCTAGTATAGCTGATTCATGCGATCATAGTATATTCATGTGTGATGAGTCCTTGCGTACGAGCCTGCAAGGTACCAGCAAGCCTAACGTTCCACGTCCACAACTTCCCATGAATCTGTCTATCTCTGTAAAAGATATGGCAGTGGGGGCAAGCATGCAGGTAGCGCTTGATGACTCAGCAGTCATGGGTGCTCGTGTGGCTCAAGAGGATCAACCCTCGAACAGTACTGAAGTTGGTCTACAAGTAGCTGAATCTGTTACTGTGCAGCGGGTATCAGCAAGTGATACTATAGATCATATTTCGCGAATTATCAGTCCTCAATATGTGGACACGGAAAGACGCAACATGTCAAGGCTTATGGCGGTGCTATTGACAGCATTTGAAAACCCTAGTGATGCGTCTGTATATGCAGAAGAAAACATCCTCAAGTATAGCACTGCCATCAGCAATCTAGGCTCATCTAATAGCGATGCAAGTATGAAGGCTGCATTGCCCGCGCTGATCAGGCCCTATTCTGATGTGATTGTGCTCCTTATGGAGGGCTTATCGTCCTTTTTACATACAGGAAGATCGACAGCCCTCATACGCGCGGTTGTAGCGTCTAGAAAACATCCCGGATGGATGTGCTCTCCCGTGCTCAAGGTGTTAGCATCCGTGTTAGAAATCTTGTCCTTACATGTTGCAACGTGTGATACTACAGCTGGTTGCCTGGATAATCACTATTTCCGTACAGTCCACAGTGGAGGTGCATGGATTGTTTCGGAGTTAATAGTATTTCTGCGGTGTTCTCTGCAAAGCATGAACGTTATATCAGTAGATGATGCGCACCAGATAATGACGGCTATATTAACCTTTTCCTCGTGCGTATCGTCAGAGGTATCCCAGCGGTGGCGTAAGGAGCTACACGCGATTGTCTCCGCTGAGCCACAATTACAACGATACAGAGACCTCCAGGAAGCTTTGCCACGTGGTAAAGAAAGCAGTGACGGAGTTGCAATCGAACAGAGATGAATGAACAAGGCTGAGTGGATCACAAAATAAATTAATTGCTGATGGAGGGCCAGGGCAAGAGTAAGGCTAAAGCGGCGAAAGCGGCGAAGGGGGGCTCTGGCAAGGCCATCGTTCAGAAGGCAGAAGGAAAGGCCTTGAGGACAGAGCTCAAAGCTTTCGAATATGAGTATGAAACTCCAGTGGGGGAAAAGAAGAATATCAGCGGTGCATGGCCCAAGGCATACAATCCGTCTGTTATTGAGAAAAGCTGGTATGAGTGGTGGGAGGCTGCCGGCTTCTTCAGCCCGGATATGCAGAAGAACATCCGAAGCAAGGACTCACGCTGCAAATTCACCCTGCTGATCCCTCCACCGAATGTCACTGGGTCCCTACATATTGGCCACGCTCTCACTAATTCCATTCAAGACGCGCTTGTGCGGTGGTATCGCATGATGGGGTACAGGACGTTGTACCTCCCCGGGCTTGATCACGCTGGGATAGCAACGCAGTCTGTCGTTGAGCGCAATATTATGAAAACTGAGGGGAAAACACGACACGACCTTGGGCGAGAGCGGTTTTTGGAAAGAGCTTGGGCTTGGAAGGAGCAGTTCGGTGGGCGAATTCTGTCTCAGCTGCGAATTTTAGGCTCCAGCTTTGATTGGTCCCGGTCTGTCTTCACGCTGGACCCAGCTCGCAGTAGAGTACATAACGAGTCCTTCGTAAAGCTGTTCAATAGGGGTCTTATTTACCGTGATTCTCGCTTAGTTAACTGGGACTGCTCTCTGCAGACTGCAGTCAGCGATGTGGAAGTTGAGTACATCGACCTGAAGCTCCCACGACAGCTTTCCGTCCGAAATCACGATCCTGGGAAGAGCTATCCCTTTGGATACCTGTGGCGTTTTTCTTACAAGGTCATTCCGAGTTACCTTGCAGACAAGAGCGAAGCAGATCTCCTGACCGCTTTTCAGAGCGGTGAGCTGAAGTTCGCTTGTCAGGACTGTGCTAAGTTCTACACCTCTTCTATACTTCCACTTCTCGACAGCGATTCTATTGCAGAGGGTAGCCCGTCGCCTTATGAGCTATTACGCTTACATCAATGTGCGGATCCGGGGTGCTTATTTACGGCGGAGGAGTTAGTTGTAGCCACTACACGGCCTGAGACGATTATAGGAGACACTGCTGTTGCAGTTCATCCCCGAGACCATCGGTACACGGATCTCCATGGGAGGTGTCTTTTCCACCCTATTCTGTTAGGAAAGAAGGTGCCCATCGTGCTTGATGATGTTCTAGTTGACATGGAGTATGGTACTGGTTGTGTCAAGGTCACACCCGCTCACGATCCTAACGATTTTGAGTCTGGGCGTCGTAATAAGCTAGAGTATCTTCAGATATTTACTGACGATGGGAGAATTGTACAAATGATAGAAAGCACACACAACGGAATTACCTACCACTTACCAGCTCGCTTTGCAGGAGTAAAGCGCTTCGATGGGCGTTTGGAAATGCTTTCTTATCTTAAAGAAGCTGCGCTTTACAGAGGTCGTACCCCAAATCCAATGGTAATTGGAACATGTCAGAGGTCTGGTGACATTTTGGAACCTATGGTCAAACCACAGTGGTACCTGAACTGTGAACAGATGGCCCAACGGGCCCTTAATGCAGTCTATGCTCCGCCGTCGGAAGCAGAGCGGCTGCTCATTGTTCCCGAGATGCACAAGGACACCTGGAAGTCATATCTGGCTAATATAAGACCGTGGTGTATTTCTCGTCAACTGTGGTGGGGACACAGGATTCCGTGCTACAAGTTTTGGTTTGGAGACAATCCAGAGCCATCTGGCGACAAAACTGAGCACTGGGTGGCAGCATGTTCAGAGGAGGAGGCGCGGAGAATTATTACCAAGAAGCACTTGGACGTACAGGGTCAGCTCCATCTCAAGCAGGACGATGACGTAACCGACACGTGGTTTTCATCGGGGCTCTTCCCCTTCTCATGCTTTGCGGACAGTGAGCGAGACTTTTCCAGGTACTACCCCGGGTCTGTTCTGGAGACAGGTAACGATATCATCTTCTTCTGGGTGGCTCGGATGGTCATGCTCAGTCTCGAACTCTACAATGTCCTTCCTTTCAGGGAGGTGTACCTCCATGCCCTTGTTCGGGATGCTCACGGGGCAAAAATGTCGAAGTCTAAGGGTAACGTTGTTGATCCGATAGACGTGATCAAGGGAATTACTCTTCAAGAGATGGGAGATAAGGTGCGCGCCACAAACCTGCCACCAAAGGAGATTGAGCGTGCCCTCGAACTCCAGAGCAAGGATTTTCCGATTGGAATTCCAGAGTGCGGGACAGATGCGCTTCGGTTTGCATTGTGCGCGTATACTGGTCAAGGCCGATCTATCAACCTAGATGTTAACAAGATAGTCGCTTATAGGAATTTCTGCAATAAGATCTTCAACGCTGTTAAGTTTGGGTGCTACTTTAGTGGGATATGTGATGTGCTCGATGTGGACACTGGAGCTACAAACGCTTGTGGCCGGTTTTGGCAGAGCAACATCCGTCATTACGAAGATTTTAATGATTTCATCATGAGGGTTTATCGCACAACTCTATCCGCTCGTACGTTTAAAACTACAGCAGCTACTGTGGGCGAACTGGACCCCACAGCTGCTTACACTACCAATGATCCTAACGACATCTATACCCCGTGCACTCAGTCTGAAGATCATCAGTCAATTGTTGCAGCAAGATGGATTCTCTCGCGGCTTTACAATACAGTACGCACAGTGACGAAGAGCTTCCGCGAATTCCGAATCGCCGATGCATGCACTGCAATCTATACCTTCTGGTATGATGACCTATGCGATGTCTTTTTGGAACTTGTTAAACCTATAATTGCGTCGATGTCCGCGGAACCAAAGCGCCTTGATGCGCACGCAGAGATCATGCGGATGGTCTACTTCTGTTGCATCGATCAAGGTCTCCGTCTCCTGCACCCGTTTATGCCATTCTTGTCAGAGGAGCTCTTTCAACACCTTCCTCGCTGGTCCAAGGAGGAGGGCCTTGAAACACTGATGTACGCAGAGTATCCTACCAGCTACGGTGCCCACCACTTCGTCACCTTTGGATCAAAGCATGAGCTACTAGGTGAGGAGCTATCTAGGGACGAGCAGAAGAAGGTGGAGGGCACAAGCATTTACAGACTGTCTTCAGTCCTACGTGACCGTGCTGCAGAGGAGATGGTTGCTCACCTCAAGCCGTTGATGACTGCTGCAAGGGCGCTTCGGGGCCAGTATAACATCAAGCCATCGTCAACTCCTCGCTATTACATTGCATGTGACAAGAGTGACGAGCACTATAAGCACATCATGGACGGGTACTATGTGATTAAGACCCTGTGCAATATGAGGCAGCTGGACATCGTCTCCCCTAAGGTCAAGTTCTCTAACTGTGGGTGCACCGTGTTATCGGCAACGCTCCTTATTTACATGGACCTTCGCGGTCTTATTGATGTGGAGCAAGAGCTCTCAAAGGTCAGCAAGGAGATGGAGCAGATCCGCACGCAGATTGAGAAGCTGGACAAGCTAATGAAGGGGTCAAATTACGACCGAATGCCAGAGCACTTGAGGAAGCAAAATGACGAAAAGATGGCCGGCTTCTTGGCCAAGTTACTACAGCTGGAGGAGCTTGCAGCAAGCTACCAGGCTATGAAGGAGGTTGAGTAACGTTGAGTAAATACCATGGGTAAAAATGAAGGCCCTCTTTTACATAGGTTTGTGCTGTGCAATGGCGTCTGGTGGCCTCAGTATCACTGTCTTAGCAGATATACACCTGGACGAGAGATACATAGAGACAGGCTCCCAAGAGGTTTTCTGCAGAGAAAATCAGGACAGACCAGAGGCAAAGTACTCTCTTCCAGGATGTGATTCATCTGAAAGCCTTGTTGATGCAGCATTAGCCAGCCTTCAAAAGGAAGGGCCTTATAATGTGATGGTTGTCCTTGGAGACATCGGGCCCCACTCTTCGGAGTCTCCAGAGATGACCCAGCGAGCTATTAAAGCAATCGCTGATAAGCTTAGGCGCCTCTTCATAAACAAACCTCCCGAGCAGGAGATGATCATTCTTCCTGTGATAGGAAACAACGACGTCTTTCCTACCTACGCTGTACCTACAGAGGATGGGGACCCCCAGTTACTATTTGTGGCAGACCAGTTCAAAGACCTGATGACCACTGAGGGGTACAGACAGTTTCAAAGACGGGGGTATTACAGTGTCCCTCTTTCTAAACATCGAGTAACTTTCCTTGTTATTAATGCTAATTACTACAGTGTACGTCATAGAGAGCTAGGCGAGGACCCGGCCGATCAGTTTAAGTGGGTAGAGAACCAGATGATAGAGGCAAAAGCCAAGGGGTACCGTGTAATCCTTATCAGCCACATTCCATTTGGTGTCAATGTATATGACGAAAGCGAGGCCCTTCATTCACAATACACTGATCGTATTAGGTCCATTCTGCGAAGATATGCATCGACTGTTTTGGCTTGCTTGTATGGGCATTACCACAGTGCCTACCCACTGGTTCTATCAGCAGGGGAGGAGCCATTAGTCCCCATGTTTATCTGCCCATCAATCGCACCTAGCAACTACAACAATCCTGGATATTATGTTTTCCACATATCACCGCTCCACGAGGTAGACTACGATCATTATGCGCTTAATATAGAAGCTGCCAATATGCAGCATAGAGAAATGCACAATAGTACAGAATTGGCGTCCTTTGATTGTCTGTATAGGTTTTCTCAGCGCTATCGGCCTTGGTTGGGACTAAGGGCTTTGCCAACAGCACAAAACATTGCACATTTATATGAACACATGCTCAATGACGACTTTGTTTGGTATCAGGTTCGCGCCGCCACTACATCTATGCTGTCAGAGCGGAGACTAGACTTTCTACAAATGGCAGTGGACAAAGCGTTCATGGACGCGTATAACCTTAGCAACTCCAACTGAAGACAATTGGAGACTGAACTAAAATCCGAAGTATTCAGCCGCAACACGTTGTATTTCACAGACACTTGCATCTGAGCCTTTCAATGACATGATTGCATCCAGAGGTGAACTGCCATTTTCTAAACAGAGTGTATGCTCTAGTGGAAGCAAAATCCTAACAAATGCAGGCTTACGTAACTCGATCGCTAAAATAAGCGCTGTCTTACCGTGCTTATCCCGAACCCCGTGCTGTATTGGTAATAGGGCCCATGCACGGGCTAGATCACCACTTACCACAGCTTGCATGAGCTCGGTGGTTCTAGAACCTGTGTTTGTGATGTCTACGTTAGTCACATCTGGGCACTCATAAGGTGCCAAGATTTCGGCGATACGTATGTGTCCTTTCTCCAGTGCGTGAACAAGTGCGGTCTTTCCACTGCTGTCTACAAGACCGGCCTCTCCATGAATTAGATATTCCACTGCAAATAGCCTATTATAGATTGCTGCAAACATGAGTGCGCTTAGGCCGTCATCAGTAACTAAACAGAGTAGACTAAGATGCATACCTATCGCACGGGCGTCCCCATCGACTACAGCTTGCATGAGTTTTGTGAGTCCAGTGCGCTCTGTGCACTGACTTTTTAGTTGCAGTGTTCTACTAGCAGTGCGACTCTTTGCTCTGGTTATTGTTTGGCGCAGTAACGATGCATTTCTTGTCGGAGAAGGCGCCCTAGTGCTTTTGCTCGACTCATCGGATTGCGGTAGTTGCTGTGCCAACGACGGCCTTCGGGGAGGTACAGAGGGAATAATTATTGGAAGGAGCGTGTCTGTTTCCTGTCCTAACCTTGTCTGAGAGCTCTCAGAGGGCCTTGCTGATGCCATTGTTATTACTGTAGGGGTTTTAGATCTAGTTGTTGCTTTTAGCTCATTGCGGAAAAAGGTGAGCTCTTGTGTAGCTGTCTGCAGCTGGGACTTGAGTGCAGTGACTTCTAGCTCCAAGACTTTTATAAGTTTAGCTGTCTCAGTCGTGATGTTACCTTTATTGATCTTTTTAGTATAATGGTCTGCAAAGAACATAATTGCGTTATCTCTTTCAGCGATTGTTTTGGTCATGGTGTCTATTTCCATTTGCATAGCTGCATGTTCAAGTTCGAGCTTAGCCAGTGCTTCCACATAATACTTTTGGTCTTCATTGTTGTCCTCTGTGCTGTCAGAAACATTTAGTAAGTCTCCTATTATCATATCTGGTGGTTTTTGAACATGTGAGAAGGCCTTTTTCTTGGAGCTAACTGTCTCTGCCGAGACAGATTTAAGAAGGGCCTCTAGCTCTCGCCGGAGGTCATTAATGACTTGGTCCTTTTGTGCGAGCATCTCTTCGTGCTGTTGTCTCGTTGCTTGCTCTTCTGTAGTCTTGGTAGAACAAGGGGACTGTACGAGCTGTGGATAGAGAGTATTGGGGGACACATATAATAATGCAACAAGCCTCTCAATACAAGAATCTTTTGCGTGGAGCAAGCCTGAGTAGTCAGCAGGTTTTAGTGGAGGTTTTAAAGGCTGGAGAGTGGCAAGAGATGAGGATCTGGTAGGAGGATGAAGAGTTACTGAGAGTGGAGGATTGGGCGGATTAGGAACGGGGATCCTCCCTGTCCCACTCATTGGATTGATTTTTGAGCAGCTGGAGCTCCTCTTCAAGCTCTTATTGAGATCGTTTGTTCCGCTCTCATTAAAAAGCGTCCGTGCAAGAAGCTCAGTTTGGGCAGTGTAGCCAGAAAACTCCGCTTTGAAGGCTGTCATTTGCTGCTTTATCTCTCTGATTACATCGCACGACCGTAAGGTCTGATCGAACAAGTCTTCAAGCCGGATATCTCGTTCGGTCCTTCTATCAGAAATGAATCCCTGCTGCTGAATGTCGACAAGAACCTTTTTATGTATTACTATTTTATCTCTTAGGGTCTTAATTTCCTGTGTGACCTCGTCAATGAGCCCTATAAGTTCAACTTCTTTTAGAATTTTTGCATCCAGTTCTTTGCATAACTTGGCTTCTCGCTTGCTCTGAGATTGTGGCTTAATGTCAACTTCAAACAGAAGCTTCTGTAGCCGGTCAATCTCCAAATCCTTTGTTCGTAAAAGGGAGCCATAGCTACAATCTTCTAACATCTCGTGTGGCACCTTACTTTGGATGACTCTTTGAGTGGAAGCTTCAGGGAGTGCCATAGTACTAATCAGATCCGTCTCCACACAAGCATCAACCCTTCTGCTCGCAGAGTCTGGAACCAGAGATACACAGAGATCAATAAGCCGGTCGATAAACTCGTTCTTTGAAGTGAGTAAACCATCAGAAATTACTTTAGAAAAGCAGGTGTGTTCTGAATAACAAGATGTGCAGGCATCGATCATGGCAAAGCTATCCGTCATTAGGGTAGAGCGCCGCAGAGTCAAAGCTTCTAATTGGCTTTGCAGATAGCGTATCTCAGTATCCTTGCGTTCAAGGAGGGGGAGAATTGCACTAGAAGAGTGTGTAAGTCCCCCTTTTCTACCAATCTTGCTTCCACACATGCCAGATTTAGATCGTTGATTTGTTTTCAGTAGCTCATATGGAAATGAATCCTTAGATGCCAGTTGTGATTGGACCGAAAGAAACC
This sequence comes from Giardia duodenalis, assembly GCF_000002435.2. NCBI lineage: Eukaryota > Fornicata > Diplomonadida > Hexamitidae > Giardia > Giardia duodenalis. The sequence continues at coordinate 1,516,803 of NC_051860.1, forward strand.
CTTCAGGAATTTCATCACGGCTCCTCTCCATAAGCAAGGGATTTATCTCTTGATGATCTGGTTGCCCTTGCAGTTCAGAAGGCTTTGCGCTTACGAACTTTGAGTCATGTGCATGCTTTTGCTTTTGTTTCTTATCTGCTTTTAGTGCCTTAGTAAGCCCTTTATCTTTAGTAGCTTTCTTTCGCGTTGGAGTTTGCTCAGGTATTTGGCTAGCTAAATTTGCATCTGGGGTTGGGGCTTTATCAACCAACTTCGCAATAGCATTGATAGTCTCATCAAATTCTGGATCAGAAGCACTGTCCGGTACACTCCTTTGACGCTCTACCGTTATGGTACTATAATCCAGGTCATCCAAAGCCACCCTAGGACTTTGAACACCTTGAGCGGGCAACATTAAAGACTGCATGGTGAACTCTGTGGTTAGAGCAGGCCCATCTGTGTCCTTACCAGTTCCACAAGCTTGTGGATCAACATCTCCTGTGTCAAAGTATCGCACAACGGCATGATGGCCCTCGGTTTCCGCAAGCGTACGACTATAGATGCGCTCTTGCTTCGACGGTTTATACTGAGTTACTATTTCAACGACACATCTTAAATTTCCTGTCATAGAAGCGTAGTCAAGTGCATTCAAGTCGTGGTCGTCCGTCACTAGAGAAAAGTAATGTCGCAGTGTGACAAGGGCGTCATAGCTACCCACCTGGGCTGCAATCATATAAGCATCACGTTTGTCCGGTAAAATTATGTCTGCTTCGAGGGGAGCTAAGAGGCTACACAAATCCGCTGAGTTATTCAGCGCAGCCATGATGAGAGCTGTACAACCCTCATTATTTACCATCCCCACTTCATAGTCTATTAGGAGCCGCACAATCTCAGCATTTTTCATTTGCACAGCATATTGTAAGCCCGTTTCACCAAAATCACCACAAACACCTGCACACTCAGGTAGGAGGCGCTCTACCTCGCTTATGTCACCGCTCTGAATGGCACGAAACCACGTTCTAACCTTATTATCCCTACTCATCAAACAAATTTATCATAAACCGATTCACTTTTAGACGGATCTGCTAGACAGAAGAGAGCTGAGAATATAGTGGGATGGCAGGTCCTTGGAGACGTAGAATAGTGCATCGTTCCCTTGGTTGTCCCGGATCTCTTTCTCTACTAGAAGAAGTCGCGCACAGGCTACATGCCCAGCTTCACATGCATACATAAGAGCTGTCCTTCCTTCGGAGTCCTGTAACTTAGCTTGTAACCCAAGAAGATTGAACACTATGTATACATCTCCGTGGGCAGCAGCAGTCATTAGTTCCGTTCTGCGGTTTCCCTCAGATGAATAGACAGAGATATCTAGACCTTCCCAATTCAAGAGAAGGGTTGCAACTTTCAGATGATCGAGTTGGAGCGCTATATCTATTGCGCGTTTGCCATCTGAACGTGTCTTTCCTGCTTCAAACTCTGCCAGGTACTTAACAGCGGCAGGCACATTGTACTCAGCTGCCAGCATAAGAGCAGTCGTCCCGTTCTCCAGAGAGTATCCAATTTGCTGTAAGTTTGCGCCGATTGCCCTCATGTTGCCGGTCATGATGGCCTCCATCAAGGCAGTCGGATTTTTCAGAGGCTCGTGTGCAGATTGCTCACTGCTTCTAAGGATTGCTGTCACAATTGGAGCAACAGATGGTTTAATTAGACCAATTGAAAGCTGATCAAGAGGAGACGATGCTGCCACAGGGAATGCATCGAAGGAGTTACTCGATGGGATCTTCTCGTCGCCTGAAGATGTCCTAAGAACTGAAGCTGATCTATATTCAGAGAGGGGATGTGACCTGGGCAGAAATACAGATGCTGGCCGTTGAGAAGATGACGCCCGAGATGCACCTGTTGCATGAACCTCGGCCATCAGCTGAGTGACCTGCCCATCTGCCTGGGCCAGCTGTTCAGTCAGACTCAGAATCTTTCCCTCAAGAAGAGAAACAGTCGGGTCGCCACTCTCTGCTGTAGGGTGCTTCTTAATATAATGGTCTGCAATTGTTGAAATAACGTTATTTTGGATTGAAATAGATAGATTAAGAATGTCAACCTCATTTGATAGCGCTACGTTTTCAATGACCAAGGAGTCTATGTCCTCAGACGGATGAGGACGTTGATCTAGAGAGTTTTTAGCTGCATCGTTGTCTAGGCTGCGATCTGCCATCAGCATAAGTAAATTCTGAAGCCTACCTATCTCAGCATCTTTAGCTAGCAATATATTTGACGCGTAGTGGAGTACAACGGGCTTTCCTGAAAGAGGGGATGGTTCATGGAGCTGCTCGGTGGGTAAAGACTCGAACGCATCAGCACTATCACTAGGTTCTGGAGTTGCGTGTCGCGAAATTACATGCGCATCTTTAGAAGAAGAAGAAGGAGGAGGAGGGTATCTAATTGAGCTCTTAGGACGATCCGTACGTTCAAGTGCTTCCTCTCTCTCCTCTAAAAGATCAGTCGCCTTGGCAAGGGCTTCCTTTGTCTGGGCCAGCTCGGCACGAAGGTCACGTTCTAGTTCATCATATATATCATAGCACACTGGATCCGGAAGACGCGAGACCATACCATCCTGTGTTTCAGCCTCAAGGGCCTTCTGCAGCGATACTACTTGCATGGCCAATGCCTCCTCACGAGCAACATACTCCTGAACTACATTATCCAACATGTCATAGATGCCAGAAATCTTCTCAACAGTGTACTCTGCAAGCCTTTTGGAGACCTCATGAGCTGCAACTTCGTATGAGAGGAAGCCAGGAGGGTCTTGGAGAGGTTCAACCAGAAGGTCTATGGACACAGATGCATCTACCACATGCGTGGATACAGGGGCTATAGCACTAATGGTATTGGCTGTTGACTCACGCTGCACGGTGTTAGTATTAATATTTTCTAACAGAGTTATAAGCCTCTCAATCTCGTCGTCCTTTTTGGCTAATATTTGAGAGTATTCGCGGCTAGAGGCTTGAGCTAGTAGTAGCTGTGTTGCCTGTAGTTGTGCCTCACGTTGCTCGCCAACGGTTCTTAGTTTGTCATTCTCTGACGTAAGGACTCTAAGTCTGCCTTCTACTTCCGCGATAGAGTTATCACGAGTTTCCATTGTGCTCTCAATTGTTCTGAGCTTCTCTTGCGTTTCCCGAAGAATATCCATGTCGTCACCATATGTTTGTACTTCTTTAAGTAGAGCACTGTTATCTGCTGTTAAACGTCTGATTTCGGCCTTGAGCTTATCTATTTCCAATTCTTGTTCGTTGGCAGCGAGCGTCAGTAGCCTGACCTTCTCTTTCTGGGCGGTAAGTTCATTGGTGGCGTCGGAAGCTGGCAAAGCGAGAGACAGTTGCTCCTCTCTTAGGGATCTAAGACGGAGAATCTCCTCATCCCTTTCTTGAATGGCAAGTTTCAAAGCGTCGATTTCTGCCTGTTCCGTGTTGATCAGATTGCCTTGATGAAATTGAGAGTTTTGAAGAGATGTGGACCGACACCTGCCAAACGCAGCTCGGCTTTTGGCTAAGCTGGTCGTGGAATGAACCATACTCGACGGGGTAGTTGCCCTGGACACACTTTTCTTGCTAGACCTAGTGCTTCGACTATCGGTAAGTTTAATGACTTCACTTTCTCCATCGAGATTGGGGCTGCCATTGAGAACTGCTGGTTGTTCTTGTGCTATGTTAACTGAGTATGCGCTGATAATATACTTCAAACGATCTATTTCTTCATTTTTCTCCAGTAGTTCTGCTTGCAATGATGTGATAGTAGCGTCCTTAGTTTGAAGCATATCCAAGGACGCTTGCTGTGGAAGAGAAACTCCACCAGCACCAATCTGGACCCCTAAAATTGCGTTCAGTCTAGCTGTGGAGCTCTGCCCATCATCTGCATATGCACTGTCATGAGCATCTAGTACAACTGAGGCTGGCGGTGTAGCGATTCTGGCAACAACATCGCATAGTACTGGAGAGTCTTCTTTCATATCATTGAACACAAAAGCAAGGCATTCCTGATCTGCATTTTTAGTGGCGGACCTCTGCAGGCGCTCCTTGAGGTGAGTATTTTCAGCGACCAGCCGTTCATTCGTTGCCTTCAATTGCTCTAGTAGCTTTTTCATATTAGTAGCGTCATCATATAACGGGGGCGAAGTACATTTGTTCGACTCTCGCGTCAACTTTTCTAACCGATCGTTGTCTGCTTCTAGACCACGAACTCGCTCTGCCAGAAGCAGGACCTCGTTGGTTAGCCGAACATTTTCATCTGCAAGATCTTGAGGAATGCGCTTGCTTGAAGCAACAGGGGTCGCTGCTCTACTACGATCCTTTTTCTTCAATCTCCCCAGCGAGAGACTTCTCTTCGAGTTTGTCATGGTGTTGCCCATACTACCCATGCTTGCTTTTAGATCGTCTAACTCTTGGGTCTTAGTCTCCAGTTCGTCAAGCAACAATTGTATCTGTTTTGGTGACGTTTGTGAATGATCAAGATTGCCTGGATCTAAGTCAGGCATAGAGTTTATCACCTCACGGAGCCGCTCTATTTCTGCGTCTTTATCAGCAAGTAGTGAGATTAACTCACGTGTAGAGGAGATGGTATCCACAACGTCTTCCATAGTAGAAGCACACAGGCTTTCTGACAGGCCCTTTACTCCTACCCTAGAATTGGCAAGAATCTTACAAAGCTTTGAGTCGTCATGTTGCGGCCTTTCGCTAAGCTCCTTCTTAAGCGTCTCGTTCTCCTTCAGTAGATCCTCCACCTCATGTTCTAAGGCCTTTATTTTATCGGTCAGTGAATCTATTGCAGCAGGAACAGGCATCTGCACCCTGTGTAGTTCTGTTGCATCCAAGAGCTCCTGAAGCTCGTTAATTTTGGCGGCCTGTTCCGCAATTACTTTGTTCATAAGCTCTTCCTTGTTAGTTTCGAGGGTCTTTGGGGTGATCGTGCCATCCGTTTCAACTCTAGCCAGCTGTTCTCTGAGAAGATGTATCTCTTTGTCACGCTCAGCAAGTTGGATGATTGTGTTCTTGCGGTATGCATCAAAGCTAGAAGATGACCGAGTGGTAGCATCCTTGCGCACAGATTTACCACGCCCAAAGAGCGAGGACGTGCTCAGTCTGTTTGAATTGCGACTCTTGACACTGGACTCTGCCTTCATTTCTTGATATCCTACTGTGGCCTGTAGGTCGCTAACTCCTCGAGACTGATATTCGGAGATAAGCTCCTGAAGCATGGCGATAGTATTGTTCTTCTCGTCTATTATCTTGTCGAACTCTTCCGTAGTAACTATGGAGCAAGAGATAGGAGCGTCTTGCAAATCACCCAAATACTTCCTGTTTTGTCTACTAAATACATTTTCCGAGGGATCTGCGGTGCTTCTTTTTGGCCCGCACATCGGAGGTGTTCTCGGTCTGGACTTGTCCTTTAGCATGGCGGTGACCGACTTGGACCGACGCCGAGGCTTCTTAGCGCTCGAAGGCCGCAAAAACTCTAAATCCTCATATACTAAAATATCCGTGTTCTTCTGATTCTCTTCTTGAATATAGGGCTCATCAGATAGATGCTTCTGTCCGGTTTGTGCCATTTGCAACATGTGTTGGAGATTCATGTTTTCCTGAACGGATAGTGCATACGCATCTTCCAGATGTCTGATCCTTTCCGTTAACTCGGCCATTGCTGATTCATTATCTAGACACGATAAAGCGTAATTGCCAATGGCTGGAGACGTACCAAACCCAATTGGTGATGTGGCCGTGGCAGTAGCAGCGGGCTCTGTTGTGGGCAAACAATAAGGATAGTTTGCCTGCTGGAGCTTTAGATTCTCCATCTGCAATGTTATTATCTCATTTTCTTTAATCTGCATAGAGTTGGTGAGCTCTGTGATCTTGTGCCTTAGCATGCTCACTGTCTGTCCATGCCTGTCGTTGAAGTCGGTGACAGAGGAGGTTACTGACCCGACATACGACGTAGTCATCTGGGAAGCTGTTAGAGGGTTTTGCTGAGGAGTCCGCATGGGACTCGGAGATGACTCAGCGGCATAAACAGAGGTTTTGGTCTGAGGTTGAGTTGTGGACGGACGGTGTTTAGATGGAACAAATGCGTGTACGTTAGATGTGCGGCGTGCATTATTTTTAAAAGAAACCAGGGCACGTTCAATCTCTAAAAATCTATTCTCTGAGGCCACGTTAATAGCATATTTGAGCTCGATGTTAGATATTCGCTGTGAGGACAGTATAATATTGACGCAGTCTAGATGACCCGAATTAACAGCATAGTCCAGGGCGTTGAGCCGCGCCTTATCCTGTCGCAACTTAAAGTTCTTCGTCATCATCAGAAGCGCCGCTGCGGCTCCAACTTGTGCTGCTAGCATGTACGAGTCTCTACCATCGTCGAGAGTGATGTCCTTCTCCAGGGGCGCCAAAACCTCACACAGGCCCGGATTGTTGGAAAGAGCAGCGACCATGAGAGCCGTGTAACCAGATGTACTAACTAGTCCAGCCTCATACGGGATTAGTATGTGGGCCATTTTTAAGTTCCCAGCGCGACACGCCTGAATGAGAGCAGTATCTCCATCAATGTTAACGTATCCTTTAAAGCTTTCAACAAGAGAGCGTACGGTTTCTTGGTCTCCTTGCGCAACAGCGTGGAACCACGCTGCCTCGGAAGGTGATTGAAACATCCCTATCTCTTTACTAAAATTTTATGGAGCTTGTGATAGAACCAGTTAAGCAGCATAGGCGCCAAACTCTGTCCACCCAGGTACGTGAGGGCAGGCAACAAGCAGAGGAGAAAGCCCGTTGTGTAGATAAGCAAACTGTCGACTGGAGCAACAAATCCTTTGCAACAATTCGATTGCCAGAGCAAAAAACCACTAAGTACGAGGATTGCTGGAGTTCGTTTTCTGATACGTATACTGACATTGTGACGTCTGAATTCATAGAGCAAATCGAGAAACAAACTAAAGAACAAATCCGGATTAATGAACTCCCAAGGCAAAGCACTACACCTACAGTCGTCAACATAAATCCACCTTCACCAGAGCGGTCAACTGTCAATCAGAGAGCCTTCAAAAAATTAGCACAACCCCGAACGTATCGAAAAGGATATCTGCCAACCAGTACAGTATTGTCTCCGACATTTGCATTTTGCAATAGAAGATACCTAGAGCACAGTCTCTCAAAGAACACAGAATCACCAAAATCAGAGAAGAAACGTGCGGAGATTATGTCCTGCAAACGATTAGCTCATTCAACGGATATAGCCATTCACTGGCATAAATATGGCGAGCATACAGAGTCAGTTCTTCATATAAACGCTTTTAGCCATTACGCAGAGCCACGTAAGGCGTCTTATGCTACAGGGACCATAGAGAAATCCGAGAAAGCTCTGGAATAGCGATCAATGGGGCTCGCGGGTGGAATGCAATGCACTGAGGTTCTGTCTGTATGGGCGCTTTGTATGACATTTCACCTAGACACACTCCTGAAACATGTCCAAAAGTGATGTTATACGTGAGAATATTCGCTGATTCTGTGTTACCAGGGCTCAAGGGCGTATCTTCTACGCACGAAAATAGCCCAGTATTGTGAAAGTTAACTGTCCTGGAGCTGGGTATAGAGTACTGCTTCAGTACAGTATCGGTGGCAGTGTCCTTGGACAAGAGTCTGCCAGATGCCGTTGACAAGAAAAGGGTATTGTCATACAATGCACCACCATTGATGACCTCCGGGACCTTACCGGTCATAACTGAATTATTGCTTCTGGCATCAAATATGGAGTATTCTTTAGATCCATATGTCAGCACTCCACAGCTCAATATGCCTGAGCACAAAGGTACTACATTATCGACAAGGTGGGCAGGCCTAAGTGTCAGGTACTTGGACTCGTGCATGAGATCTATGTAGCTGACCTCTGTCCCGCCCCGAATGGCAGTCACAATGTGTGGTGCTGTGGTGTGCATCTCTAGAAGGTCTGAATGTCCTCTAAGGATGGGGATGTTATTGGGCAGCACGGGGGTGTATGTCCACTCACCAACTCGCCTGGCAGATCCAGGTTCGTCTGGCTTCTTCTTTTCATGGAATAACGCGTTGCATATCTTGCTACGGGCGATAATGTATTGCTTCTTATGATGATTAAGAACAATATCAGGAGAGCTCATGTCTGCATTGAACTTATGTCTATAAAACTCGGCTATTGCATATGGACACTTTTGCAGCCTTGTAGACGAGTATAGTGGCTCTGAAGAAGGTGTTCCTACGTTGAACGCGGACGTGTGTCTGCAAAGAGACGTGTCATGATAGTTTGTAAGAATTCTAACGGTACAATCTGCTGCAGCAATAGCCACCACGCTATGAGGAGTATGCTGGTTCAGAAGGACTATGTCTCCAAGCCAAGCAGATCTATTTTCCATAGAATATGGGCTTCTTTGCTCTCTGATGAGCTCGGTCATCTTAGAGTATGCGCTAGTCTTATTCTCCAGTGGCACAGCCTCTTCGTCATCGTCCATGTCTGGGAAAAGCTTTCTTAGTAGCTTCGGATCAAAGTCTCTTGCCGAAGCAGAGCCTTGCTTGTATAAAATCTTCAGCAGTTGTGAAGAGAAGCTTTTCAGGACACTATAGTCTAACGACCTTGATGTATTGAGAATGCAGCAGTGGGGACACTCAAGAGATGCTGCATCTGCTTCGAGCATATTAGCTAAGATAATTGGCTCAAGGGCTGTGCAATTATCCGTCGCCCAGTTCATCATATTATACGCTTGCGGACCTTGTGGGAAAGCAAGCATTGGGGTATGCAGGTGGCCTGATATTATCCCCCCGCCGGGCCAAGACGTAGGCTGGACGTCCAATATTAGATCAAGTGGTAGCTTATTCAAGAGCTCTCCGGTCGTGGTGTTCCAAACGCAACAGGTAGATCCGTTATTCGTAAGCAGAATCGTCTCATTTCGATGAAATACAGCACTTTTAATTGCGCCAGTGCAATGAGAAATAGAGTTGACCTTTTTTAACAATAGGGCTGACTTTTCTGAGCAGCGTGCCCCTCCACTGGATTTGTATTCTGCGAAATAGAACGCCCCGTTATCACCTACTCGCCTCTTTAGAACGTCACGTACTTCACGTGCCTTCTTCACAGGAGCAAATCTAGAGCTAAGGTGATCTCTTTGCTCGGGATACATTGTGTGAAGTTGTCTTAGAAGATCAACTTCAGTCATAGCAGTGCAGCTGTTATTGCTTTCCGCATCTGGGAAACTCGTTCGCGAGGTTGCCTGAGAGGGAGCATTTATCTGCCTCAAACTAATCATTGGAATAGTTTCGCTGCCTATGCTGTGCGCAGAATCAACTTTTGGAAGCATCTCCATTACAAATAACCCCTCCGGGACAGACTCTGTGGCCAACTTTATAATGGTGTTGTCTGCTCCTTCTCCGGGCTTTAGTTCCTGTGCATTGCTTTGACTGTTGGGCGAGGACTTTGGAAGTATCTGAAAGGAGCCATCACTGTTTATTGTTAATGGCTGAATGTTGGAGCTAATTGACTTCTGAGATAGAAGAGCTGATTTCATCCCTATCTGGTTGTCAGATAGCTTTAAGAATCGAACCTTGCTTAGACTCTCAGATAACCGATCATAGTCAATATCATTGATTGTAGCAGTGATTCTATTATGCATCTCCATTAGAAAGTTGTTCCTAGTCCATATAAGTGAAGAGTTGTTATCAGTTGTAAAAAGCGATGTCCTATTTTGTTGGGTGTAACGTAGAATAGGAGATTGCTCTATGCTATTAAGAGATATCATAAGGTAGTTTGAGAAATCAAAGAACAAGGCGTGTAGAGCGAGAGAACATACGTATGGAACGAGGTAACCAAAATAAATCTCCTCCATAGGAACTATTAGTTCGTCTCCAAAGTATGCCTGCGATATCTCACAATACGCCAACGATTCAAGATATGGGAATGGTGATGCAGCCGTTTGCAATTTGAACCGAACAAAGTCGTGTGAAGGCAAAGTGGCACTGGTAGATGCGGTTTTCAAGGGTGAGCCAGAGGATTTGCTTTTCAATTCCTTGATGTTTCTTTTCGCTGGTGATGTACTAGTTGAGCTCCTATCTGCTCTGTTGACCTTTTCGTTATCCTGCATAATTCGTACTCCCAGAGGATTAACATCCCTTGTAATAGTAAACCTTGTAATAGTAAATCTAGAGGAGCTGGTAGGAAACTGGAGGTTGCTCCTGCTCCATATGCGCATAGCGTCCATACAGTATGTGAGGAGAGGACTAGCCATCGCTGCATTGCGACAGAAATGGCAATAGTGGTCTATCACATGCATGCGTTCAAATTTGTCCACCTGGTGTTGCAAGTCATTGAAGTCAGCCTTGCCGGTGCTCTTTGCCAATTCCTCAAAAAGTTGTATGGGACGGACAAAAAGATTGCCTTTTTTATTATCCCAAGAAGAATATTTTTCACTTTTTAAAAGGTCATGGTCTCTCAGCGTTTGGATTTTAGAAAAGGATGCGATGTCATTTCCCAGATAACTGGTATTTTTTCGGCGTTGTGACATCAGTGAAAACACATTCGACTTATCACTGCTTAAGGTATTGAGATGCTCCTGTTCTCGTGAAACTGTGGGTCCAAGTCCACTTCCAGTAAATACTACGGGCGTGGACGGAGAAAGACGCCGTATATCGCTACGGTTTGTTTTCACAGCGCATAGGTATCCTTCACAAATGCTTGGCATGTAAGAGCTGAATGATACTCCATGAATGCTCGCGTGGAGAACAGAGTATTCTCTTGGTGGTACTCCTGGAGGAAGAACCTCTGTTACCAGCATAGTTTCTAGTTGTGGCGTAGATTGCGTTTCGGGCGCTTCTGGCTTCAGAGTAGTCTTTCTCTTGCTGCAGCTTTTAAGATAGGTGAGAACAAAGTGAAAGTAAGAGCGTAAACGAGCATGGTCGAATTCTGAGAGTTTTCTTACTTCAAGATCAAACAGGGATGGCCACGGGCTCTGAACGGCGTCTTTCTCTTGAGATATTGCGGCAGGTGAAGAGATATTCTCAGTGCTATTGAAAATGCGTTCCTTTCTGATAATCCTTTCTTCCATATTCATAGAATTAAATTGCAGAGGATCCAGCATAACGGATACAGAATGCTGATAGTGTATCGATGTCGAGGAAATCATTTCTGAACGACTACTACTGCTACATTGCCCAATAGATAGCCTAGGCGATCCTGCAAGGTCCTTAACCTTATCAAGAGATAGTAGAGATAGAGAAACCTGTGGGTTAAAGTCCAGACACTTTGTACTTGACGGAGAGATGACATAATCCCGCAAGAAAAATGGCAGGCTGGCAAGGGCAGATCGCCCACAAGGACAGCATGCATCGTGCATTCTATAATAGCTGGCTCCACGATCATTGATGGATAGGAGTGAATGTACAGGACACATCTTCATTGACCGGTGAACTTTCTGCGCCGCGACAGAAGCAGCAGCCTCTATGTTAAAACATATAGAGGGAAAACGAATGCTGTTTCTGGAGAGAGTAAGAATAACAGATGCACAATTGTAAATCGACGCCACTATCTGAGGCATGCAAATGCGGATTGCCAGCTCTAGCCACACGGCATCTAGCTGTTGTAGTAATAAGAACTTCTCTTTGAAAAACTCCAATTCGTGCATATTACACTCGGTTACATCTGATGTGTCCTTTGATTCTGGCTCAGTAGCAACTAATGTATTATTAATGTCACTTATAGAAATGTCAGATTGATCTGAGTTGCTATCAAAATTGAATGCTTTCCGTTGTTTTATAGAAGTCGTTACAAAGGAATTCTCAGACGTTTCAGCGCTTTCCGTCGTTCCTGCCGGATATGATTTTGCAGATTGAGAGGTTCCAGGGTTCTTGGAAAATTGGCTCATAGACAGACCTTGTGCTTCGGTTGTTTTCAAGGTGATTGCAGCAGTATCTATGCAGACTCCATTAATCTTAACGCTAGTTAGAGGTGATGACTCCAAGTGGTTATAACACGCTGAGGAAGAGCGCAGAGCTGCGGCTAGGATATGTTTGATCTGTTTCTCTGAGAGATTGCGAACAAGACTGAGCTTCTGTATAATTAGCCTAACTCGCTGCATGCTCCTATCATTAAATACTTCCCTAACAGCGTTTAATATCTCAGCCTCTGTACTAAGCCTATTAGCAGAAAATCTTTTTTCAAGGTAATCCTTGCAATTGATGTGGAAGAAGTCATTTGTCATCGGCGTTGTTTGCAATAACAAGCACAGAGCGAGAGACGACACTCCATCAAAGAGATGCCGTGCTCTAATGGAGATAATCGACACAGGATCATACATTGCTTGCTTAAGTGTGCTATATGTAGTGTGAATAATAGGGTTGACTTGATGAGTCTGGAATCCGTTAAATATCTTCACATATGCGTTAGAATACATATCATATGCCACTATTAAGTCACTTGTTGCTAGAGCAAGGAAACTTTGAAAGTACAGGGGGATAACACGCGCAATGCAGCATAGGGCTTCATGTCTGACTAAAGGACTTACGTCATATATGCAGAGCTTAGAAATATTGAGTATAATATCTGGGGGATTCAAGTTGATGCTCTTATCAGACCCTGCCAAAAAGCTTTCGTTCCAAGTTTCTGACTCCGAGTCGCCCGGATAAAATACATCAACAACCCGATGACAGGCAATGATTGAAATCAAATCCACAACAGGTAGAGACGAGGTGACAACAGAGATAGCGGCTGCACGTATTTCTGCTGTCATGGATGGCTCAAAGAGCTTCATAAGGATGCCATAGATATCGCGGATCTTCCCATAGTTACTTCCATAAGCAACTACGGATTCTGGCTGCTTGAAGTTATCATGTGCAGATGATATCAATTCGTCAGCAGTGAGCAATGGCTCTACAGCTTCCTCTACTTGATCCGGCACAAATGTCAAAGAGAACAGCTTTGTTGACGAGCTAAGAAGGTTTGATGAGCTAGTCGCAATCACCATGCTATTTGAAGTAGGGATTGTTTTAGTGTAGGTATGAAGGGAGGGGCTTGATAGTCTGTTTGATCGTAGCTTTCTAGTATCTGTGACTGTTGTCGTCAGGTTGTGCATAAGTTCTGAGAGCAGAAGAAGACTCCAAAGCTTAATGTGTTCTGATGCCGAATGGACTAGAATAGCAAGTGCCTCGAGCATATTCTTCTGCATTAAACTTTCGCGCATTATTGTGCAACACTCAGAAATGATGCGAGGATCGTCCCCTTGAGTATTCTGTGGCATATAAAAGCCAAACCCGTTTGTTAGGGTTGCAGAGCTGGCCTTACAAACAGCTGTCACATTGGAGTTGAGTCCGGTGTGTAATGGCACTTTGGAACGCGATTCTGCAGAAGGAGTCTCACGTGTGCTTAATGAAGTGGTGACTGCTGATGTGTGACGAAGACGCGCCTCGAGAACAGCTTGGTCAGTTGTGAGACAGGTCAAGATTATCAGGCATAAGATCCTCATGTCGGTAGATGTTGTACTCTGCAATAAAAGGTTGCAAAGAACGTCCTCGATGTTCCCTTTGTTGGCTGCCACCCCACTTCCACTACGCCTTTTCGCGATGTTAATAATAAGTGGTATTGTAGAATAATTCGCTGTTACAATCTTACAAACTATCAGAATGCAACGGAACTGGTCAGATTCGCACTCCTGAAACGTGTGAACGCCATGCAAAACTATCTGGAGCAATCGTAATTCTAAGGTGGCCCGAAGGCACCATGGACCCATGTCGATAAAGTGCACAATCAGGTCCAAAGCCTTGCTACGCAGTTGCTGTATCTTAATACTAATTATTACAAATGGCAAAACATCAGGAATTTCAGTTGATGGATGTGCGTCCAGGAGCCAGAGCTCAAAGGTCCGCAGCTGGTCCTGCAGGAACGACACCATCAAGTTGGATGTTGGGTCCATTGCTCTCTTCTTAATGAATGATTGATTGGCTGTTGACGAAATAGACGAGGTCTTAGAGTGCCCACGGAGGTTCAGCTTGGTACTTGCCACTGAGCTTTGGTCGAGACTCTCATTGACCCCTAGCTTGGCTGAGATCTGTGCTCTGTACTTTTCTAGAGACTTTATCGTTAGAACTGATGACGCTTGTGAGTCCTGTCTAGCTAGAGACCTTTTCTTCGCATCCTTGACTGTTTGCTGCTCGAAGTAGAACGTTAATACACCCAAGTTCATTAGCTTTGCATTACTTGTATAGACACTCGATAAGTTAGCGTTAAAAATGGTGTCAAAGACGTCCCAGAATCGATGAGCGGTTGTATCAGGTAAGGAAGGGAGAGATTGAGCCGTTATTCGCAGATCCTTCATGATGCGCTGGGCGAGGATAAACCCAGTGTAAAGTGTACTGACACACTTATCCTGTCTGTATATCATATTAAATGTATCACGGGGAAGTGAGCTCCATGCAATTGCTTCACAGAGGAGCTTCAATATTTTATTTATGTTGTTAAGGAAGTCCCGTTTACCGGATTCCTGAAGATATGTATAAACAGATTCGCATTGTTCATATGTGCACGGGGACGAAGTAAACATATATATCTTTCGTATGTATGAGAAAATATACATCTTAACGGGGTTCAGTAGGCATTGTGTAAAAACGTCCGCTGGATAGCAGTTTAGTGAACTCAGCCAGAGGGGCAAACGCTCATTACTGCTTGTTGCCCCAATCACTAAGATGTTGTCATTGTCTAGTATATCTAATTTTCTAATGGTGTTAATTATGGATCCGGCATAATTGCAATCCAAGACCAGAAGTGCATGATCTCCGACAATACGAAGCACATCGTCGATTGATACTAACTGAATTTTCTTTTGTCTGATAGTAGCAGTGTCTGGACCGTCATCATATAACAGAATAGAGCCTACGGTCGATTGCGAGTCTAACCCGTGGCATATGTAATGTAAGATGGTTCTCTGTGACGACGAAACGTGACTGCTAGTACTGAGACGAAGACTACGCAGCGTCGGTCGAACTATAAACTTAACCACGTTCTGCCTCTGTATGGAGAGAAGGCTTGTGTAAAGGCGGCGAAACGAAACAGACGTCTGCTCGGCTATTTGATCCACCGGAAGGTTCAGAATATCAATATCAGCCTCATATATAGTGTTAACAGTGATTGGAATGTCAATACCTAGTTCTATGGCAGTCAGTATTAAAATCGTACCGACTTGAGGAGATTGAGAGCTGATGGGCAAAGAGAATGCCTGCATATTTCGTAAGGAGAGAGCATTGAAGCTGTGTCGTTGGCTAGCAAAGAGGAGGCTGGGTAACATAAAGCTATCGGCCGATTTTTTTAAAGAGAACCTAAGTTGTCACCGAAATTAGGTGCCTGTAGCTCTGATAGCAATGTGTCCTAGTTATTTGCTCAACGAGACTGTGTGGGCCCAATATTTACTGAAACTTCTGTTTACTCGTTGAAAAATGACTCAGAGACGACTCACTATACATGGCGCATGTTTCTATTAAGGACAACCAAGCGTTAGTAGCATAGAGGTTGCCGAAGGTAGCAATATTACAATATTTTAAGTTGATTGTATGGAGGCGGACACCCAATTACAAATTTGCACTTAATTAATTGGAAAAAATCCGATGCGTCCAGCCAAAAGGGGTAAGTCTCAACTGTCTAAGCAGACTGTTGCTGAATCATCTCCCCCGCAAATAGCGAATGTGCCTCTGCCGGAGAACAGCACTCAGGCGATAGGCGACCTCTTAGAACGTGGCGCAGATCTTTGCACTGCGTACTCACAACTTGCCGATCAACGCACCTCTTTACTCTCTGAACAGTTAGAGCAATGCAGTAACCACGATCTTAAGCGCTACTATAGTCGGCTCAATGAGGAACTGACTCTAATCACCCAGATCAGCTCGAGGTTGCGTGCAGATCTTAAGTTCATTGCAGCGCAGTCACAAGGATTAATTGTCATTAGCTCTAAAACCATGTCTGATGACCCAGGGCTCTCATACAGTTCTTCTCCACCCAGTAAGATGGATGCGTCTGATAGATGTCATGGGTCAATGACCGAGTCAACGCTCCAGGCGTCGACGCGAAGGTCCACGCGCCTCACTCCCAGTGAGGTTGAGGACTCCCTGGTTCAGGAGTTTATTAGAAAAGGTAACGCGCCCAGATCTGAGGCCGTCAAGTATGCTAAAATTGCTATATCATTTGACCCCTCTGGGTATGCTGTTGGTGGAGACAAGCGGAGCTATAAAGAAGAGTTCATTGCAGCTAACTCTGAAAAAATTAGGTTACACGCAATGTTGCGAGATTCGGAAGCAGAGGTACAACGCTTGAGGAGCTTGGTTGAGCAAGCGCCATCTGAATTAGAGACAAAGCAGCTCAGAGCCAAGACTGCTATACAGGAAGACAAGATTAACTCTCTTAGATCAGTTTTGTCAATCAGGGATGCATCTAGGACTCGTGACAGCGTTGGTGAGAGTGCCCCTGCATCTCGTCTCGACCATGATTTGGTGGATGAATTAACTAAGGAGAACATGGCTTTAAGAATAGAATTGGATAATCAGATCTCTATTGCTAATGCTCAGAATAAAACACACAAGCAAGAAGTTAGAAAGTTGCGTGAAAAGATCAGTGCTATGCAAAGTCAAGCGTCTCAGGAAGAGAATAAGCCTCAGTTCAAGGAAGCCTCGACCACACCTCAAGCTTCGGGGCTGTTTGAATCTACTCTGGGTTGTGATACCGGGTATCCTTGTTCTGATGATGACTCTGTGGACAAGAGCTATGTCGCTGAGCTTGAGGATGACTTGACTCGTGCGCTATCTCGCATACAAGCCTTAACGGAGGAGAGGAACGCCCTTCAGGCAGATCTGAATAACAAGCTTTCTGCCAAGGCTGAGACTAACCTTACAGCTAACCAAGTCCAGGAATTGGCTGCAAACAACATGATTCTCTCTAACGCTTTAACTGCACAGCACCAGCAGCTGACGGCTGCTTTCGCTGAGCTGAATCAAAAGAACGCCGATCAGCTTGTCCTGCAAAATACCATTCAACAGTTGACAGCTCAGCGTGATTACAACTCTCAAGCAATACAGGCGGAGATGAGTTCAAAACTAGATGCACAGATCAAGCTATACACAGAGCTTAAGGCTAATTATGAAAGTGCATTGGAGCTTATACAACAGCGCGATGACACTATTCTTCAGATGTCAAATGATCTTTCCTCAAATGATAGGGTCACCATGCGCTGTGATAGAGACAATGCACGGCTAGAGCTTAAGGAGTGCAACCAGCAGCTTACTGAAACAAAGCGACTACTACAGATGGTCACAGAGGCCATGGGGTATGAAGGCGGCTTCCCAACCACAACTGATGTTGAGCTTTGCGTTTCTCAGCACCAAAGGGACAAAGAAAAGAAAACAATGCTAGAAACTGAGTATGCCTTGGCAAAACGAAAAATAGATAGTCTGGAAAAGGAATTGGCTGAGCTTAAGTCAAGTAGAGACAGTCTGCAAAGCGCTATCCCCCCTAAGGTAACCCCGGCCAGTGCTATTTCCGCAGCTATTGCAGGTAGCAATGAAATCATTACTCCCCAGGATGCACAGCGATGTAATACACTATCTAATACTCTCACAGTTGCCCAAGGAATTCCTGGAAGTGCGACTGATTTGATTCGTAGCATGCGGGTCACTGGGGCCGACTTAGCATCGTTTCGGACTTCTTCCGTCCGTACCACCAACAAAGCTGGGGTCGCATATGCAAGTTGTGAAATTCTCAATAGTTACACGCCGTTAATGAAAGCAATCATAGCCGGAAATAACAGTGCGGTTTCACAAACTATTAGCTTCATAGGAAAGGCGGCGCTTGACGGCACAACAGCCCTCATGCTAGCCGCAATATATGACAATAAAGAGGCGGTAGAGATATTAGCACCCCACGAAGCGATGATGAAGAGAAACGACGGAGCCACCGCGCTTAAGTTGGCTTTGCAGACACGACACCTAGGTCCAGCATCGATCCTGCTTAATTATGAGGGACCTACACTTCCTAAACAATTGCCGGGCTATCCACGTGAGGTAACTGCTTTGATGAAGGCTGCAGAGTTAGGTGATGTGGTGCTGGTATTTAGCTTGCTCGCTTCTCAAGCTGGGGCGAAGGATGCAGATGGAAGGACGGCTCTGATGAGGGCTGCACGAGCTGGGTTTGCAGACATAGTGTGGTTGCTAGCTCCACAGGAAGCTGGAATGCAGCTCATTAACGACACAGAGCTTGGCCCGGGCTCAACCGCACTGATGCTGGCTGCAAATCAAGGACACCTCGAGTGCGTGAAGCTTCTAATTGCTAGCGAGCGAAAGTATAAGAATAATCTGAACTACGATGCTCTTTTCTATGCTCAGAGTTCTGCATCTCATGTCTCCCCGGAGGATAGAGCTTCTATCATCGCTTTGTTAGAAGAAGGGTCTGGCACCCACTAATATGGAAATTAGTGAATTTCTTTTCCTAAAAAATAATGACGCTAGAGCCGCACATTCTCCACGACGAGGATACCAATGACAGCGAGCAACACAGGGCGGCGTCGTTTTCTGATGTCTATGAGCTGTGCAGTATTCTGCGAGGCGGATTTTCACTAGCGGAATACTTAGTTAGGCATATATCCATTGGTGAGAAATTCCTATGTGTGGAGCTCGATTACGGGAATATAAAGCATTTCAATAAGGAACTCTGTCTGGCACGGCTCATGAGCTTCATGGGTCACCAGCATGCTAACCATTTGACATACCGTGAGTTCTTTGCAGACGAAGATGCCAGAAAGATCCAAATTATTATGGAGCCTTACATTAATAAATGCCTTTGTGACGTGATAGACCAGATTTGTCGCAGAAAGCTTACTCTTTCAGACGACGCTATATGGGGTATCATTGCGCAGGTGTTCAATGGGCTTTATTTCTACCATCAGACTGACATCAATGGATTTTGTGGGAAAACACCCATTCATGGCGGAATAAATGCCGAGAACATATATATTTCGACTAACGGAGTTGTACAATTGGGCCCGTTTCGGCTCCTCCCAGATTTTGAAGATGACTTCGATAACCTGCAGGAAGATAGCACAGTGATACTGCCAACAAGCCCCGGCTCCACAGTACAGTCGTCGTGGAATGTTTCAGATCTTCAGGCCCTTGGATGCATAGTCTATGAGCTCTTGACGGGCATATCCTTGAGTAGAGACGAGCAGCTGCAGTACTATACTCCCTGCACTGTTCAGGAAGCAAGGAAGGGACTGCAGTCAGAGTTTGTGTCCGGGAATCTCTTGCAATTTGTCAAGCGGCTTCTGGACGCATCAGTATCTTCTACTGCTGCGCTACTGAGTGTTGCAGACAACGAGCACTTGCTGGCAAATATTGATTTTGCCAAGGATGTCATTGCAGCACGAAGTGTACATAACAAAGATCAAACCGCTTCACTGCGTTCATCGGTTACCAAAAATAAACATACACCATCGCCAGACGATCCAGTCATCACTATTCCAGGAGGAATTGCGTACATCAATGAGCTAATACAGGCAGCAATAGAACCCATTCTAATAGAGCAAACATATCTTAAAGATGAGATTCAGAAGCAGAAGGACTTGATTGCGGAGCTGAGAGAGTGTCTGACGCAACGTACTCTAGAGATGACGGCGTCTAAGAAGGATATTTCTATGCTCCAGAGAGCTGTGCTCAAGCTCACATCGGGAGAACATAGGGAAAAGAGTGGAAGTTTACGAGCAACCAGTAATAGTACACGTTTCGGAACAGCTCCTAGATCTCAGACTATCTCGTCTCGGTCGGGGACTGCAAGGATTTCGAGCGCACGGTCTCCGGTAAAGACATCAAAGTCTCCGCGGGCAACTCGGTCATCGGACGCAAACTCTTCTATGTCTGTACTAACCTTATCAGGTGCTAACGACACAAATGAGAAGCGGGCGTCGTTAGAGCTGAAGAAGTTGAAAACTCAAGTTGCGACACTAACGCGTCAACTATCTGATCGTGACGACGACATCCTTGAGCTCCGGCGTCGTCTGGAAAATTCCTATCAGCCACCTACAAAAGAATCAAAGGATTCTCCAGAGGAGACCGAAAGCCTTCGGGCATCTGCGCTCTCTGCCACGGTGCCTTGTGATGGCAGTGATGACGATGCACATTATGTTAAGTTCGTTTGCTTGCCCTGCAATCACCTTATTATACATAGGGTAAGGGAAAATAAGATCCATCTACACAGTTGCCCAAAGTGCTCGGGCGGTATAAGCAACCTGGTAGTAATCACAGATGATTGATTTGTAGGATAGATAACCAATAACTAACCTCATAGTATATAAATTACGCTCCATTTTGTGTGTGATTGTGGTTCAGTGCCTTGTGAATATCTTTCAGTGCGTGCTGTACCTCTTGTTTGTAAAAAGCAAAGTCTTTGCACAGGGACGCTATGGCTGCCTCTAACTTATCTACCCGATGATCCAGCTTTTGTATGGCATGCTCTAGTGGTTCACGACCAGCTAGAGCCGCGTCTGTCTGCGCTAGGCGCCTTTGCAGCTCCTCCTGTGTACCGTGGATGTGCACAGACCACAAGCAAAGATCGTTAATTTTAGTGATTAAAGAGGTGAGAGATTTGTCGTGAGCAAGGAGAATGTCGTCCCGCAAGGCCTCGTTCCTAGAGAGGCCATCTGCTTTTCTGTAGGATTCTGCCACGCGCTCTTCTATTTTCTCAAGGTACTCCTTCCTTGTGGCAAAAGATTGTACATTATCTTTTAGCCGTGTTTCAATATCTATCAGTTGAAGCTTCAGCTCCTGAGTACGATCATGAAGCGTTGTTTCAACACCTGCAATCCTTTTTGTTATTGCAGCGGAGACAGGAGGAGATTCTTTGAAAGTATTGAGCGTGTGCTCAAACTCTGCTAGCCTCTGCACTAAAGTATCTAGGACGCTAGTACTAGGCGATGCTATGCTGAGAGTTCTTTGCGACCGGTCAGAGCCTCCCAGATATCGCATGGAAGAGATAGCCGAGGCAGATACGCTCTGATCCCTTAACTGTGTGCTTCTGATGCTTTTAAGTAGCTTATCATTACGGGAAGATAGAATAATGTCTTCAACATTTCGCTTTCTGGACATCCTTCGCGCAGTACTTCTGCTCCAACGAGGATTTTTTTTCTAAGACTCCCTGTTCTAATTAAGCCCCATGAGTTTCTTGATTGATTCAACGCATTCAGTGGTGATCGAGTCCATGATATCATTGAAGACAGCAAATGTTATGTGGTTTGCTATTGAGCTCTCTGTGTATGTGATCTGGCGTAGGTAGGGACCAAGAGTGCGACTGCGCACTAATGCATCTTCTGATATCTCTTTCCTCCGCTTTGCTTCTCTTTTTATCTTTGCTATGAGATTGGTACTCATAACTGGTAAACAGATTTCTCTTTTCGGCTTTAGAGGAACAGGAGCGGAAAGGCTCTGTGGCTTTGGTGTAGCATTTTTCAAAGGTGCTATGTTCTGCACGGGCTCGTGCCACATAGGATGGTTTGGGGCATCTTCTAAACTTTCTCTAGAGGCAGGCTTATAGTCATTAAGCTTGTTCATACCAGACTCTGAGATGGGCCTAGTAAACTGGAATGGCTCGTCAATATTGCTTGGTGCTGAGACACTCGAGGTACGGCTGGCAGGGTTAGTGGAGCCAGTTGGGCTGTTGAGTATGTGTGCGTACTTATCTATTACGTCCTTGCTTGCAGATAGCTCTCTGTATAACCTTTGCAGTTCTTCTAGGCGGTCCAGTGGTGCAGATGGTGCAGACTGATAGTCCAGCTCCGCTTTTGCACCCGCTGTAAGTGGACTCCTAGGTTCTTCCGAAGCAGGTACAACAGATGGTAGGGATGGGGTGTCATCCTTCGTGGCGGAGGTTATATCAGGGGTTGCTTGGCCACTGACTAAAAGGTCACTCTTAATATCTGAAGTTAATTGGTCAACAAGCTTATCGTTTAGCGTTTGAAACGCTATCTTTAAGTCTAAGACCGTCTCCGATGACAACTTGATTGAGGTGGTTAGGAATTCCAGCTGCTTAACGTACTCCTGCCACAATAGAGGATCAATAGCATGCTTCTGGGAGTCGTTACAGGCCTGGGCAAAGAGCATATTGTTCCTGGATATGTCAACAAGGCTCTGTAACGCCTGTAAGATAGCGGAAAGATGTTCTGGACATGTATCAGGCGTTTGTTGTAAACCATGTGTACGCTTAGGAGGACAGTCACCATTGGGTACACTTGCTGCCAAGTCAGGACAAACTGCACTGTTACTATGACTGGTGATTGGTCTCATCCTAGAAGAGTGGCTATACTTAGGATCACGTTGCAGACTGTTTAACTCACTAGAAGGTGATGCATCAATAATAGGTTCTTCTTGGATAACGTGCGTGGAGCCAGAAGAGGGTTCTTCAGAGGTATTAGGTGGAAGACGCCGTATGCTGTATGCGACCTCTTTGGCCAATGTATTTTTCTCAGCTGTGGTTTTCTTTAATAGGTAGGGTCCACGTGTCTCTATAGCACGGTCGATAACGGCAGCCTTATATGATTGGGGAAAAGGAGGGGGCAAAGCTGCGTCACTGTTTGGCACAGCAACTGGTTCTATTGATGTAGTCTTGGCCGTTTTTGTGTTTATTTGACGTTCTGATTGTATAATAGAAATCGATTGCTTCACATCTTTAGGCTCTGATATAGATTGATTTCTTTCTGCATCAACTGAGGGCTGGGGCAGGCCGTGTTCTAGAATGGTGGGAAGCTCTATGCCTGATTCTGAAGAAGCCACTATAAAGACAGGAGGCTTATCCTGTGATGAAACCGTCCGCGCCATTGTGTCTTTAGAAACGGCTATAGCGGTATTGATCTGGCCAAGAAGCTCAGAAACCGAAGACGATACCGATGCTGATAGAGGTACTGAACCAGTACCCACACTGGTTGAGGGTTGGGATAAGACTGGTCTGGAATTTTGTCCGATACTTGTAAAGGCTTTGGCTATATGTTGCTTGCCGTGCCGTGTAGCAACAGATAGCGGAACGACCTCTTCATCTTCGACAATCTCTTGATGTATAGGCTTTATCTTTACATAGCTACGCACAAAGTCTGTCTTTTTGCATTCTTGTGCAATAACCGATTCATTTAAAGGGTCTGTGGTCTGCTTAATATAAAAGTTGGATTGTGGATATAGTTGTTGGGGTTCTGATTCTATTGGACTTGAGAGAAGATTGGTTCTAATAACTGACCCAGCATCTCCAGGCTCCTGTTCGGTCAAAGGTTCTCTTAATAGAAGAGTTTGTTGCGGATATAGTAGAAGATTAGTACTAGCTCTTTCAGCCATTGCCTCTGGGGTCTGAAAGGTCATCTCATTAGCTAATAGTGTAGATGGTATAGTTGATGGAGTGTCGAAATTAGTATACTTCAGAATTGTAGAAGCCTTACCTGTGTGCGTGTTTTCCAATGTTTCATCTAAAGTGGCTATCGATACAGTGTAGTCTGGTTTGCTGAAATCAAAGCGTAGTGGGAGAGAAGGTCCTTCTACTGACAAAAAGCTTGTATAGGAGTTGTTGGCCGAAGCCTCAGTGAGAGATGCCCCGCTCTTCTGGGTGTTGGTTGGTAGCTTAAAAGCAGGGCCTATCCACGTGTGAAGCTTCGCTAACGGAGCATCTGACGACGCTTCATGTAAGTCTTCAAATGGCTGTTTCGTATGTGGCTTGATGGAGTCACTAGAGATTACATTATCTTGCTGGATAGCGTGTACATATGATTGCACGCCATCGTCATCTACTGGATCAGAATAAGGTGTCCCAGATGGCTCTCGATTCGTTAGTGGTATTAGCTCTGAACGTGTCCTAAGATTTAACATAATACTTTCTTTTTCTATAGTGCAATCCTCGATCCCAATACAATCTTTGTACATTGATGTAGTGTAGTCATGATTGTTAGAGCGCTGATCATTGATAGAAGTAGCACGAGTGACTGACTGCTCTATTGAAGTATTTTGGCATTCTAAGGTATACAAAGGCATGGCACGCCCTTCCTGAGGAGATGATCCCTTAGATTCTTTAGGAAGATTCATAGTAGGTTGACTCATGATTCTAGTATAGTTGCTCAGCATATGCTGCTCGATAGGTGGAGTAGCATCTTTATGGTACGCTCTTTTCGGGACAGTAATTTCAAGACAAGTCTCATCCACATCGTTCAATGCCTTTAACATGTAGGATTTCTGGGTATTCAAGGTGCTTACCGGTGCAATAGAATCACAGAGTTTCGGGTCTCTGTTGCCCAATCTTGTGATTCTTATGTTAGGATAGTCTGAATTATGAGTATAGCTGCGGCTCACTGATGAACTTCGTATGCTTATCCCATCTAGACTCCTTGGACAATCAATACGTGGGTTGATTACTTCCTTTGTACATACGTGTCGTGATAGTTCTACATACGCTGATTTAGATCTTGTTAGATTACAGGTGTTGAAGTTGTCATGCACAACCTCCAGCTTTGACAATGCATGAATAGGACCATAGCTATTATCGCTTGGCTCATGAATATTAGTCTTTGATGGCTGTGCTTTAACAATTACATCATGCATAGCAATCACATCTGAGTGTAAATTATCTACTACACCATGAGAGAAGTTTGATCTTGCTTTCCTAATAAATGGAAGATCTATCTCGAAGCACTGTTGGTCATCATCATGCCTGATAAGTTCTGCGTCAATCGCTCTTGTTAAGTAGGTTATGCTTTTCTCACCAGCAGTAACTAAATCCCTCTGCCCAGACGTTACTCTTATGATATGTGCTCTTGTTTTGTTAATGCTGTAAATGGGTATTGCAGTGATAGCTTCATCTGTGCATGTTCTATGGATTTCTTTAGAGACATATTCCTTTGCTGCAGTACATGTAGCTATGGGTTGTCGAAAGAGCAAATAAGGATCAGCGGGTACTGATACCATATTCAAGCAAGCAGAGTCCAAACTTTGCTGTACATACTTAAGTGTCAACTCTGCCTCAACGCTGGCCTCAAAGATATCATCAGATTGATTGATGTTGTTCTGAATTGCAAACTCACGATTGGCATACTGTTTAGGGGCCTGAAAGACGACAGAATCATCAGGAAATTGCCAGTGTGGATGACCATAAAGGTGCCTAGTAGCTTCAGTTTTTGCTGGATTCATAGTGTATAGTGGTATCGTAGAGATGGCAAACGGCATAGTGAGGGTGGGCTCACTCGCAGACTCCTTACGATGTGATTGGTCTACAACTTGTGGTATTTGCATCTCTGTAGTAGTCACACATATCTCTTCCCTTGGTGAGTTGGCGCAACTACTACTTAGAGTATCTTGTTGCAGTGTCAGTTCCCTAGGTAGCCTAAAAGGATGTGCGAGCTGTGTCTCAATCTCTATCGGTGGCCGTAATGTCTCAACTAGTGAAATGTCCACTTCATTTGAGTCAGCTACAATTGGACGAACAGTCGATTTAGCTAAATTGTGCATCACTGAAGTAGTAGTGAGCATATCCACATCAATACTCTCACCATTAGAGGCGCTGAGCTCACATTGTATACAGGAGGATGTGAGGTTGTCCAGCTGCACATCTGGGACTGGTGAACTATTAGGTAGGTGGCGGATATCTCCTAAGAAAGAATCTTTTGATACAGAAGTCTGAGGTGCCAAGTGATCAATCCCCCCTTCAATAGAGGGCTGTTCACAATTACGAAGATTGACTGTATCTTCCTCCTCCTGTGTTAAGTCCGGTGCTACCAAAGATGTTGCAGAATTAGCAAGATCTACTTTCTGTTGCCAGCTTTGCAAAATGCTTACTCCTCTTGACTCATCCGGAACAAACCCGTAAAGAAGAAGTTGTGCGTTTTTGTAGTATTGAAGCGAGCTTCTTCTATTATGAGTTAGGCTACCAAGATTGTTTCGTTCTGGTTGTGTTGTAACAGGGATAGCCTGCATGTGTTTAATTCTAAGATCTGTAAGAAAGAAAGTTGGAGCCGGCCATGCCTCAATAATGCTGTCACTGTTATCTATCAATGTGTCAGAAAAGGCGTCGTTTGAAAAGTTCCATATGGCGTTAACCTGTGTTTCTAAAAGTAACGGTCGTGTACAAGGCTGACATTCTCTTAACGCACAGGAGAGACGGTCCAGTTCCAACGTGCGGGTATCAGCAATCAGAGTATGAGACGGTGTCCTAGTTAACATCTGGGATCTAAGCATGTATTCCGGCGCAGCAAACTCTACATCGGTGTCGCTACTGCTGGTAAGAGATGTTTCCTCGTTCTCTAAAACGGACGGTTGTAACTGGATGCTTATACTAGGAAGAGTAAGGTCAAGCTTCATAACCGAGCCACTTCTGTTTGGTATTGGTTCAGCTGGAAAAGAAGAACAGCCAAGGACAATGTCGTGCTGAGCAGTATGCACCGGGGGAGCATCGTGTGCAATCATATCAATTGTTGCACTATAATCTTTAGCTACATCAGGAATGTTGATAGCGTTACATAACTGGTAATTCGTTGTACAATACAAGTAGGGGCAGTCTGATGATGGAGGTTTCAATGGGGCTCTTGATAGGCTGCTGACTTCTACAGATTGCTGGCAACACGTCTGGAATGGTGCATTTAGTTTGTAGTCATATGAAACATTCAGTTCTCTAACAGTGTTGAGTACACCCTTTAGGTTCCTCAATTGCTGACTACTGGGCAACTCTAGATCAGACAAAATGGCTAACATATTATTTGGACAATCAGATCCATCAATGGATACCCGACTCTGTGCTAGTATATATTCGGCTAGGGCAACGGCCTCCACCACGTTATCTGGGTCCTGGGTCGGTGCCTGTAAATACATACGTTTACTAGGCCTTGGACCGGACATAGATCCTGGGCGGCCGGAAGATTGAGGCTGTCCAGGCCGAGAGCCGCGGCTATTTTGGGAAGCAGCTCCCGGCGTTCTGGGTGTCACCTGAGCCTTATTGGATCGCGGAATGCCTGATGCACTCTGCACTCCCACTTTAGGATCAATCGTACCATACTTCTGCAGTTGTTGCATAAGGGTTCCACTCGCTCCACTACTAGTACTACTAGCGCTTGTAGTTCTATCTGGCATAACCATGTCGGACATAGTATTCATGCGCTGAACAGTAGCCTGCGAGATTTGCCCTCCTTCGGAAAGAGAGCCAGGAAGTGGTGGCTCAGGAATTGGGGGATGAGATCTAGATGTAGGCCGAACACGCGGGTGTGCCGCAGGAGAGATAACTTGGGGCATATACGTTGTAGGAGAAGCGGCTTGCGCCCAGTTGGTAGACAAGGAGCCAGTGGTCAATACACTGGGAGAAAGCCCATTTTGCCTCTCCGCCGCTCTGATGGCTTCCTTAGCTCGCGTAATTCTATCATCCAATTGGTTTTCTGTCAGAGAAGTTGATTGTGTGTTACTAGATCTCATAAGGAGAGACTGCCGCATTGACTGTATTGAATGATTGAACGACTCAAAGTCCGGTTGTGGAAGACCGTAGTACGGTTCTGCTGCGGGGAGAATGGTCATATCTTCATATTGCGGCTCACTATCGGATGAGTCATCCTTCTGGGCGTATCCGTCTCGCCCCGTTGCTGTAGCTCGTGACAGATCTGCTGGAGTGGCTTCTTCTTTACGTGCTACGACAAATTTCCGTCCAGAGCGTGCTATATCGCCCAAGGTCATATCTGAGCGAATATGAAGTGCATTGCTTAATGGGGCGCCTTTAACGTAGCTCTTTGCAACATCACCTTGCAGAAGGCTTGGGTCAGTCATTCCAACTGCACGTGCCATCTCCACGTACTTGCTGTTGACAAATTGGGTCACTTCTTGCGCAGGCGTATCGTCGCTGACACTATTCTTCATATCCTTAGCCTTCATAAGGCCTTGTGAAATACTTTTTGTCAACTGCCGTTTATATTGATAATAAGGTGTTACATTAGAATACAAATAAGAGCTATCGACATTAGTAGTTGAAGCAGTGGCAGGTGCAGCATCCTTTTGCTTCAGAGGATCCACATCCTCTAACTCTAATTCGTTGCCCTTAGGCCTACCATAGACATGCACATCTGGGATGTGAGCCTTTGGCTGTTTTGAGCGCACCTCCGCCAGACGGCGCAGCTTCTCCTGTTCTGCAGGAGTAAGTTTAGGATACACTAACTTCGAAATAGTCACCTCGGGATCCGACGAACTGTGATCCTCGTCAGACTCATACTGCATCATCTGTTCACGCGACTTCGTTTCGTATTGAGCCAGTTGCGTGACAATAGTATGATTTGGTCCTTGGTGCTGTCGCTTATGCTTCTTTTCTCCAATGGACTTGTCAGAAACCAAGCGTGAGCGACCCGCATCGGCAGCTGAAATAAACAATTTTGTTTCTTGAATATCATCTTCGACACTTATGTCTTCGCCATAATAACCGCTACTGCCTGGCATACTGGTGTTAGCATGTTTCGAAGCATTGCTCACATCTTTCCCGATATCCTTCTGTGGCTTTGACCTCAGTAACGGCTCACGTTGTATAGACAAAACATTTGTATGTCCATATGCATCATCATAGTGTTCATATGACGCCCCATCATCTACCCCTCCGGGCATTGAGCCACGAGGTTTGCGCCCGGCAAACGGCCGATCCCCTGCATCTGCCGAATGTTTCCCGAACGCAGAGGCATGCTGCCTTGGATTATAGAGCACAGTACTTTCAGGGATTGTCATAATATCTGCTAACATCGGTTCAGAATCCTCAGGCAAAGTAAGCGCTTGCTTCGATTGTTTCGGTAGTCTAACAAAATTGCTTGCAGCTGCATGCACACTGTTAACAATGTCATCATCAAAGGAGCCGGGGCTAGAATTACTCTGCTGCCTCGTGCTGCGTGTTCTACTAGCTTGTCGCTCATTACGTGGTGATCTCAACACACCTCTTCCAGCATTGGAACGCAAACCAGTTCCGTGATTTGCCTCCGACGTCACTCCATTATCATAGGATTCATTGGTATAGTCCTGACCGAGTGGTGCCGCCATATTTTTATTATAGATTGCTGCTGGTGTACCCTTAGGAGCTGCCCGTGGCTGCTTTGTGTATAGTAAAGTAGCGTTAGAGGAAAGAATATTTAAGTCAGAATGATCGGAGTCATCAAGCCTATTCTGCGCCTGAAAAGAAGACTTTGCATACGCAGAATTATAAGAGTTATCTTTATTGCTACCAGTTAATCCACCTCCAGCGCTTTGAGGCCTCCTATGAACAGTCAAAGTAGCATCATATTCATCAGGATCAACTTCGCTGTCGCAAGGTGCGTTAGACTCGGGAGGAGGCAAAACAATATCGTCTATTTCTGGCTTGACGCGTTGAATTACTGTGCGCGGTTCACTAGGGGTCTTTGCACGCTTGCTTGAAGTGGATCTCTGGTTCATGGCCGGTGCGAGTTGTGGAAGCCGCGGTGGCAAGACTACATTTGCTTCTATGACATCTGTGATGTCTGACGTTGAAAAGTCAGACTCGACGCTAGTTTCTATATCATGGGGTATGCTTGCGGTGTTATCTACCTCCAAGTTTGCTCGTTGTATTGAGACTACTCGTGGCTGTTCAGTTGCAGAGCGTCTAGAATCATCTCCAGCTGCAAAGCTCGAGCTGGCAGGCGTCCTGGTTGAAGCTGAAGACATATAACCCTTTCCTAGCTGGCTTTGATTGGGCGTCCCTGCCTGTAAACGGGTTACACGAGGGGGCGCACCTTTTGATGCTTGGAGTGGCAGAGCATCTGCTTGGGCTGTCTTTGCAGCAGCAGTTGTAGTCGGAGTCGGCATAGCTTGTCTTGCAATCGGCGCCGGCGGCTGAAATCTCTTGCCAGGAACGGCTCCATCTACAGCATCCCCCACGGACATAGAGGAAGATATGCCTTCAGAAAAGAGCTCATTTTGCAAATCGGGTAGTCGTTGTAAGAACAATGCTCGTTCTCCTGGTGCCATTTGCGCAAGCTGTTCATCTGTAATTCGTAGATCTGAGGACTCGGCACTGGCTTCGTGGAACTCAGAGCCCTTTGATGAAGAGAGAAGATCCCTAAGGTCACTAAGCTGACTACGGACCTCATTGAGAAGATTGTTGTGTTTTTCTTCATGATAACCTCGAGCCTTTGCGTCTCCGCCCTGGGTCAGAGCAGGGTTCCGATAACTAATCCCCGGGGCCTCAGAGTCTTTAGAAGAAGCGTTCGACTGCGATAATTCACTGACGCTATCCTGCATCTGCCTTTTCTGTTTTTTCCCCAGCAGGAATAGTCCGTATGACGGGGGAACCTGCTGTTTATCCATTCTAATTTTAAACGATCAAAATTTGAAAGTTTATATGGGCTAATATTTCAAGCATTTTGTGCTTTTTGAAGTTCTGCAATAATGCAATCCTTTTCTGCAAGCTCTCTTTTGAGCATGGAGAGCTCCGCTTTGAGACTGACAGCTTCTGGACTTGTCAAGTATGAATCTTTTCCATCAAGGCTAAGCTCTGCCTCTCTCGCCTTTGCATAGAGATCATTTTTCAATCCAGACAAATGTTGCAAAGATGTATTGATGCGAGCATCTGAAATAGATGCATCTAACGCGAAGTTAATATTATTTTCATGAAGGATATTCCTCAATCTAACAAGCTCACTATTTTTCTCTATGTTAGCCTCTCTAAGCTTAGTCAGTGCATGCTCAAGTTGACCGACTGCAGTTATCACGCGGGCCAATTCATCTTCTGTATAGTGAAGATCATCGGTAAGCTTTTGTACCTCGTCGCGTAGGGCGAGGGTTTCCTCACCGGGATCACTGTTGTAGGTCCAGTCAAAGCGCTCGTTCAGCGCGTCCTTATATTCCAGTATCTTATTATCCTTTGCTTGAATGCGCTCTTCTAATATTGCAATCTCTTCTTTGAGGCGAGAAATTTCAGAGATCTTCCGTTCGACTTCAGCATTGCGAGAATTAAGCAGAAGGACAAGATTATCAACAGACTGCGATACTGTTTCATCATGAAGCTTGAGATCTTTATGGGCAAGGCTTTGAAGCCTGTCTATCTCATGTTTCAAAATGGCTAACTCTTCAGTTAATGCCGCAGAGTCAATCTTTGAGTCTAAAGACGAAAGTATTGCACTTGACTTAATAAGCCCATTCAAAAACTCCTTCCCTGTTTCAAAAGTATGGACAACAGTATTTGTTTGTGACGCGACAAGCGTCTGCTGGAGTTGGATGATCTCCTCTTGGTGCTGGCGAATCGCTTGTCGAAGATCTGGGATGGTATCCTGCATCTCGCGGATCTGGGCCTTGGCGTCGTTCATGGCTCCGAGGTTTTCGGTCAGGGCAGAGACCCTGTCCTCAGCGGCGGCGAGCTGGGCGCGGGCGGTCTGCAGGGCGTCCTGGGCCTCCGCCAGCTGAGCCGCGAGGGCATCTCGCTCGGCCTCCAGATTCTTGTGCTCGGCCTCCAGAGCTGCGGCCTCGTCGAGGGCCTTATCGAGGGCCGCACGGGCCTCATCGCGCTCGGCCTCTGCAGCACGCACGTCGGCCTCAAGGCGGCGGATGGCCTCGTCGCCGCCCTGCGCCTGCTGTGCCTTGGCGCGGAACTTCTCGGCGGCATCGGCGAGGGCCTCTGTGCCTGCTGCTGCGTGTGCCTCGAGCTCGGCGATTTTGGCGCGGGCGTCGGCAAGCCTTTCTTCGGCGGCCTTGGCCTGAGCCTCCAGCTCTGCAGCGCGCTCTGCAAGCGCCTCTGCGTCGCGAGCACGCACGGCATCTTCGGCCGCCTGCTCGCGGAGGCGCGCCAGCTCCTCGGAGAGATCCTCGAGCTGGGCCGCCTTGAGCTGGGCGTCTTCCTGGTGGGCGGCGGCCTGCTCGCGCGCTTCACGGAGCGCCGCTGCGTTCTCGGCTGCGTCGCGGCGGAGGGCTGCAAGCTCCTGCTGAAGCTGCTGCGCGGCGTCGCCGTGGTCGGCAATCCCGTCGATCGCCTCTGCAAGCGCCTTCTCGCGGGCCTCGAGCTTGTCTGTAAGGGCGGCGCTTTCGTCTTCGAGGCGACGGATCCTGTTCTGGGCGTCCTCGAGCGCGCCGTCTGTAGCGCTTCTTTTGAGGTCCATGGCAGTAAGCTGGCGCTCGCGGTCCCGGACCTCCTCTGCTCGCGCTTCGGCCTTGCGGCCCAGCGATTGAAGGGCACTCTCCAGCTCGTCGACGCGGTTGCGCAGCCGTGCCGTCTTGGCGGCGCTTTCTTCTGCTTGCTCTGCCCTTGCGGCTGCCTCGTCCTCCAGGGCTTGAATCCGCGTTCTGGCGGCCTCGACACTGGCCGTTGTTCGGGAAAGTTCGTCACTCAGCTGGCCGATCTCCTTGTCCTTTGCATCAAGGGTGGCATGGAGGTCATCTCGCTCGGCCTCGAGTTGAACGATGCGCTCTGCAGCGCCTTCATTGTCTTGCGCACGTAGTTGTTGAAGCTCGCGCTCGCGGTTGTCTGCCTCCTCGCGAAGTCTTTCTGCCTCATTCCGGAGCATGTCAAGCGCCACTGTCTTCTCATCGAGCTCGCCCTGCTTTTGCTCCAGCTCCTTCCTAAGAGTTCCAAGCTCCATTTCCTGCATCCCTGCATCTATCTGCTTGCTCTTGAGCTCTGACAAATAATCTTCGAGCATTTGGGTGCGCTCCTTCGAATCGGAAGCCTGCTGCTCGAGATGAGAAAGTGCATCAATCTTGTCGTGTGCTTCCTGGAGCTCGCGACGAAGCTCAGCGATTTCGTCTGCCTGACGCTGTGCTAAAGTGTCTTTATCTCTGGCTGCTTCTTCTAAATAGTGGACCTGGGCCTTGGCGTCGTTCATGGCTCCGAGGTTTTCGGTCAGGGCAGAGACCCTGTCCTCAGCGGCGGCGAGCTGGGCGCGGGCGGTCTGCAGGGCGTCCTGGGCCTCCGCCAGCTGAGCCGCGAGGGCATCTCGCTCGGCCTCCAGATTCTTGTGCTCGGCCTCCAGAGCTGCGGCCTCGTCGAGGGCCTTATCGAGGGCCGCACGGGCCTCATCGCGCTCGGCCTCTGCAGCACGCACGTCGGCCTCAAGGCGGCGGATGGCCTCGTCGCCGCCCTGCGCCTGCTGTGCCTTGGCGCGGAACTTCTCGGCGGCATCGGCGAGGGCCTCTGTGCCTGCTGCTGCGTGTGCCTCGAGCTCGACGATTTTGGCGCGGGCGTCGGCAAGCCTTTCTTCGGCGGCCTTGGCCTGAGCCTCCAGCTCTGCAGCGCGCTCTGCAAGCGCCTCTGCGTCGCGAGCACGCACGGCATCTTCGGCCGCCTGCTCGCGGAGGCGCGCCAGCTCCTCGGAGAGATCCTCGAGCTGGGCCGCCTTGAGCTGGGCGTCTTCCTGGTGGGCGGCGGCCTGCTCGCGCGCTTCACGGAGCGCCGCTGCGTTCTCGGCTGCGTCGCGGCGGAGGGCTGCAAGCTCCTGCTGAAGCTGCTGCGCGGCGTCGCCGTGGTCGGCAATCCCGTCGATCGCCTCTGCAAGCGCCTTCTCGCGGGCCTCGAGCTTGTCTGTAAGGGCGGCGCTTTCGTCTTCGAGGCGACGGATCCTGTTCTGGGCGTCCTCGAGCGCGCCGTCTGTAGCGCTTCTTTTGAGGTCCATGGCAGTAAGCTGGCGCTCGCGGTCCCGGACCTCCTCTGCTCGCGCTTCGGCCTTGCGGCCCAGCGATTGAAGGGCACTCTCCAGCTCGTCGACGCGGTTGCGCAGCCGTGCCGTCTTGGCGGCGCTTTCTTCTGCTTGCTCTGCCCTTGCGGCTGCCTCGTCCTCCAGGGCTTGAATCCGCGTTCTGGCGGCCTCGACACTGGCCGTTGTTCGGGAAAGTTCGTCACTCAGCTGGCCGATCTCCTTGTCCTTTGCATCAAGGGTGGCATGGAGGTCATCTCGCTCGGCCTCGAGTTGAACGATGCGCTCTGCAGCGCCTTCATTGTCTTGCGCACGTAGTTGTTGAAGCTCGCGCTCGCGGTTGTCTGCCTCCTCGCGAAGTCTTTCTGCCTCATTCCGGAGCATGTCAAGCGCCACTGTCTTCTCATCGAGCTCGCCCTGCTTTTGCTCCAGCTCCTTCCTAAGAGTTCCAAGCTCCATTTCCTGCATCCCTGCATCTATCTGCTTGCTCTTGAGCTCTGACAAATAATCTTCGAGCATTTGGGTGCGCTCCTTCGAATCGGAAGCCTGCTGCTCGAGATGAGAAAGTGCATCAATCTTGTCGTGTGCTTCCTGGAGCTCGCGACGAAGCTCAGCGATTTCGTCTGCCTGACGCTGTGCTAAAGTGTCTTTATCTCTGGCTGCTTCTTCTAAATAGTGGACCTGGGCCTTGGCGTCGTTCATGGCTCCGAGGTTTTCGGTCAGGGCAGAGACCCTGTCCTCAGCGGCGGCGAGCTGGGCGCGGGCGGTCTGCAGGGCGTCCTGGGCCTCCGCCAGCTGAGCCGCGAGGGCATCTCGCTCGGCCTCCAGATTCTTGTGCTCGGCCTCCAGAGCTGCGGCCTCGTCGAGGGCCTTATCGAGGGCCGCACGGGCCTCATCGCGCTCGGCCTCTGCAGCACGCACGTCGGCCTCAAGGCGGCGGATGGCCTCGTCGCCGCCCTGCGCCTGCTGTGCCTTGGCGCGGAACTTCTCGGCGGCATCGGCGAGGGCCTCTGTGCCTGCTGCTGCGTGTGCCTCGAGCTCGGCGATTTTGGCGCGGGCGTCGGCAAGCCTTTCTTCGGCGGCCTTGGCCTGAGCCTCCAGCTCTGCAGCGCGCTCTGCAAGCGCCTCTGCGTCGCGAGCACGCACGGCATCTTCGGCCGCCTGCTCGCGGAGGCGCGCCAGCTCCTCGGAGAGATCCTCGAGCTGGGCCGCCTTGAGCTGGGCGTCTTCCTGGTGGGCGGCGGCCTGCTCGCGCGCTTCACGGAGCGCCGCTGCGTTCTCGGCTGCGTCGCGGCGGAGGGCTGCAAGCTCCTGCTGAAGCTGCTGCGCGGCGTCGCCGTGGTCGGCAATCCCGTCGATCGCCTCTGCAAGCGCCTTCTCGCGGGCCTCGAGCTTGTCTGTAAGGGCGGCGCTTTCGTCTTCGAGGCGACGGATCCTGTTCTGGGCGTCCTCGAGCGCGCCGTCTGTAGCGCTTCTTTTGAGGTCCATGGCAGTAAGCTGGCGCTCGCGGTCCCGGACCTCCTCTGCTCGCGCTTCGGCCTTGCGGCCCAGCGATTGAAGGGCACTCTCCAGCTCGTCGACGCGGTTGCGCAGCCGTGCCGTCTTGGCGGCGCTTTCTTCTGCTTGCTCTGCCCTTGCGGCTGCCTCGTCCTCCAGGGCTTGAATCCGCGTTCTGGCGGCCTCGACACTGGCCGTTGTTCGGGAAAGTTCGTCACTCAGCTGGCCGATCTCCTTGTCCTTTGCATCAAGGGTGGCATGGAGGTCATCTCGCTCGGCCTCGAGTTGAACGATGCGCTCTGCAGCGCCTTCATTGTCTTGCGCACGTAGTTGTTGAAGCTCGCGCTCGCGGTTGTCTGCCTCCTCGCGAAGTCTTTCTGCCTCATTCCGGAGCATGTCAAGCGCCACTGTCTTCTCATCGAGCTCGCCCTGCTTTTGCTCCAGCTCCTTCCTAAGAGTTCCAAGCTCCATTTCCTGCATCCCTGCATCTATCTGCTTGCTCTTGAGCTCTGACAAATAATCTTCGAGCATTTGGGTGCGCTCCTTCGAATCGGAAGCCTGCTGCTCGAGATGAGAAAGTGCATCAATCTTGTCGTGTGCTTCCTGGAGCTCGCGACGAAGCTCAGCGATTTCGTCTGCCTGACGCTGTGCTAAAGTGTCTTTATCTCTGGCTGCTTCTTCTAAATAGTGGACCTGGGCCTTGGCGTCGTTCATGGCTCCGAGGTTTTCGGTCAGGGCAGAGACCCTGTCCTCAGCGGCGGCGAGCTGGGCGCGGGCGGTCTGCAGGGCGTCCTGGGCCTCCGCCAGCTGAGCCGCGAGGGCATCTCGCTCGGCCTCCAGATTCTTGTGCTCGGCCTCCAGAGCTGCGGCCTCGTCGAGGGCCTTATCGAGGGCCGCACGGGCCTCATCGCGCTCGGCCTCTGCAGCACGCACGTCGGCCTCAAGGCGGCGGATGGCCTCGTCGCCGCCCTGCGCCTGCTGTGCCTTGGCGCGGAACTTCTCGGCGGCATCGGCGAGGGCCTCTGTGCCTGCTGCTGCGTGTGCCTCGAGCTCGGCGATTTTGGCGCGGGCGTCGGCAAGCCTTTCTTCGGCGGCCTTGGCCTGAGCCTCCAGCTCTGCAGCGCGCTCTGCAAGCGCCTCTGCGTCGCGAGCACGCACGGCATCTTCGGCCGCCTGCTCGCGGAGGCGCGCCAGCTCCTCGGAGAGATCCTCGAGCTGGGCCGCCTTGAGCTGGGCGTCTTCCTGGTGGGCGGCGGCCTGCTCGCGCGCTTCACGGAGCGCCGCTGCGTTCTCGGCTGCGTCGCGGCGGAGGGCTGCAAGCTCCTGCTGAAGCTGCTGCGCGGCGTCGCCGTGGTCGGCAATCCCGTCGATCGCCTCTGCAAGCGCCTTCTCGCGGGCCTCGAGCTTGTCTGTAAGGGCGGCGCTTTCGTCTTCGAGGCGACGGATCCTGTTCTGGGCGTCCTCGAGCGCGCCGTCTGTAGCGCTTCTTTTGAGGTCCATGGCAGTAAGCTGGCGCTCGCGGTCCCGGACCTCCTCTGCTCGCGCTTCGGCCTTGCGGCCCAGCGATTGAAGGGCACTCTCCAGCTCGTCGACGCGGTTGCGCAGCCGTGCCGTCTTGGCGGCGCTTTCTTCTGCTTGCTCTGCCCTTGCGGCTGCCTCGTCCTCCAGGGCTTGAATCCGCGTTCTGGCGGCCTCGACACTGGCCGTTGTTCGGGAAAGTTCGTCACTCAGCTGGCCGATCTCCTTGTCCTTTGCATCAAGGGTGGCATGGAGGTCATCTCGCTCGGCCTCGAGTTGAACGATGCGCTCTGCAGCGCCTTCATTGTCTTGCGCACGTAGTTGTTGAAGCTCGCGCTCGCGGTTGTCTGCCTCCTCGCGAAGTCTTTCTGCCTCATTCCGGAGCATGTCAAGCGCCACTGTCTTCTCATCGAGCTCGCCCTGCTTTTGCTCCAGCTCCTTCCTAAGAGTTCCAAGCTCCATTTCCTGCATCCCTGCATCTATCTGCTTGCTCTTGAGCTCTGACAAATAATCTTCGAGCATTTGGGTGCGCTCCTTCGAATCGGAAGCCTGCTGCTCGAGATGAGAAAGTGCATCAATCTTGTCGTGTGCTTCCTGGAGCTCGCGACGAAGCTCAGCGATTTCGTCTGCCTGACGCTGTGCTAAAGTGTCTTTATCTCTGGCTGCTTCTTCTAAATAGTGGACCTGGGCCTTGGCGTCGTTCATGGCTCCGAGGTTTTCGGTCAGGGCAGAGACCCTGTCCTCAGCGGCGGCGAGCTGGGCGCGGGCGGTCTGCAGGGCGTCCTGGGCCTCCGCCAGCTGAGCCGCGAGGGCATCTCGCTCGGCCTCCAGATTCTTGTGCTCGGCCTCCAGAGCTGCGGCCTCGTCGAGGGCCTTATCGAGGGCCGCACGGGCCTCATCGCGCTCGGCCTCTGCAGCACGCACGTCGGCCTCAAGGCGGCGGATGGCCTCGTCGCCGCCCTGCGCCTGCTGTGCCTTGGCGCGGAACTTCTCGGCGGCATCGGCGAGGGCCTCTGTGCCTGCTGCTGCGTGTGCCTCGAGCTCGGCGATTTTGGCGCGGGCGTCGGCAAGCCTTTCTTCGGCGGCCTTGGCCTGAGCCTCCAGCTCTGCAGCGCGCTCTGCAAGCGCCTCTGCGTCGCGAGCACGCACGGCATCTTCGGCCGCCTGCTCGCGGAGGCGCGCCAGCTCCTCGGAGAGATCCTCGAGCTGGGCCGCCTTGAGCTGGGCGTCTTCCTGGTGGGCGGCGGCCTGCTCGCGCGCTTCACGGAGCGCCGCTGCGTTCTCGGCTGCGTCGCGGCGGAGGGCTGCAAGCTCCTGCTGAAGCTGCTGCGCGGCGTCGCCGTGGTCGGCAATCCCGTCGATCGCCTCTGCAAGCGCCTTCTCGCGGGCCTCGAGCTTGTCTGTAAGGGCGGCGCTTTCGTCTTCGAGGCGACGGATCCTGTTCTGGGCGTCCTCGAGCGCGCCGTCTGTAGCGCTTCTTTTGAGGTCCATGGCAGTAAGCTGGCGCTCGCGGTCCCGGACCTCCTCTGCTCGCGCTTCGGCCTTGCGGCCCAGCGATTGAAGGGCACTCTCCAGCTCGTCGACGCGGTTGCGCAGCCGTGCCGTCTTGGCGGCGCTTTCTTCTGCTTGCTCTGCCCTTGCGGCTGCCTCGTCCTCCAGGGCTTGAATCCGCGTTCTGGCGGCCTCGACACTGGCCGTTGTTCGGGAAAGTTCGTCACTCAGCTGGCCGATCTCCTTGTCCTTTGCATCAAGGGTGGCATGGAGGTCATCTCGCTCGGCCTCGAGTTGAACGATGCGCTCTGCAGCGCCTTCATTGTCTTGCGCACGTAGTTGTTGAAGCTCGCGCTCGCGGTTGTCTGCCTCCTCGCGAAGTCTTTCTGCCTCATTCCGGAGCATGTCAAGCGCCACTGTCTTCTCATCGAGCTCGCCCTGCTTTTGCTCCAGCTCCTTCCTAAGAGCGCTTGCTTCAATAGTATAAATTTGAGTATCTGACATCTGTGATTTAAGCTCACTAACAAAATCTTCCAACCGTTGAGTACGTTCTTTGGAATCGTTCGCTCTTTCCTCTGATGCCTTATTTAATTTTTTCAGGTCTGCTACCTCTGTCAAAAGTTCCTTTTTGTCGCGCTCGAGTTGAGCCACGCGATCAACAAGATCTTGAGATTCCTCTGCCTCTAGTTTCATAGTGGCAATTTCATCCATTTGTGCATTTAAGTTATCCAATAGCTCCGCCATCTGAATTTCATTGGCTTGTGCCTCATGGGTTCGTCTGGCAAATTCCATCTGGGACGCGACAAGCGTCTGCTGGAGTTGGATGATCTCCTCTTGGTGCTGGCGAATCGCTTGTCGAAGATCTGGGATGGTATCCTGCATCTCGCGGATCTGGGCCTTGGCGTCGTTCATGGCTCCGAGGTTTTCGGTCAGGGCAGAGACCCTGTCCTCAGCGGCGGCGAGCTGGGCGCGGGCGGTCTGCAGGGCGTCCTGGGCCTCCGCCAGCTGAGCCGCGAGGGCATCTCGCTCGGCCTCCAGATTCTTGTGCTCGGCCTCCAGAGCTGCGGCCTCGTCGAGGGCCTTATCGAGGGCCGCACGGGCCTCATCGCGCTCGGCCTCTGCAGCACGCACGTCGGCCTCAAGGCGGCGGATGGCCTCGTCGCCGCCCTGCGCCTGCTGTGCCTTGGCGCGGAACTTCTCGGCGGCATCGGCGAGGGCCTCTGTGCCTGCTGCTGCGTGTGCCTCGAGCTCGGCGATTTTGGCGCGGGCGTCGGCAAGCCTTTCTTCGGCGGCCTTGGCCTGAGCCTCCAGCTCTGCAGCGCGCTCTGCAAGCGCCTCTGCGTCGCGAGCACGCACGGCATCTTCGGCCGCCTGCTCGCGGAGGCGCGCCAGCTCCTCGGAGAGATCCTCGAGCTGGGCCGCCTTGAGCTGGGCGTCTTCCTGGTGGGCGGCGGCCTGCTCGCGCGCTTCACGGAGCGCCGCTGCGTTCTCGGCTGCGTCGCGGCGGAGGGCTGCAAGCTCCTGCTGAAGCTGCTGCGCGGCGTCGCCGTGGTCGGCAATCCCGTCGATCGCCTCTGCAAGCGCCTTCTCGCGGGCCTCGAGCTTGTCTGTAAGGGCGGCGCTTTCGTCTTCGAGGCGACGGATCCTGTTCTGGGCGTCCTCGAGCGCGCCGTCTGTAGCGCTTCTTTTGAGGTCCATGGCAGTAAGCTGGCGCTCGCGGTCCCGGACCTCCTCTGCTCGCGCTTCGGCCTTGCGGCCCAGCGATTGAAGGGCACTCTCCAGCTCGTCGACGCGGTTGCGCAGCCGTGCCGTCTTGGCGGCGCTTTCTTCTGCTTGCTCTGCCCTTGCGGCTGCCTCGTCCTCCAGGGCTTGAATCCGCGTTCTGGCGGCCTCGACACTGGCCGTTGTTCGGGAAAGTTCGTCACTCAGCTGGCCGATCTCCTTGTCCTTTGCATCAAGGGTGGCATGGAGGTCATCTCGCTCGGCCTCGAGTTGAACGATGCGCTCTGCAGCGCCTTCATTGTCTTGCGCACGTAGTTGTTGAAGCTCGCGCTCGCGGTTGTCTGCCTCCTCGCGAAGTCTTTCTGCCTCATTCCGGAGCATGTCAAGCGCCACTGTCTTCTCATCGAGCTCGCCCTGCTTTTGCTCCAGCTCCTTCCTAAGAGCGCTTGCTTCAATAGTATAAATTTGAGTATCTGACATCTGTGATTTAAGCTCACTAACAAAATCTTCCAACCGTTGAGTACGTTCTTTGGAATCGTTCGCTCTTTCCTCTGATGCCTTATTTAATTTTTTCAGGTCTGCTACCTCTGTCAAAAGTTCCTTTTTGTCGCGCTCGAGTTGAGCCACGCGATCAACAAGATCTTGAGATTCCTCTGCCTCTAGTTTCATAGTGGCAATTTCATCCATTTGTGCATTTAAGTTATCCAATAGCTCCGCCATCTGAATTTCATTGGCTTGTGCCTCATGGGTTCGTCTGGCAAATTCCATCTGGGACGCGACAAGCGTCTGCTGGAGTTGGATGATCTCCTCTTGGTGCTGGCGAATCGCTTGTCGAAGATCTGGGATGGTATCCTGCATCTCGCGGATCTGGGCCTTGGCGTCGTTCATGGCTCCGAGGTTTTCGGTCAGGGCAGAGACCCTGTCCTCAGCGGCGGCGAGCTGGGCGCGGGCGGTCTGCAGGGCGTCCTGGGCCTCCGCCAGCTGAGCCGCGAGGGCATCTCGCTCGGCCTCCAGATTCTTGTGCTCGGCCTCCAGAGCTGCGGCCTCGTCGAGGGCCTTATCGAGGGCCGCACGGGCCTCATCGCGCTCGGCCTCTGCAGCACGCACGTCGGCCTCAAGGCGGCGGATGGCCTCGTCGCCGCCCTGCGCCTGCTGTGCCTTGGCGCGGAACTTCTCGGCGGCATCGGCGAGGGCCTCTGTGCCTGCTGCTGCGTGTGCCTCGAGCTCGGCGATTTTGGCGCGGGCGTCGGCAAGCCTTTCTTCGGCGGCCTTGGCCTGAGCCTCCAGCTCTGCAGCGCGCTCTGCAAGCGCCTCTGCGTCGCGAGCACGCACGGCATCTTCGGCCGCCTGCTCGCGGAGGCGCGCCAGCTCCTCGGAGAGATCCTCGAGCTGGGCCGCCTTGAGCTGGGCGTCTTCCTGGTGGGCGGCGGCCTGCTCGCGCGCTTCACGGAGCGCCGCTGCGTTCTCGGCTGCGTCGCGGCGGAGGGCTGCAAGCTCCTGCTGAAGCTGCTGCGCGGCGTCGCCGTGGTCGGCAATCCCGTCGATCGCCTCTGCAAGCGCCTTCTCGCGGGCCTCGAGCTTGTCTGTAAGGGCGGCGCTTTCGTCTTCGAGGCGACGGATCCTGTTCTGGGCGTCCTCGAGCGCGCCGTCTGTAGCGCTTCTTTTGAGGTCCATGGCAGTAAGCTGGCGCTCGCGGTCCCGGACCTCCTCTGCTCGCGCTTCGGCCTTGCGGCCCAGCGATTGAAGGGCACTCTCCAGCTCGTCGACGCGGTTGCGCAGCCGTGCCGTCTTGGCGGCGCTTTCTTCTGCTTGCTCTGCCCTTGCGGCTGCCTCGTCCTCCAGGGCTTGAATCCGCGTTCTGGCGGCCTCGACACTGGCCGTTGTTCGGGAAAGTTCGTCACTCAGCTGGCCGATCTCCTTGTCCTTTGCATCAAGGGTGGCATGGAGGTCATCTCGCTCGGCCTCGAGTTGAACGATGCGCTCTGCAGCGCCTTCATTGTCTTGCGCACGTAGTTGTTGAAGCTCGCGCTCGCGGTTGTCTGCCTCCTCGCGAAGTCTTTCTGCCTCATTCCGGAGCATGTCAAGCGCCACTGTCTTCTCATCGAGCTCGCCCTGCTTTTGCTCCAGCTCCTTCCTAAGAGCGCTTGCTTCAATAGTATAAATTTGAGTATCTGACATCTGTGATTTAAGCTCACTAACAAAATCTTCCAACCGTTGAGTACGTTCTTTGGAATCGTTCGCTCTTTCCTCTGATGCCTTATTTAATTTTTTCAGGTCTGCTACCTCTGTCAAAAGTTCCTTTTTGTCGCGCTCGAGTTGAGCCACGCGATCAACAAGATCTTGAGATTCCTCTGCCTCTAGTTTCATAGTGGCAATTTCATCCATTTGTGCATTTAAGTTATCCAATAGCTCCGCCATCTGAATTTCATTGGCTTGTGCCTCATGGGTTCGTCTGGCAAATTCCATCTGGGACGCGACAAGCGTCTGCTGGAGTTGGATGATCTCCTCTTGGTGCTGGCGAATCGCTTGTCGAAGATCTGGGATGGTATCCTGCATCTCGCGGATCTGGGCCTTGGCGTCGTTCATGGCTCCGAGGTTTTCGGTCAGGGCAGAGACCCTGTCCTCAGCGGCGGCGAGCTGGGCGCGGGCGGTCTGCAGGGCGTCCTGGGCCTCCGCCAGCTGAGCCGCGAGGGCATCTCGCTCGGCCTCCAGATTCTTGTGCTCGGCCTCCAGAGCTGCGGCCTCGTCGAGGGCCTTATCGAGGGCCGCACGGGCCTCATCGCGCTCGGCCTCTGCAGCACGCACGTCGGCCTCAAGGCGGCGGATGGCCTCGTCGCCGCCCTGCGCCTGCTGTGCCTTGGCGCGGAACTTCTCGGCGGCATCGGCGAGGGCCTCTGTGCCTGCTGCTGCGTGTGCCTCGAGCTCGGCGATTTTGGCGCGGGCGTCGGCAAGCCTTTCTTCGGCGGCCTTGGCCTGAGCCTCCAGCTCTGCAGCGCGCTCTGCAAGCGCCTCTGCGTCGCGAGCACGCACGGCATCTTCGGCCGCCT
This sequence comes from Giardia duodenalis, assembly GCF_000002435.2. Lineage (NCBI taxonomy): Eukaryota > Fornicata > Diplomonadida > Hexamitidae > Giardia > Giardia duodenalis. The sequence continues at coordinate 1,559,736 of NC_051860.1, forward strand.
GCTCGCGGAGGCGCGCCAGCTCCTCGGAGAGATCCTCGAGCTGGGCCGCCTTGAGCTGGGCGTCTTCCTGGTGGGCGGCGGCCTGCTCGCGCGCTTCACGGAGCGCCGCTGCGTTCTCGGCTGCGTCGCGGCGGAGGGCTGCAAGCTCCTGCTGAAGCTGCTGCGCGGCGTCGCCGTGGTCGGCAATCCCGTCGATCGCCTCTGCAAGCGCCTTCTCGCGGGCCTCGAGCTTGTCTGTAAGGGCGGCGCTTTCGTCTTCGAGGCGACGGATCCTGTTCTGGGCGTCCTCGAGCGCGCCGTCTGTAGCGCTTCTTTTGAGGTCCATGGCAGTAAGCTGGCGCTCGCGGTCCCGGACCTCCTCTGCTCGCGCTTCGGCCTTGCGGCCCAGCGATTGAAGGGCACTCTCCAGCTCGTCGACGCGGTTGCGCAGCCGTGCCGTCTTGGCGGCGCTTTCTTCTGCTTGCTCTGCCCTTGCGGCTGCCTCGTCCTCCAGGGCTTGAATCCGCGTTCTGGCGGCCTCGACACTGGCCGTTGTTCGGGAAAGTTCGTCACTCAGCTGGCCGATCTCCTTGTCCTTTGCATCAAGGGTGGCATGGAGGTCATCTCGCTCGGCCTCGAGTTGAACGATGCGCTCTGCAGCGCCTTCATTGTCTTGCGCACGTAGTTGTTGAAGCTCGCGCTCGCGGTTGTCTGCCTCCTCGCGAAGTCTTTCTGCCTCATTCCGGAGCATGTCAAGCGCCACTGTCTTCTCATCGAGCTCGCCCTGCTTTTGCTCCAGCTCCTTCCTAAGAGCGCTTGCTTCAATAGTATAAATTTGAGTATCTGACATCTGTGATTTAAGCTCACTAACAAAATCTTCCAACCGTTGAGTACGTTCTTTGGAATCGTTCGCTCTTTCCTCTGATGCCTTATTTAATTTTTTCAGGTCTGCTACCTCTGTCAAAAGTTCCTTTTTGTCGCGCTCGAGTTGAGCCACGCGATCAACAAGATCTTGAGATTCCTCTGCCTCTAGTTTCATAGTGGCAATTTCATCCATTTGTGCATTTAAGTTATCCAATAGCTCCGCCATCTGAATTTCATTGGCTTGTGCCTCATGGGTTCGTCTGGCAAATTCCATCTGGGACGCGACAAGCGTCTGCTGGAGTTGGATGATCTCCTCTTGGTGCTGGCGAATCGCTTGTCGAAGATCTGGGATGGTATCCTGCATCTCGCGGATCTGGGCCTTGGCGTCGTTCATGGCTCCGAGGTTTTCGGTCAGGGCAGAGACCCTGTCCTCAGCGGCGGCGAGCTGGGCGCGGGCGGTCTGCAGGGCGTCCTGGGCCTCCGCCAGCTGAGCCGCGAGGGCATCTCGCTCGGCCTCCAGATTCTTGTGCTCGGCCTCCAGAGCTGCGGCCTCGTCGAGGGCCTTATCGAGGGCCGCACGGGCCTCATCGCGCTCGGCCTCTGCAGCACGCACGTCGGCCTCAAGGCGGCGGATGGCCTCGTCGCCGCCCTGCGCCTGCTGTGCCTTGGCGCGGAACTTCTCGGCGGCATCGGCGAGGGCCTCTGTGCCTGCTGCTGCGTGTGCCTCGAGCTCGGCGATTTTGGCGCGGGCGTCGGCAAGCCTTTCTTCGGCGGCCTTGGCCTGAGCCTCCAGCTCTGCAGCGCGCTCTGCAAGCGCCTCTGCGTCGCGAGCACGCACGGCATCTTCGGCCGCCTGCTCGCGGAGGCGCGCCAGCTCCTCGGAGAGATCCTCGAGCTGGGCCGCCTTGAGCTGGGCGTCTTCCTGGTGGGCGGCGGCCTGCTCGCGCGCTTCACGGAGCGCCGCTGCGTTCTCGGCTGCGTCGCGGCGGAGGGCTGCAAGCTCCTGCTGAAGCTGCTGCGCGGCGTCGCCGTGGTCGGCAATCCCGTCGATCGCCTCTGCAAGCGCCTTCTCGCGGGCCTCGAGCTTGTCTGTAAGGGCGGCGCTTTCGTCTTCGAGGCGACGGATCCTGTTCTGGGCGTCCTCGAGCGCGCCGTCTGTAGCGCTTCTTTTGAGGTCCATGGCAGTAAGCTGGCGCTCGCGGTCCCGGACCTCCTCTGCTCGCGCTTCGGCCTTGCGGCCCAGCGATTGAAGGGCACTCTCCAGCTCGTCGACGCGGTTGCGCAGCCGTGCCGTCTTGGCGGCGCTTTCTTCTGCTTGCTCTGCCCTTGCGGCTGCCTCGTCCTCCAGGGCTTGAATCCGCGTTCTGGCGGCCTCGACACTGGCCGTTGTTCGGGAAAGTTCGTCACTCAGCTGGCCGATCTCCTTGTCCTTTGCATCAAGGGTGGCATGGAGGTCATCTCGCTCGGCCTCGAGTTGAACGATGCGCTCTGCAGCGCCTTCATTGTCTTGCGCACGTAGTTGTTGAAGCTCGCGCTCGCGGTTGTCTGCCTCCTCGCGAAGTCTTTCTGCCTCATTCCGGAGCATGTCAAGCGCCACTGTCTTCTCATCGAGCTCGCCCTGCTTTTGCTCCAGCTCCTTCCTAAGAGTTCCAAGCTCCATTTCCTGCATCCCTGCATCTATCTGCTTGCTCTTGAGCTCTGACAAATAATCTTCGAGCATTTGGGTGCGCTCCTTCGAATCGGAAGCCTGCTGCTCGAGATGAGAAAGTGCATCAATCTTGTCGTGTGCTTCCTGGAGCTCGCGACGAAGCTCAGCGATTTCGTCTGCCTGACGCTGTGCTAAAGTGTCTTTATCTCTGGCTGCTTCTTCTAAATAGTGGACCTGGGCCTTGGCGTCGTTCATGGCTCCGAGGTTTTCGGTCAGGGCAGAGACCCTGTCCTCAGCGGCGGCGAGCTGGGCGCGGGCGGTCTGCAGGGCGTCCTGGGCCTCCGCCAGCTGAGCCGCGAGGGCATCTCGCTCGGCCTCCAGATTCTTGTGCTCGGCCTCCAGAGCTGCGGCCTCGTCGAGGGCCTTATCGAGGGCCGCACGGGCCTCATCGCGCTCGGCCTCTGCAGCACGCACGTCGGCCTCAAGGCGGCGGATGGCCTCGTCGCCGCCCTGCGCCTGCTGTGCCTTGGCGCGGAACTTCTCGGCGGCATCGGCGAGGGCCTCTGTGCCTGCTGCTGCGTGTGCCTCGAGCTCGGCGATTTTGGCGCGGGCGTCGGCAAGCCTTTCTTCGGCGGCCTTGGCCTGAGCCTCCAGCTCTGCAGCGCGCTCTGCAAGCGCCTCTGCGTCGCGAGCACGCACGGCATCTTCGGCCGCCTGCTCGCGGAGGCGCGCCAGCTCCTCGGAGAGATCCTCGAGCTGGGCCGCCTTGAGCTGGGCGTCTTCCTGGTGGGCGGCGGCCTGCTCGCGCGCTTCACGGAGCGCCGCTGCGTTCTCGGCTGCGTCGCGGCGGAGGGCTGCAAGCTCCTGCTGAAGCTGCTGCGCGGCGTCGCCGTGGTCGGCAATCCCGTCGATCGCCTCTGCAAGCGCCTTCTCGCGGGCCTCGAGCTTGTCTGTAAGGGCGGCGCTTTCGTCTTCGAGGCGACGGATCCTGTTCTGGGCGTCCTCGAGCGCGCCGTCTGTAGCGCTTCTTTTGAGGTCCATGGCAGTAAGCTGGCGCTCGCGGTCCCGGACCTCCTCTGCTCGCGCTTCGGCCTTGCGGCCCAGCGATTGAAGGGCACTCTCCAGCTCGTCGACGCGGTTGCGCAGCCGTGCCGTCTTGGCGGCGCTTTCTTCTGCTTGCTCTGCCCTTGCGGCTGCCTCGTCCTCCAGGGCTTGAATCCGCGTTCTGGCGGCCTCGACACTGGCCGTTGTTCGGGAAAGTTCGTCACTCAGCTGGCCGATCTCCTTGTCCTTTGCATCAAGGGTGGCATGGAGGTCATCTCGCTCGGCCTCGAGTTGAACGATGCGCTCTGCAGCGCCTTCATTGTCTTGCGCACGTAGTTGTTGAAGCTCGCGCTCGCGGTTGTCTGCCTCCTCGCGAAGTCTTTCTGCCTCATTCCGGAGCATGTCAAGCGCCACTGTCTTCTCATCGAGCTCGCCCTGCTTTTGCTCCAGCTCCTTCCTAAGAGCGCTTGCTTCAATAGTATAAATTTGAGTATCTGACATCTGTGATTTAAGCTCACTAACAAAATCTTCCAACCGTTGAGTACGTTCTTTGGAATCGTTCGCTCTTTCCTCTGATGCCTTATTTAATTTTTTCAGGTCTGCTACCTCTGTCAAAAGTTCCTTTTTGTCGCGCTCGAGTTGAGCCACGCGATCAACAAGATCTTGAGATTCCTCTGCCTCTAGTTTCATAGTGGCAATTTCATCCATTTGTGCATTTAAGTTATCCAATAGCTCCGCCATCTGAATTTCATTGGCTTGTGCCTCATGGGTTCGTCTGGCAAATTCCATCTGGGACGCGACAAGCGTCTGCTGGAGTTGGATGATCTCCTCTTGGTGCTGGCGAATCGCTTGTCGAAGATCTGGGATGGTATCCTGCATCTCGCGGATCTGGGCCTTGGCGTCGTTCATGGCTCCGAGGTTTTCGGTCAGGGCAGAGACCCTGTCCTCAGCGGCGGCGAGCTGGGCGCGGGCGGTCTGCAGGGCGTCCTGGGCCTCCGCCAGCTGAGCCGCGAGGGCATCTCGCTCGGCCTCCAGATTCTTGTGCTCGGCCTCCAGAGCTGCGGCCTCGTCGAGGGCCTTATCGAGGGCCGCACGGGCCTCATCGCGCTCGGCCTCTGCAGCACGCACGTCGGCCTCAAGGCGGCGGATGGCCTCGTCGCCGCCCTGCGCCTGCTGTGCCTTGGCGCGGAACTTCTCGGCGGCATCGGCGAGGGCCTCTGTGCCTGCTGCTGCGTGTGCCTCGAGCTCGGCGATTTTGGCGCGGGCGTCGGCAAGCCTTTCTTCGGCGGCCTTGGCCTGAGCCTCCAGCTCTGCAGCGCGCTCTGCAAGCGCCTCTGCGTCGCGAGCACGCACGGCATCTTCGGCCGCCTGCTCGCGGAGGCGCGCCAGCTCCTCGGAGAGATCCTCGAGCTGGGCCGCCTTGAGCTGGGCGTCTTCCTGGTGGGCGGCGGCCTGCTCGCGCGCTTCACGGAGCGCCGCTGCGTTCTCGGCTGCGTCGCGGCGGAGGGCTGCAAGCTCCTGCTGAAGCTGCTGCGCGGCGTCGCCGTGGTCGGCAATCCCGTCGATCGCCTCTGCAAGCGCCTTCTCGCGGGCCTCGAGCTTGTCTGTAAGGGCGGCGCTTTCGTCTTCGAGGCGACGGATCCTGTTCTGGGCGTCCTCGAGCGCGCCGTCTGTAGCGCTTCTTTTGAGGTCCATGGCAGTAAGCTGGCGCTCGCGGTCCCGGACCTCCTCTGCTCGCGCTTCGGCCTTGCGGCCCAGCGATTGAAGGGCACTCTCCAGCTCGTCGACGCGGTTGCGCAGCCGTGCCGTCTTGGCGGCGCTTTCTTCTGCTTGCTCTGCCCTTGCGGCTGCCTCGTCCTCCAGGGCTTGAATCCGCGTTCTGGCGGCCTCGACACTGGCCGTTGTTCGGGAAAGTTCGTCACTCAGCTGGCCGATCTCCTTGTCCTTTGCATCAAGGGTGGCATGGAGGTCATCTCGCTCGGCCTCGAGTTGAACGATGCGCTCTGCAGCGCCTTCATTGTCTTGCGCACGTAGTTGTTGAAGCTCGCGCTCGCGGTTGTCTGCCTCCTCGCGAAGTCTTTCTGCCTCATTCCGGAGCATGTCAAGCGCCACTGTCTTCTCATCGAGCTCGCCCTGCTTTTGCTCCAGCTCCTTCCTAAGAGCGCTTGCTTCAATAGTATAAATTTGAGTATCTGACATCTGTGATTTAAGCTCACTAACAAAATCTTCCAACCGTTGAGTACGTTCTTTGGAATCGTTCGCTCTTTCCTCTGATGCCTTATTTAATTTTTTCAGGTCTGCTACCTCTGTCAAAAGTTCCTTTTTGTCGCGCTCGAGTTGAGCCACGCGATCAACAAGATCTTGAGATTCCTCTGCCTCTAGTTTCATAGTGGCAATTTCATCCATTTGTGCATTTAAGTTATCCAATAGCTCCGCCATCTGAATTTCATTGGCTTGTGCCTCATGGGTTCGTCTGGCAAATTCCATCTGGGACGCGACAAGCGTCTGCTGGAGTTGGATGATCTCCTCTTGGTGCTGGCGAATCGCTTGTCGAAGATCTGGGATGGTATCCTGCATCTCGCGGATCTGGGCCTTGGCGTCGTTCATGGCTCCGAGGTTTTCGGTCAGGGCAGAGACCCTGTCCTCAGCGGCGGCGAGCTGGGCGCGGGCGGTCTGCAGGGCGTCCTGGGCCTCCGCCAGCTGAGCCGCGAGGGCATCTCGCTCGGCCTCCAGATTCTTGTGCTCGGCCTCCAGAGCTGCGGCCTCGTCGAGGGCCTTATCGAGGGCCGCACGGGCCTCATCGCGCTCGGCCTCTGCAGCACGCACGTCGGCCTCAAGGCGGCGGATGGCCTCGTCGCCGCCCTGCGCCTGCTGTGCCTTGGCGCGGAACTTCTCGGCGGCATCGGCGAGGGCCTCTGTGCCTGCTGCTGCGTGTGCCTCGAGCTCGGCGATTTTGGCGCGGGCGTCGGCAAGCCTTTCTTCGGCGGCCTTGGCCTGAGCCTCCAGCTCTGCAGCGCGCTCTGCAAGCGCCTCTGCGTCGCGAGCACGCACGGCATCTTCGGCCGCCTGCTCGCGGAGGCGCGCCAGCTCCTCGGAGAGATCCTCGAGCTGGGCCGCCTTGAGCTGGGCGTCTTCCTGGTGGGCGGCGGCCTGCTCGCGCGCTTCACGGAGCGCCGCTGCGTTCTCGGCTGCGTCGCGGCGGAGGGCTGCAAGCTCCTGCTGAAGCTGCTGCGCGGCGTCGCCGTGGTCGGCAATCCCGTCGATCGCCTCTGCAAGCGCCTTCTCGCGGGCCTCGAGCTTGTCTGTAAGGGCGGCGCTTTCGTCTTCGAGGCGACGGATCCTGTTCTGGGCGTCCTCGAGCGCGCCGTCTGTAGCGCTTCTTTTGAGGTCCATGGCAGTAAGCTGGCGCTCGCGGTCCCGGACCTCCTCTGCTCGCGCTTCGGCCTTGCGGCCCAGCGATTGAAGGGCACTCTCCAGCTCGTCGACGCGGTTGCGCAGCCGTGCCGTCTTGGCGGCGCTTTCTTCTGCTTGCTCTGCCCTTGCGGCTGCCTCGTCCTCCAGGGCTTGAATCCGCGTTCTGGCGGCCTCGACACTGGCCGTTGTTCGGGAAAGTTCGTCACTCAGCTGGCCGATCTCCTTGTCCTTTGCATCAAGGGTGGCATGGAGGTCATCTCGCTCGGCCTCGAGTTGAACGATGCGCTCTGCAGCGCCTTCATTGTCTTGCGCACGTAGTTGTTGAAGCTCGCGCTCGCGGTTGTCTGCCTCCTCGCGAAGTCTTTCTGCCTCATTCCGGAGCATGTCAAGCGCCACTGTCTTCTCATCGAGCTCGCCCTGCTTTTGCTCCAGCTCCTTCCTAAGAGTTCCAAGCTCCATTTCCTGCATCCCTGCATCTATCTGCTTGCTCTTGAGCTCTGACAAATAATCTTCGAGCATTTGGGTGCGCTCCTTCGAATCGGAAGCCTGCTGCTCGAGATGAGAAAGTGCATCAATCTTGTCGTGTGCTTCCTGGAGCTCGCGACGAAGCTCAGCGATTTCGTCTGCCTGACGCTGTGCTAAAGTGTCTTTATCTCTGGCTGCTTCTTCTAAATAGTGGACCTGGGCCTTGGCGTCGTTCATGGCTCCGAGGTTTTCGGTCAGGGCAGAGACCCTGTCCTCAGCGGCGGCGAGCTGGGCGCGGGCGGTCTGCAGGGCGTCCTGGGCCTCCGCCAGCTGAGCCGCGAGGGCATCTCGCTCGGCCTCCAGATTCTTGTGCTCGGCCTCCAGAGCTGCGGCCTCGTCGAGGGCCTTATCGAGGGCCGCACGGGCCTCATCGCGCTCGGCCTCTGCAGCACGCACGTCGGCCTCAAGGCGGCGGATGGCCTCGTCGCCGCCCTGCGCCTGCTGTGCCTTGGCGCGGAACTTCTCGGCGGCATCGGCGAGGGCCTCTGTGCCTGCTGCTGCGTGTGCCTCGAGCTCGGCGATTTTGGCGCGGGCGTCGGCAAGCCTTTCTTCGGCGGCCTTGGCCTGAGCCTCCAGCTCTGCAGCGCGCTCTGCAAGCGCCTCTGCGTCGCGAGCACGCACGGCATCTTCGGCCGCCTGCTCGCGGAGGCGCGCCAGCTCCTCGGAGAGATCCTCGAGCTGGGCCGCCTTGAGCTGGGCGTCTTCCTGGTGGGCGGCGGCCTGCTCGCGCGCTTCACGGAGCGCCGCTGCGTTCTCGGCTGCGTCGCGGCGGAGGGCTGCAAGCTCCTGCTGAAGCTGCTGCGCGGCGTCGCCGTGGTCGGCAATCCCGTCGATCGCCTCTGCAAGCGCCTTCTCGCGGGCCTCGAGCTTGTCTGTAAGGGCGGCGCTTTCGTCCTCGAGATGGCGAATCAAATTGTTGGCATGCTCAAGCTCACGTTCCAACGTATTTGACTTGCCCACAAGAGCCACAATATCCTTGTTGAGCTTATCTCGCTCTGATAATAGAGATGATAACTGTGACTGGAGCCCTGAAATTACTTCAGGATCGTCTCGCTTATTGTCAGTCAACTGAACCCGAAGATCGTCAAGTTCGCGCCGCAACTGAAGCCTCTCATCGTCTGCGCTGTTCAGAAGGGCAGATAACTTGTCCCTAACATCTTCCAATTCACAGATCTTTTCTTGTAAACTTTCTCGATCCAGTTTGAGCATGGAGATCTGCTTGTTCAGTTCGATAGTAGCTTTATCTGCAAGATGAAGATTATCTATGATAGCATCTTTCTGAGATAATTCATCTTTCAATTGTTTTAGTTCTGCTTCCTTTGTATTGAGAGAATCAAGTGCAAGATGAAGTTCATCCGTTAGTGCCCTAATGCGATCATAGAGCTCCGTTATCTTGTCAGCATTGTCTGGCGACTCAAGAGATGCGTATTGCGAATCCACGACACTTGGTGCATGAAGAAGCGAATCCTGTGATCCACGTATTTTTTCTTCTTGCACTGCTTGTAAGTTGCTCAATTTGGACTTGAGTTGACTAATTTCATCCAAAAGCATTGCGACGGTTTGGGATTGATCGACTGGTGCTCGTAGAATCGCGGACATCTGCTCTACACGATCACTCAACTGCTCGAGATCTTTTTGGTGCCTGCGCATTAGGTTCTGATTCTCTTTGCGAGCCATCTCTGGGTCTGCAAGCGCGTCTCTGCAAGCATCAAGAGACGCTACTGTGTTAGCTAAGTACTGCTTCACTACTTGATATGTTGGTTCCTTCGTGGAGAGTTCTGTCAAGACCTCTATCTCTTTCTGTGCGTGTTCAAGCCGGGCTCGCAAGTCCAGCAGCTCATTGTTGGTCTTCCTTTTGGAGGCAGTATAAGTGGCATCGGCATCTGCCTTTTCCTTTCGAAGAACTCCTAATTTATCGGATAGATCTTTAACCTTTTGTTCGTTGGAAGAGTTCTCAACTGAAAGCTTATCGTAAGCGCGTCTAATATCAACTAGCTCGGCCTCCTTATCTAGAAGCTTATTTTGGGAAGCTGCGCATGTACTCATTGCTGTCTCAAGTTGTCGCTCCAGAGGATGAATTCGTTCATCCTTCTGCTTAAGCAAGGCCTCTAGCGAATTCTGTTCCTTGATAAGCGCGTTATTCTGCTCTTTAACGTCTTGGAGAGACTTAAGCAAAGCTTCATTCTTTGCTACTAAATCAGCAAATTGTGGCGGTATGGGTTGTGGCGCAGATGTCTTTTCGAGATCAAGGATGTGGCGGTCTTTTTCACGTAGCTCAGCAGTAAGATTGTCAATGACCAGCTTGAGATGTTGGAGCTCAAGAGCTGCAGATTTATTTGCTTCGTTAGGTGCCGCCTCCTTATAAGTCACCAATAAGTTGTTCATGTCATCTATTTGTTTGTTCTTCTCAGTAAGCTGTGCTTTTAGATGCTGAATTTCTCCAAGAAGTCCCGTTATTTCCGACTGCAACTGGTCGATGGTGGCAAGGTTGCTCTCCTGTATCTTAGAACCAGATTTATTTAAGCGTAAAATTTCATCTGCCAGTTCCTTGATCTTCTGGTTGCGTAGCTGAATGTCATCCTCCTTAGAAAACAGTGCAGATTGCAGACGGTCGACCTCATTCTTCAACTCATTGAGCTGTGCCTCCATAACTTTTATTGTCTCGCCATCTGAATCACTATCAGATTTATCGTGGCTTCTACTCAATAATTGCTGCCGAAGATCGAAGATTTCATTGTCCTTGTTTTCTATGTTAGCTGACATCTTCTTCAACGTGTGTCGGAGTGCGACATTTTCGTCCTTGAGTTTTGCAACTTCCTTTCCTGCCAAATCACGCTGAGTAGCGCTTGCTGAAAGAGCCGCCTTAGATTGCTCTGAAGACATGCTAGTATCTACTAGCTCGGCTCTCAAACGGCGAATGGTTTGATTGGCGTTGTCTAGCTTCTGCTCTAGGCCTAATATGTCACTGCGCAAGGTGTCGATTTCACGGTCCTTGGCAGATCCGGTGTCCCTGAGTTTCGCCAAGAGAATGTTCTTCTCTACTGCATCATCCTTGAGCTGATGGATTAACTGAGCCATCCCATCAGCGTCTTTGTGGAGCCGGTTGATCTCTTGCTTAAATGCATTAACTGCCGCTCCATGCGGATGGCTTGTTGCGTCATTGATGCCTGCCCTGAGCTCACTGATCATTGCAGCCTTCTTGGTATTGTCCTGACGAGACTCATCTAACTGAGCCTGCAATCTAATAATCTCCTGATTCATCTGATTGACTTGATTTTGAAGTGCCTGATTCTGGACGATTATTATTGAAGACTCATCGTTCAAAGAGGCAATCTTGCGTTCCATCTCAGTTATCTTTCTCTCAAGATCGCCTTCTATTTGGGATCGGCTAAGCATAGACAGGTCCACATTGCGACCCGGGAAATCTTTCACTATATCTACAATAGAACTGGATAAACCAAAAGAGCTGACAGTTGGGTCATCCTTACTCAGCTTTGCGGGGTCGGGAATGAGATCTGATACTACTTCTGGTAGTAGGTGAGACTCTAGAGGGTAGAGGATGCGTGCAACATCCCAGTGCTTATTCTGAGCTGCTAAAATAAGGGCTGTCTTGGCATCCTTAGAGATGTGCTCCTTCTCTCTCAACACAAGATGCTGTGCTGCCTCAAATTGTCCTGCTTCTGCTGCATACATTAGCGCCGTCCTGCCCATTAGATCAGTGCGACATTTCTGATAAGGTAGAAGGTTTATCGTCGAGTCGACTGCGCCAGCAGCTGCAGCAAGCATCAACGGCGTGCGCCCGTCTGGTAGAACAAGATTCATTTCATAGGGAACAAGGCGTTTGCAGGCCTCCCCCTCATTGCAGACAGCAGCAAGCATAAGGGCAGTATAGCCATCGTTGTTAACTAGAGAGTGCTCAAAGCAGCCTAAAAGACGAACCATTTCAATGTCACGGTTCCGGACGGCGTGCATGAGTGCAGTTTCCCCTTGACGGTCAACGGACTTCTGGTAGGTGGGAAGGTTATACCTAACTGCCTCTACGTCGCCATTGTTAACACACGCGAACCATGCCTCCTTCGAATCCAGAAACATTTTAAATTCACTAAACTGAGCGCGGAGCTCTTTTTTTGATCACGAGTAATCGTCGGCGGAGACGAGTAGCCGACAGAGCCCGAGGCATGCGTCACCCTTTTCGCCTGCTATCCGCTCAAATATCCACGATAGAAGCTCTGTCTCCCGGTCCCACGTCGTGCAGGAGTTGTCTGTCCACGCTGTTTTAGACTTATATATGTCGTTAAAGTGTGGTGGTATGTCCAACAACGTAATGTCTCTGAGCATATCTACATCTTGAAATGAGTATGTTAGGCGTACGATAGAAACCAACTGACTTGCAACGGTACTATCATGGTCCACCAGGAGCACGAGCTGTGAGAAAATGTGTGACAGAATTGGATCTGAGTTGTACTTGAATGCAGACGACGCACTCTCTGGTATATCGCCTGTCATCCGCCTGCCTGTGGAATATGTGGGGGAGGCCCCGCCTTGGCGAATACTCTGTATAGCGTTGTTTTCTGCCTCTACTCCTTGCTTAATGTAAATATTTATCTTGCTCGTATTGCTAAATATATCTGCCTCGGAAATGGCTTGATCTGAAATACTCTTAGAAAGCCTAGATGCAAATGCATTCCCTACTGCTGCTGTGGGAGGATCAAATGACTCTGGATGAGGTAGGTTAAGCTCGAAAATAAATGGTGCAATCAGATCATGCCCACAAAGCTGGGCAGCAGTCATCCGCTGATCTGGGACCTGATTCAATAGGTTTAGACAGATATCTCGCAGCTTGGACGAGTATATTCCGGGCAGCTCGGGAACCTTACCGGAAACGATCTTCATTATGAGGGTGTTAATGTTCTTGGCTTGAAACGCTGTTTTAAGGCAGAGTATCTCGAAGATCATGCACCCAAGTGACCACATATCAGACTGTGAATTGTAGGAAGTCCCCTGAATCAGCTCTGGAGACATATAGAGGGGAGAGCCTATGAATGTGGAGGCCATTGAGCCGGGGTTTATCGTGCGTGCTATTCCAAAGTCACCTATATGCACATTGAGATCCTGATCAAGGAAGATGTTTTGAGACTTCAGGTCTCTGTGAATAAGCCCTTTGCTATGAATGTACCAGAGAGCAGATGCAAGCTGAGCAATCCACCGTAAGACCTGCGACTCCTCAAAGTGCATTTGGCTCTTGTGATGCCTCTTGATCAGTGAAGTGAGCTCCCCATGTTCGCAGTATGTCATCGCAATATACAGAAAGCCGTCCTCCTTAAAGGACTCTATGCCACGAACAATATTAGGATGGTCCATGGTCAGTAGGATAGCAGATTCTCGCTCTGTGTTCCGGACCTCTGTGTCCTGCATATCTTCCATACTAATCTCCTTTATCACAACGTGTAAGCCTGTGCGCTTATCACAGCAGAGGAAGCATTCCCCAAAGGAACCCTCCCCTATCTTTCTAATAACGGTGTAATGCTCCATGAGAGAATTTACCTTTGAATTGCCCTTCCTATTTTTTGCCCGCTTTGCTCCCACTGCGTGCCCTCACATTGGCGTAGAATTGGCTCCCAGTCTTTCCATGATCGTACCCGCCCCTGTTGCGTTTGGGAGTCTTCTGCTTTTTATAGGCTCCGGAGACCATGATGAGGTCGTCATCACCGACAACCCCAGACAAGTATGCCCTTGTGAGCTCGCGATTCTTAGTCCTCAATAGCTTAACAGCCCTCTTTATTCCCTCGCTTGTCCCGTGGTGCTTCTTGGGCTTTGTCTTGGTATTGACAACTTCCTTTGCTTGAGCAGCTGCTACCCGCTCACCTACTGTCATTGACTTTTCAGCAGTAGTACTAGATAGCTTCTTCTTCTTAGATGCGGCTTGAGCCGGCGTGTCTCCTTGTCCAAAGACACTGTCCCAATCATCTGCCAGTCCTGTCTCTCCATCAGGGGCGGCGTCGCTCAGGTTAACCTCGTTGCTCTCAGAGTTGTTATCTATCTCAGCAACATCTCGGACGGGGCGTGATGTACCGTGGACCTCCTCCTCTTCAGACTCGGAAACCTCCTCCAATCGGTTATTGATCGCAAATGCATCGTGGACAATTTCCTCCTCATTGAAGTTGAGAGTCTTAGGAAGGAGCATTAGGTCCTGCGTATTTACGTAGTTTATGAGCTCCACATCTGTCTTGTTTCCCCACGCCTTACGCTCCTTTCCAATCGTGGCATTGTACTCATCAACCTCTTCTCGCGTGTAGGGTATAACAAAGTGTGGTATCCGTCCTCTGATAAAGTCCTCAAGGATTCTCCTTGCCACAGTTCGTGTATCTGGCTCTCCTCCCTTTAGAAGTCGGCCCTGTTTGAAAGCAAGGATTTCCAGTAGCTTGTCTACGTCTCCGTCCCACCGCTCATCCACGTTAGAAGCAGGGCGAATATTATATGTCTTGTTGATGTACTCCGGCTTCACACGCTGAAGTATGCAAGGAATAAACTTCTCCGGGAATTCCAAATACTCTGCGCGTAGAACCCCCGAAAGGACGAGGTGTATGTCTGTAGTATTTATATAGTTAAAATCGTCGATAGCTGAGCGCGCAGCGGTCGCTCGCCCTTGCGAAAGGTCAGTTCCTGTGTCATAAAGATTGCGCAGCTCATTCGGAAGCTCCAGTTGATTAGTAGCCCAAACGACACCCGGGGCATCAATGAGATTTATTCGCTTGGTCAAAGATACATATTGCCAGACCTTCGTCTCGCCTGGAATTGGCGCAGTCTTACAACTATGCTTCCCTAGCAAAGTATTTATAACAGATGACTTCCCAGTGTTCGGGTATCCGCAGAAGCCAACGGATATCTGTGCTTTGTCCCTATGTAGCTGAGCAAACTGGCGTAGAATAGAAAATACCTCATTGCGGCCGAACGGATGCTCAATGGATGCGTGGAAGGCAATTGTAGGTCTAAGCTTTGATAGTTTCGATATCCACGATGCAGTAACCCACGTTGGGACCAAATCGCACTTATTAAGCAAGTATATCATGTGCCTGTGCTCGTTCTCTGGTGTCATCATGTACCTCTCTAAAAATCTGGAGCGCGTGCCTTCTGGGTCCCGCGCATCCAGGACGTAGATGATGACATCTGAACTATCAATTACTTTGTATATTTCAGAATAAATCCTATTTGTCTGACCTCTAATTAGTCGCGGATCGTACTCTGTCCTAAAGGCCGTCTTACGGAGCTCCCGTTGGCTCACCGTATTACCGTCTTTATCAATATCGTAGTTAGTTACTTCACTGTGTGCCGTGGACAGTATTTCTTCCGGGTTGAACGTGGTCAGTTTGCTCCTTTTCCGCTGAGCCTTTGGCCCAAAAGTGAGATGATAGGGCTCTATCTCCTGGATTCTAACAGTCTCCTGCTTTACATCATGTATAAGGGCGGTCGGTAGACGCTTGTTACGCACCAGAAATGTGTTTGGATTGTGTTCTTCGTTGGCAATCACCTCTCTCATCTTTGCAAGATCCTGCTGCCCAACGACACGTGTGTTTCCAAACCAATTCCTGGATGGTTCAATCCGCCCGTCGAGCTGGGCAGTAGGGTTGTGATACTGTTCGTGGAGAATCTTACCTTTCTCGTCGCGCACAGGTCGAGTGTTATACATCTTCAGCCGCTTGATTGTCCGATTTGTGCGGATATTGCCCTTCTTGGCGGTCTTGCGGCCTACTATGGATGAAGCCGAGGAAACCATGGAGCCTAAAGAATCTTTTTACATCGAATCTTATTGCATTCAATCTTCTGTCCGAAGTTATTGCCAATTTAAGTGTAATTTCCATAGTATGTATTTTCAGATATGTAGATTAGCCTTACTGTAAAAATAAATATGAACAGTTAATTGTGTTAAAGATCCAGTAAAAAACTCAATGATACTTGCTGTGGCTTCTCTTCTTACAGCGAGTTTAACTAACAACATCACGATTGGTGTCCGCGAAGGAAAATATGACGAGTCAACCCCAATACAGTTTGAAGAATTTGTCAATCTCAACTTCTCAACCAATGCACTTTACGTTCCTTTTCAGTTTAAGCACACAGACTATGCGTACATGCAGGAAGCGCTCCCGATCATACTTAGCCGAGGACGCATCCCCCTATTAATATGGGACATGAGCAACTCCAAGGAACTAAACAGTGTTTACGAAAGCATCACGGATGGAAGCCAAGATGCTTATTTGAACTCCTTTGCTGATGCAGTTCTGGGTTCATTAGTCAAGGACACCGTTGTGTATGTGGCCCTGGGAAACGATATCAATACTGAAGACAGCTACTGGCGTAAGAATCCAGAGCTGTATATGCAAACAGTAGACTATGTCGCAAACAAGCTTCGCATCCGTACAAGGCTTGCGCAAGCTGCTCATGCAACAGAGCACTACCCTACGTATGAGTTCGTATTGCCTCTGGCCGTGAACTATAAGCTTTTGCCCTCTAGCTTCGTTCCTAATGCCACGGCATATAACTATTCGCTTGTCACTGTTAGCAACTTTGGAGAGCCGGAGTGGAGCGACGCGTTGGATCTTATGATCAAGGTAGACAGTATGCTGCAGCAGAGTGAAGACGTCTTGGCCACAAAAGTCTTCATTATAGCGCGCACTGTAAGTGACAACGATACAGCAAAGAAGGCCGATTGGATAAGCGACCTAGTGGACGCGACCGTTGAGCGATGCCTGCGTATCCCTGTCCTCATCCTAGATAACGTAGAAACAGGAAAGGATACAGGTTACTTCATGTCGGTGAATGGCGACAAGGTTGTAGGCCAGAATTCTAATGGAAAGGACCTGTTCTCTTATTGTCGCCTTCCGGACATTTTAGCTCGTGACGGAATCCACTCCTGGGTACCAGAAGAAGTAGATTCTCCTGTAGATCCACCGGTGGAGCCTAGTGATTGCAAAGCCGGTGAGCAACTAACTGATGACGGAGTTTGCGAACCCTGCCCTGCCGGAACTGCATCCAAAGCGGGGTCAGTATGTACTCCATGTACACCAGGAACATATCAACCCAACTCAGGGTCTGGTACTTGCATCAATTGCTCTGCTGGTCAGTATCAGGATAGCTCAGGGAAGACATCATGCTTAGCTTGTTCCGTGGGCAGTTACCAAGGACTCCAAGGCGCTGAGACCTGCATCCTATGTCCACACGGACAATATCAACCAAGTCAGGGCCAAGTTGCCTGCATTCGATGTCCCGGTGAGACGACCACAGACAAGGTAGGAGCCACCTCAAGGGAGTCTTGTGTTTGTGCAGGAACCGTGGGATTTAATGAGACTTCTGGTAAGTGTGAGGTTTGCCCCAGTGGTCAGTACAAACCGCTGCTTAGTAACATATGTACAGATTGTCCAGTTCCTGATTGCAAGTGTGACAACGGAGGAACCTTCAATACTCTTACAGGACAGTGCGAAAACAACACATCCAGCAGCTTCACTAGGACTTCAGCAGCAATCTTTGTAGCAACCATTGGTGCCATTTGTGCCATTGCAGCCATTTATAGCTAGGTATTTACAAATCTTACAAGTTGTTTGAGTGGACATGTCCTTGTATAACCTCAATAATTCGTTCGGAAAGATTGACATCTTTGTAGACAGAGCCATCAGTTGCATAGTAAATGGCCGAGCGACCACGCTGATCTAAAATATGCGCTTCCAAGGGTGAAAGTTCCTGAACAATACGCAAATACCCTAGCTGCGCTGCCATCATCAAAGCTGTGTGCCCTTTGGACGTCTGTGCCCCTGCTTCATAAGGTAGCAATACTCGAACAATATCTAGTTGGTCTAGTTCGGCAGCCACCATGAGTGCGGTGCGTCCATTCTGGTCGCGAATGTTGGAGAGCCGGGGAGCGAGTAAATATACAGCGGCTAGATTGTTCATGGGTACAAATCCATGAAGTGTGGCTCCACGGTTGCATTGGTCATGGAGTACATTGGATACTCGCACCAACTTTGATCGCAAATACTCAGACAAGTGATAATTTCTGGCCTGAATGGTCACTTCGAGAACCTCGAGCCAGATTCCATCGGCGTCTTCATGTAGAATGTCATGCCGCAGACACGCTTTAGAAAATAACTCGCGAAGCAAGGTCTCTTCACATGGAATAATAGAATTCAGTTTTCGCTGTGTCACAAAGCTAACAATATACGGGTTGTCAGCCGACTCCTTGCTTTCCTCGATATCCCTAAGAACTTTATCGCGTTCACAAAGAGCTCGCTGATATAAAATGCATGCCACTCTCTCCATATTGCCAACCCCCTCTTTCCGATGGTCACTGATAACATCGCAATCGGCTAGAGGAATTTGTGCAAGGCATTGATTTAGCTCAGCAATGGCCTTATCCTTTTCTAGTAGTTCTTCTGTTAGCCGAGCTATTAGTGTCTGGGCCTCAGCAAGTGAACCTTCAAGTTCTGCTCCTGGTTGTGATTGTGATTGTGGTTGTGGTTGTGGTTGCAATGCTTGGATCTCTTCAGTGCGAGCATTTGATGGCTCAGCTTGACGCTCGAGTTGATGAAAGTTGGCCACACTGAACTCAGAAGGGTATAGAACGGAAGCGCCTGGTTGTTGAAGGGCTTCTTGCAAGAGAATGCTCAGGCGTGTGGGGTCCACCACTCGTAAATGCACACCAGGACCAACACACTCCACCTGCACGCCGTGGTCAGCTAACTGTTCTATCAGTTTGGTCAGGCTACAGGCATCATCGTCTGCTGCAGCCTTTTTGCCTTCCTCTTCTTCTAAATAGCTGTATATGGTCATTGTATCGATCATTCTTGTTTCTACATCATTGTGAGCTGCTAAAGGGATTAAGTCTGAGGTGCAACATTCAATGGAAGGTTCTTGAACATCCTGAGGATGTGTAGGGTCAGTCTGCTTAGTATCGCTCTCTGCAGCTGTTTGTCGTAGTAAAGTAATACTTTGTTTGAGCTGCTGCAACTCCGTGTTCAGGGCGTCCCGCTCATTCTGAACGACTGAAAGCCTATCGCGTATCGCTTCTGCTTCCGCTATGGCATCAAGACATGATCTTCTTAATGTTTGTATTTCTGTACTAGCAATCTCCGTCAGTACGGAGACCTTAGCAAAGTTTTGCGAGATTATGGAAGACTCTAGGCCCAATGTCAGCAAATTAGACTTTAGTATTGAATACTCTGAAAGCATCTGCTTGCAAATTGATTCAGCGTCGGCAGAAGCAGCAAGATTATCCTTAATCTGCGCCTCCTCAGACATATTTGGAGTCTCCACAGCGTTTGAAGTTAGTGTTAAGGATATAGGATGTACCATCTGGCCGGATGCTTGAGTAGCTGCGGTCAATTCTGTTGTGAGCCGTGCTATTTCTTCTTCCTTTTCACACAGTTGTTTTTCCTGGGTCTTCAGCTGTTCAGTAAGGCTGCGGAGCTTTGTGTCCATAGTTTCATAGCTCTGTTTCTCGTTACTCAGTATACTAGAAATAATGTCCTGATATTTTCTAGATTGAGATTGCTCTTTCAAGAGCTCTGCTTGAAGTGCTTTAACGGCCTCCTGTAGCATCGATTTGGTAGCCCGCGCCATCCACTCCTCCGTTAGCGTATGCGTACCCATACCAGAAGTTGCCGTAGCAATGGATTCACCGGTCTTTTTGTCCAAAGCAGAAGCAGATCCTGTTTGTACTTGTTCGGATTGATCTGCTAAGGACTCCGGCTGAATGGCTCTTGCAGACTGCTTCCGGTGTGCAAGCATCTCTACTATACGATTGTACTGAGCTGAGGTGGGTGAATGCACCGACTGAAGTACCTTCTCAACGTGTTCAGAACCAAGCTCCTCATCCCGCAGAAGAAGTTCCACTATGGAATATGCACTGGCTTCAATGGCTCTTTCCATCATGTCGACTTTCGATACTATCTGGGCAGATAGCAAATGTGGACACAGCAGGGCAAAGATATCAGCCTCATCGTTCCGCAGACATGCTTTCATGCCTTGAGTAAGTGAAGTCAGTATGGCAGTTCGCTTCTTCTCGTCACAGGCGGTCCGAAGAGTGTTGGCATAAAGATTGCAGATTGCCGCTATGGCTTCTTTATTCGCATATAGCACTGCAATAGTTAAACTAGAATTGGTACCCTCATCCACTGCCAGAAAGTACTCCTCAAGGTGAGCCATCACGTAGGTATTGTCTGCCCGCTTCAGCGCCGAGAACCATTGGTCACTCATGTCTTATGTGGACAACAAATTTGGCATATTCCATTGAAGTTGCAAAGAAGTTTTAACTTTAAGCTTTAGCAATAATTCGACTATGGAAGAACTGCTGGCGACCATCATACTTCATGGCTCTGCTGGGGAGTTTGGACGGATATCTGCTTTGTTGGAAGAGACTGCTCAAGATGGTAGCTTCAGTGCAGATGTTCGCAGCCTCCTGCGTGCAGCCCTGGACCTCCGCTTTGACGAGATTAAGCTGGGCATGAGCGCTCTCCGCCAACACACCTCTGAAAAGCTGGCTACCATTGCCCTGTTTATTGAGTTTGTTTATTTGAGCTCTTGTCCTCTAAAGGATAACGACAGAATAGAAGTCTTACAAAAATCCTTAGAGCTGGACTTCATCTCCATCACACTCCCTCTTCTGCTTACTATGCTTGCTGCGTCTATTATGTTCAACCCCTCTGCATTATTGCCATTTTCTAATATGATAGAAAACAAAACTGACGGGATCCTTGCCTGCTGTGCACTAGCAATCCTTTTATCGGAGGATGTACCTGACAAGTTTCACGATAAACTGAATGATTATATGAGTCCTTGCCTTAAATCGTTGTCTTCTCCTGTCATCGCTCTAGCAAACACTATGTTTTATCTTAAGTCGGATATTTCTGCTCTTAGAGAATACCTGCCGATGGTCACAGCTCGCTATACACGCATCGGGATAGTGCTCAAGGACCTTCAGTCCCTTGTCCTCTTCGACCCATCTGCTTATGACTCTGCTGTTGAAGTCTATCGATCCACTTTACCTCCAGGCATGCAGCTCATAGATCATATCAAGCAGTCGCACTTCCCATATTCTAAAGCCAATCAGCTTGGAGCACTGCTATCTATCGCCTGCTTTAACACAGAGTCGGATCTGAATTCAGTGCTATTTACAGCAGGAAGGCATGTTTTGCTAAAAGACATAGGGAACGTGCATTCTCCACAGCAGCTCAGTGCTGTATGCAGCTTCCTTGTTGGGATGTTGCGTTCATGTCCACTTGTCTCTGTCTGTGACACGCTGAGAGATCTTCTTGCAGAAGTACTGAGTGATCCGAAGTTGCAGCGCACCTATAAGACCCCGCTTCAGATTCTGAAGGCATACTTATCATCAGCGAAGGCTCTGCTGCATCACGTTAATGGAAGTGATGCCGATGCAAAGACTGTCTCAGAAGAGGCATTGGCAGAGATAAAGCAGGTTACAGAGCGATTGGACTGTTCCCTTGCAGAGATCTCTATATTGGGCGTGGACAAGAACAGTCTTTTGCTAACCATAGAAGACCTAAATATCCTCGTGTTATCTCTTTCGGGGAACCATGACAAAGCCGTCAGCAAAGCGCACATGTTGGCCGATCTCGACATCGACACTAGCCTTGCAGAGCTAGATGCTCCTGCATCTCCCAGCAAGCTTCTGGCAAACGAGAGCTCTTCAAGAAGTCAATCTTCACAAGAGATTGGGCGAAATTATGTTAGTAGCCATGCTGCGATGAATGTGATTCTATCTTCTATGTCCTCCGCACACCCAGCTCGCAAGTCTCTCTTTTCAATTATGCACGGCATCCTTCCATCTCTTATTGCCAAGGCGAAGAACCCCCTCGCGAATATGATTGGTGTCGGACCACTGCATGCCAATGTGTGCTACTCTACTCTCTTTCCTGATACACTTGCCCTTACAGTACTAAGCAAATACATTATTCATACATTGAAAACAGGCCAGGACGGGCCACTACTAGATAATGAAGCCAAGATCCTAACAACAAGCTACAACATCATCCTTTCTCTCTTGATAAGCTCTCCAACTCTGCGGCTGGCCAATCTCCACTTGCTGAGCTTCTTGCAGGAGCATCACTCTGTCATAAAGCATCTGTATGCCCTCTCTTCTTTGGCATCAGAGCACGGTTTTGTGGGCCTGACAACGGACGAGCTGTTCCTTGCAGCGACATCGAGTAATGTTATAGGTAACACGAAAGAGGTCCAGCTCTTTCTTTCACAGGCTGTCTTACTAGATCCATCTATCGAGCAGACTCCCAAGTTTGCCAGCGTTGTTTCGAAAATCTATTCTGCTCGTGGAGACTGGAGCCAAGCCATCAAGTCCCTCTCTACAATATTAACCAGCAAGATCATCACCTTAAAGGATGACTCTCTTGCCAATACAGAACTATTACCATTACGAGTTCACATTGCGCTTTTAAAACTCCGTCTTTTTGATGAGAGTGGGTATCATGACTTGAAGGCGTACCTGTCTGCAGTCGATTCCGAGCTTACATCCCAGGGCAGGCGTCTCAACCCACTATCTATTGAGCCGTACAACTCTAACTTGTTCTATGTCCACATGCAGTTGTCATATCTACTTTCTAAAATGACTGTCTTCTGTCTTATTAACGCTGGCGTGGCGCAAGTCTTTAACCTTACAGATGCATCTGAAAACCTGTTCACCGCACTGCAGACTGAATATGCTCTTTCTTTTCTTGACTCTGCGTCGGTGGTTGGAGATCTTCTTGATGCACTTACGGGAACTGATAAGAACGCCCTACAACAAGCATCTACTTCCACCAATAGTTTCCCTTACCTTGGAGCAGCATATGGACCAGATCCTTTCCCTTTTACCGACATATTTGTTAATCCAAGTGCCACAAACATGGCATATTCGATGTCCAAATCCCTAGTGACGTCGGAAACCATGTCCTTGCACACAGCCTTAGCATTTGTTAAGCCGTACCTAAAGACCAACAGAGAAATAGAAGACTTTGTGTGTCTCATCTCTCTTCATTTAAAAAACGATAAGGCGGCATACATACAGCACTTTCTTTTAGATAAGGATAAATCACCGGGATCAGAGTCAGAGTTATCATATGACAATGCCTCTCCGTCGAAGCTCTTCTCACTGGCGTCTGCATACCAATTTGTTGGGAAGACCAAGGAGTCATCCAGGTGCTTAGAGATTCTATTTACCAATCACAAGAAATATGCTAAGTCACTTTCTTTACGACCAGACTCTGCATTACTTTTCCAAGCTGTTATATCAACTCTCTATGTCCGATCGCTTTGCAAAACACATTACTTTCTCAAGGCCGAGGCCATGCTAGTAGAACTCGTCACTACACTCCTGGAAACGTGGAATAGAGATCTAACGGGGTACTCTCTATCGTACACTTTAGTTTTCTCAGAGCTGATCAGGCTTCTTTATCGCATGGGCAAAGAGGCAGATATCGCGCACCTGACAGATGCCACTGTTTTGAAGCTCACCTCTCAGTACCAGCTACCACAGACCGCAGACGTCTCTACAAATCACCTCCCTACTGATGTTGTTTTCCTGGCTGTCTATTCACTTCGTTGCCGTATCGCTTTAAAGGATCCTGCAACTACTGTCGACGACAAAATCACGAAGCTTCAACTAGCAATTAACTGGTTCACCTCCTGTGTCGTGGTGAAGACAGGTAAGACACTTACAACCTTAGTGAGGCCGAAGGTTCTGATCCGTGACGGAGTGTTCTCGTCTAAAGAGTCAGCGATACACAATCCAGCTATGTATCAGAACACGCAAGTGTCGAGCCCGCTGCTCGCATGCAAAGCACGAGTCCTCGCAGCCGAGATGTACCTAGAGCTCGCTTATGTATACTTGGAGTCCACCGGGATTCTTACCAACCAGGTTATTCAGCCAGACATTTCCCTTGATCCCGTGAAGAAGGGAATGGCTAAGAGTGCACTAGACTTTATAAAGCGTTCTATCGATCTTTGCGAAAGCTCAAAGGCCTACCTGCTAGGTGCCGTATTATTCTCTGTAGTGGCAAATGACTATGTAACAGCAAACGAATATGTGAACCACGCTCTAGAGCTTCCCGTAGTCGATACTCTTGCAGAGGACTTTCATTCTCAACTCAAGCTAAAACTGAAAACAGAGGGCAATAATGAAACTGACATGGATGATTTTAATGCAGATTTTCAAGGCTATACTGAGTCTGGTGCTGATGTTCAGGACGCTTTCAAAAGTCCGTTCGAGCAACTAGTACACAAGCTGAAAAGAGATATGACCTGCGATCGTGCATCCACCTTGGATACGTTCCTGATGCAGTCGTGCACCAGACAAGATCCGTGGAACCTTCATAATCTTCTTTTTGGGAAGGACAATGACGTAGAAATGGCAGGGATGGTTCAATCAGATACGGAGACATCAGACGAACGCGGAGATGGCAGTGGATGTTACAAGGATGAGGACAACAATGATAGCAACGATTACGAATACGAAGAGGGCATGCCACTAGACTCCAAGGGAGTAAGAGTCTCTTATAATGCCGCATCTGCAGCAGAGGCAACCCTACTCGGCAGCATGGCAAACAGTCAGTCATCACAGAATGCCCAGAGCGGCTCCAGTTTACTTGATGGATATTGGTTCCTAGGACTTGGCTTTATATGCATTAAAACGGGTCGCGTCAAGGACGGCGTCCCCTACTTAATAGCTTCTACAAAGCTGCACACCTTACAGGAATCATACAAGGCAAGAGCATACTTTGTATTGGGCACGACATACCTCAACTCCACCCGCACACCATTGTTCGGATATCAGAGCGCCCTCACCACCAAGTCCACCTCTGCTGTGGCCATGCAGAAGATGGCCATGAAGCTATCCAAGTCCGGAGGAAACCCTGATGAAGAGAATGTAGACGAGACTGGGGACGGAGTTGTTCCGACGCTGGCGGCCATCGAGGCCCAGGAAGAGGATGTCAATAATGCAGTCAAAAGCCTAAAGGAGCTGGAGAAACTGTCCTTCCGCAATGTGGCAGAAGCAGCGTCTCTCCACCTCGCGCTGCTATGTTATATAAAAGTAACGGAATATAAACTCATAAAGGACAAGATCAATAGAGTTATGTTGGATGAAGGAAAGGGCGCTAAGGTCAAAGTGGTGCCTTTGGAATCTAAGAAGGACAAAATCAAGGATGATCTAGAAGCGGCAAAAGATGACTTATTGTCAGCAATAGAAGAAATGTCCGATATGACCCCCAATATCATCGTCTTACTGACCTGCCTTGGAATCGTTTTTACCCACTTGAAGAATCATCCCAGAGCCCGCAACCAGTTCAAGCGGGCTGCAGGCATCATCCCCAGCGTCAACGAGATTATAGCCACTAATCAGGTGACAAGATGGTTGGACTTAGACGCTGCTGTCTCGGCTAATTTAGCTCTAGCAGACCTATACATCACAACAGGGAAGTTATCAAATGCTATTAAGAGTCTCGAGGCCATCTCTCAGCAGGACCACTTGAATGCTATCTCCTACGAGCTTTACGGCCTCGTGATGGAGAAGGAAGCCAGCTACAATGATGCATGTAAGTACTACGAATCAGCTTGGCTTCTAAGCAGAGGCGCATCGACAGTGGCGTTCCGTTTGGCGTACAACTATATCAAGAGCAACAGATATGAAGATGCTGTTGTCATGTGCCAGCTAGCACTGCGAGAATGGTCTGACTATGCTAGGCTAAGGAAGGAGGTCCTATACCTGGCAGAGCGTCGCCTCCGCACAAGCTCTATATAACCGAGCATCTGATAAAGACCTTGATTGATAATCAACTAGACATTATTAAAACTTTATGAGATCCTAATGAACGGCTAATGCACTGCCTCGGCCTCTGCAAAGAAGCTTCCTATATTATTTACGAGCCAATCTCACCAAGTACCGACTTGAATACGGGATAGGTGGAAGGAAAACTATCGCGAGGAAGAAATCCTAAGAGCTCTTCTGCTAGTGGTCGATCCTGGGGGTCGGGAGACATGCACTTCCCGATTATAATAGTAAGGAGGAGAGAATAACAAGGATGAGCGGATGCTTGGCTATTGAACCTAGAGTCTAAGCATGCGTGATCGTCAGAGTAAGTAAACTGCTGACCTGGTATCCCCGGTACCGTGAAAATGTCCGTGTCTGTGGGCAGAGATGGTGGTTCGGGGCTGCTCGGAAGGAGGAGCAAGCACATATCAGAAAGCAGTTTCCCCAGCGACCAGATATCAGACTGTGGCGTCACTTGCATAGTGGATGAGCCTAGCAGCTCGGGGGCTAAGTACGACTGTTGCCCATAACACATAACGCTAGAAAGAGACTCCGTGGCCGGAAAAATATGGACCTTTCCGGCAACAGACAGAAAGATATTGTAGGGGGTCACAAAATGGCATCTCCTCTCGATTTCAGACCTCGTGGTAAAGTCGTGGAGCTCGGCAAGCATCTCCGCAACAGCCACGAGCAGAAACCAGATAAACTCCTCAGGAATGCTGACAGCTGCCTGGCGGTGCATGTGCATCAGGCTAGCCAGAGTGATTCCGTAGCACATTCTCGTCTCGATAAGGAGAAGAGAATGTTCCGGCATAAGCTTAGCGGAAAGGATCTGAAGCATATGCGGGCATTGGAGCTCTGAGTACATTTCGTACTCATAAAGGATCAAATTACGAATATGCACTGGGACTTTTTCAAGCAAAAGAACGTGAATCTGAACGTTCTCGCCCTCCTTGCTGGTTATTGCTCGGCACTCTGTTGCTAAATATCCGCAAATGTTTATAAGTGTACTAGGTCCAACTGCTACCGCATCGTGCACCTCCGCATCCATAGCACTGCTTTTTAAAGGTATTATAAAATCTGTGAAAGAATACAAAGTGTTATAACAAAGAACCTGTAAAGGAGCCACAATTGGGCTAGTAAGGGCTATAGGCCTGGAGAACCAACATGGTGCATTCGCAACAACGCAGGAAGAGAGGTGTCTAATTTTCGATGCCCTGTGATTGCTAACGATAAACCTCTGGACCTTGTTTATCTGCAAGTGCATCGATCTGTCTAATACCACATAAGCACGGTATACATTTTATTTGGGGGTGCATACAAACAGTCATAAATTGTTATACATGTTGAGTTACCCCTTTATATCTCCACATGGATGACGCGTTGCGCTCTACCCTACCCTACTCCAAATTCCTCGGCACTTCTCTCTAGCGTGCTTCGTTGACGAACCCGTACCCGCACATCCTATTCTAAGTATAAAACCCAGCCTTAAATGCATGGACATCCACTCGTTTTCTTCCATCTGTAGTTCTTATAGCTCCGGCTGTTTACAGTCTTTACCTCTTCAATTTCTGTTCAGGCCAGTAACGAACTTAAGCACTGTAGAACAATTAGCAATGCGATGTGCTTCCGTGCCGAAAAGCTGCGTATCCCGCAACCGTTGTGCAGTAGGAGAAGTTGTAGAGCCCACAGGGTCGTGTGTAATAATGTCTGATTCGGAGCCATTTGAAAGAGTTATATTGTGGTGGAGAAGAGGCTCAACAGACAACAATATTTCGTCTAAATTGGATGCGGAAGCATCTGCCTGGGCCCCCTGCCTGAGCACTACAAAGATATTGTAGTAGAGCCCTGCTTGTAGCTGTACAATGGGTTCGCTGTCCCTAACCATTAGTTTAGCAAATACATCCGTCAAAACGGCCACCGTATCGTGTACCGAGTCAGTGGACGTGAATTCTTCATGCTCGTTTAGGCTATCTTTTAATAGACTGAAGTACCGTTGAAGTAGCAGGTGAAGAAGCATAAGCCGAAGTGCCGGGCTATACTTGCTAAATTTGCTTGATTTTGCCAAACTCATAGTAAATAGCTCTAGTGTGTGCTGCCTGTTAGCTTGATAGTACTGAAATATGCTCAATGATGCTTCTATCCCCCTCTCTGTCCTGACTAAGTAGAGAAGTGGCTCAAAAAAGGGTAACACATCAGCTACACTAGTGGGGTATGTCACCAAGAGCGTGCTTAATTGGACAACCATCTCCTCTATGACTGCCTGGACAGACGAGGAAATCGAGAGTTCATCTAAATCTGCACTCCCGTCTCTTGTGATGCGCTGTGCTGTCAAGTCGTTGCGGAAAGAGCTGAATAGTTCGCTATCAACTGAATTGAACAGCATGCTAGGCCGCTTGTCCATAGACTCGCCCAGCAGGGCTGAGAGGATGGATTTGAAAACATTCAGTATGCGCTCTGCAAACAGGCACAGTTTGACGGCAATCCTACCGAAGGTTTCGATGCACCTCCTGATAATGTCGGGAGACATCTCATTCAAGACCCAGTTCCCCAATCCCACAATGATTTCCTTCGCATTTGTATTATTAGAAAGATAGTACAGGATGTCCAATTTGCACAGCTTTATCGCCTTTCCGTCCGTGTAGCACGGGATAAAGTACAGAACATGGCCATTAAACAAGCTAGGGTACTGCTGGATCAGGGCGGGCAGGCTACTCAGGGTTACATAACGTAGTTCGAAAGAATTTGAAAGAGTAAGGGTGATTAAAACTAAAAGTAACTTGCTGACCATCCCTTCTCTCAATTTTTTATCTGGAAGCACCTCGATTGTTCTTAGTATTATTCGCAGTGAGGATATTGCTACAGAGCCATCTGTGTGCTGCACCAACAGGAATAAACACTCAATGACAGCTTTGGCGTCCTCCACCTCAGTGATGCACCAGCCATCAAGGACCTCTAGAAGTGCAAGCACGTTCCACAGTGACGCATCGGAGGCCTTGCGAAGGAGATCTATGCACTGATCGAGGCTCAGCCTCTCCT
Source organism: Giardia duodenalis (assembly GCF_000002435.2). Taxonomy (NCBI): domain Eukaryota; phylum Fornicata; order Diplomonadida; family Hexamitidae; genus Giardia; species Giardia duodenalis. The sequence continues at coordinate 1,588,052 of NC_051860.1, forward strand.
TGTCTACAGCAAAGAGACACCGGGACGCCACAATTGCAACGTCTACTGATTGGTCCTTGATCAAGGCATCCAAAATGTCTAGCAGTCCTGCCTCACAAGCCTTCTGAGCATCAAGCTTGAAGATGTTGGACACGCAAACCGCCACAGCAGACCTAACATACGCATTCTCATCAGATGCAGCCTTCTTAATACATACAGATACGTTCGCTATAATCTCTGGGGTGCAAATTTCGCCCAAGGTCCTTATGGCTTGCTCACGGATCATGGGGGTGTTGCCCTGAGTTGCCTTAGTTTCAAGGGCATTGACAGCCAAAAGCAAGGCTTGTGGATCTTTGCGTCCCACATATGTAAGAAATAAATGTGCTAGAGATACTACTTCTGGATTGGTGGCCTTCGCAACTTTCGCAACCGAGGGAACCAGTTGCCGTAGATCCACTCCCCGGGCTACAGCCCCCAATGCCTCCGTCAAGGCGTTGATTTTGCAGTCATCGGCCTTGTTTCCCAGGGCTTCTGTCCACTGTTGAATGTTTGTTGTTGAGCCCATTTCCTGCAAAATATATTAAAATATAAAATAGGTGCGTTTTTAAACTCTGGCGCAAAGAATTCGCAGACATGCCGCCCCACATCATTATCAACGAAACCATGGTGCTGTCCCAGCGGCAAGACCAGCCAGAAAAGAGGTACAAGATTCTCCCACCCTCGGAGTCAATAGAGGTGCTGCGCTCAAGAGTAGACCCTCTTGAGGAGCCGCAAGCTAATGGCAGCAAGAAATACAAAATTAGCAGGTCTATGCCCACTGAAAAACTTCTTGAAGAGCTAGCGCCAATGGACGCTCACGATCAGATTTCTGATCAGCGCGTTCTCCGTCAGAGAACTAGTTCAGCGCCAGGGAAGCCCCAGATTGCAGCCCAAGTGGGCATTGCCACTGCCATATCTCCCATAAAGGAGCGTCCTGCGTCATCAAATCCGGCTGTGCGCGCTGGTGGAGAGCTAGAGCCTACTGAATACGTAAATGATCTCAAGTCGATACAAGACCCCATAGTCGAGGAGCCTGAGTCGAGTATTCTGACCGATCAGCAAGAGCAGGGTAAAGTACCAGCGAAAAGATATCACATCTTAACGATGAAAGAGAAGATAGCCATTGCGCTTAGAAATGCAGAGCTACAGAACGAGTCGATGCAGGCACGCAATCCCCCAGCAGAAGACCGCTTCGGGGTGAGAGATCAGCTCAGACAGGAAGACACCCCGATCTTCAAATCTGTCTTAGCCAGCGAGCCCTCTAAGAGGCAGGGCGCAGTAGGAAATAAGAGGTACCGGATTGTGCGCAAGTCTGACTATCTCAGAATCTTTAAGGAACAGTCTATGAAGAGTCATGCAGTTGAAGACTCCGTCCTCGATGAGCTGGCACAACATAACGACCTAGACACGATAGGAGCAGCCAGCAATCCACAGTATCAGCAGTACTTAGAATTTCAAAACCAATTAGCAGAACGTCGTGCACGCATAGCTGCCGCTCAGCCGACTCAAAACAATCATGCTATGGATCCTCTCGAGCTAAACGCTCTTGCCCCAGGCTCAGAAGGGCCTAAAAAGAGCAAGCACATTTTGGAAGCGCTGAAGGCACAGACACGAATCCTAAATCAATTAAAGAAGATCAAGACGGATTCCATGGTTTCAGCACTTGCTGATGCAAGCATAGACACAGGCTATCCAGCACCACCAACCTCTCAGATGAATCACAACGATCTGATGACCAACGAAGCTATACACAACGAGATTCTCAAACGCTTGCAGGCAGACTTAGTACAGACCAAGAGTAATCCACGATCAAAAGGGGCGCCACAAGCAACCAGCGTGACAGAGAACTCCCTGCGTGAGTCAGACATAATCGCAGGCCAGACAGAGACAGCGGGAAAGCGCTCTACTTCGCAATCAAATGTGCATCGGCTCAAAGATAAGCCTCTTGTCGACTATACCCCACCTGGGTCTGTTAACGCCAGCCTAATACAGCATTCCCCTCGTCAAACGATGAGTATATCTACAGAGATAAATTTGCCCGTCCTCAGCAGGTCCTTTGTTAACCGCTTGCTCACTGAAGCAACCAAACGTCGCGAATTTGCCGAAGAATCAATCCATGCCATCCCAGAGTTAGGCATGCTGTTCCGCAAAGCTGACACAACTGCATCTAAATTCATAACCTCATTGTCCCAGGATATCTTATCCGAATTTGTAACTGTCGTCGCAAACGAAATTATCAATGCCTTTGAGGAGGTCGTGGTGGAAGAAGCAGGTGGTCTCGAAAACTTGTCTCGAGTGTTCTCGAGCCATTACTTCTCGAGAAAAGATATCGTTAATGAAATATGTAATTCCGGATTGTAAATCCAAGCATGTAAATCGAATTACTATAATTTATTACGATTGAGGGTGGCCTGGACGGCTTCTCGCTGTGCATCAGTAGCGGTGGGTGATATGAGCATTATGTAGTCACGTGCGGTGCGGTTTTCTTTATCTATTAGCTTATATTCCATGGGATAAAGGATCTCTATAGCTGGTATGTTCATGAATTTCACAGCGAGCATCAAGGCTGTGGTGCCATTCTCGTCTTGAAGTGATGCCTGCATCGAGGCGAGGCACCACACTGAAATGATATCGTTATCTATGACGGCCTGCATAAGCTCTGTGCGGCGGTTGCCAATTCTACTGCGATGGGGAACTTGAACGCCTTCGGAGTCCCGTAAGAGCTCTGCAATCCTGTACCGTCCCATCATTATTGCGTGGTATAAAGCTGTGTGACCATTAACATCCTTCAGCCCTGCCTCAAAGGGTATCAAATCTTGCACAAATGTGTGTCTATTGTATTCAACAGCATACATGAGTGCAGTCTTCCCAGCGGATGTTCGTTGTTTTGCATATGATATCGACTCGTTAAACTTGCTAAAATTACACTCCACGACAGCTATCATGAGTGGTGTGAGCTCGTCAATGTTTGGTGGGATCACAGGAGCGTTTGCATATTGAAGTGAGCGGGGCGGCGAGGTAGGAAGTGTTCTGCGCTCCAGGTCCTGACTTAAAATAGCACCAGACCACTTATCTGTGCTCATGCGGGGAGTTGATACTGAAGTGCCGTTAGCGTTCCTGGTAGCTATCTGTGATATTGTTGCATTTCCTACTCTCTGGTCAGCAACCAACTGCTGCAGGGCATCAATAGAGCTAGTTGATCTAGTGGCTACCGGCTGCAGTATATGAACAGATCTCCTGCTATCATATGGCGTAATGGATCTACTAGTACGAGAAGACATATCCCGAACTGGAGTATTGTTCTTACTGAGGGAGCCCAATCCAGTAATGCTGGTTCGCAGATGGTCAATCCCAGACGACTGTCCCGCCAGGCTTTTAATGGACGCCCCTGCTATGGCCTGTATCGATTGCGTGTTGGGGAGATTGTATAAAGTCTGCGATAAGCGTGCAGTGCTCCTGCCTCCAGTTTCAATCATAGAGCCAGTCAGAATGGTGCTATTAGCCATACCAGATAGTCGCGATTCTAGGACAGGATCGTCCATGGAGTTGTCCAATGGATGCATGCCGGAATACGCTAGCGTGGGCGAAAGACACCGCGGGACCTGTGGAGATGTAATGCTACGGTCCGTCAGCCGAATACTATCCTGGTTGAAACCGTCTTCCTCTGCTTTATAACTTAAATTGCTAAGATCAATACTCTGACGATTGCTCACAGTAGTGATGTGCAAGATGGTGTCCTTTAACTGAGTGATCTTACGTTGCAGAGCCTCGTTTTCGGTCTTTAAAACCCTGGCCGCATTCTGTCTGGCGGCACTAAGTTTATAGAGCGAGTCATAATTTGCTCGATAGCGCTTAATGGCCTCTTCAGCCGTGTTTAGCCGCGCCTTTAGTGCAGAAATTTCTAGCTCATAGTTCTGCACCCACTGAACATCCACCTGGACCGATCTGGAGACGGTAGGGACATTTGTTGCCATACCAGTCACGACCGCAGGTTGAGAGGGTATGGATTCGCGCAGCTGCTGCTTGGTAGCGCTGCCAGACCCAACAGAGCTACGGTGAACATCCAGTGAACAAATGTCTGCAGTGGGTGTATGCCTTCCAGAACCCTGGAGCAATGCATACTCTGGAGACACGTGACCGCTCTGTGTTGCTGCTGCAGCTTCCTGTATCCTCGACGATCGAAAATCTTTGCTGTTAATGTCGAGCTTCTTCTTTAGCTCGTCGTTTTGGGTGTGCAGCGCACAGCATTCTCGTTTATATCTCTCTACTTCTTCACTAAAGTAGGAGTCCATGAGCTGGTGGGACGTCACCTCCTCTAGCTTTCGCTTGAGACGATCTATCTCTGCATTTTTCTCCATGATAACTTCATCGAATTTCTGAGTTACACTAGGACGATAATACAAAGACTTCAAGATCTTTATTTCTGCGTCCTTTTTAGCTACTATCTCAGAAAGTTTAAAAGGTTCCACTGAGTTAGTAGAAGGATCGTAACCATTACTATTAGTAGACGTCGTTTGGGCCTGAACTCCTTGATCTGTAACAGTCATTTTACATGCAAACAAGTTAAGATACTGCTCACATCGCTTGCAGGGGAAGTCCTTGGTAGCGGGAATCTTGCTCTTGAGCACATTCTCAAGAGTCGTAAGCCCGCGTCTGTTGGCCAAGAGGATTGCATGGCTAATATCGCTCTGCCGGATAATCTGCGAAGATAGTATGAGGTTCACAGCAGCGCTGCTTTTAGAAATTACCGCATAGTCTAGCGCATTCATGTTATATATGTCTGTTCGCAAAACGAAGTGCTGCCTAAGAGCGTTGAGAGCATCCACGCTTCCATGCTGTGCAGCAATCATATATGCGTCCTGGCCTCTGTAATTTGAGATGGATTTTTCTGCGGAGACAAGTATCTTGCAAAATATGGGGCGATTATTCGCTGCGGCAACCATAAGAGCAGTTTCATCCTGTGCATTCTTCAAGCCTGATTCCGTTCGCTCTAGCTCTCGAACTTGGGCCTCATCGTTATTACGAACCGCATTGATCAGAGCACTATCCTTCAATAAACTCGGGCTCATTCGACTACTTAAAATGCTGCTCCCTGCCACCAGGGGAGATTTCGGTGTTTGGCTGGCGGCTGCAGGGTCTTTTGGAGCCAAACTCTGGGCAGGTAGCATTGACAGAACAAAATTTACCTGTTTTGCCTTTACCTTTTCTTTTATATTCAGTACCAATGGGTAAGAGCGTCAGCCACGTCAGCCATTGATAGCTAAAGTAAGAGAATTTATTACAACGTAAGCACTTAGTCTGTGATGTCTGGCCCATGACTCCTGGCCAATGGTGTTGATGTGCTTCTAGATTTGCTTAGCACAGTTCCATAAAACTCATAGGGGTTCGATTTCTTCACCATATCTGCGTTGTACTTGTTCAAAGGCGAGGAGTTGCGTATCCAGCAGTTGGAAATATCTGCAACGATGCTCTTTAGTGGCGAGCGTCCATCGGCAATAACGGGGGGTTGGTAGGATGACTTTAGCAAATAGCTAGTACTCTTATTTAGCTCAGCATTCCGCTTCCCGAAGAATGCCCTTGAGTCTTCTGAAAGCGCTGTATTGGCGTACTTGGCCTTCGATTCTGTAGGCTGCGAGGGTGCCAGCTCTACGTGAGTTGAGCTGTGAACTGATAGTGGCAGTTGCTTGCCAGAAATCACCGGCCTTTCTGCGCTCAATTTGATCATTTGGCTGATGATCGCCTCTGTGTTGGATCGCCTACTCCCATAGGTTAGTACATGCCTGGTTCCCCCGGGAGCACTAGTGGTACTGTTGTCACTGCCGTGGCTGACAAAGCTGATAGAGCTCAACGTTGTGGATGAAACATCACTTGGTGCACGGTGTTCAGCATCATCAGGTCTCTGTGGCAACTCGGCCAGTTTGTCCGAGGTGAAGGATGATATGCTAGATGCCTCACGAATAGCATTCTTGATGAAACTAGCAGTGTACTTGCTAGGGGAGTCTACGCCGTCCAAGTCTTTAGCGGAAAGAGATCTCCCGAGCGCTTCCGCGTCATCTAGCATGTCCATATCCTCGTCGCCAGCTTTAGAGACAAGGGCACATGGTTCTACATTTACGACTACTATAGGTTCCGCAGTGGAAGCCATTGTGGTACCCTGGCACTCTTTGGGAAGGCTAGGAAATGAAGCCGCGTCTGGATCGGGTCTATCAAAGCCTTTGCCTCCCTTAGACAGAATAGTCTTAGAGTCTAGGTGCGCGGTCAAGTGGAGCTCTTGTATGGCATTTTCCAAGTACACTTTCTCTAGAATTGCTGTCTTTGCTATATGCTTCTCTTTGAGCAGCTCAACGAGGAAAACAGTCAAGTTAGAGAATAAGGTTTCTGTGAGCGACTGCGCACAGTGTATATTCTCAATGGTTGAGACATTGCTAACCATGCGAATGAGCTCATCCGCAGTTTTTAGTGTGCTTTCCTTAACCTTGGCAGCAATATCCAGGTTCTCACTACCTCCATTCTCCAAGGTTAGTACTGTATTTCGTAACTCTGTAATTAAATTTTCTACATAATCACCAACCATAGCTTTCTCTGCTTCTGCTGTGCCAGCCTCCTTATCAAGCCTTGTCCGTGCGCTTTCAGCAACCATGTCATTAAACTTATCTAATGCTTCGTCCCTTTCTGCTGTAATCTTCTGCAATTTTGCTGCCTGTTCATCAATCTCAGCCGTTGTAAGACGTAGCTTTTCCTTTACGGTCTCTAGATCTTCAGCGCACCTATCCAGTGTTATTTTCTTCCGTAAACATTCTGCACATTGAAGGCTAGTGCGCTTGAGTCCTTCATCCGCTCTATTCACAGTCGGCTCTGCGGCTGCACTGTCAGTCTGAATAGAGGCCTCACACAAGTCTAGAGCAGCTAATACTGAAAGGTCTATTGCCTCTGCTTTGCTCCTCTCTCTTTCCTCTGCATCGTGAGTCAATCTCTGAATTTCGGTCATGAAGGCACTCAGCGTCGACACACCAGACTCGACATCCTCTGCCAGTCTTTTGTTTCTTTGCTTTTCACTGGAGAGTGACGTCTTCAGACCTTTAATACGCTTAGAATAGAATGAAGTGAGCGCCTTTCCAAGGGCTGGTGTTCCTGCTGCCTTCTCAAGTAGTTCGCATACTAGTTCATCTACATTAGTGCTATCATCTGACATAGCACCTTTGACTTGGGCTATAAGTGCTTTCATGGTTGATGAACTGAATTTGGCAAGTGTTGTGTCCTCGCCGTGAGGTGAAGCAGATATGGAAGACAGTGACGAAGGGTCATAGGTTGCTAATAACTCTATGACTTCCTTTGAAGTGTATTCAGAGGCTAATATCCGCGCCGCCTCCAAGTCATCCTGCAATAGCATTCTGTGCTGTAAGAAGAACTTAAGTGGCTCAACATTTCCATGTATTATCGCCGTCTCGATGGGAGACATGCCATCCTCGTCTCTCTTCAGCCACGTTCTAATGAGGAATAACTCCAAAAAGTTCGTATTCTTTGCTTCCACTGCATAATGCAGGGCAGTCCTTCCTCTAGGGTCGCAGATATGCAGACTGTGTGGCAACAGAAGAGAAGCAAGCTTTGAGGAAGGCTGTTGAGCGACCAGCATTAGGGCCGTCTGCCCTGTAGAGTTCTTCTCGTCAGCATGCTTGCCAACCAACTCCTCTATCTGTTTAGAGTCTTCTAGAGTGAGTGCCTGCGACCAATCGCTCTGAAATCCAGAAAACATTCAATTTTTGCACAACCCAAGAGTTGCGCTGATGAAACGGTTTTACTAGAAGTCTCTAATTTGGAACCACACTAGGCACGTCAGAAGATGGCCTGACAGGTCGCGCAAGCCGCAGAGTGGGCCTGTATCTCGTCGCAAAGCTTCTCGACAAGTGCTATCTGCTTATTGGACAATATAGATACAATATCGGACATTGACCAGTAGAAGTTCTGTGTGCCATCGGATTGCACATGCTGCTTGTAGTAGTATGCTTGATCTTCAACTGCTGAGAATATGTGCGCTAGGCTCACACAGCTGTCTCTACTTCTGAAGCGTTGAGACAGCTTTGTGCGCTTCTGGAGACAGCTACTGAAAGCCGCGTCAAGATCCATTCGGATAGAAAGCAGATACGCCGTGTCCAAGTTGGGCTGCTTCCAATACTTTTCTAGTGTCTTGTATGAAGCTGCCCCTACTGTGTACTCTCCGGTATCTCTTTTAGAGCTCAATACTTTAGAGGGTATTATGTGCTTATTAATAATAAGAGAGCACTGCTTGCAATAAATCTTTCCTGTGTAATGACAAAAGAGGAGGCTGGCTTGTTCTTCTTGGGATGTAGTAGCCAGTGAGCAATCGCAGCCAGCGCACTTATCAGCTTGGAGGCCGCTAATTATCCTTGAGAGATTCGATGGTCTAGAATAGTCAGTAAGTAAGTATGTGTAGGTGTTGATGTTAATGTTGGGAGCGTTCTCGACACGCAGAAGTGGGGTCACGGAGCTGCTGGTTCCTGCTGCTATCTTATCGAATGTGTAATGCTCAACGTTGAATGAGAATGTCTTGTTTGAAAACGCTGGCGCAGATGGAACGACCCCTAGATCTTTGTCCTGCCTCCCCTTATGCTTGCCTTTTTCCGCCTTTTTGAAGCCATCGCCTTCAGTGACTAAGGCAGCCAAGCGCACCCAGTAATTGACAACACCATCTGTGATAAGCGCCTTTCCGGTAAAGCTAACCATTTCGCAATCACCCTTTTCAGACAACACGGCCCTCTCTACAGGTACATCTGAGAGGACATCCATCACAAGGCCTTCGGCCTCAATTGTCTTTGTATCGATCACGGTTTCGATCACAGCGACCCTCTTTGCTATCTTCTTTATCTCGTCCTTTATCGTGGGGCACGTATCGCCGAGCAGACTCCTATTGGCATCTGTCAACAGATTAGTCCTCGCAAAAATGGTCTTCACCTCTTCTGCTTCTGGTTTTCGATCATTGACAGAAACTGGTAGGCTTGAGGCTAAGGAGTTGTCCCCTATTGGGACGAAATCTGAAGCTGGGGATGTAGAGGACGGTTTGGACTCTATGGTTCGTGCCTCCGGCTGCATAGTCTGAGACACAGTTGGCACTGGTGCTGTTCTAAGAGATGGAGGCTGCGCTACTCTGGTGGCAGCGGCGTCCTTATTCTGCACAGAAGCGATGTTGACAGGGACCCCTGCAATTACCTGAATAGAGGAAGATTTGGTCAAGGATTTCAGAAGAGCCGCATCATCAGCCATGGTATCCAATGAAAGAGCTTGTGCCGGTAGGTATCCTGAAGGCTTCGGCGCCGGGGCAGGAGCAGGAAGCAGCTCTGGCTTCACGGAGTCTGCTGCTGGTTGTGGCTCAGATTTCTGATCCTTCGGATTCTCATCTGGTTGTGATCTCAAAACAGAAGGGTCTACTGAGACAGCAAGTGCTGAAGATTGTGCAATGCTTGGGGTGGGCGGAGCCTGCTGAGAAGGTTCTGCGGTGTGGATTGTAGAAGAAGACATACTAGAGGGTGCAGTACTCTGCCGAGATGAATCAAGACCGATTTGCTCCTTGTACAATCGCTTGCCATTTATAGCAGCCAGCTGATACTCTGCTAGTGTCCCGGGGACAACATCTGCAGGGGGGAACATAGCAAGTTGAAACCTCACTCCGGAATCGTGCATACGCATTAAATATTTAATCACCTTGCCTCTCCGCTTCGCATGGCCCACGACACTCGATTCTGAATACATCTCTGGCATTGTACTTTCACAGAATCCAGTAAATAGACCTATGAATTGATCCTCTGTCAATAGTAGTCGAGTCAGTGCAAGAATCTTGGCCTGTTCGTTGGCCTGCTGCAGCTCGGGACTGGAAGTAAGTATCGGGAGGATTCTGAATGGATCCTGGAATTTTTGCTCAATGTACTCACGTATTGATGCCCAAACATACTCTTCCTTGGAGCCCTTGATGAGTATGCACGCAAGCACCTCTGCTAGCCTCTGAGTAACAGGGTCTTTATCGGTCCAGGTGCTGGCATGCCCTTCTTCACCATAGCGGACATATTCGATGAGAAAATCTAGGGCATCAACGAGGTCTGCCTCCGAGAGATCATGTACGGACATGTCAATTTTTTTTGCAACAGTGTAATGAACTCAGTGTAATGGACTCAGTGTAATGGACCTGTCCGGCTACTCATCGGGCGGGTCGACCAGGTTGATCTCCCCGTTCAGGAATATCACAAAGATCATGATGCAACACAACATAAGAGTAACCGACATGACTAAGTGCGACACTGTGTTTATAAGCGACCAAGTGAATGTTTCAAACTTCTCCTCCAGTGGACATCGTAACCGTCGATACACACGCTGAAACCGGCGGTTGAGGATTACATATACGGTGCCACTGACGACGATGGCGACTATTGCTAGGATTGAAAGAGCAAAGCTTAGGTATGCAAAGCCCCCCAGACTAGGGGTATAAGGGCTTCGAAACAGGACTAGGAAGAATACAGAGACAATGCGCAAAATATTGTAATAGGTACTAAAAGACTTTTGGTTTAGATGGCTGGATAGAGCAATTTTCTCCTCGCAATCTTCTAACACCAATTTGTCAAGCTCTTCGTGCGAAAGTTCGAGTGGAAAGTACATTGATATTTTTCATCGGGAACCCAAGGAACCTAGGATTGAGTTAGAATTATTTACATTTGCAGTTAGTTAGTATAGTTAATACTAAGGGTTGGTAGTTAGTAGACATGAAAAGAAAAAAGACCTAAGACATCTGGATGAGAGGCACTGCTTGAAGAGTTAGCCCTTAAAACTTTGCTTTGACGATATCGGGGTTTGCTGTCCACAGCTGGACTGATGTCTTTATTTTATGAAGTTGCTAGGCTTAGGTAGATTTAAGTGTGAAGCGAGCGGAACATACATTGGAATGCTGTGAGCATAATCGCTACCGTCGAGGTGCTTGCTGCCATTATCCTCCTCGTCCTCGTCCTCGTCTTCCTCGTCCCCTTCGGGATCAGGGTTTAGATCGTGTTCATCCCCATCTTCGTCAGCGTCTAAATACATCCCAAGGCCATCTATCCGATAATCATCAGCGTGGTAACCGCGGGGAGTGGGATATCTCTGAGACAAGTACATAGAGTACAGCATGGCTATGTCGAGGATGCTGTTCTCAACGGCGACATTCTTGAACCCGCGTGTTTCATAGACATCTGGGATTGGAAAGTAAGCAGGCGGGAAAACGTAGGATGCATGCGTCCTTGCCTGTATTTCATTGGCCCACTTTTCCAAGCTTCTAATGGAAAACAACTTGCTGAAGGGAGACTCCTGCTTTATTTTCTCTAGTATTTGATACTGGTCTTGAGGAGGGTACTCAATCCCACTGTCTCTCCCTCTGCGACCGTCGATGTGCATGAGGAATGCGTTGTGAGTATAGTCACCATCATCACAGAGTAAGTGAGCAGGAACCAGAACCGAATTTGAAACATTTCCGTCCATTGTACTAGCTATTAAGGAATCTACGTAAGAAAATAGTTCATGGGGCTCGCAGACTGCATAGGAATTGCCTTTAAAGGTGGATTGATGAGGGTTGTTGTAGGATCCGGATATTCCCAGTGACGACCCAGTGCTTTGAACCGGGAACTCGTCACCACCGAAGACTCCACTGTGGCCGTGGTGTGCCTGTAGGGATGCTGTGCTAGAAATGGATGAAAGCTCCGGAGACTTAAGCGTGTCTATATAGTCAGATGTATGGATGATTCCCTCCTTGTTCGACACCTTGATCAATGAATAGTTAGATGTGTCGTGCAGCACCTTCATGTGGCGCTCGTACTTCCTTTTGGAGCCCAAAAGTCGTTGGAGGTGCTTGTATTCTTCTTGTGGAATCTTAGCCTGTAGCTGTGCTGACTGGGCCTTCGTGTACCGAACGACGAAGAGGGACCAGTCTGTTCCTGAGTTCTGTGCTATTTGGTAGGCAGAACGTACCTCCTCGCTGGACGATAGAAACGGTGTTGTCGAGGTATTTAAATCTTCATGGGAATACTTTATGCGGACGCGAAAAAACTGTGATTTGAGAAAGCCTGCCTTGGTTTTATCCTGCAAGGCGATCTTTAAGCTATCCAGTGTTTGGAAATCTTCGGGACTCAGATCAATGTCATAATATGTAGCGTATCTATAGCTTGGCCTGTCAATCGAGGCATCTTGGCGGAGTGAGCACAGCTCTATCCGGGTCCGGCGGGTGTACCCGTGCTCTGCGCCACCAAGCGAGTAGTTGTCCATCCGCAGCAGCCTTGCTTTTAATCCACGATTGGACACAAAGACACGAAATTTGAAAAAAGGCCCATGTGCAGGCCTAGTTTACTTAGGATTGACAGCCGGACCCTCAAGGTCGTACTGGTGCGGTAGCACGGCTGCGAGTTCCTTGTTCGCACTGATGTCTGCCAAGAGCTGTCGAGTTTCACTCTGAAAAAAGCTATACAGTCTTAGATGCGCAGCAATCTTCAGCAAAGCCTGCTCGCGCGTATAAGCCTTTTGTTGCAAACACGATAGAGCTGTCTTCGGATCTATTGCATACCGCGTGCATATAGCAGTAGTCAGCTGCATGTCATAGTTGATTTGCTCTATCTCCTGCAGCAGTCTCTCTAGGCATCCTTTCAAAAAAGATACTGTTCCAACGATTCCATCCATCGCTTGTTGTATGTCGCCATAAGGAGCTTTGCTCAGCCGAGTAGAGCCTATAGAGGTGGTCTTCTGGCCTGCATTTTCCCCATTCATTATTTTTTGATCCTATTCTGCCGTGGGTCGTTATTATTGTGACTGTTATAATATCCTCTGTCACCTCGCTCGCCTCGCCTGAAATCTTTATTATCTCCTCGCCGAAAGTCTCGGCCGTCTCCCCGCCTATTATCTCCCTGCTTATAGGATCTGTAGCCTCGTTCCCGATGCGGATCATAAATGTTCCCTACCGTTTCGTTGAGCGCAAGAAAGCAACCCTCGACATCTGGCGGACGCATCCGCTGCCGGCTTGCCCACTGATTAAATGCTGTTCGGAAGTTATGAAGAGAACAAGCAGCACACAAGTGCATGGTGCTATAGGCAGACCACGTATTCTCGTCAAAGCCGTAGTTGAACGAAGGCGGGCCTGCGTTGCTCTCCGCAAGGGACTTGAGGAGAATAATATCGTTGGACACTACGGGGTTGCTTGCGGGAACAACGCACCGCAGTGGGTGATTTAGTATTGCATTGTTGAAGTTAGTCACGTCTGCATCCGCATCTTCGCTGCTCTCTCCAGCATCGTGGATGAACAGCCCGGCGACCCCTCTATCATCGGACATTTATTTTTTGTCATGTCACTACCAAACATTGTGACCACTATGTTCCAGCCCACTGGGAGCGTCAACATCACAGCAGCAGCCATATTACCTGGTGAGCAGCCTGCAGACGACGGAATTGTCTTTGCTCATAAGTCGAATTTGTACTATTACACAGCCTCTAACAATCAGCCCCAATGTTTGGCCAGTATGCCAGGACACACCTCAACAATAATAGCCATACTCACATATAGACAATCTCCATCTAACCCCCATAGCATACTCAGCGTGAGCCAATCCGGGGAACTGATTCTTTGGAGCTTGACCACGTCCTCGCGGTCGCCAGCAGCAGTGCAATATACCCCTTCTCTCGTTGATGTGGGGAGATTGACAACTAGACCAATAACTTGCATAGACGCACACGACAACAACACGATACTTTTGGGCTGTACGTCCTGCATCGTAATCTGTAGGCGTTTCAGCGTTAACACGCATTTTGAGCCAACAAATATAGAATTCTGTCATGATCAAACTGGCCAGCTCAAGCTACAGACTGATCTGGCTGATAACCGATCTATGCATGGCAATATAATAACTGCACTGCACTTGAAGCCGCTACTACTGCCTGACACTCCTAGCTCATCTCAGCTGGCCCTGTCTGCTGCGAGCGACTCGTTGGTCTATTGTTTTTACATTTCCATGGTTAACGTAGTCTACTATGTGGAGGTCGCCTTGAAAAACGGGCAGGACACTTCCTCGAGCCAGGGGAGAGACTACCGACCCCAGGAGCCTCAGCAGCAGAACGCACAGCAGGCCCCCGTTCCAATGTCTCATCGTATCATATGGCGCAACGATCACCAGCCAGTAATAGATTCTATTTACTCTACCACCATTGGCAGTACTGAGTACATTTTCTTCGGTCGTCGGAATGGCAACCTGACCATATTGAGCTTCGATAAAAATGCCCAACAATATAGCCCATTGTATGACGGCCCACTGACCCCCTCGCTTCTTACTGACTTGGGAACAAATCACATGTTGCAGAATAGGTCCAGTATACGGCTTATCCAGGCGTTTGCAAAGTTCAACACGCTCTGCATTGTCTCAATGGATTCGACCGTTCTCTTTCTCAACCTAAAGAAGCTTGGCGAGTGCAGTAAGAAGATTTCTAATCTGTCTCTGCTGACCCAATCTGTCGTTAGGCACGTTGGAAGGTACATTACTGCGTCTTTTGAGCAGCTGCATTCGGAAGCGGAGGGACCCGTTTTACGCCTCTTTGCTATGGCCCCTACCACCGATACATCTGTAGTTCTATGTTAAGGCTTCGAGGTTTTCAGCGAAATCTTCTATAAATGTCTTCCTTGGCGCGCGTTAACGGGGTCATTATTTTCGCTTCACCCAGGCGCTTATTTTGCCTTACAAGCTCCCCGCTTGCTGGTACGGCGCGAGAAACCCAGTGGACACTCAAAGAATGGCATCATGGCATCGATTTGGAAGATAGAATGATCTTAGAACTTGCTGGGGGAAGAGTGCCAGATAGAATGTCTGTCCTCGCTGTTCTTCTAGATGACAAAAGGGTCCTACTGATATGGATCCCTTCTGGCTGCCCAGACGAACCTGCGCCTGTTTCCTATTCAGTCACGTCAACTTATAGAAAGGCGTCTGCCGCTGTGATCAGCGACGGAGTTCTTGTTATATCTGATAGGTTCGGAAGCGTCTACTCGCATAGCCTTACAAGTCTAGAGCTAGATAGATCCAAACACAATGATCTGTCCACCCCCATCAACAAGGCCGTTACTTTTGCTCTGGCTGAGCCCGTCGCAGGGAGATGCACAACAATAACGTCACTGATCGCAGGACCGGACAGATCTGTTTACTTTAGCGATCGAGATGGAGTGATCGTGGGATCTAAGATAGACTCCCTTCACGATATCCGTTGCATATGGAGCACTAAGAACACGTATCTGGAGCAGATACTACCGTGGCATTCGGGTGGTGTCCTTGCACTTGGGGACCTTGGCATATTCCATTGTCGGTATTCGCAGGAGAAGCTATCTAGCGAGCCTGTTATATTGAATGACCAGCTGAGCAGTCCGACCGGTTCCACTGTTCACATGTGCATGTGCATGTCTCAGCAGGGCACCGCAGTCTTTGCTGCAGTCTTAACGGTAACCACAGCCAAATTTTCGCGAAAGCTCGACATAGTGAGCCTTACAATCAGTGAGATCACAATCAGTGACGAGAAGATATCTGTCACTGAAATATTCACTTACGACATTGGAGCTTGCCTGGACTGGGAAAGTGACACACTCACTCTTAGGCAGCTTTCACGTAGTAAGATAATGCGCGCATACGATGTGATTCCACTCCGGGGTTCTCTAGGGCCTGTGTCGGGCGATTCCATGCCACTGTTTTTGGACAACTTGGGCACTCTTTTCTGCACCGGCACTGAGCTGGTGTCGGTCTACCCCAAAACTCTGAGCAATGAAGTCTTAGCCGAATGGGCGTGCAGTGATCGAGTGGTCATGGAGCACGGGCACCGCCAAGCGAAGCTATAGACACACTCATGTTGCGCTGAATGAAGCCTGTTAGAATTAGCTTAAAAAATAGCGAGAATATTAATTTTATATCCATAAACTTTGCTAAAATTCTTGTAAATGGAGGCTCCGTCTACGATCAAGGCTATCAAGGCCCGCATGATCATCGATTCCCGTGGGACCCCCACGACGGAGGTCGAGCTCACCACCCAGCTGGGCGTGTTCCGCGCTGCGTGCCCCTCTGGAGCATCTACAGGGATGCACGAGGCTCTCGAGCTCCGAGACAAGGACCCGAGCGCCTTCCGGGGCAAGGGGGTTGAGCAGGCTCTCGAGAATATCAGGAAGATCATTGCTCCCGCGCTGATAGGCATGCCTGTCCGTGACCAGCGTGCGATAGACGAGAAGCTCCAGGAGCTGGATGGGACCGCGGGTAAGACCTTCAGTATCCTCGGGGCGAATGCTGTGCTGCCCGTCTCGATGGCTTGCTGCCTTGCCGCAGCACGCGAGGAGCACATCAGCCTTTATCAGTATCTTAACAGGCTTGCCAACAGCAACAGCAGCAACGTAACAGGCGCTAGGGATGTGAGGCTTCCGGTTCCCTGCATGAACATCATCAATGGTGGGAAGCACGCTGGCAACAAGCTTGGGCCCCAGGAGTACATGATAGCTCCCACAAAGGCGAAGAACTTCATGCAGGCCATGCAGATGGGTTGCGAGGTCTACTCAAAGCTTAAGGAGATCCTCAAGGACGAGTTTGGGCTTGCGGCGACCGCCGTCGGTGACGAGGGCGGCTTTGCTCCCAACGTTGCTGATCCAGAGGTTCCTCTCAAGTACATCACAAAGGCCATCGACGCGTGCGGGTACAACGGCCTCATGGGCATCTGCATTGATGCCGCGGCATCGGAGTTCTATTCCAAGAACGAGAACGTCTATGATTTGAACTTCAAGGATCCCGAGAACCCCAACAAGGTCAGCGGCGCTGAGCTCGCAAACATCTACCTTGGCTGGTGCAGACGCTACCCAATCGTCTCTTTTGAGGACCCGTTCGATGAGGAGGATCATACCACGTTTGCAAACTTCCTCGCTGCGCTCAGGCAGGAAGGTCTTCCGACACAGGTTGTCGGTGATGACTTGACTGTTTCGCAGGTGTCACACATCCAGAAGGCCGAAACGTACAAATCTTGTAGCGCCCTGCTCCTCAAGATCAATCAGGTCGGAACTATCACTGGTGCGATTGATGCTGCGAATCTTGCGATGTCTTATGGCTGGAGCGTCATGGTCTCACATCGCTCTGGTGAAACGGAGGACGTGTTCATTGCCCATCTGGCGACGGCTCTCGGGTGTGGCCAGATCAAGTCTGGCGCTCCGAGCCGCTCTGAGCGCTGCGCTAAGTACAATGAGCTTCTTCGCATTGAGGATAGCACCAAGATACCTTATGGTTTCGAGGCCTGGAAGTGAGGTTGTGCAAGTGAATTTTTCTGTGTCTTGACTTGCTAATGCTAGTGCCGGGAATGTGTTCGCATTCGTATGGTTCGCTGGCCTGGAGGACCCTGAAAATTAATGTCGGTCGTCATCTCAGGAAAGATCACCGGCGTCTCGGCTGACTTTTGTGAGGCGTGCTCTCACACAGCTGTCCACATGTACAATGGCTTACTCTATTGCTTTGGAGGCGGAAAGAAAGGAAGTAACTATCTATTCCGTGTAAGCGAGAAGCTCTCTGTTTCATCGAGACGACCTATGCCATGTCTTCCCAGGACGCTGAATGCAACCTGCATCACCAATAACAGATTATACTCTCTGGGAGGCTGCGAATCTATGTTGAACATTCACGATGGACTGATCAGCGGAGATGTATTGAGCATAATTAACCTCGTGGATAACTCCTATTGTGAAGTTTTCTTGATAGGCGTTAAGATACCCGGACTAGTGGGTGCAACCCTCCTGCCCCTGGACTCAGCAAACATACTGCTTTGCGGCGGTGCCGATAGCTCCGGTCAAGCGTCGACAGTTTTCTATCTAATTAGTACCACTGAGTACCGCGTATCTATATACTGCGAGTTTCCGGCTCCTGGCATTGGTTCGTCATTCACCCTTGTGAACGGGGTCATTTATGCATTCGGAGGGCAGACGACAGGAGGCCTAGGAAACACCCTATACACCTTAACTGTTTCAAAAGCCACAGAAGAAAGACAATGGACGTCGCACAGAGTTCCTTCAAAGATTCCAAGGAGATACTGCCACTCTGCATGTGGGTACGAAGGCTATCTAGCTATCTTTGGGGGCCGGACAGAGACACGTATACTTAATGATATGTGGATCTACATCCCTCAATCTGATGAATGGCGAAAAATTGTCTGTCCTCCGTCTCTAGGTGGTCGATACTCAGCTCCCATGTGTGGCTTAAAAGAAGGGATTCTTGTGGCCGGCGGTATCGGGGCGCTCGCTATTTACGGCGCTCCCTTCATTGTAGAGCCGCTGTACTCCCTAACCAAAAGTCCAGTTAAACAAGTGGCACTCATATAAATTTACGGTGCAAAAAGAGAGTATGTCGACCAACGATAATTTGTCGTCGTCATCTTTCGCAGAGCACGAGCCTTTAGAGGGTGACTGGCTAGATAACTTCTTGGAGGAAGATGAGGCTGGCTCCCATGCTGATGACACATTACCGCTGGATTCTGACGCTGAGCGCGAGGCTTTTGAGAAGCCCCTGCTTCCTGAGCAGCGATACTATGCCGAGCGAGCCATCGATCTCCGTAATACCCTAGAGCGGCCACAAGGGAATCGCTTTCTTGGACTATTCAATGACAGCATTCTACAAGGTCGAAGCTCCTTTCTGGATGAAAATCCATCCGAGAATACGCTTGATACGACAATAACAGATCAGGACAGAGACAAGCTCTACCATCTAGAGTACTTGCGCAGGAGTGGCCGAAGCTGGCAACCCATAGAATACACGGATGTCAAGCTAGAAAAGGTTCAGTTTACAGACGTTGAAGGTGCCATATCTGCATTTCTAATCCGCCCCAACGATCCTATGATTCGTAAGCAAATCGTAAAGGAGTTTTATAACTTTCTATGCATGTACACAGATACCCCATCAGTGCCCGAGCTCACCGCTAAACTCCACGATCCAGAAAGCCAAGGCAAACCCATTTCAGATTCGTACCTCAGAGACCTCCAGAGTCTTGGCCAAAGCTACACCCCTCTCGATGAAGTAACCTCCATAACTGATACGTACGTTACTAGGAAGTCACAACCAGAGTCCCGCGTACCTTATTATATATCCCAACTCCTTAATTTGTTCCAGCACCGCATTGTGGACTCGTTGACCGTGAACCTTCTGCATCTCTACAAATACAAACCGGCTCTATGTAAGCTTGTGCTTGAGCACCCGACGGAAACAATCTCAATCATCGATGAGGCCACACTATTCTTCGTGCATCGTGTAGAGTCCAACTACATACTTTCAAATAATAGGATAACTAGTCGGTTTCTCATTCCATATCTCAAGCCAAGCGATTTAGTAGCTTTAGGAATAGACTGCGCGGAGTATGATTTACTTGAGAAGTCATGGAAGAGCTTGAAGTCTGCGTGCCTTAACAAGTACGTCCGTTTAACAGGAGTTGTCACAACAAAGAGCACTAGGCTCCCTCGCCTCTCACAGGTGACTATGCTTTGCAGGGACTGCGGGGCTGAAATGGGTCCTTTCAACCTGTCTGCCAGAGGCACCATAACCACCAAGGAAACTGTCCGGTCTGACCAGCAGGCGATTGCGTTTCTTCCTAAGAGGTGCATAAATGAAACGTGTCGCTCGAGCAAGCTATATATTAGTACAAGTGGAACCACTTACGAAGATTTCCAGCGCATAACAGTTCAGGAGCCTCCTAATAGTGTTGTCAGCGGTCAGCTTCCCGAGAAAAAGGAGGTTCTTTTAACTGGGGACCTCATAGATAAGGTGAAGCCGGGAGATATGATCGTTGTTTGCGGGGTATATCGCCACATTTACGACGGGAAACTGAATAGACGGGTTGGGTTTCCTGTCTTTTCAACCCTTATTGTAGCAAACTATGTTGCTAAAGTCTCTGACGTTTTCTTTAATTTCACGGCAGACGACAGTGCGGCAATGACCAGATTGGCAACCACCCTCAGTGGTGATGAGCTAGACAGTTTATTTCTGAAAGCCATAGCGCCGTCAATCCACGGAATGCAGGTCGTTAAGCAGGCAATTCTCATGGCCCTGGTCGGTGGGATATCCCACGCTCTAGACGGAGGAAGTGGCCAGGCTGCCTCACGATTCACAAGAGGCGATCTCCACATGCTGATACTCGGAGATCCTGGCGTGTCTAAGTCCCAGCTTCTTAAGTATGTACAGCATATCTCACCAAAGTGCGTCTATACCAGCGGAAAGGGTTCATCGGCGGCCGGCCTCACCGTGTCGGTTAAAAAGTCAAGCGTGACAGGAGAATTCTACTTGCAAGCTGGGGCTCTGGTTCTTGCAAACGGTGGGATTTGCATTATTGATGAGCTGGACAAGATGAACGAGATAGATAGAACAGCTCTGCACCAAGCAATGGAGCAACAGACGGTGTCCGTAGCAAAAGCAGGCATAATATCTACTTTGGAAGCTCGTGCGGGAATCATAGCCGCGGCCAACCCCGTCAGCGGCCAGTACGTCTCCAGCCTTCCAGTGACCTGCAATCTCAACATCGGTGATGCATTGATGAGCAGGTTTGACTTGATATGTGTTGTGAAAGACATGGTTAATTATGAGACAGACCTGGCCATGTCTAAGTTTATTGTTCAGCAGCATTGCAGGGCACACCCGTATGTTGGAGAGGCCATAGACTATCTGACGATGTATAGAGAGGAGATTGGTCAATTGGAGGCTCGTTTGCAGGCGCTAGAGCAACCAGAAGACAATCAAGAAAACACAGACGCCTCAAAAGCCGTTCGCGATGAGATAGACCAATTGAGTGGACGATACAATAGGATAGTGCAGACACTAACGAACCTGTTTGGCGTAGACCACACAGAGGCAATCCTGGGCAGAGGACTTGTTGTCGACTCAGACTATCCAGAGTTTATTGACGGGGAGCTATCCTCTAGACAAATAGTCGACCTTATTTTGGGTGCTACTGACGCCACTGGAGATCGAGCTAACATAGGGCCAAAGCATAATAATTACATCCTCCCACAAACCTTTCTAACAAGGTACATCTTTTATGCACGAATGATGCGACCCCAGTTAACCAAAGAGTGTCAGGACATCATCTCAAAGTTTTACACTAATGTTCGACAGATGGTCACCACCGGATGCACTCCGATTACAAATCGACAGATAGGTACTTTGTTTCGTCTTGCCGAAGCTCATGCACGCCTACATCTGCGCAAATCCGTAACCAAAGATGATGGTAACTTTGCTATTCGACTTTTTTCTGCACTATATGTGCCACAGCAGAAGGGTGCGCTCCAGTATGGTGTGCAGAATAAGCTTGGGACCATTTGTAACATAGAGCGAGATAAGTTTGGCGCAATCATGGCAGTGCTTGCTGACTGCATACGTTCAGCACAAGTGTATAAGGAGACTCAAGGTGGCTCTAAGGCTGTGAGTGAGGTTCGCATCACTCCTGCATATCTAAAAGCTGAGTGCGAAATACACAATGTAGAGTTTATTAGCGGATTTCTGCAATCTCCTGTTCTTCGGCGAGGATACACCTTGGAGTATGATGCATCTGGTACGGTTACTCACATAATTAAAAAATACGCTTCATAAATCTGAGCCTCGAAATGCAAATTTCCTCTGTCGATGACTGGTTTACAGCTATCGAACGGGGAGACTGGGCTACGGTAGAGTCCAACGTTGAAGTATTTCATGGAAGCCGCAACATGATGCACGAAACTGGCTTGATGTGTGCTGCCCGCAAAGACTTTGTGGATGTGGTTAGAGTGTTAATGGAGCATGAGGCAAAGCTCCGAGATCATAATGGATATACTGCTCTTATGTTTGCGTGCGAAAACAATGCAGCGGATTCTGCAAGGCTACTCCTAGGTCTCGAAAAGCACATCTTTTTATTTGATGGCCGGACAGCCCTTCACATAGCTTGTGAGAGTAACTCAAACGCATGCGTGGAGCTTCTAGCTAGAGAGCTGGGGAGTGTGCGTGATAAGCACGGGCGGTCAAGCCTTTTTTCGGCAGCAGAGGTGGGCAATACTACTGCTATATCCATATTGTTACTAGTAGCATCCTTTTCTAAAAAAGAGATTCAGCAAGCAAAATCCACTCTCAAAAGTCTGGGGATACCGTCTGATGAGCTTCTTTTTGATGAGCATGCAACTTTGGACTCCAACGGGTGCGCAGATGTTTCAGGTTCTCACCAGTGCCAATGCGAGCAACTGCTCTCTGCTCAGGACACGCATGACGGCGTTGTATCTGATGGCGGATCAGCCATAGAAGATGTGGTTGAAACTCCAGATCCTGTCATGCAGTTGAAGACAGAACTTAAGCGCAAGACAGCAGTAATAGAACAGCTGAATGAGGAAGTAGAAGCCATGCGAGCACAACTACATAATGCACAGCAGCTCGTAAAGCAGAAAAACGCAGAGGTAGAGGCTCAAAATATTGCAGGAGATGTCTCAAACTCTATGTCACTATATAGATTTTTATCTCTGACACCAGCAGTAGCACGTATCAATCTGACCACCGAACTCTCAAATGTCCTGGTGGCTGTTCCGACAGCATCACTTCCACAGAGGATGGTGACCACCGATGTCATGTGGACAAGTGACGTGCAGCATCTTCTTGATACAAAAGCGCAGGAGTTAGCCATGCTTTATGACGTACTAACTATTATTTCGGGCCTCTTTCTTGAGGTGGATGAGGACTTGGCGAAGGATCTCCTTCTTCTCTGCCACTCTTCTCGTTCAGCTTCAACGACTTACTCGCTGTATGACGGAAATGTACGCCTGGATGGCATACTTAATTGTCTGCCTGACACAGAGAAGTTTTCGGGATCTTCGCCTTCTCTGCTCCAGCCTTTACTTAAAGGTATTAAGGAGAAGGCAAAAGCAATTGGAAAAATCAGCAGTGCTCTCATGAAGAAGGTTCAGTCTATCTTATGGAGAGAGCAGGAGCTCACATCACAAGTAGAATATCTCGAAGAGGAACGAAGTAATCTCTTAGACAAGCTTGTTGAGGCACGCTCAGTTAGGTGTGCAGGGAATTTCGGGGCAAATGGAGAACTGACCACAGACGAAGCCATACAAGTCTCATGTAACGATAGCCTCTTGGATAGCGTAAGAACCCTGCTCAGTGATCACAAGATATTACTCCCGTGTCCCCAATGGGACGACCTGCATCTAGAGCAGTCCGCCGCCACTTTAGGAGGCGTTGCCAGCGCTAACGCTAGCATGGCAGGAATTGACCAAAGCATGTCAGGCACCACCTTCTTAACACACGACCCTGGCGCAACGTCTTTTACTGCATCGTATACAACTGCGGCTCGTCAAACAGTTCAAAAGAATTATGCGGCGTATGTACGCAGTCTGGAGATGAATGTAGCAAAGACAACAGCACAGCTAGCTATAATCCATCATAACTTGCAATCTAGTAGATGGAATATGACTGATTTTGGTCCACTTCTAGCTGCCTCCGAAAGGCCCAGTGGCGTAGCAGAACGATCGAGGGTAGTGACTAGTGATCGATCTACGTCTCCTGTTGCCGAATTTGAGCACAAGGGGCTTATGTTAGAGAACAAGCGCCTTAATTCTATTATCGACGAGCTGAAACTAGCACTAAACAACACTCCTCTAGAAGCAAACGAAACAGAAGAAGAATGCTTCGAGCGGCAGCTCCGCAGATTGTCTTCATTGCCACAGTCACAACTTACCGGAAAGGGTATTGCAGTTGGTCCTCAGACCATAGAGTACCTTCGAAGGAAGCTATTAGCAGACATGCAGCCTGCAGGGCCCGCTTTCCATGTACCCATGCAAAGACCTCCCTCGCAGGCTGTGCCCTTTATAGGGTCTATGGCCCCCGACGCTGCACGGTTGCATGCCTCGTACGCTAAGCTTGCTCAGCCTGTCGATACACTCTTAGATGATCTACTGAGTAGCAATAAGCCATTACTAGAAGTTAGTGCCAAGGCCGAGATAGCAAGAAAGGATTATCTTCATCTGACATCAGGTTTGTTGCCTAATGCCACTAGCATCGAGCCTCCCTCTGTCTCCCCTGAGGATGCTCCCAGTCACTCGTCTACCCTATCTGGTGGTGTAGAGTTAGCCAGACGGTCCGCAACCCTGACTCCCCTGATGGTCGCTATTTATTCTAAATCGTTGCTCGATGTGGAGAGATATTTAGACTATGCGGGCCAAGCCAAATTAGATGGAACAACCGCCCTAATGCTTGCAGTCGAACTAGGGTTTACTGAAGCAGTCAAGGTACTTAGAAACAAAGAGAGTCGGTTTGTACGTGATGACGGAGTAACGGCTCTAAAGTTAGCTAAGGATACTGGTCACAGTGAGATTATTGCACTCCTATCCCAAAAACCAAATGAAGAAACGTCTGATAGCTCTCCAAAGATCGAAGATATGCGACTGGATTTGCACGAGGCTGCTAGAAACTTCCAAATAGACGAGCTTCAACGGCTTGCTATACCGCTAGCAAAAACCCGAGATCATAAGGGTCGCACGGCTCTTATGGTGGCTGCATCAGTAGGAAATTCTGCTGCAGTTGAGACCCTATTGCAGCTCGAAGGCGGGCTCCAAGATGCACGCGGTACAACGGCCCTTATGCTGGCTGCCGAGCAGGGTCACTTGGACTGTGTGCGACTCTTATCTCCACATGAAAAAGACATTCATGATAACTCGGGATACGACGCGCTGTTTTACATGGCTCGAAGTAAGGTGTGCATTCCACCGGAGATCTTGCGCAAAATGCAGGAGTATCTGTTATGATTGGAAAAACTTATCTGCAATCTTGTTCTGGAGTTCTTCGATTTCAAGATCAATACTGTTGATATCTATTGAGGGGCGCTTGATGACTGGGGAAGGCTCATCCTTGGTCCGCATGTAATTGATGACGGGCTTGATTGTAGCACTTATCCCAGACTGACTACTGAAGTCTCCGATTGCAAGACTACGACTGCCTTCTTGAAGGACATCCGCACCTGACGGACGGGCTGCGCTGTATGCTAGATCCATTATTTGTTCCTGCATGCGTGTTTCCCGCTGTGCTAACTCTTCTTTTTGCATTTCTAGACTCATGATCTTTGTCCGTTGTGCAAAGTCGAGACCCTTGTAGTACTGGATATCCTCCTTTAAGCTCTGGACCTCAGCCTTGGCCTCTTCAGTTAGCCGCATTGACTCCTCGACGGCAGCCTGGTGATCTGCTCTGTCTAGGGTAGCAGCCTGGTCCACTGCGCTGAGCTGGGCCCGTGTGGCCAACAGCTGTGCCTCTGTACGCGCTGTTTTTGCAATCATATCCGATTTAAACTGCTGTGCCTGCATGATTCCCTCACGCAAAAGTCTATTTGCCTCAAGCTGCTCTTGAATGGTGGTATCTCGCGCCTGAATATCTGCTTGCAAACGTCTGTTTTGACCCAGCAGAGCATGGTGATCTGTCTGGAGGTTAGCATACTTTTCTGCAAGAGACTTGAGCTCCACACGCAGTAGGGCTATGTCAGTGAATTCCGCTTCTACATGTAAATGGTCTATGTTCCTTACTGCCTCTAGCTCCTGTTCGAGGGCGACTATCCGCTTGTCTCTGCTTGCGAGGGTATCCTCGTGAGCTTGCTGGGCACATAGTAAATCATTGTACTTGCCTTCTAATTGGGTTACCTTATCTCTGAGTGCGTGCTGGGCCGTAACGTTAGCGCTTAACTCCTTAGAAAGCACAGATATCTTGCCCTTAAGCTTCTGAACGTAGGCCTGGCCTAACTCATTGTCTCCGTCCGTCGCTTTGGCCAGGGTGTCACGAGTCCGCAAGTACAGTGCTGACCTCAGTGAGCCCATTGCAAGCAGCGCCAGATCTCTGTTCCTGTTTGACTGCAACGATGTTAGAAGGATTGCGGTAGAGCTATCTGATGAGTACCTCCAGATCTTGAAGGACCGCTTCATCAACAATTGTGCGGCCAAAGCGTCTGCTCTGCTAGCATGTAATTCAATGAAAGCTTTAATAGCTGGATGCATAATGAGAAGGGGTGTCTGGCTTTTCCAGGTATGAAATGCCCGTTTTCGAAGAGTACTATCAAGCCTACTAACTAATAATTGTACCATGATTCTAGTCTGTCTCATTCGGAGGTATCTCTGGACAAGAGCACCGAAGGCAGTCCTAGTGATTACCCTATTTTTCAATGCTACCATGGCCCTTATCTTTTCAGCGCGGCGAGTGTACCTCAGCAAAGAAACCCATGCCCTACAAATCAATCTCGTCCTAGTATTTAACTGTACAGTGCTCTCTGCATGCCTCATGCACGAGATCCTTTCACGCCACAGGTTCAGGACCCCTCGGAAAGAGAGGATGTCTGTTCTCGGCGGACCATGTAGCTCCAACCAGCGAGCGTAGCGTTGGCTACGTTCCGAGGCTCGCCGCTCTGACTCCGCACAGAGAGACAGAAGAGCGATTCTCTGAAGAATCTGCGTTTCATAATACTCTATTGCCTTGCTAAGGTCTCGACGAGTGACACTTTGGGATTTATGTGCATTCAGCTCAGAAACATGTGCCTTCCATGTAATGAAAATGTTTCGCAACCGTTGTTGAGGTAGAATGACAGTCTCTAGCAACACACTTTTGAAACAATCTTGTGAAAGCTTGCGAATTGTAGCAAAAGATCTAGACAATAAAAAATATCGATACTGTGCATGGGCATGGTTCTCGAGCTTCCCTAGCCTCATTTGAGCCCTGCAGTTCTGAACAAAGGTGTCCAATGCAGCACGCTTCATGATCCTAGTGAATAGAGCTGCAAAATGTTCAAGGCGCGCGGTTTGCTTCCGAGCGGTTGCGCTGTAATCGCCGCTATTTTCATTCAGATAACTTCCAGATGAAAAGGACTGCTGCTTGGAACTGGAATCAGAATACTTTGCACGAAGAAGAGACAATTCTTTTGCCTGTTCAGCAATGATAGATTGAAGCTCTTGAGGAGAAGAAAGAGAGTATCGATTAATGATATGTGCAAGACTGTGTGCAGACTGGTCACTGGATAAGTGGACATCTAGATCGCCAATAATCATGCCAGTGTTACTTAAATCGGAGACGTACCCGGGGCCCTTGTGAGCCTGGAATGAGTTATTGATTGAGCCATTGATTTGCTTATGAAGGCTTATGGAGGCAGAACGCTTCCTTCTGGATTCTGCAATTTGGTTATAGGCAGCTGTACTTGCTTGTGTAAGAGAGACAAGTGGATCTGGCCTTCCCTCTGTAGATGAGGGCCTAGCGGACCTAGCGTGCTCGTTCTGCTTATGTAGCTTATTCAGGGAAATAGGGTCTGGGCGGTGTCCCGAATGCATGCTTTGGGTGTCTGCCTCTGCCAATTCGCTGAAGGTTCGCATATTCATTTTGTTGGGGAAGAGCTCAATAGAGTGAGGGGCACTTTCCGTCGCGTGCTTAAATATGTCCTTTTCATCCCTATCGGCCTCGTGTAGTGATCTGAGAATGGTGCTAGGTTGATCTCCAGGAAGGGTGGTCATGTCTCGGACTAAAGATGCATTTGATAGAGGGCGATCCCCTACCTGCGCAGTGTTCTCGATGTGCGACTGCACATCACTCGGCAGTTTGTTGCCTTCTATGTGCTGGGCCGCCTTGAGTTTCTCTCTGAGGGATTTGGGAGAAAACCTCTGTGCTATCTCCACTACACAGTTTGCTTGACGAGGCTTGCTAGTTGCATCAAAGCCGCCAACTACAAGCTTGGCGGCTTCTTCACGCTCAGCCTCGGTAACATCTTGCCCATCCAAAGATTGGAGAGAGGCACAGGCAGCTATGACCCTAATACGATAGTCACTTTGCCGCGCAATTCCATTTCCATCCAAGCGAAGCGTACGAAGATTAGGTAGAGCTGACAGGTACTCCAATTGAGAGATATCAACTATATCATTATATGCCAGTGAAAGAGACCGTAAGCGTGGAAACTGCGTAACTCCTGCAAGGTCCGATATCCTATTGTTGGAAAGAAAAAGCGTAGATATACCTCTGTATTGTGAAGGCAGGACGTCTATTTCCTCTATCCCCTTTTCAATAATGTTGATTTTCCCTGCAGAAAAACACGCAGGGTATTTTTCAATGTAGGTGCTCAGCAGTGTGAGAGGCCTGTTAGGCAGTTGCTTTTGAGGCTTAGCCCCTCTATTTTGTGCAGATCGAGTTCTCATGGCGTACTCTTGCTGGATAGCAGTCCGATAGAGTTGGTGAGCTACGTAACTCTTGCCGCCAGCAGGCTGCATGCTCCGGTGGGCTCCCAAATTTTAAGTTAAGTTTTAGCTCTCTCACAAGGAAAGACCCTCAGAGATATTTACAACCAAATTGCGTCGCTGTCTCGCACGACCTAGAAATAAATAGCCATCATGAGGCCCTTCTGCTTCATGCCGCACTTTTTATAGAACTCTGCCGTGTCCGGGTCAGTATCCAGAATAACCTTGTAACAGTCGTTGTTCCTTGCCCGCTCTATCAGTGAAGTAATCAAAAAGCGCCCTATTCCTTGGTTCCGAAGAGTAAGATCTACGACAACGTCCTCGATATGACCAACAGACCGCCCTGCGTGGAGCAGCTTTGGCTCGATAATAAGTGTCGCGCATGCACAAACGGTGTCAGTTTCATCCACAACAACAGTTACGTCGTGAGATGGATTTGTGCTGACACTCTTGTAGAAGCTCACGAGCTTTTCGCGCGGAACTTCTCCCACCACGGAAAGTTGCTCCAGCAGTGTAGTCAGGCGTGAAAGGTCACGTTCCTGGATAGAGCGCAAAGAGTAGCGCCCCAGGTACTTGGCCATCCCTCTCTGCAAAATTCTCCAAAGGCGAAGGATAAAAAATGTGCAGACATATTACCTTTTCCCGCCTCGTCTCAGCCTTTTTGTAATAAATCTCCTCAAATGTCTACAGGAGGTCTATTTTCTTCAGGCGTCTACTCTACAAACTTTGCTCCAAATCATAAAAAACACAGGTCTATGGAGGCTGCAGATCTTGTCCAGGAGCAGCCCGCCCCCATTGTGGTGATAGGGCGGAAAAACCCTAACTCCGACTCTATCCTTTCTGCGGTGGCATATGCCCATTTGCTCCAACGCCTTATGCCACATAGAACAATAACCGCCGCTGCCGCTGGCCCCATAAATGCACAAGCCTCCTACGTCTTGAAGAGGTTTAAGACAAAGAGTCCTGAAATCATTCTCGACATCACTCCCCGTGCCCAGCATTTCAACAAGGACCAGCTAGTTGCCCTTACCGAAGATGAGCCACTGTCGCGTGCCCTGGAGCTCTACTCCATTTACAAGTTTCACGTTCTTCCGGTAATTAATAGCCAAGATCAGTGCATTGGACAGATTGCGCTGACTGACATGTTTTCTGACTTCTTGAGACCACACAGAGAGGGAGACCTCAAGAGTGTCATCACTTCCCTCAACACAGTAAAGAAGACGGTAAGGGGCCGGTTTCTCTTTTCATCGTCAATAAGCAATAAATCGAGCTCAACCCCCATGCGGCCAGGGCACGACCAGATACGACGATACAATATCATCACACCTGTAACCGTCCCGGAATATTTTGCCACCCAGACCTCCCACTTCACTCCCGAAGACTGGCAGTCTTGTATCTTCGTCGTCGGACACTATCCGGAAGTCATTGACATGATTATACGCAAAGGAGGCGGGTGTATCGTTCTCAGTCGTAGTAGCCATGTTATTGTTACTGCGAGCTCCCTGGACAGTCTTGTCAACGACAGCGACAGCAGCGACGACGAGTTTGGGGATAACGACCAGGACCCGCGAGGTTCTTTGAGCCATTCAAACTTACTGGCCACGCCATCTCTGAGCAGTTCTTTGATGACTCCAACGATAGGCGCCGTTAATACGGGAATTAGGCGGAACTCCAGTAGCTCCACCTTGTCCTCTTCACGAATCTTCACGGAGGAGCTCATCAACATGTTGAAACAAGGCAAGACGTCCGTTATCCTCACAAACATGGCCGTCTCGAGCGCAGCGATCCTTGTTAAGCAGTCCACCCCGGTCGGTCTCTACGTTAACAAGTCCAAGCACTTAATTGTGCCCGACACTATGATGCTAAGCGAAATCAGAAAGAAGTTTGCCACGACTAAGGAGCGGGCCGTCTGTGTGGTTGACCCCTCGACAAACAAGCTCACAGGCGTTGTAACAGACATGGATCTTACAAAGAAGACACTCATCGAGGTCGTGCTTGTTGACCATAACGACATAGGCGACTCCGTTCAGGGAATAAAGTCCAGCGGGGTAGACATAATTGAAATTATAGACCACCATAAGCTCAACAATCCCACAACACCCACTCCGATAAAGGTCACCATAGACCAGGTGGGGAGCACCTGCACCATAGTGACAAAGATGTTCCGGGACAATGGAATTGTGCCCCCTGTGAACATCGCAGGGATCTTACTATCTGGAATAATATGCGACACCATTGGCCTCAGATCCCAGACAACAACCATATCTGATAAGAAAATGTGCGACTATTTAAGCCAGATTGTGGGAGTCAGCAGGCATGAGCTATCGCAGGAGATCTTCACAGCAAGCTCTGTCCTGATGAACTGTCAGAACAAGGAGAAACTGGTTCGTTCCGACATTCTCTCGTTCGACTTTCCAAACAAGCGCGAGAAGAAGTTTGCGATTGCAGAACTGCAGATCACCCAATACGATATACTCTCTCAGGGTACGCTGGCGGAGCTTCTTTCAATAGCCGAAAAGATTAAGGTGCACGACAAGTATCAGTTCGTGGCCATTCTTGCGACTAACATTGATCCTAAGCAATCAGGATGGTCCAGCCTAATCTTCTACAGTGGCCCGGACTCCCTCATAGCTGAGCTCGGGTACACGCTGTTTAACGGAATGGATGGGATATACGAGTCTCGT
This sequence comes from Giardia duodenalis, assembly GCF_000002435.2. Lineage (NCBI taxonomy): Eukaryota > Fornicata > Diplomonadida > Hexamitidae > Giardia > Giardia duodenalis. Next base: position 1,619,012 of record NC_051860.1, read on the forward strand.
GACATCACGAGCCGAAAGAAGCAGCTTCTCCCCCACATTCTCAGCGCGCTGAGTACTTTGGTGTTGGAGCGGGACGATTTGTAAAGCAATCTGAGTGTTTTTCTCACACTTCCTCTGTGCTGTGGTGAGCAGCAGCCTCCGCAAAGTGATCGATTGCATGCTGTGCAAGAAAATCCACTGATCCATACTTTACTTTCATTCTACTCTTTCATTCTACTCTTTAGGCGCCAAATTACAAAAGGAGACAGCTCACTGTCGAACAATCAAGGTCACTACGAGTGCACAGGAATTCTTCATTGTTGGAAGACAGCTAGTGGGACAACCACAGCGGCCAAAGGGAGCAACAAATGCCCGACACTCCTGAGCGTTCGCCCTGTCGCATCCAACGTCTCTGCAAGTGGTCCCTCAAGGCTAGCTAAACGGTTTTTTACGGCTCTTGCTGTGTCTGATAAGGCTTGTGTAAATGCGCCGCACGGGCGGAGATCATCCACGGTAATATCTGCCATGTCCTGGTTTACAGTATTTTTAATTAGAAGCTTTTAAGCCCTCGAAGCCATGGACCTTCATTCCGCCTCGCTGCTCGGAGGGCTCGTGGTTACATTGGCTTTTTTGCTGATCCTGTATTATAAACATTTGCGGAAGACGCGGCTGCGGCTTTCCCGGGCTTCTTTGAGTGAAAAGCTATCTGTGGCCACTGGATGGATAGGCCTGACGGGAGTACGCCCAACAATGGAAGATGGCCACGTCATCAATCTTGCATTAAGATATGAGGGAGATAACTCTGAAGATTCCTATCCAGCGGAGAATTGCCATCAGCCCTCTGTTTGCCTCTTTGGAATTTTCGACGGGCACAGCGGGACGGCATGCAGTAATTATCTTAAGACAAATTTACAGAACCTAATATCCAAGGAGCGAGATGTGTTCTATGGGGCAAGCAGCGAGGACGTATGCGAAGCGCTCTGCAGAGCCTTCCTCGCAGCAGACTCAGCCTTTGCTGACATCTTCTTCGCAGCCAACAAAAAGCACGGGGATCGATCCTCCGTGATACTCCCCACCCCAGGCTCGACAGCATGCATCGGCCTTCTGAACAAAGACATGCTCTATGTGGCAAACGTAGGTGACTCTCGCGCAGTGCTCGGCCGTGTTAATAACGCAGACCTCTCTGTATTCCACGTCGACTTGAGCAAGGACCACAAACCCAACCGATCTTCGGAAACAATGAGGATACTATCTGCTGGCGGCTCCGTACAGGCATCCCACGTGTCATCTAATAAGTGCCTTGTCAGCGTTGGCCCTCTTCGCGTTTGGCCAGGTGGACTCAGTGTCTCTCGCGGTATCGGGGACTTTTCTTTGAAAGCTAACAAAGAGTTAAAAAAACAGGGAATCCGGGGAGACCTCATCTCTGCGTATCCAGAAATCAGGTATACCGTGACAAACATTTGCGATCAATTTTTAGTTATTGCCTGCGACGGCGTTTATGACGTTCTCAGTAGCAAGGAGGTGGTCGAATTTGTGTACGCTAACCGACCCACAATAATGATTGATGAGATGAAAGCGGCGATGGGGCATAATACAGGTATGGTCGTTGGCTCCCATGTCGAGGATGAGTTTTCGGATTCCCCACTAGATCAATGCAGCTCCGGCTCCAGCTCCTGTCAAACGCAGAATATCACCAAATCCAAGTATCGCAATCTTTTAAGAAAGGCACTGCACGGTATAAAGCGGCTGTTTTTCCTCGTCCACCGCTTCTGTGCCGTGCTTTACTACAAGCTACTATCCACTCCACTTAACCCCTCAGAGGCCTCAGTGGAGCTCAACGGGGGCGAAGAACCCGCCGACAACCTTGAACTCAACGAGGACATGATCCAGCAAGTTGATTGTCTGTGCGCACAAAAGCTGGCCGAGAAACTCGCCCACCTTGCTCTAGAGCGTGAGGCGACAGATAACATAAGCGTTATCGTGGTACTCTTCCGATGGAAGGGAATAACTCCAAACACCATAGGAGGGTGGCGTGCTTATAACCAAGTGCTCACTATGCACTCGCTCAGGGAGGACGGAGACCTACGCCCACCAATACCAGACCTCTCCGACGAGAGCTCATGTATAGCAAGAAACCACGCCGACGACGTCACTCTGTGGATCAGCAAGGACGACCCTAGTTACCCGTTTATCCGAAGCAAGTGAGCTGCTATCCAGAGAGAGCCAACAAATATAGCATAAGACAGACCATACGTCCATAATACCACTTCGTTTAGTAGCACAATCTGTAGTAGAGATGTTTCCCCGCACTGCCCGACGTTCGTGTTATTCTGATGAGGTCCCCTGGCTTCGCGTCATACCACCGCATGATGGGATCCGACGTTTGAATGAGAGGTATTTGTGCTTCCGTGACCCGGAGCTCAGCTAAAACTCTGGCCTTTTCAGTGTTCGATAGGATGGTGTGCTTCGGTACGAGACGGTGCTTTGTGGGATTGATAAGAAACTGAGAAAAGTCGTGTATGTCTACTTCTACATCATTAATCACACGGTGCTCTGATCTACACGAGATCGCTGGACCGCCGAAGTAGACAAAGAGGCACTTTTGAACGGCCTCTTGGTCCACGTACTGCCCGATTGCTGCAGAAGCATCGACCCACGGAAGTATACTGTATACCACAGCGGTAGCCACAGGGCCCTTTGTAATGATAAACCAGAGGGGTCGAAGGTTAGTAACGTTATCATCTATTAGTCGTCCCACCTCCTCAGCGGAGAGTCCCATCTGCTTTTCCAGGGGCCCCATCTCATACCCTCTATCGCGGTACATTTCAAGAACGACCGTATGCACGCGGGCAATGTGGTCCAGCGCAAGCGAGTCCATTTATTTTAAATGCAATGTCAGTAGAGAGTAAATCGAGAGTAAACTACGAGTTGTCAGCTGCGCGGAGGCAAGGACGCTGGAAAACATATGGGGGACGTGCGCAGATTAACATGGGTGCATCAGCCAGGTGAATTGCCCGGTGATTGTCGACACAGTTGAGCGGAAGGACCTTGTGCCCCCGCAGACAGCAGCAAATAAAAAAATTCAAAAATATAAAGACCTAAAAAACTGCGCACATTTGTGCCGCCAGATCTCTTGGGATCCCGAGGTGATGTCAACAGCTATCTCCTCTGGGAAGCCTTACAAATTCCACGTCAAGCTGTGCGTTTTAGACTATCACAAGCAGACCGCAACTCCCGTATTCAGTGGGCAGATAGAGTTTTCACGCCTAGAGGAATTTATGGCAGCCATAGAGGAGCATGTTCTTGCGAACAATGTAGTAGAGTTTAAACCAAACCACCTGTATTATAAACTGAGCAAGACCACGTTTGATCCCTTTGACAGCAAAAACATATCCTTTGTACAACGTAACAACGGTAAGTTAATATCCCTCAACTACTATCGCAACGGGCCCGTGTCCCAGCAGGAGGTCGATAAGCGCACGCCCCCGCGCACCGTACGGCGCTCTACGTACCATTCAGAGGAAAATGAGCAAAGGATACAAGCTCTCTCTCAGCTCCTCAGCACCAAATTTTCGGATGTCATACTGGAGCGTAGTATCTGGAACATCATCGCGGCAGACATGCTCGTCAAAAATATAAACCCCGACACCCTTGACGCTCTTCCAGACGACTACTACACCTTTCAAGAGGCCCAGTCAATGATCAGGACGACTCCAGCGTACATGGACGAGGGTCTTAGCACGTCAGTTAGTGACTACAGCTTCATGCAAGCACACACAAATTTACCGAGTAATTGCATCCAGACCATTCCACCGCACGACTCTGTATCTCAGCCAATGCCCTATCACGCCGCTTCCAAGACGATACAAAGCATGCAATCCGTGGAGCCTGGCCGGAAGCTTCTTTGTATGGATTTGGTCTTCAAGAACGTTGTCATGGATGCGGTCCAGGAGATCACAGACGCGGTCCAGAAAATACAGGAAAAGTACATGTCGAGCACATACGCATGCAGCACCAATAACACCATCGGTATAGGAAGCGGAAGACAGACAGACGACGAGGAGGATGATGATGACGACCGCGTGGGGCGCGCCGTAGGGGAAGGTCCCGAGGGAGATATCGACTTACTCACTCATCGCGGGCATGATCGGGGTGCCAGAAGAAATGAGCCCGACGACGGCCCTTCAATTAGAGGTGTTTCTAGTGGTCCTCTTTCTATGCTCGGCATCGGTCCAAAGGTCAACTAGTCATAAAAGGTGTCACCTCAGACGTAAATACTATATTCACTGATCCTTTGCTTGCGTCAGTCTCGGCAGAGGAAGACCTTTCGCAAATTTGAGGCTCTTTAAATTTTTCAGACGGAGCCATTTGACACACATGTCGCTAGTGCTATCGGCCCTTGGCAGCTCAGGCACTGAGAATCGTCTGCAGAGAAGCGGGAGCCGTCATAGAGGCCTCAGCTATAAGTCAGATAGGCTGAAAGTCTCTCTTGTCCTGTCGGTACCTAAAACTGGTCCGAGTGCAGAAGAAACATTAAAGGAAGACATACGGTTCATAGACCGGCTAAAGCACCCTCATATCTCTAGGATCACGGCAGCAGTAAAGGATAAATCGGATTATTACGAAGTATGTCTTTCAACCCACATCGAGGGGCAAACCCTCAGAGACCTTATAGATTGCAAGGCTGCAGATTCGGCTGTGATTGCAGAAGATAAGGTTTGGGCCATCTTGGCCCAACTCCTGGATGCAGCAGCTGCCTGTCAACGTCTTTACCGGTCACATCTGAATATCGCACCGTCGAACATTTATATCTCTGACCTGTACTACGTTAAACTGGGGCGTCCGCTATTGACCAGTGAGCGGAAAGAGACGACGACCTGGTCAAGCGACACCACCCCATACAAGAGTCTAGAGGTCATCAGTGGCACATCCTTCTCCCCAGCCTCTGACGTGTGGTCCATTGGATGTATTGTCTATGAACTCTGTACTTTAACACCCCTATTCACAGCCCGATCTGTCAACGATATGCTTCAAGATCTTCAAGAGATTTCTCGCCTGGAGTTCATCCCGGGATACTCCGCAGATCTCTTTTTGCTGCTTACGCAAATGCTCGCAGTAGACGAAGCAGCTCGCATCTCTGCTTCTGACGCTCTACGACATCCACGAATCCGGCATTCTGTCGGGCAATTCAGATACAACATCGAAACAGAGTTATCAGAGCTTACCTTTGAGGACCTCCCAGAGCTCTTCACTGAGAAGAGAGTGCAAAAGCTAGGAGGCAGTCAAACGCGGAGACAGGGAGGAAGTGTGTTGCAGACCTGTGAACCCTCTACTCGGAGGGATTCGCCTTCGTGTAAGAGCCGGGTTAACGCAAGCGCCACCGCTGTGAAGGGCGCCATACGAAATCTAGCCATCTCCAGACTATCTATGAGCCTTCAGGAGTGCGTCAAGATGGCGGAGAACAAAAACACTGGGCCGTCCAGATCAGCTGTCATGGAGGACCGGGCTGCCAGGGCGATTAAACATGAAGAGTTTGATGGCCCGGTATCATCACCAGATTTGGCCATGTCTCCCGGGGAGTCTGCCATCATCAACTCTCTAGAGATTCTTCTGCGGCCTTGCGATCACGTGATGACGACCACGGAGTATGCTCGCTTGCTAGACTTGAGGCGCTGCCCTAGTTGTGGGGGCAAGGTTAAGAGCATAGAGTTTATAAACGAGCTCACGTCCATAAGGATATGATGTGCTTGGTTTAGTAACTTTCCAATTCTTCGCAGGATATCTGGCAAGAAATGTGAATTTTCCATTTAAAAAATGTCACAAAGGCACGACTACCCAGCCCTCAAGGACTACGAGATAATCGGCTTTCTTGGCCAGGGACAGTTCGGCGCGGTCCACAAAGTTAAATCAAAGACTTCTGGGCAAATTTACGCGTGCAAAATAATGAGGTATGAGAACATGTCCCGGAAGGAGAAGCAGCTGCTTCACAGCGAAATAAACCTACATAAAAAACTATCGCACAAAAATATCGTCCAGTACTATCGCACCATACTGGGCGAAGAGTCGAAGGAAATATATCTTTTAACGGAGTACTGCGGCAAAGGCGATCTTCTCAAGTTTGTCAAGGAGTATCCTCAGAAGATCATCCCCGAGGCTACCATCTGGAACATAATGGGGCAGCTTCTGCAAGCTCTCCAGTACTGTCACTCTCCCACAAAACCAGGGTTTGACTATGGGACCGTCATTATCCACCGTGATATTAAGCCTGCAAATGTGCTTATTCGTGACGATGGCTGCATAAAGCTATGTGATTTTGGATTTTCCAAATCTTGCGGCCTTAATGAGGTTGCCGTCACCATTCTTGGATCTCCCATGTACACGGCTCCCGAGTTGTTCAAGCGGCAGCCGTACAACGAAAAGGCAGACATCTGGTCACTGGGATGCGTTATGCACCACGTCTGCACCCGTGCTGTCCCATTTATCGCTACTACCAAGGAAGGCCTTACGAAGCAGATCTTGGAAGACCAGAGGACCCCGCTTCCGTCTCAGTACTCAAAGGAGCTCGTAAAGTTCCTCCAATCCATGATAACGCAAGACCCAGACAAGCGACCTAGTGCTTCAGAACTTCTTCTTTGCCCAAAGTTTAAAGAAGTGGGTGTAGTAACGGCAGAAGACCATCAGGCCGAACTGAAAGAGCCCCAAAAGGATGTCCAAGAACTCGCCACCACAATAGCACAGAAGAACTCCGAGATAGAGTCTCTTCAAGCCCAAGTAACGGAGCAGGCAAGGACCATTGAGAAACTAGAACGGCAACGCAGCAATGTAGGGGACCTTCAAAAGGTACAGGAGGAGCTGAACGCCGCTCAGCACGAACTCAAGCTTCTTGACGACACCAATAAATCCCTCAGAATGCTATCGGACTCCAGGATGCAACTCATAATTCAATTAAGGGCGGAGATTGACGCACTCAGGGAAAAGGACACTTCACATACCAACAGCCTGGTGAGCAGCGCGCACGGAATGACCGGATTGCACATTGCAGCAAGGGGAGGAGATACAGACCAGGTGAAGAAGCTTCTATCGGCTGATGCCGGCAAAAAGACCTCCAAGGGCGAGACTGCTCTCATGTTTGCTGCTGCCAACGGTTATGATGCGTGTGTGAAGCTGCTTATTGAGGATGAAGCAGGAATTCAGGATAAGTATGGGGGCACAGCCTTGATGCGAGCTGCGATGAATGGTCATCTTGGAGCGGTGCGGCTGCTGAAGACGGTCGAAATGGGCGTCTCTGGATCCCGCGGGGAGACGGCCATGATGTATGCTGCATACTACGGCCATCTAACCATTGTCAAGGAGCTCAGCGTCAGTGAAAGTAAGAAGCAAATGAAGGACGGAACTACGGCTCTCATGATGGCCATCGCAGGGAATTCTCAGTCCTGCGTAGACTTCCTTCTGAAAGAAGAGGGCAAATTGTGCCGCGTCTCTGGTGAAACCCCGTTGCAGCTTGCACGGGCGATGGGCAACCAGCATCTAGCGGACCTTTTGGCTGTTGACGCAGAGTAGTGCCACTTAGCTAGTATTTAATCCGTAGTAAAAATTCAAAAATTTCTATGAATCGACACGTATACTACACAAAGGAAGACGTCGCGCAGCACTGCACGGCAGATGATTGCTGGATTTCGCACCATGGGCGAGTCTTTGACTACACATCTATCATCAAATCCAACCCAGCCAATCTCGTTGAAAGCATTGTCCGCGCTGCAGGCGGAGACATAACGTCATGGTTTAATCCTGCGACAGGAGACCCCTTTATTATGGAGGACCCCGTCACCGGGGAGAACCTCTATCGACACCCGAATGGGCTCCCACTGCTTCATTCTTGTATACCCTACCCGGCGATGGACATGCCCGTCCCGCCTGAAACTCCGTGGTGGAGGGATAGTAGATATGAGATAGGTCTACTGAGCAAGAATTCGCGGCCACTTGAAATTCTAAACACCCTCACAGAGCATCGGCACATGATTACTGTCCCCGAGGAAGAGACGCTTGCAGAGATTGCTGCGCGGTACTCTCGGTTTAATTCTATTGCACTGACTGGGTACCGGTGGAAGTACCTTGGAGAGGATCTGCACATGGACAAGACACTGACGGAAAACGGGATCAAGGACGAGAGAGACGTCTACCTGAAGCTCAACTGGCCTCAATCTGAGTGGTATACGCCATGTATAACGCTTATCTGGAAAGATGAGCTTATTTAGTCGAGTAAATGGTTGTTCGGGGGCTTAGTACGTTCTATAGACGCATCTCAGGCAGTGCTCTGTGTTGCTGGCGCTGCGACGCTCCATGAAGGGTGCTATGCATGAAGCTGCTGTGAAGTCATCTATGAACCCCAGGTACACCTGTCGCAGCTCCTTCATACCAACAGTGAGGCCTCCTAAACCTTTTACCGGCGGAGGCTTATAGGCCCTGTTGAAAAGATCTCCAGGTCCAAGACCCAGCTCTTCAGTACAAACTTCGTCGGCTGTGCCCAACCGACTATTGAACCACCTAATTACCTGGTCAGACAGGGTAAGTTTTTCTCCGTTCGTACGAATAACCCTACTAAACTTTGTGAAGCGCGGAATGGGGCGATGGCCCGGTGCCTGCTGCATGATTGTTGACATGTCTATCGGGCACTTCTCTGCCAGCTGCGAAAGGTAGAGGCTGCTAGAACTGCCAGACGCCTCGTGTGGTAAGCATAATCCATTGGAGAGGCCAAAGATCTTGCCAAATGGTAGCCTCAGTGGTGTAAATGTCTTCGAAATAGTATGAGTGATGAAGGCGTATTGCTCTTTGAACCTCTTTCCGATGTGTTGCATAGGTCCCTCTAAAGCGTCAGAATGGGATAGACTTGGTGGGGTAACCTCCCTATCGGTCAAAAATTCCATCCTGAGGGCAGATGCAACCAGGGGCCACACAACAAAGCATCCAAGCGCCGACCCCAGCAGGTCAACAGGACGAGGCCTCATTTACTAACGACATTTCACAATGGAAAGGACATAAAATATGAAAAAGATAGGTTAGAATTTGAAGTTTGTTACTAAAGATCCGTGCTCGAGAAATGCGCCACAACAGTTACGAACCAAGCAGGAAACGGAACCAGACTGGTGAACAACAAACCAGAGGTTATGGTATACAAATGGTGGCAATTGAGGAGGAAAATGAAGACTCTTCGAATAATCAAGCAAATAGCTCAGAGTACATATACACAGGTGAAGAGACGGTGCACGAAGAGACATACGACAGCAGCCTCCATGAAGATGAGGCTGACCAAGCACATGGAGCCCAATCTCCACAAAATGGAACAAGTAGCGAAAATCAATCTCCGACTAAGCCTCACACAAAGCAAAGAAATGCACCCAGAAATGTTCGAGACAAAGCACCACCCTATGGAAATGACGCCAGTACAAATACCCAACACCGACGACCAAAAGAAGAGCACCCAACGAAAGAACGAAAACACAAAAAGGATCAACAAGAAGATTGCCGGCAGCAGGGCCAGAATCATGCTAAGCAGAGTGCTAGACGAGATGGGGAGCAGACTGTATCAAGAGCAACCACTACAAGGGAAGCTTCCAAGGCTGGGGGGAAATATATTGAACCGATTGCAGCACCAAAAGACAGACCTACACAACAACAACAGCAACAGCAGCAGCAACAACGGAACAATAGCAAAAAAACTAATCATGAATATAGCATGCAGCTTTCCACCGGAAATGACTTTTTGACCGAATCAATTCAAAGGGAAAGAGACACACGGTTTCCACACCCCCATAGGTACCCACGAGCCAGAGAGAGTAACTCAGAGTATGCAGCCATACTGGACGACTACGCTGAACTCTACAAGATACGGATAACGATTCCAGAGGAGCAGGTGGCCATGCTATCGAGGGAGTTGAAGACCATCAAAGGGCAGGTGGTTGACATTCAAAGTCGGCTGGACGACACGTTTGCCAGCGTTCTCAGATATATGGAAGAAGGCAAGCAAGACGTGAGGCAGTTAGTCTCTAGCATGCAAGGCATAAGCAGCAACATGAGTGCGTTTTATAAAGACGTGGACACGAGGCTGCGAGACGCCAACGAGCAGATGTCAACTAAACAGCTATCACTGAAGGCTGGACCAGAACAACAGCACAACGATACTGCCATACTAGAGCTATTTGATGCCCACTTGAAGACAACCCTGAAATCATGCTTACCTGCCTATCTTCAATCTTGTCAGACCTATCCTCCCCTCGATGGAAAGGTAAATACCAATGAGGCAGGGGGCTATTGTGAGGCAGTCGACCCCATGGCTGTCAGTGTAAGACAACTTAGAGCGCCTCTGCCACTGACAGACACTAGCTCAGTGGAAGAGAAATACAAAATATTAGAACAAAAATACAACCGAGCACTTGTAACAATAAAGGCTATGCGCCTTACTGCCGGCCTTGACTGTGTTCCCGTGAGCACGGAGGCTGACTATTTAGAGTTTCTTAGAGAGCTAGAAAGCAGAGCTGGGCCGATAAATAGAGAATTTTCCAAGGGAAGATACATGCTGAAAATTCGAGGGATAAATGACGATACAGACGCATACGTAGGTATCCTTGACGTGACATCCGACGACAATATTTTGTTACGGCACAGACAACTCCCAGACACATTATCTTCAGACACCAGCGAGCAACTGAAGAAGGACATGATTATGAGGATAAACGACATGTCCTACGTGGTGCACGAGATATATGAGTCACTCTTACCACCACCTAGCACAGACAATGAATAAGGCCGACTACAGACTCCATAAGTCCCCAATGGAATCAATGCCTGGAACAGATTGAAAGGCCACACCAAGCACATCATCCAGAGTCATTGTTAATTTTCCGGAACCACCGTCCTTTCCATCTACATGCCCTGGTGCACATGAGCTACTGACAATGTATCGTGCGGCAAAATTTGTGCGACTTGCAACAGCCTGGATAATCTTTAGCACCTTGCTCCCGTCCTTGGAGTTAGTCTGCGGCCCGGTTTTGACAACCTCGACTCCTGCTTGGACTCCAAAGCCACCAGGACTTTGCTCAGAGGATACCAAAGCACTAGCCTCATCCACAGAGCCCTGTGCTTTTATCTCTACTCCATAATCTGGCTGTGCTTGCGCCTTTTGTATACTTATAAGAACGCTCTGTGCAAGGCTTTGAATAGGAACACTGGGAGTTGCCTTCTGCACATCAAATGCAAAGGTAGCTATGGAGTAAGAGCTGAGTCCTTTTCCTCTGTGTTCCTTTGCCCTAAGTGTCTTCCTGTCGAGTTCATTGCATGGAGACAGAAACTCTTTCATATTATCGTTTGCAGGAATAGAAAAGACTAGAAGCTTATCATCAGAGCCTTTTATTTCTTTGAGCGATAGACTTAAGACATCTACATAAGGAATGCTGACATTATAAGACTCGTTAGCAGGAGAAAACCAGATAATTCTATGCGACGTGCGTACAAAGACGCCAAGCACATTACTCACTCCTATCGCAGACACTAGTCCTATGTTGCTTATGCTGCTAAGGATTACTTCTCGAGAAAGCAATATAGGTTGTCCATCTCGAACAATAGAGGAGCGCACACGAACGCGTCTATACATGCGTGTAGTGTCATGCGCTCTATACACTGCTTGTAATATGTTAAAGAAGTTTGAATTTTGTTGAGTGAATTCTCTAGAGCTCGGTTTCAGCTCAAATTTATAACCCAGCTGATTGAATGTGGCGTGAAGTACCACGGACCTGTTGCCTGTGATGAAGAGTCCATTGTCAGGTGGAACGCTCTCTTCCAGACCTGCCACTTTTTGTTGCCTGTCTCTGTGTAGATTGCCAACAGAGATTTTTGTAATTGTGCTGAGGCCGACACTAATACTGTGACCGTTGGGGTCTCCACGAGAGTTCCACGCCAGCCGAAGATTGGTGAGTGTGACCGTTCCAAACCTGAGAGAGTCTAGGACCGTTGGGTCTGCCCTGACATCCTCAACGCCGTCAAAGCGCACGATTGCGTATTCTCCAGGGACTAGCACTAAGGCATCTGCTGGTGCATCAATGAGCAGCAGTTTGTCCGGCCTATTGTGAGAGAAGATCTCCTTCATTTTTTTGATGTATTTGCAAATAAGTCATTTGGTCCACGAACGTGTGAGCTCCACGAACCATTGCTTGGTGTCTGTGCACATGGGCAGGAAGTCTGCAAGCTGTTTGTGCGTCGTCGCCTTGCGGTTCTCCAAAGTAAGAAGAAGGAAGGACAACACCCCAACAATCTTTTCTTCTACACAATTAGAGATTGTCTCATAGAGTCTAGAGGGAATAGCGTTTGTAACGACGTGTCTAATGTCGTGTATGAGCTCTTTTATAGACGAGAGGATGCTTATCAAGGGCTCTTTGGTCCTGGGTGCAGCCACCACGCAGCACCCAACTGCATTGCAAATGGCTGGGGTTAAAATCTCGGCAAAGATGCTTGGAAATGTGGTGGTTTTAAAGGTATCCAGGAAAAGCTCGAATTGGCCGATAATAAGACTTTGTACGCGGCGAAAGTCCTGCTTACCATTGGGGTGAGAATCGAGCAAGGGATAAACACCGCCCGAACACAACTCTCCTGCCATAGCTCCTGCTAATGTCCGCATAGCCGTATCCGCAGCTGTATTCCATGTCTCCTGAAGGCTCTCTAACAGTAATTTCTGTCTGGTACACACATTTTCACACTCGGAAGAGGCTGACTGTTGGCCTGAATGTTCTACCTCCTGGATATCAATGGCCCCTTCAGAAACAATCGCCAAATGAGACAGTAACATCCCAGGGATATTGCTTTCAAAAGTGCTAATAGACCACAGCACACCGTATACAGTTGCTATGACACGGGGAACAAGGGGAACAACGAGCAGCTCGCTCGGGTCATATACTGTCATTTGCTTGCATGGAGACCTGTTTAGAAGAGAGTGCTGAAGTGGAAACCCACTAATTTGCGCGTATCTTTTCTGCAAAATAAGATTGCTATCGGCTGGAAAGCTTAGCTGCTCAAGAAGAGACCCTGCAAGCTCCTTCATGCATTGGACCACCGCCTCTGACACATAGAGTCTAGCATTGTTGTCCAAAAACGCTGATGTTTGCTGCAGAAATGCCTTCCATGCTCTGAGGATGGACACTATCTGTGGAGGAGGAAGGCCGTTGTAGATGTTAAAGCTAGAAAAGTCTACTGCACCCAGAGTGTTCAACGAGTCTAGCCTAACCTTGGAAATGTTGCTATCGAGATCAGACAGAACTAGGGAGCTAAATAATGGCACAAACAAACCTGATGAGATGGGCTTCTTCAATTCTGGAAACAAACTTGCAAGTCGTTCGTAGTCGGGGCTCTTTCGCAAGTCCAGTTCAAACGCCACAAATGCAATTGCAGCAGTAGTGAATGCACCATTATCACTTCCAATTGTTACGACTTTGAGAAGTCTGGTCAGGGTTTTCCGCACACTGCTAAGATAGGTTTCATAGATAGCGATGAGTACAGACGTATCATAGGCTGATTTAGTAGTGGCAGACAGCCCCACAGACATAGCTTCTAGTTCGTCGTACGCCTGTTGAATCCAGTGTGATACAATCTCCTCTAATTTAGATAGATATGGAATAGAAGCACTGACAAGGTGCTGAAACCTTTGGATAGAGAAGGCAATCTCCTTGACCCTTTCATTTATCACTTGGTCGGCGGAGGTGCTCGAAGAGAAGATCTGCCCTCGGTCCACTACTATCGCTGCAAGAGACTTGTGTCCCTGCAGCACCGTGCCGAGTGCCATGTGTGGCATTGCCTCTGTCCAGAAATCTGCGCTATCATCGATTGGCGATCCCTGTATCGGGGGTAGACGACTCAGGAGCATGCCAGTATATGATGAGAACTGCTTCATGCAAGTGCCGACAGCAGGAATGGATGCATATGGTTCAATCCGTCTCTCAATAAGCTTAATAAAGGCCAGACGCTGTGTTGTAGAAGATAGATCAGCCAGGGCACGTTCCAAGTTAGATGGCAATGAGCTAACTCGCGATATATATGCTCTAGTAAGGACCAGAGTGGACGATGCAGACATCAGAGTGTCTCTCAGATGAAGTACCTGAATTAGGCGATTACGTATCGCAGCTAAGCGGCTATCTAAATTTGCTGCTTGGCTCACTAGTCCACGTCCTCGAGTATACATGTCGCTGACTTTGGAGATATCAACTGCGGAAGGCACGGTGACATTCGTAGTCAGCGCAGTCTGAGCGGCCTGCTCCTTGATTGCCTCTAGCTTATTCTGCAATATCTCCCGCAACTGCGTAGCCGACATGTTTGCGAGCTGAGAGTCGATAAAGGCAAGTGGGGAGAAATCTTTATCAAGAAGCTTTCGATCAAGCTCATCCAACCCGGGGAGACGCTGAATCACATCCCTAGAGAGCACAAGATCCATCCCGGCAGGAGTGTGCAAATCTGCAGGCTCGGAACTACTACTCTTAGCGACGTCCATGACTCCTACGACTCAGTTCTTTAAATATAAAGCTGCGAAGCCGCAGATTCGCAGATTTGTAGTGTTTACTAGAAATAGTTTTGAGTCGAGTGGGTTGCTTGATGTAAACCACCTCTTAGGCCTACCTCGCGCTCTGAATTGGGTGCGCTCCTCGACGTTCACTGCTCATCGTTCCATTTCTCAAGACGACGCTGCGCAGCGCGGCGAGGGCTCAGACATAAGGGGCAAAACATAGAATTACTGGAGTCTGTATTAAGCAATTTACTCAGCAGGAACTACTCTTTTCCTATAAGTGTGCGGTTTGCCTCAGTTGGGTTTTCGCAGCCCAAGCGCAACCCCCAGTCGTAAATTAGAAAGATCCTCTGCATCTGCTGTCTTAATAGGGTCTTTTGATAAGTCTGGCCGATGATTCGCTGGCCCCACCTGGAGCCCAGTCATGCCATTGGACTGAGGCTTAAGATAGTTGATAGGAGGCGAGCAACTACTAGACAATCGCAGCTCTGGAAGCCATGTCATGAGCATCGAACACGAAGTGTCCACGCCTCTGCTTTGCTCTATAACCGATAACTCTTTGAGGAGGGCTTCCCACATGCCAGAGAAGCGCAGCTCCAATTCTCTACAATCCTGCAGAACGTAGGTAAAGAGCCTACCGTTCCTTGCAAAGGACGCGGAAAGCTTGCAAAACAGCGATATGATGTAACATGTTCTTAAGCAAAGACAGAGCATGTCGTTGACAAGAGCTTTTATCGAACGAGTAATAGTCCCACGGGCGTGAGCTTCCTTCAATAGCATTGCCAGATTACCAGAGGTGAACCCACCTAGCAAGCCTCCAGCACGAAGAGGCTCTAAGCATACACCATGAAAGTAAGTATTGTGACTGATAACAAATCGAGCCATCAGGTTGAGAACTCTGGTGATGCCCGGGAAAAGAGGAGACATACAGGTTCTTCGGGGATTCGTGCTCCGCATCGCTAGGAAACTTTCTCTTTGAGCTTGCTCCTCGAGATCTTCAGCTGCTAATTCTGAACCGTCCTCATGAGGAGTGTGCATGCGATATCTTTTAAGCTCTTGCTTTCCTAACTGTTTCTCCAATCTTGCCATCATATTAAATGCACAGTTTAGTGATGTGTTGGTGAACTGCGACAACCTGCACATGTATGACAGATCTGCAACGCGTGTTTGAGAGCGTTCTCCGAGGAAGTACTCTATACGCTCCGCTGAAAAGGCTTCTTCAGTGACATGGAAATGTACTGCACCGAAGGCTAAAAGCATAAGAGAGTCCGAAGGCTCAAGCAAAACATAATCTCCTCGAAGCAACTCGTTATTCTGAGCAGCAAGCGTGACCCGTTTATGGATCCTCCTAAACTTTTTTCTAAAGAAGTGCTCAAGTAGAACAGGGCTAAAGGAGCTACCACTTTCAGAGCAATGCTTAGACAAACCTCGATGCATAATAGTGTGCATATGAGATATAAACTCCAAGGGAACCCGTATCTTAAACCATGACTCAGTGAGCAAATTGTCGCCTATGGCGCCGTGAAGTTGGCCTCCTTTGGAGAGTGTGTTAGTTAGTGCTGAATGGGATGATAGCTCAATTGTCTCCATGGTGTACTCCGCCAACCGTGTAGTAGCGTGAATAAAGTTACTGGTGGCCTCAGACTGAAGGAAAAGAAGGCTCAATCGCGAACATATTCGCTCCCTTTCGGCAGCAAGTGAGTCACTGAGCCGTCTGTTAATAACCACAAGGAGATTGCGTACGCGTTCAACGTCTGCTAAGGGCCACACAGAGTCTTTGAAAAGCGTCGGAAGCACTTCGTTTTGAAAAGTGGTTATTGTGCTCGACACCTCGTAGAGCAGAGGTAATAACTCTGATGGCTCCAGATGATCTGGAGCATTCCAGGAGGCAAAGATACCTGTCATACCTGTCACCTCTTCTGCACTAAAGGAGGATACAGGGTCTGAACCTGTCTCAGGAGTAAGTCCATCGTTGAGCGAGTCCTCTTCTAGGTGCACAGAACTACTAACGCTCTCCTCAGACAGACTTGTGTTGTCAGAATGGAGGGACATTTGTTTGTGCGGCCGGTGATATCTACGTCTTAGAAGCATAGACAGCAAGTCCGTGTAGCAAAGAAGCGGTATGTTAATGTTAACAAGAAAGGCAGGCAGTGAAGACTTAGAGACCGAGACTAAATCTGTTGTTGCTGTCGCAGATGTTTCAAGAAGGCAATTCCCAATCAGTACACTGTCAGTAGGAGGAGTAAGATACCCTCCATACGAAAGCTCGCTTAGCATGCTACCGACAAACACCTGCCTGCATCTCATGACCAGCCTGGCTAAAAACACAGAGGACTCAGACAAAGAAATGCAACGTTGAAGTGCATCTAACAAGGCAGCTGATTGACTGATTTGTCTATTTGCGGGGCTAGATCTCACCCAATCCAACTCTTTAAACACTGGCTCCAGTTTCAGAATATCAGAGCTTGCTAAAGTAACAATCGCTCGGAGAAGCACTGCTATAGACAAGTCGCTGTGTGGGGAAGAAGAATTTAACGACCGAGCAGGTGACCAACAGATCGAGGCGAGAACCGACCGCAGTCTATTCAATTCATCGAGAATAGTGTCAATAAAAGCCAGAACAGTGGGTCCGAAGGGTATCGGTATCAAAAAACGGGACTTGTACGCCACGTAAGCTCCTGCTAGACGGGCTGCGTCTGCTGCTTGTATGGCCTGCTCGATATCTGCCATTATGGCGACAGAAGCTTCATATCTTCGTAATAGTGCACTGTGCTTTGCGATGTCGATAGAAAGCCCTAGCACAGAATAGAAGCCTTCCATTGCATTAAGAAATTTTAAAGCCAGTGATCTTTGCTTCAACAGAGATCTTCAGCAGATTTGAGCTCAGCCATACAATTCTTCAACTCTCCATATGAATACCGATGACAGTACTGGTCGATAGGGAGGTGTAATGACAACTAGCAACCTATCGAACGTCACTTGTGTCCTCCTTCCTGGCAAGTCCAAAGCTTAGTCATATGCAATTACGCTAACCAGAACAGAACCTTTGTGGTCTTAAACAGAGCAGTCCATGCTCAACACAGGAAAAGCTGTTAACGGCTTGCCGTATCTTACAAAAAGCTCTGCGGAAAAGCCCTGCACTTACTGATTCTCACGGGAAAACCAATCATAATCTTTCTCCTGCATCGATAAAGTTTCACAAAAACATCTTAGCTTGATATAATTTACACCTATATTTTTCAATCAGCAGCACATCATCGTTTAAGTTTGGGAAGAATAAGTACTTCACTGGCAAGAGCCTGCCTAGGAATTGAGGGCTCTGCTTTCCCATAATACTTTACGTGTCCGGCTAAGCAGGGAAGATTGATTAGTGCTTGCTGTGCAACCCTTTGCCGTAGTTGAGAGAGATAGTCGATATGGTTCCCAGGAACTTGTGCGGGCGGGACGGTTTTTATATGCCCGCAATAACGAACCCTCTGCTGCAAAATCTTCAGCACAGGAGGCAGGTTTAGAATGTTCGATTCTTTGTCCTTAGGACGAGCACACTTAGAATTCAGCAGGCTTGAAGTGACAGGATTGCGTGCCATGCCTGGAGGTAACTTTTTCCGCAAGGCTTTAGATATGACAGGAAGACAGCACGCTGGAGCTTGTAAGGAGGTCTCAGGCTGTGCTAATAAATTATCATATGATAAAGAAAAATCATGCGAATGCCGTACTGTATGCTCCAATTCTGATACATGCAGAGAACCTATGTCAGTTCCGGTTAAATCTACCGAGGTAGGAATGATCCGCGGAGCGTTGTGAGATACAGATGGGTTCGAATGAATGGAAATGTTAGGCAGTGACACATCACCTGAAGACATAGAAGGCTCTTGAGGCGGAGAGAAAACAGAAGAGTGCACGCTATCTAAATCCTTGAGTTGAAGGTACTTCATTTGAAGAAACGGGGAGGGTATGTTATCGTCTGATGTGTTCTTATCTGCGCTGGACTTCGGATCATATTGGATGACGGATCCTGTCACAGAGAGTATGCCAATGGAATCGTTACTGCATTCCGATGCCCAGATATTTTCACCGTCTAAAGACGATCCTAATATGCTGACATTTCCTGTGTTGAGAAATCCGTCTGAAAAGTCTGTATAATTTTGGTTGCGGTCATTGTCCCACGACACACCCTGGTTTAAACTTTCATCTATGCACGTTTCTACTTCCCCAACTGGATTCATATTATCATTATTTATATTGAAGGGGGTCTGATGGGAGTTCAAAAGCTTTCCTGTTTGCGGTAAAATGGGATCCTTTTGAACGTAAGCTGGTCTGTACCCTCCGTTCAGCCGCTCTAGCTGCCGCATAGCCATCTGTGTGCAGTGGTATTCGTGCTTAGGGGGGAGAAACCGGTCTGGGTGGGCGACTCCTTCGAGAAGGAACGATGGTTCCATTTTTATGATTCAAGGATTGAACATACTTTACTTTATCAGGGCTGTGTTGGTCTCGGCTGGCTGCGTACCAAAGCCAGGGTCAGCCGTTGCATCGCGCACAATATTGATTGCCAAACCGACGGATTCCTGGTCCTGCTTCAGCCTTGAAATAAGGACGCGCCTATCTATTTCCGGTAGCAGAAAACTAGCCATGAGATCCCGTATGCACTTCTCAGGGTTCTTCATATACTGCTTACTGTTTTCGTAGTCTAAAGCAACAAGTGCCTCTACTTGGCGGATGGCCAGCTCCTTTGACCTAACTGCCGCATCAGCATCTATTGCTCGTCGACTGATCCTCGTGAGAAGGCCATCAGCAATATCTCTGTGGGCCTCCATTATTTGCATCTGTGCAAAGTTACTCTTTGTGCGCTCAAAGTTGACGTTTTCTCGCCGAATAGACTCCTCTTTCTCGCGGCGATAGCGCTCACGAGTGGCCACCTCGAGGATAGCTCGCGCTCTGTTTATTTGTTCCTTTCGAGTTCTTTCTTTCGCCAGGGCGTCTAGGGTTGTCCCTATGATGCCTGTCACCGCTGACGAAATTGATCCTGTTGCCAGCGCAGACTTTAGAGCCGTGATGCGGTCTTGCGTAGCGTCTGATAGAAGCTCATCTTCATTGCGGGCCGCTACTAGCTCGTGTGCAAGACGAAGCTCGCGGACAAGCCCGAGCCTCCTTTCTTTGCCATTATAAAGCCGTACCTGAGCGGCTGCACCTCGAATAAGGTTCTGAATGAAAAGAGCTGCATCCGCTAGGCGGATATTATCTATAGTTGGTGGATCCTGGAAGTGCAGAGCCTGAGTTTGCTTTCCAATATCGCGAGCGGCCTGTTGGGCAGTATCACCTTCCTGTGGCTGTGCAGAGGACGCGGGACCACTGGTTGACATAGCTGCAGTTGCCGCATTTGATTCTGCTGCTTGATGAGCCTCGGCTCCGTCATCTCCTGGCTGGCCCTGACCTTCCTTGATATCCTCTTTGGTACCTCCCCTGCCCATAAGATATTGACCCACTTCAACACCGGTTCGTGCAAAGCGACGCTGTGTATGGTTAAGGTACATCTCAAATTCACCCTTAGTCATTCCAGGAGGTGGAAGAAGCTGTGGGATGGGGTCGTCGGATGTCACAGCCCGAGATTTCTTGGCTCCACGCTGCCTACGGGTGTAGCCCTCTCCGTTATATAACCTGGCCGATTGGGCAGACCGAGTATGGTTCAGGGGTGCACCCAGGATCAATCTGTTCTCCTCCGGCATAAATTGGAGTATCTCATCAAAGCTTTCTTGAGTACGTAAGTCTGTCCCAGCTAACTTGATAACTCCTGTGTATCGATACGGGGCTTCCCCTGGCTTTAGAAACGGAGCATTAAGAATGTTAGCAGAGTGTATGGTTCCGTTGACAACTGTAGACGTCGAAATAGTTTCAGGCAAAGCTAAGCGTGGGCCTCTTTTAGCCGTATCTATAACAGACCGATTGCTAAAATTATGGGACTCCATGCGCCGGACCATGCGCTGAATAGTCGCATCCCTGCTATGTGCCTGCTTCTTTAGAGTCATCAATCTTTGTGAACTTAATTTATCAAGTTGTGCAGACGCCTTCATCTCGTGCGTAGTTCTCATTCTCTCTAGTTTGTGGATCCTGATCTCTGTGCGCGCTTCTTCGCGCTCCATCAATTTCTGAATGAGGAGCTCGAGTCTCAGGTCCTGTACCTTTTTCATCTCTGCCTCTTTGCGCTTCCACTCAGCCAGATCACGCTCGACAAGCATGGATATCCGCTTCTGCTCGTTCTGCAACTCCTCATATGTATATGTGGCACGTGTTGGGTCTAAGGGCGCTGGAATGGCTGCATCAAAGTCCTGTAGACGCTTGATCCGCTCTATAACCTTCATGGTTTCTTCATGTGCAGGAAGTAGTCCATTTGCAACCGTGAGCTCCAGCAGGCTCTTCACCTCTTGATTTGATGTCCCGCACGCGTCTTCTTCGAGAGGAGCTGTCCAAGGATCTGTTTGTATCTCGATTTCACGGAAATCAGTTTGAATGGCAACAGAGATGCCAATAACCTCTGCCCTTTGCTTTACTGTGCGGTGTACATCTGGGGGAGCACGTGGCAAATCGGTGCCTGTAAATGCAATCCCCCTGGACGAGACCTGCTCAACACGCGGTATCATTGGGCGACGATAATAGGCGTTACTACTGACCGTCTGGACTTGGGTTATTGGGCCAGATTCATCTTGAAATGACCACATTAACTCTCTAAATTTAGTTTTTGCTTACCGCTTTGTACTTGTTTTGCTGTGACCATTTACCAGGTTGAATAATGCTGTAGTGACCCTAGTTGTCTTTGCATAATTCTGAAAAAAGGAGACTCTGAATACTCAAAGGCCAAGTACACGTGTCTTCACGAACAAAAATGAGAGGACTTCAGTTCCTCGAAAGGACCCCTGTGTTTGCTCTAAATGAGCTGCAGGTGGCTCCGTGGCCAGTGCAGCTCCAGGTTGATGGAATAAAAAGCCACACATACCTCCCCGCTGGAGGAGTTGTCAAGGCGGTGCCCACACTGGTGACTGAACAGGTCTGTGAGGGGTCGTTCTTTTCTAATATCGACAAGAATCTCTTTAGAATGTATAGTACTATCAAAGCTACCCTTGCTGGCCACTCTTCTGAGCGCCTGTTCAAGGCCGCGCTTCAGTCTGCCAACCCATACGCAGAGCTCTTTGGGACGATTTTGCGGAACAAGGAGTTGTCAACATTTCGTTTTCTTGAGCTCGGACTAAGCTGCCAACTGTTTGCACACCTGGATCGAGCCATGCGGAGCCTTCTAACACCTTCTGAAGCCGGGCAGTATATGTGGAACTTTGTAGCCATCTCGCCACATCTATACATGGATGGCATTCGTACATACCTCGAGACACGCATCCCAGATGTCCCATTGAGTCAAGTCCGAAGTAAGATTCCCTTGAACTACATCTGCATTCACTCTAGAAAGGAGTCGCCGCGGTGTACATATTCTAAGATTCCTTTCAAGGCCATTCAGGGCCCGTCTATTGACGATTTTTCACAGGTTGAAAAGCTGCGGGGCATGATTGTCTCCTCTACCCACAGTCAAGGTGCACACTTTCTTCTACTTGAGTATGACCCGACAATACCGGGTACCGAGCTATACTCAAACTATATTCAATACTCCCAGCTCCCCTACTTCATAGTATCCGTCTTGCTCGCTATCTCACCAAGCACAGTCAAATTTGGCGGCTCCTGTGTCTTCAAGGCAACAGACCTCTGGTCACCTATACACGCAGAGCTGCTTCACCTTTGTGAGGCCTGCTATGAGTATGTCGCAGTCTGTAAAACTGCTACGATGAGGATATTAGACACAGAGCGGTGGGTCGTGCTGAAAGGACGCAACAGAAACATGTATGATATCGACTATCCTAGTTTTATTAGCTCGATAGAGAAGATCATCAACGTCACATACCCAAAGACACCAAAGGAGCCATTCACATTTTGCAGCTCTATACTGGGCCCCTTTCTTCAGCGCTCCACGCACCCTATAGACATCTTTAACAATACAGAAAGCTCTACAAGTCTCGCACAGTATATTTTCTACAACAACAACTCCGTATTAACTCTCCAAACAAGCCTCTACATCCAAGCCTTACTTCTCCACGGCATAAATAGGAAAAGCTACACTGGACTCATCCAGTTTATCAAGGAGTATGCATCGGTCTTAACTTTTAGTGGCGTGCCAGCACCTGCTGAGCCATCCAGACAGAAAGAGGTGGAAGCGCCTGTTCAGTCAGGTGAAGCTGAAGTTGTCCGTAAAGAAGAAAAGGCAACTCTTGATCCATCATCCCACGAGCAGTCTTGTTCATCAAATGATAGCTCTGGTATGATGGCCTTTAGTGAAGGTAGTGACCCAGATAACAATTCACTAGACACACATAAGGCACGAATAAGCAATGATATCCTAGTTCCGCCCTTAACGACTGAATATGCCGATGAAGGCAACGCTAGCACAGTTAGCGCGGAAGCTCTAGCCATGTGCGAACGGCTGAATCAACACATAGGGAAGCACTACACAGAAGTGGACATAGACGCTCTAGAGAGTTATTTGATGACGCACTACTCTGTGCGCCCAAGGCAAGTCATTCCCTACCAGTACTACAGAGATAGAATGTTTGGATACTTCCGTGAGATTTTCACAATGAAGCCTGATACACGCAGTATAGAATACATCATCGGAAAAGATTCAGATCACCCCGGTAGTGGCATAAACTGGAGCAAGGCTGAGCTGCTTTACTCCAGTACTGCACAGCTCGTGGAGCGCGAACAAGAGATGCGAAAGGCAGAAGCGGAAGCAAAAGCTCGCGAATCCATGCGGAAAAAGGACGGAGGTGCAGAAATAGTCAAGATAGGAGGCCTTGCTACTATTAATGATGCAAAGGAACCGGCACCTAGTTCAGCCAAGGAGCCTGAAAGAAAGCAGAAAACAAAAAAGATCAATAGTAAGTAAATACTATTTGTACTTATATGTGGATTACTACGATAACGCTCAAACCTTTAAATCAGATGTGTGCATAGTGTAGTGGCTTTAACTTGCAAAATAAAATTCCACAGAAATTTGAAACAAATCGGGAGTTGAGCTACTTGGCATCCTCATGAAGGGTATACCAATACCAACTAGGAGCTCAAATGATTATGTTCAACAAGAAAGTACACACCAAGGTATACTCCGCGAGGCTAAAACTACAGACACTAGAGTATTAGCTAGAGAGCCCTCCCTCTGCTTTGAGGACGCCTTTCAACCATATGACCCAAAGAAGCACCATACTGACGCTAGATACATTTCTGGCGCTTTTCAAGAATACTACTCCGGAAAGAAACAGATCGCTCTTGAGGTTCCCCTGAATCTAGCATCAGTGACAGACCACGATGTTAAGAGTCGCGATCTTTACCATCCCACTGTAGGCCGCAATGTCCTTTCTCCTCGAGGCTTCAGGCTTAACTGCAGCCCACCCAAACGACCTGAGCTGCCTCTAATGCCGCCAGACAAATTATTGGCGCATGCATCGGAGCGACACCTTAACTCTGTAGCTCTAAATCCCTTCCTGACAAAGCAGTTATTTCCACACCAGTCCGTTGCCCAATTTATCAGCCTTAGTGACGGTACACTCTGTACTTATCCGCTAACGCACCAACAGGTGAGATCAAAATACAGGCGATCATATACCCCCTTTCGGCCAGCTCCTCCAGCCCATGCATCCGCCCGCAACCTCACGTCTCCACTAGGTTCATTTGCAGAGCCAACTATTCTAGGAAGTTCGCCACAATCCAATTTTGCTTGCAAGAAGCGTGTATGTATTAGCAACGCTAACTTGTCTGCGTACTTCAGAAAAACGCAAGAGATACATATGAAGCTCTTCCCGGTGGTGGACAATCGAGGCATTCCTGGAAAGAAATATCGATCTGAAAGCGTTCCTGCTATAACACCTATGGTCACCAATGAAAACTTCTTTGCGCAGCCTCTACAATCTCCCTTCAAAAACCTAAGCCCCTATATTTCTAGTCTAAAGCACTCCCCACCCCCTGCTCAAAAGCGCCCGGCAAGCACGTATATTGTGGACTCTTTCCCCGGTCGACTTGTGGGCGAGAAGAGACCGCTGACAACTACCATATCTACCTCTAAAGCCAATAACTCGAGACAGCACTCTCCCTCATTCAAGAGTCAAGATAGTCCCCTCACAAGAGAGTTGACGGCCAAGGAGGCTACTCAACTGGGGGGAAGACCCCAACGGTCGGCACCAACTATTGCCAGGCGGCCAACAATGCGAAGTTCGTTAGGTGCATGGGCTCTCGATCAAAGCCCAGCAGAAGAGATCCTTGAAAAAGTCAACCGTGAGCATGCACTACCTCCAAGACGCATAAACTTCAGTTGCAAAAAAACCATTCCACTGTATCGGGCACGCTCCACAGGATGATCAACCTGACATCTTGAGCTTGCACTCAAGACATTTGGAAGAGCACTTTTAGGAGCATCTCTCAGAATTGGTCGCCGACCACAGCTCACTCCGATAAAGGCATACCATAAGCAGCACAATTACCTTAGATTGAATAGTACATCAGTCTGGCAGTTCATAAATGGTTATGAGTTCCTTATCTTATTGCTTTAGCGATTGGTATTAAGTGCGCGTGCATAAAGCTTCACAATTACAGAGTACTGCCCAGTGCACACCATGTTCTTTAATATAGAGCTAACCATGCATCCTTCATTTAACTATATTATCAAGTAATTCTCATCCTTGGTACTTATAAAGCGTGCATATCTGTTTGGTTAGTCACAATGCATAGAGCTCCTGAAACTATAAATCAGATTCTTGTAATACAAACATGTTTTCAATAAGAGCTCGGCAATAGGGACATTTCCAGATAGATTCTACGGTGTATATCTTATCAGTACAAAACGAGCAGATAACCAGGTGTCGACAAGGTAAGAGCACACAGTCGGGTTGACGAGACATGCACACTATGCACGCATTCTCCGAGTGAGATTCTTCCAGCTTATAGAAGTGGTCGTCGAGCTCATCGAGAGAATTTTCGGACTCGCCTAAGATAGCGGCCCAAAGTAGCTCCAGGAAGCCTGGGAATGCACAGGATAGCTCCTGATATTCTCTATGTGAAAGAAGCGCAGCTAACAAGCGAGTTGAGAATTTGCGTGTTATTGAGAGGAACACTGTGTTTGTGAGATCATCTCTAATACTCTCGTAGCAGGCTGCAAACGCTTCTTCAGTGTCTTGATTCATCTGATAGAACTCTCGTAGTTTAGTGAAACATAACTTCCCACTGGGGTCAGAGATGCATGCTTCTGACAGCAATAAGAGAGAGCATTTGCGATGACCGTGCTTTAGTGCGAGGAATAGAGCGCAGTTGCCATTTGAGTCAAACATGCCGGATTCAGATGCCACCAATTTCTCTATGATGCAGTCCTTGCCTGCTGCAGCTGCTATCATCAGAGCAGTGGTTCCCGACGGATGCATCATGCAGTAATCTGTCGACTTCATACCCACTTCAGAAGACAGGTAATTGACAGCTTTATCATGCCCATTTAAGGCCGCATACATCAGCGCTGTCCAGCCAGTATTATCACACACGCCAATCTCTGTTGTTAGATGTTTAATAGCATTAATATGCCCTTTGCTGGCAGCATGCATCAGGGAGGTCTGACCATTCTGGTCCTGTATCTTCCCTTCTAGAGTTATCAATAAATCGATAATCTTTATGTTACCCTTTCTAGCTGCTTTCATAAGGGCTGTTTGGCCATTGTGGTCTCGACGACCTGCTTCCTTTAAAAGAAGCCTTGCACAATTGATTTTGTTGGCTTCAGATGCATGCATTAAAGCTGTCTCTTTGGACTGATTTAGATAGCCCAGTTCAACCTCAGCGAGCTTTTCGGCAATGTCGCTATGCCCCATTGCACTGGCAATCATAAGCGCCGTTGTCCCCTTCCAATATGGCCGTCTAAAATGAAGACGCTCTGTAGACTGAAGACCGGCTTCTTCTGCAAAGAAGTAACCTAGGTAGTCTGTGTGACCTGAAAGAGCCACGTGCATAAGCGCCGTCCACCCGTTACTATCACGCATTCCTCGCTGGTAAATAAACCGGGAAAGAAGCACCTCGTCGCGCATTACCGCCCCAACCATGAGCATTGTATATCCATGTGTATAATTGAGCTTTGCACGCTTAGCAAGCAGGAATGCGGCACAGTACGTATGGTCCAATCGAAGTGCAGTGTCCAGAGGAGCTTCATCAGCTTCTTTCAGGTCATCGAGCAGGCTCATAACAAGGTCATCACGCCGATGCAGCACACCAAAATCAAGGGGTGTTCGGTAAGTCTTATCTCGGATATCAAGTTCAGAGGTAAGAAGCTTTGCGCAGGCCTTGTTATCGGCTAAGACTGCATAGTGGAGTGCAGTAAGCCCATCACAGTCCTGAAGTCTCTGCTCTTTATTTAATAGGAGAGAGACGATTGCAGTGTAACCATAGTGTGCGCTCCTCATTAAAGCAGTACAACCAGAGAGATCCTGCTGCCCTGCCTCATCAATTCTGCTCTGAACAAGATCGATAGAGCCAGAGATGGCAGCTTCAAAGAGAGTTAACCCGTCCGGTGAAGGAGGAGGAATCCTGTCGCCTAGTTCATCTCCAAGTAAAGACAGAACATGTAAGTGGCCTTCCGAAACCTCTTCGTCTTGAGTATTATGCGCACTGTACTGTGCATGCCAAGACGCAGTGTGGCCAGCCGTATCCTGCAATCCCTGCTCATATGGTTTTAGTAAGTGAACTATATGTGTCAGGCCTCGCGAGGCTGCAATCATGAGGGCTGTTGTTCCGGGTTTATAGAAGTCCCAATCGGATGACGTTTGTGCACCAGCTTCGCAAAGCAAAAGGCGCACGCAGTCTATATTATTAGAATAAGTTGCATACATCAACGCGGTCCACCCCTCGTCATTTCTGAAAGAATTCTCGCGAGTTCGTAAGAACCGGATTGCTGTGGGACGATTATACATGGCTGCATGCATAAGGGCCGTCATTCCACACCCTCCTTTGATGCCATGTTCTAGCTCAGCAAGCAGTTCAATCGACCGCATGTGCCCAGGGGAGACTACATATCCTTCTCTTATTGCATAGATTAGCGCAGTTGAGTCAGAGGAGTCTATCATTCCTGCCTCATAGGCCATTAAGATACGGACTAGCTCATCATATCCATAGGTTGCAGCAACCATAAGAGCCGTCGTTCCAGATGAAAACTGGTCCCATCGATTGGCCATTGTTAGGCCCGTCTCCACAAGTAGCAATTTGGCACAGTCAATGTAGTTGTTCATCACAGCGTAAATAAGAGCTGTCCACCCCTCTGCATCCTGGAAGCAGGCTTCCTTGCTTACCAGAATCTCAACACAGCCGGGGTGATTATTGGCTGCAGCACACATCAATGCAGTTTTTCCACCTGGAGTCCTTCTTCCTACTTGGTCAATATGCTGCATAACGCCATTCACATCTCCACGCTCAGCTGCATCAATTAACTCTGACATTTAAAATTTAATGAATCGGGCTTCTTCAATTCAGTAGACACTACCACAGCTTCCATAGATGGATAATGCTATAATATCGGGTCTCCTAAAGCTGCAGGTTGAAGGCGTAACTGTTGGAAGAAAGTTATGCGTTGTGATGGAATCTTTGACTGCATTACTTTTTACAACATAGTCAGGATTTATGATATATGCCCTATAGAGATCCGTATCTCGATGCAGATTCTCATTCCACTAACGTGCTTTTTTGAACTAGAACGCATCAAATATATGGTAATGATACAGTAGATAGTACTGGTATCTTACATGAAGAAGAGCTAACAGCGTGGCCACAATCTATCATCTAGCTGGGTCCAATTTAACTGACATTAGTTTCATAGCAATTACAAAATAGTATGTGTAAAAGCATTCTTCTGTCCAGTAGTGTTCTAATGTTCTCATCTCAAATCTAAGAGTATATCTCCACGAAGCTTTGAGTTATCAAGACAATCCCAATATTATCGAGCGCTTTGTTCACATGGTTTTCCTAATATGGCATGATAGAGAGAATGCGCTAAGAAATTAAGGCAGCTAGCAGAGATAGTATCCCACATAAAAAAATTAGCAAGGTAAGTTTGAGAATATACGTTGCTAAGAAGCTATTCACTTTAGCAGTGGTTTAAAATACCGTCCTAAAATACTATGAACACTACCTTATTATGACTACACGTATACGCGCTTTTTCACATTATTACACAGATTTTGAGCGAACGAGCGCTGTAGTACTCGAAGAAGCACCGATGTGCTTGCTTCTACAAAGGAACCACCAGCAAAGGAAACCAACCAAAACACCGATGACAACTACCCCGGCCACTGTCCCCCCTGCGATCGCCGCCGTCCTCTTCCTGGCCAGCTCCTTGGCTGGGACACAGACGCCCTTCGTGAGGACCGCGTCGAGCTCGCACATGCACAGCCCCTGGTTCGATGAGGCCCTGGCACCGCACCCCTCTGCACATGTCCGCTGATCTATCTGGATGTTATGATTCGAGGCGGCACACAAGAGGCACTTACCCGACTCATCGCAGGCAGCACACAACGGCATGTCAGGGGGACACTCGGTTGGGAGCACACACCCGGACCTGTCCAGCGCCGGCAGGAAGCCCCGCTCGCACCAGCACCTCCGCACGCCACCGGACACCTCTCCCACCACTTTGTCCCCACTGCACTCCCCCAGGCACGACCGCCCGTCCAGGCTCACGAAGAGCTCCCCCGCACACTCTGTGCAGAAGGAGGTATGCCCGCAGGTCTTGCACCCCGGAGTGGCGCAGGGCAGGCACGCATCTCCGTCTGCGTAGTACCCGTCCCCACAGGCGTTGGGGTCAATGCAGCTCCCGGTGGTGGCACCCGAGGTCCTCTTCAGGAGCTTGTCAGAGGGGCACCTGGTGCAGCGGCCGGGGCCAGGGGCAGTGCACCCCAGACATGTCGGATCGCACTCCAGCAGCTTTCCATCGTCCGATATCCAGTACCCCTTCTTGGTCGTTGTGCACTTTCCGTTTGACTGCTTACCACAGATAGTGCTTCCTGGATAGTGCACCGTTGTGTAGCAGCCCCCGTTCATCAGGAAGGCCGCTCCTGAGCATGTAGTACAAGCACCATTTGTCGTACTGGTACAGTACGCGTCCCTTTGTGTGTTCGGAATACACACCCCGTTGAACGGATACGTGCTTGCGTCCTTGCAGCGCGTGCAGTACCTGCTGCCGTCGATGGTGATGCCGCACTCTGCACACTCACTACCAACAGAACACTGGCTAACGCAGTCTGCGCTCTCGCTGGAGGCAATCGAGAAGTTCAGGATCTTACCGGGACTGCACTGCTGGCAGCCGGTTGGTGTGCCATCTTTGCAGACAGCGCACGAGTTTGTGCATGGTGTGCACGTTCCAGAGCTGTTGTAGAACGTCGGCCTGCAGACGCAGCGGCACGACAGTATCTTGGTTGAGCTACTCTTTTCTACTATCTCTGTGCACGCCCCCCGAGTGTCTCCACTGCAGCTCTCACTGCAGGACTTCCCATCCACTCCTAGGTATCCCGCCGAGCACCGCGTACACGTCACACCGTTATTGTAGCCGCATGTAGCACAGCCACGCACACCGTTGTTTCCAGCGTCGCCGCATAAGTATCGGTCGCCACTGCTAGTATCAGTTTTAGGAAAAATGAAGTCAAAAGTACTGCTCCACTGGGTGCATTTTCCCTGGTCGATCTTCTGGCACAGCCTTGAGCCGATGAAGGAGTTTCTGTCATAGCAGCCGCCATAGAACAAGAAAGACTTCCCGGTGCTGGAGCAACCTGTGCACAACCCTCTGCTTGCATCTTTCGTGCAGTCAGAAAACAGGCTTCCGGAGGCGCTTTCCCCGACGAAGGTGCACCCCCCATTCTTGGGTGCGTGCGACGTGTTCACGCACTCTGTGCAGATCGTCACGTTGTCTAGCTCGTACTGATTCGCCCCCGCGCATATGGCAAATCCAGTCGAACTGTGTCGACTATAGCATCCATATTCATAGAACAAATGTGTCTTGTGGCATGACGTACAATACCCGTTAATGCAGTTGTGAAGCCCTTTGGCTTGACACTGATAGTCAATCGGATAGAGACTTCTAGGATTACATTCAAAGCACAGCGCAATACCTACTTTGTCAGTGATGGGGGGAAGGCAGTCTAGACACCCAGAGGCGCCCTTGTACCCATTGAACCCGACCGTGTCGGAGCACAGAATGCACTTCTCAGCTGCACCCACATCTGGATTGGTGAAGACATATTTCTTGATAGTTTGTACGTTACATTCGGTACACTTGCCGCCTGTTGCTTGACAACAGATGTCACTCCCGACAGTAGATTGATCTATCGTATAGCAGCCACCGTAGAATAGGAACACGTTTTGCTCTGACTTGCACTCGACACATCGAGTCGGCGACGAGGCGTCATCTGGAATGCATACAGAAGAAGCATCTAGCAGCTGACATGTTCCATTTATCGGGACGTAGCCAGAAACGCACTGGGTGCACAACTCATCTCGCCCCACAAAGATGCACCTATTCTGAGCACAATTGTTTTGGTTATTTTTGCACGCTACACCGAAGCTGTTGTAATATATTTCCGCAGCTGCTTCACAGAATGAGGCAAAAAGAAGCACTGACAGCAAACCGAGCATTGGATTTTACATTACAAAACTTATTGCAATTTTTTCTTAAAGGGTTTATGCACATAACTCTGTTCTTTACTAGCCTCATGATCGCACTCTTCTAATCATGCTAAATTAAGGCTTTTCTAGTTCTCAACCTCTTTGGTGCTTGTGTCTTTTTCTTCGCAACTTGTAAATTATATCTTTTTGGAGTAATACTGCTCATGAAAGTATGAACCGACTAGGCAACTCATTGGACGATGCAGTAACAGTGGTAGGTTATAAATCTATTTATTTGACGAATAAAAGGTGATTCGCCCCATCCATCGGCTATTTTCAGGGCTGTGCTGTAGGTGCCCGTCTGCAAGCATGCGGCTCCAGCGTGCCGCGCGAAGCCCCCGGGCGCACCCCCATCGTCCAGGCACCGATAGAGCTCCCTCGCAGATCGAGCCTCCTACCGTGTTTGCAGGAGCAATGGAATGCGAGATTCGCAGGAGCCCAGAGATCGAGCACGACTACCACTCGGTGTGAGGTCAGGCATCATGCGCTAGAACCCTGGGTCAGCGCCCCAGCCCGCCAGTGTGAGGCGCCGGGCACTCACTGCTCACCCACGCCAGAACACCGCCCACCTGTTCACCACACAGCGTTTACTACCTAAGTCACAGCTAAATCTACGCCTTACCCCGGCAGAGGAACCACCAACACAAGAATCCCACGAGGCCCCCGACGACGATGACAGCAGCCACAGCAATGCCTGCAATAGCGCCGGTAGAAAGGCCGCTACTCTTGTTTGTGCTACCGCTATCATTTATGAGGTAGCAGACGACAGATCCTTGATTATTAGATGGAGGAGCGCAGCTCACACAGCTGCTAACACCTTGGATAGCACTACTATTCTCGGTACATTTCACACACAGCTTTTTATCAGAATCGAAATAGTATCCCAGAAGGCAAGATTGGCATTCGGGTGCCCGCGAGGATGTCCCTGTACATGTGTCACAGCCTGTTGGACACACAGGACAGGCTCCAGTATTGGTATCTGGTCTCTGTCCATTTACGCACGTAGTACACAGGCTATTGGGACCCACCGCTGCACATATCTGGACACCAGGCTGTCTGCCGAGTTTATAGCAGCCTCCGTCTTGAAGGAAATGATCTGCAGCACACTGAGTGCATACGCCACCTGCTGCGTTCGTGCAGAATGAATTCCTTGTTACTGAATTAGCGCACACGCCATTCTGAGGTGCCCACTTATCTTCCTTGCATTTTGAACAGTACTTCGTACCGCCGATTACCGCTCCACACTCTGCACACCCGTCCATCTCTGCTTTGCACTCATCTACGCAGGATCCACCTTGACTAGGATCATCATTGGTGTATTTTAGCATTTTCCCGGGAGGACAAGCTGTGCACTTTGCTGGCCCCTTTGTGGTGCACCCAGCACAGCTAGGATCACAAGGCTCGCACGCTTTGTCTCCATCATAGTAGCTTCCTATTGCTCCGCAGCTCTGCGTGCACTGCTTTGTCGGGGTGAGGTAATTGTTATCATTACATTCAGTGCAGATTTCGTTGTCTGTTTTGGGGTTGTCACAGGTCTTACAGTTGGGAGTATTGCACTGTGTGTTAGAGGCCTTCTCGCACCTGTTCTCTCCGGTGACCGGTCTGTATCCTCCCTCGCACTCGCACACATTCGAGCTGGCCGCGGAGTGCGCCGGGCAGGCGGCGTCACAGCTCTTCCCGTCGACCTGTATCTTGTGAGAATCGTTGGTGCATGCCGTGCACGTCTGGTCGCCAGGGTCGCAGGTCTTGCAGCCCGCCGCACAGCTTGCCTGTGTTACCGCACAAACTAGGAGAAATCCTAACAACATTAGCCGGAGTACACGTGCAACTGCTCTTCCGCTAGGCTGGTGCATTGACCGCGAGCAGTGAGAGACAGCCGCTCTTGCTCTCTCGATCAGTTGAACTGGAGAAGAACGAGATAGGAGCACACCCACCAGAGGCCAGCTGATAGTGCAGTTCTCTCTGGCTTCAGTAAGAACAAGACCAGTAAGGGACAGACTCAGATCGCACCTCTCTTGTGGAATGATTGGTCGGGGTGCACTCTTGTACATTGCTGTCAGTATGTTTGTCGGCTTCCTTTGCAGAGGCAAGGTGTAGATTTAGATAGCAAACGTGTCCCTTGTACAACCTGCTCTCTCCTCGCCAGGCACGGACTCCAAGATCTCTGTGCATGCGGGACCAGGAAATCCTAAGTAAGCAGCGATGCTCCTCCTGCTCCGGTAGCCCAGCCGCTAGCAGCTCCTCTCCAGGGGCTTTTGCTCCCTGGTCACAGCCTTCTGTGCTCTCTTGCAGTCCCTGGGGAGATACCGGGTCCGTGGAAGTGCGGACCAATAGAGGTAAGCCCATGAGACGCTCTCGCCTGGTGTGTGCATAGCTCTGATCTCGTGTACTAAATACTACTAAAGTTCCCACCGCATAACAAGGTGCCAGGGGGCTCGGAAGGCAGCCAGCCCTCCCAGATCTGGACAAGAGGGAAGCATTGCCCAAAGCGTGCTGTCTCCTGAGCCAGTGAACTAGGACTCCTATCACCCCAGATCATCATAGTGCTACCGCTGTCTACTATGGAGGCACTCTGACCCACAGTGCCTGAGGTTGTTGGTGCAGGCGGCAAAGGGCTCTTCATAGTGGGCTACCATCAGTGGAAGGAACGGGAGCCTGGGTGTCTTGTCCTTCTGCCAGTGATCGGCACCCGTTGCTGTGGGTACTGGGGTGGCGGAAGTTCCCACCTGCTGACAAGGAGCCGGGCGATGTTCGCTTGTCATTGTCAACCCGGGCTGCGGCTGGCCCTGGGCAGATAGACATGAGCACAGGGATCCCGTCCCCCGCCGTAAACCACACCACACAGAGAGGGTGTGGTAGTTCGATGTATCTCCCCACGCTGCACAACCAAAGAAGAACGGCCTTTTGATGCGTAGCTCTGGGAGCCTGCAGAGCCCAACCGAGGGGACTACATCCTGGTGCTGACTTCTGATACGGTTCGGTAGAGGCCAGCTCGATGCTCGCAAGCTTGTGGGAAGCACCAGGGCCGGCACATGCACCTGGACAGCAACGCAGGCACACATCTCGGATGCAACTCCGCTAAGGATCTTGCGAGGGGTCGGCCTGCGTCAGTGGTGGAAGGACTTGTGCGCAAGTAGCTCTGTGGCCTGTTGGTCGCATCCTCTTCTGCCGTAAAGGATACCCACCGATGATCGTTACGAACTGGATGGCCCCTGTCTATCTTTGAGACTCACCAGTGTGCACAGTTGTCGATGAGGCGGATCGTCCACTAGTCACGCCCTGCTGGACTGGTCACTGTTCCACACATCCGCTACCTAATTATGGGCGGGAGCATCGGGCACAAGAAGAACTATGACAAGGACCCGCTGGGGTAAGCGTGCTCTGCAGCTCCTTTGGATGCCCCAGTCCCTTACGGCTCAGGCACTGGGGCCTCAATGCATCTGCCCCTTACTGGGTTCTCCGCCGGCTAGTGCGACCTAGGCAGACACAGAGGAGTCCCGGTTCCTGTTCTGTGCAAGCTCGTCAGATCAGCCTGGTCGTGAGGCCTGGCGATACTTGACGCGTATGACTCAGAGATGCCAGTTTTATTGTGCATTACTGCATAGTTCTCTCACTTCCAGTAGATAATTCGGTGATCTAACTAAAGAAGAGTAAACCCTCAGCATATAAATGAAAGCACGCGTAATAACCCCAGATACCTATGGACTAAAGAAGAGCCACCACAAGCAAGAAGCATCTGAAGGCAGCATCTCAAAGACAAAGGCACAAGCATACAAAGGGTGGATTCCCAAAGCATACTACAAAATGACCATACCAGGAATAGAACATCTGCAAGCCAAAACCCGCCAAAAAATCACTTCCATTCCAACAACACCACCAATTAGCGGCGCTATTCCATTACTATGGCTTGCAGACTCAGACGGAGCGGTTTTAGGAGTAGACAGACCCGATGAAAGACCCGATAGATTTTTGGTGCTAATTCGATCTCCAGCCAAAGACCTTTCTGTACAGTGCTGGGAGGACAAGGTTAAAAGAAGCTCTCTACTCCTGAGTGGGCATGACGACTCATATACCCCGCTTACTTTTCTTTGCGTTTCAACAATGTACTTTATATTGGATGCTCAGGGATGTATACATGTATATTCTAAATCCGGAGGCTATATAAGGAGCTTTTCTTCTGCCACAAATCCAATTGTGGGCATTACGCGTGCTAACGACTCACAGCTTTTGTGCAACATAAAGCAACCTATTATAGCAATCTCCTACCTACTTGGGGATGTCGACTTCTTTGTTGTTAATGATGAGGGAGAGCTTTCTATTTATAACTGCATCCAGTCTGGTCTCTTTGCGCCCCATAGGTTGGTGATCAAACACGGCCATCTTTTTATAGCCAACCGTAGCAGTCAATATGGGATATTTAACATCAGAACCAGGACATCCGTGTACTTTGGAGCAACCATCGCCCCCGTAGTAGATCTCTGTATCGCATCCGAGTCTGGCACAAACATTGCATTCTGTCTCTTAACTGAAAACTCTCGAGTAATAGTTATAATACCGCCGATCACCGTTCTACGGCGATCTGTACCTTCGAGTGGTGTACCACTAAAAGATCTACTAAGGGCTACGACACACACCCTTATATTTGGCCGATCTGAAGAGTGCACTCCCACCTCTGTGGCACTTACTTACCAGAACAACCTGATTACTATATTTATTACTACAGCGGGAGGGCACATTTACATGCGACGCTTAGGGGTCACACACGAGATAGACACCAACGGCAATCTTTCAACATTCAAGCTGGATTCAGATGCACTCAGTTTTATTCACGTGACCCGATCCCTGAGCCCGGAGTCAGAAGCACACTACTCCCAATTGGTTACAGATGCACTTTCTCAGCCTCGAGGGTCGGTCGAAAAGGCAGAAGCGGTCCGACATCTTATCGAGGCATCTGCCTGTCAATCACAATGTTACGTTATCGCTGAAGATATGGTTCTCTGTTCTGCGCTGGCAGGGATGTCCGGTTGTGAAGAGCCTCTAAACTCAGTGACAGTTCTGTCTGAGCCTCAAAAGGATGACATTTATTGGGTCTCTGGTGTGATCACAAGCCCCCATGGCTTGCTTATTTGGTTTACCCTGCCTCTTTTATGGCACAACTTGGGTTAGCCTTAGAGAAATTAAATAAAATGGACTCTCTCGACGCTGCTGATCCTCGCGTTGCAGTAGCCACCATTGTAAATACGGCACTGTATTCTTCATACTCACATCTAATTTCACACGGACTTCCCTCGCAGCTTAATCATGCGTTGAATGTACTGAAAAGTGTCATTTTGGAGAAGCAGGACTGCCCAATCCTCGCCGTGAATCTACGGGTGAACTACGAGTTTACCTTCAGCAACCTCTCACTCATCTCTCTTGCTGATGCTAGCTTTATGGCTTGTGCGAAAAGGATTTGCCCAGGCCCTGTAACGAAGATGCTCATTCTGTCGTTTGCCTCTGCTATCCATGAGAATGTCTCAGGGGTTGTTTTGGCTAGTTCTCTGGTCCAGAATATTCCCTGGTCCGTCAATGTACCTCTTAGCTACTTAGCCAACGTGTTCCAGACTTTCTCAGGGCTTATAAAAGCTTCCGAAAGCAAACTTGCCCGCGTTCTTTACATGTGCGTCAGTGTGGTGCTTTTTACGCTCGATCAGAGAAACTACACAGAGGAGCTTCCGTTTGATGCAGCACGAGCCAAGTTGACATCCAACGCGCACATTTCTAAAGCAACACCCATCATACGCGAAAGCATTCGTTCTCTGCTCTGGTCATTAAGCTGCATTTATGCGTACTATCTCTTACAGCACACCAGGGGTCAGGCTGACCCAGTCCGTGCGCAGGAGCTCTTGGTTTCTGTTTACGAAGACTTCGGAGATCTCTTAAGCGGGGTACTTTCTCCACTAGAATGGCGTGCGCCCGAACATACTGTACCGGTTCATTTTTCGTTTCTCTCAGAATCAGAAGCTATGCGGATAACGAATGATGTATTAATACAGCGTGCTTTTGTGATGAGAACGATTGATGATGAAGAAGAGCAGATTCTCAGTGAGATAGATGCCTGGCAAAGGACTGAAGAGGCAGCGCACGCAGAGGAGGCCTTTTTCCAGGACAAGCCTCTCGTAATCGCGGACACTGGGCAGAGGATACGTAGACACGGATCTCATTCTTCAGCTGCGCACGAGATGAAGGTACCTCTTTTTCCATTAAAGAAGTTTCAAGAGGCGAAGGATAGTGATGAAACCTATACCTCTGACTCTTATTCCTTTGGAGTAACGTTTTCTGATGTCGATATCATACAGCGTCACATGGGCCCAGACTTCTGTATTCCTTTACGTGTCACTTTCTATGGTATGCTGGCTGTGCTTGTTGACGACTCAGTGGAGACGGTGCGAAGAATGGCAATTTATGTGTGCAACACCATTATGGGAACAATCATTCAGCGCCTTAATTCGATTGATGACATATTACAACTGGACGGCTCCCTTCTTTCTCCATCTACTCTCGACAGCCCGCATGTAATAGCTAAATACTGCAAGGTTATTACGCTTGCTCCCTACCACATCCTTCGTGAGATACTATACATTAATCAGGCTTTGCTCGCTGATTCAGCCATTGCGGTCAAGTATCTAATGGGAGCCATGCGTTTTATGTTAGCAGATCTAAAGCCGTGTGACTTTCTTGCTGATCTTTCTAGCAACATCAGGGCAAACACCTCTCTTGATTCTCATCACTTAACTAAGAGAAACATGACATTTTTATTTTTGGATTCTATTTTCTATAAGCTTATGTTACAGATTGTTCACATGTCAGATTTAACGTCAGATATCATTGACACTTTGTTCTTGGGATATTTCCCAAGACTTTCTGTTTTTAGCACTCCGGGATCTTATGACTGTTTGGGGAAAATAAGGTTCTATCAAAATCGGTTGCGGGATAAGAAGCCGGTTCCAGAGATCGGAGAACTTATTCGGGAAGACATAAGCAAAGGAATTGATGGGATATATCACCTGCTTCAAATATTCAATATGTTCTACACTGATCTGCGAGCAGTACCCCTTCCACCCGAGCTTCTGAAGCACCTGCGTGAGGCGTGCTATCTGGGGGCTTTCATTTGTGGCTCTCGCCCCTTCCTTTGCGAGCTTTGTTGCAGCCCGCTACTAATGGGCTCCAATCAGGCACTTTCCAACGCATTTTGCTTAGACGTATTCGATGTCAAGACTGTCCAGTTAAAGCTGCGTGAAACTCTCCACGACTCTGTCATGGACAGATTGGGCAAGGGCGAGTTTTGCAACGAAATCCGCGTGGCATTTCTTTGGGGTTTTCTTCTTGCTCTTAGATACGCTCCCCCGTCCATTCAGTTTGTATGCGATCATCCTTGTTCTCCTTCTGCAGAGAGCCTTCGTTCATTTACTCAATAGGCCTTTGGGCCACGATATTTGTGCTTTCCTTGAAAAATTTGACTGGGTGCATCAGATCAATCCGGACATCCCCGTGGACTAATTCAAACAAGTGGTTACATGCCACCTTGGGTTCTCCTTCCCTCAGAGGTGCCGTTATGTACCCCAGCCATCCCTTGTCTTGGTGATTGCTAACAGCACAGAGGATCTTGTCCTCTATGTCCCGTTCATAAGCTGTCACTCTATAATTATTCTGTAGAAACGTTTTAAGTCGGGTAGGATCTCCAGTATTCTTGTCATACATATGCACAAAGGGACAGCCGTGTACTTCTAATTGCTGCCCGGACCTATCTCCAGTTGGAACAAGGGTTCCAATAGTATTACATCCACGACACATAGCTGGCTTACGCCCGCCAACCTTACCGTGGATGTGTTTGATATTATATGCGTACTCCCTGGTAAACTTCTCCTCAGGAATCACTCGTGTGTAAAACGACTTCTGATATTCAAGGTCGTCTTCGCATGACATTCCACAGCTGTTAAAAAAGCTGGTCAGTTGCAGACGGGCTTGGTACTTAAGCTTGTTGTTTGCCTTCAAACCATTGATGCAGTGTAACATGCACGGGGGGATACACCCAGCACGAATGGCTGCGTCGATATTTTTCCGACTGAGCTTCCTATCTTCATCCAGCTGAACCTTTGCCTCCAAGCTATTAGAGTCTATGCGCGTTTGCCTAAGGATCTCTAGAAGCTCTGCAAATTGCGGTATCCGGATGTCTGAGACAGAGGCACAGATACTCTGAGACGCCTTGTAAATGGCTGTAAATTTGATCAGCAAGAGTGAAATTAAATCTTCTGCAGCCAATAGAAACATCCCCGCCACGCATGGCACACGTTTTGCGGCGAGCTCAATACATGCTGAAAACTTTTCGCGACGTGTGAGGTAAAACGTGGAGAGAGATAGTTCGACATACTCAATTTCTTGTATTAGTCCTAGGCACATTGCTTTGATGTATCGAAGAGCCTCCCTGTCAGAATCGTTAGTTAAATTGGTAGGCCCTGTGGCAGGCAATCTAGAAATAGAGTCTAAGGTAAAAAGGACAGGGCCATTTTCGTCAGAGATAAGTAAATCAGACACCATATACAGATAGGACGAGAGAAGACAGCTGGTTCCTTCGCCCTTACTCTTGATATTGAGCGGAGCACAGGGTTCTCCCAAAGATGAGAGGACATGTCTTGGATGGCTTCCGGGGGCCAAAAATGCATGCACAAAGCGGGAAAAGGCAAGTATTCTCTCGCAATTCATATGCCATGCCCATGCATCCTTATCTGAGGCAAATGCAAACCGCAATAGCCAATATGATCGCGTATCCTGATCAGTGGAAAACGGCAGCCCCACTAGCCAATTATGGTTACAGCCGTTCTCAGCAAAGGTTAGCCCTACATTATTGACCACGGTGGCATGATTTTCAAGCAATCCGGTTTCTAAGGAGCCACGCCAGCATCTATCAAGCTTTTGAAGAATCTTCAACCGAAGTACCGCTTCTTTTTCGAATACCAAAACGGATCCTTTGAAAATGCTGAAGTCATCCGGACGCAAAAACTGACTAAACGGAGGCGAGGTTTCCATTTGAGTATTTTTTGAAATTACTTATCATTGGGGTCTCTTTAGCCAGAACTGCTCGAGGATGTGTCTGCCTGTAGAAAAATGAGAGAGGCATCCATAGAAGATTCGGCCTCAAAAATTGCTAGATCCTGAAGCTCATCACTTGGCGCTACAGCTGATAGTCTCAAAGAGTGTCTCACCCGGTCTTCAGGACTAAATACAGACATAGGGCTTATGGCAGTTTCTGCGCATACTTTATCAGACGTAAGCGTGCTCGTCTGACTATCTTTGATAAGCCCCTTTTCAACCAGCAGAGCCAAGCATGCAGCTCCTGCTTGTACATCCTTTCCATCTTTAGCCTGTCGTACCCAGCATTTAGTATGATAGACAACTCCACGCTTTTTATTATCAACGATGTCATGCTCCACGTCAATGAGTACGCTCATACAGGTAGCCTTTCCATTGCGGGCAGCGTGTATGAGAGCTGTGTATCCCCGTTTATCGCGCATACGATGCTCTAAGTGTGTGTTAGATGGCTCAGTGGTAGAAAGGTCGATCATTCCTTTGACAAACTCTACGGCCCCAGCTGCCGCCGCGAGCATAAGCGCTGTTCGTCCATTCCTTCGCGTCATCCGGCCTTCTACGGGTAATAAGTACTTTAACGACTCCGGCATATTACGTCTGGCAGCCACCATCAGGGCTGTGCTTCCACTCTTAGTTTTAATCTTCTTCTCCAATGGGACCAGCATTTCAACGGATGTCCACTTACGGCGAATGATAGCCAGCATAAGAGAAGTTAAGCCTATAGTCGTGCGAAGGCCTCTTTCATGGGGAGCTAAAAGCTCGATCACTTGGACGTGTCCCTTTTCAGCAGCCATCATCAATGCCGTCTTCCCCCGCTCAGTTTGCATCTTTGCTTCAGTTGGTATAAGCTGGGACACAACGCTAACGTGGTTGTTAGATGCGGCATACATCAGGGCTGTCTTACCACGGGCAGGACTATCGCGACTGATAATCTGAAGTCTAACTTCACTAAGAAGAAAAGGTATAAGCGCTGCATGTCCATGCTGAGCCGCGTACATAAGCGCAGTTTTACCCAGAAAAGTCGCCAAACCACATTGATCTAAATGCGCTATGGCCCGATCATAGTCACCAGATGATGCTGCGCTCATTAAATCAGTTAAATCCGAAAAGGGTATCTGTGCATCTGTAGTGCAAAGATTACGGTTATCAAGTGCGATCTTCGTGTCCTTAATTTTAGAGAATAGTGATGACTTTAGAAGATCACCTGCTGCTGGACGTGAATCTGGAAGCAAGGAAAGCAAACTAAACAAAGTTTCACGAAGTTGTGGAGAATAGTGGGAAAGCAATGGATTATCTTGCAGCGTGTTAACAAGTGTATCAAGAGAGATGCCCTCGGGTGCTTGCAAAGTACACATAGTATAAATGAGCATCCCGAGAGACCACATGTCGCTCTTGGTACTCCAAGTACCTTTCTCGAGGGCTTCTGGTGCAATAAATACGTCCATATTTGACGCAAAGCTGTACTTGCTAGAGCTGTAGGGTGTGCTGTTTGGAAACAAGTAAGCCATATCGCACAAGGCAACAGAACCATCCCAACGTAGCATCACATTATTCAGATGAAGACGCCCATGAATGAGCTCGTTCACGCGGGGAAGAGTACTAGCTGGCGCAGCTGTCTTAGGGGAGATGCCAGTAGTAGATCGGTGCTTGAATTCGTGAAGATAGTGTAAGCCTTCAAGGATTTGCTTTGCGATCTTTAACACCGTATACTCAGACATATCAAGGCAGGAGTCTCGATAGCTCTGTATAAGATGGCCTAGAGGCTCCTTACATAACTCTCGTATCAAGTAAATAGTACCTGAGCCCGGGCACTGGAACGCTCTGTAATAACAGGCTAGGGTCTGAGTCTGCAACAACGTATACATGTGACCATCGGTTATGCATGGAAAGATCATGCGGGAGGGGGTGCACCGAGGCGTCAAAACCCGAAGTGCCCTATGCTTCTTTACAGAGACATCCATAACTTGATACGTTGCCGACCCGTGGGATTTCTGCATGGTGGTACAGATCTCCAGGCCTAGGGCACGAGGAAGATCCATCAATAAAGTGTACCTTGGACATTTGGACAGTCAATTTAAAATGGCATGAAAACTGAGCATATTTTGTTTTAGCCAAATTTGGAATCCCTACTCCTTCTGCACTTAGAGGATGCGGCTCACACTGGCCATTCACAAAGCGTTTGCAACTCAGAAAGCGAAACGAGAGGAGATCGATTTTGTGATTAGACCGAATTCAGAGGAGAAGACAATCTCTGTTTCGTTACTGGTGAAGCAGGAGGTAGCCGCAGTTTGTGAGGTCGCTGCAGCCTATCGCAACTTTGGATCATCAGCCCTTGTTTCTGATTTGGCAAACATCCTTCGTGCAGTGTCTGCTGGTAACGAGTTTTCTATAGTTGCGATCTCTACCAATAGCGATCGCTTTGGACCCCTATTTCCATATACAACAAACACAATAGAGCCATCTATGCTAGGACAGATCATAAGTACAGTACGTGACGAGCTTAAACAGACGAAGAAAGCACCGGTGCGGTATTTGATAACCCTTTCTTGCTTATGTATCGCGCAACGTGGCCGTGTAGTCGATATGCTTTTCCCAGATAACACCGAGCTTAGCCTAAGCAGAGATGAAGCCGGTAATGTGTATTATGAAAATCTAGCAGAGGTGGCATGTTCTTCAAATGATGAGCTTGCTGCCATTCTGTTGGCAATTCAAGGCGAGTATACACGAGTGGCCGAAGCTTCTAGGCAAAGTGAAGTAAGCCCAGTAAGCCCACCCCGTGATCAAAGCACAAAAGAAACGAAAGTACCAGCTCTTCGCCTCAATATTGCGGTGCGTCAGTATAAGATGACAAGAAAGGACGACAGCGAGTCTGACAGAGAAACTGAAACATTGACACTTGACGCGACTTCATCATCTGGTGGTTTACAGCTATCGCCTCCTGGTGAAAAGATCAAGCCTCATGAAAAGCCTGCAAAGGGGCACTTCTGGAAGGAGATTTCTACTGGGAATATGAGCTTTTACTACATTACTCTACAAGACGTTCTCGGAATACTCAGTAAAACATCTCGTCTCAGCACATATGTACTTCCAGAGATGAACAGACCAAACTCTAGTGCATTCTTCGAAATAAGTCCCGAAGCAGATTCTAAGCTATGCCTAATGGCCTTTGACCTCATGAATGACCTTCTTCATAGGTGCTCGCATGCCTGGAGAGCTGCAGGCGTTAATATCTTTCGTCTCAACGAGGCGCAGTCTCATCGCTCAGGGTCTACCGATCTTGTCTCTAGTCGCCCTCGCTCCCGCTCCTCCAGGAGCTACTTCA
This sequence comes from Giardia duodenalis, assembly GCF_000002435.2. Taxonomy (NCBI): domain Eukaryota; phylum Fornicata; order Diplomonadida; family Hexamitidae; genus Giardia; species Giardia duodenalis. Next base: position 1,662,736 of record NC_051860.1, read on the forward strand.
CAATGGAAGATCTTGACACTTGTGATGATATCACTCCGCAGATTAATGTTCGGCGCATCGAAAGGCAGACTGAAGCGGAAAAGAGGTGCAGCGAGTTTAAAACCCAAATATCCAAGCAAGCACAAGGATACCAAGACCAACCTGTAACTAGGGCTCCAGCAACATCCTTGCAAAAGGGCTCTATCTCCAGGCACAGTGATTCGGAAGAGTCTGCTGATGCTTTTCAGCTAACCTCCGCCCAGAAGCCTACCATTCTCAGCAAGAAGCAGCGACGAGCGTCTAGTCGCACCGGAAAAGCGACAGTGCAATCGCGTGGATCTATGACAGGCACACGCCTTTCATCCATAACCGCTGCTTCTACCCCCACGCAAGGCAGTACTGTACATCGATTGAACGCTGAGGTTCCCGATACAGCAACGAATCTGTCAAAATTTACACACATGCTTCATCTTACCAGCAAACTAGCGGAGGAGGAAGACAAAACGCAGTCTAAAAAGGGTTCTGGCTCTGCTGGCAAGCGTACAGGCCAGATACCGGAGCAGCAGAAGCGCTCTGAGTCTCGCCGGACACTGTCCCCGACGATTGTCCGTCCACGAGAGCAGTCTGCTGCTGATGCACGCATTGAGCGGGCACATATGACTGCCAAGCAAAGTCAGAGCCCCCACGTGGGGGGTATTAAGACTGTGAGTAGCATGCTTGAGAAAACAGAGCTCCTCAATCTTAGCAGGGGAAGCTCAGTCGGCAGTAGATCCGAGAGTAAGGGAAAAATTCGGCCTATGAGCCATGAGCATGCGTCTCCACACTCTTCTAAGGGAGCGCAGATGGCGTCTCCAACTCGCAGAGCCAGTAGAGCCAGTGACCGGCGCGCGAGCACACAAAGCCCAACCCGTAATAGATCAGAACTGGACATTCTTTCACAGTATAGATCCATGCGCATCCCTGCAGATGAAAATGGCCAGTTTGACATGTTCTCTAAGATGCAACTTGAAATAAAGCGATTAGCACGTGAGTTGGAAGAAACTCGTATTGCTAAGGTCGTTACAGAGTCGGGAAGAAATAATCTAGTGGCGGAGAATACTAGACTGAGAGAAGAGATTGCTAGTTTAGTGGAGAATCAAAAGTACAAGACTCACACAATTAAGCGGTTGGAGAAGCAGCTCATGGAAGCCAGGGCAAAGCCTGCAAAAATGCATAACTTAGTGACCCAAGGTGTGACTCAAACCCCGGTAAGTTCCTTGGGAGGCAAAAAGCAACACTCATACGACGATCTACTTTTGGAAGTGGAGTCTCTGCAGGCGTTAAATAATGAACTACAGGCAGAACTAGCTGGACACCGGAATCAGCTCTGTAAAGAGTCCACTTATCCGTCAGAAGATGTCAAAGAATTACCTCCAGATACAGCAATGCGTGAACTTCAAATACTCTTGCAGAACTGTATGACTGAGAACAAAAACTTGCGGCTCGAAGTTGTTGCGCTACAAGAGATGCTTGATGTTCAGCGTCTGTTAGCACGCATCTCACCGAGGACAACCAGTGGAGACGATTCTTCTATTAAGCAGCAACTTGATGAAGTGATTACAATAAACAGGCAATACGAAGTACAAATATCAAAGCTCGAAAGGGCGGTGGCGGCTGCAGATGAAAGGCTGAATCTCTACGAGGCACGTCAGAGCCGAGAAGCACTTCTTGTGGAAACCATCACACAGTTACGAAGCCAAATCCATCACATGACTAAGAAACTCCTTGCTTATGAACACCAAGCAGGGGATGGTGCTTCTCCACGAGCTAAGTAAATGGCGGCAGCAGCTTCCTACGTTTTGCGCACCATTTCCTTGAATTCTAATTAGTGAGATTTCCAAAATAGGAAATGCCTGCAAAGGAGCGAAATCAGAGCCCAACAACGCGTGTCCGCGCAGCTTCTGGCCCCAAAAACCAGCTTGCTGAAGAGCCTGCTGTGAGAGCCCCGTCAAAGTCGAAATTGATCCATCAAGAGAAGCAGGCCAATATAACTCCTAAGCGTCCAGACACAGATCGCCGTGCTAGCAGGGGCCAGCCTCGTGGACCTTCTCCGACTCAAGCAGAGCGGTCTGCATCTGGGCGCAATCATCGTGCCGCTCTCCCTGCCTCCCAACGCACCAACAACGACAAGCATACCCCCAGCCCGAAAATTGACAGCGAGACCCTTCTTGCATACAAAGCCATGCGTGTGCCCTCAGATGAACAGGGCCAGTTTGATATGGTTTCAAAGATGCAGCTAGAAATAAAACGCCTTGCCCGCGAACTCGATGAGACCCGTGCGCAAAAGGTTACGGTTGAAGCAGGAAAAAACGATCTGATAGCGGAAAACGCACGCATGAAGAAGGAGCTTAACGATGTTCTATCGAACCAGAAGTACAAAAATCACACTATTAAGAAGTTGGAAAGGGAGACAATAGAGCTGAGGGCCCGACTGGAAACAGAAAGAAGCTCATTTGTTTTGCGTCTTGCCGAAAATAATAGCAAGAATAACACTCCTGGGTCTAGAGTATCAAGTCACTCCCCACGCAGGCAGTCACCCAAGCCCTCTGCTAACGGCTCTCCAAAGGGTCCTATATGTGACAAGTGCAAGGAGAAAATAAGATCTGGTCAGTACCCCGCAGGCTCTGTCCCCTTACGAGCCGAGGACGGGTCCTTGGAGCCACAAGAGTATAAGATTCCGGATCTGTATCTAAGAGAGGACCCCTCCCGACCTGAGTCCCAAGAGTTTCAGGTTGCAGCACCAAACGTCCTTGTATCTACGGAGAAAGACAACGCTTCATGGAAAAAGGAGCTTGAACATCTCCAGAAGGAGAATAAGGCTCTCCGCGGGGAGCTTGAAGCATTAACAGTCATACAAAATGACGGTCACAGTCACCTGGATGTTATACAGAAAATGAACGACGATTTGGATAGGGTATTAGAGGAACGCTCAACTCTCCAACAGGACGTCGCTTATTGGAAAGCCCAGTGTGAGCTGGCCAAGGCACAGAATGCCAACTGTGACGTTGACCAGCACGCAAGCGGATGTAGCAGGGAGGAACTTCTTGCGTGCCAGGCGCTTAATGCTGAGTACGAGAAGAAGCTTGCTGCGACTAGTGAGCGTCTCCGCCTTGCAGAAGAGCAGCTCAAGCCGTATTTAGAGGCCAAGGGCCGTGAAAAGGCTCTTATCGAGACCGTTACTTCTCTGCGTGCTCAGCTGCAAGATATGACCAAGCGTCTGTTGGCGTACGAGCAGAACAAATCACCAAGGTCTGCTAGGGCTAAATCTAACGAAAGCCTTAAAAAGGCCAACAAGCCGGCTGGCAAGAAGTAAAATACTCTTTGCGAAGATGACCCTTCGTTCTTTACGACCCCTCGTATTCATAAGCTTCTCCACTGTTATAAAAATGTCAGACGATCTACAGAAACCTACGCCTCAGAAGTCAGAGCAAATAATTGATAGTTCTAATTTGGATTGCAATAGCGGATTGATTGCGCGACACTTTCAAGTGGCCCTTACAACTGAGGATATGTCTAGAGAGGCAGAGCCCCCCTTGAAGAGCCTTACAGACGACTTTGGAAAATGGCGTCCTGTTCAGTTGCCAGCCGGTGCAGCACCCCTTACCATACAGCGAGCTGTGACCCTGTTGAGTAGACCTGCCCTAAAGCAACGATCTGCTCGGCGAAAATCTTCCGCCACTCTTCCTCTTACAGCCAGTACGGCCACCAGGACCAAGCACAGCAAGACAGGAGAGCAGGACGGAAACAATGTATAGAGTGGTTTACAAATGCACAAACGTATGATGAGGCAGGCTCAGTTTCCGAGGAAGATCTCCATCCTCTTTTGCGAGTCGGCGTCTCCCCACTTCGCCTGAGCGGTTCGCGCTAAAGACTCTGCCTGACGGCTACGCTCATCTTGATGATGAACTCTGAAAAGCTGCGAGCACTTTGCAAGAACCACGGGACGCTCTCTTCGTACAAGGAGAACGCTGGCTAAAGCAAGGAACCTGTTCAGAATGGCAGCCTCCTCGCCCTCTGGAAGCTTGACGCTAGCAACGACACTCATCATCTCGCACAGTATCTGGCACTGCTGCCTAGAACTGTGGAAGCACTCATAGACAAGAATAGCTGCAGCAAGCTCGTTATAGATATCGTCCTTGGTGAAGGTCTCAGTGGAGAAATAGGAGCCGCTCATCGCTTCTATGATGGACTTAGTGTTGTCGATGTGGAGCTTTATCGCAGCTTGTTGATCGATGTCATCCATCAAGCTGGCAACCCTACCTGCCTCGCGAAGATACCCATCACGATGACAGACATAGAAGAGACTTGGATATATATCTGCCTTCGCTTCCGTCGGCAGCTCGTAGTTTGGATTCATAAGCATGTTATAGCAATCAAGAGCACCGTGGAATGATTGAATGCACTTCGCGAAAAGGAGACAGTCAGTATGCGCAAGAGTATAAACGTTCTCAAAGCAGAACTTGCCCAACATAAGGGCCCTTTCGTTATTTCTAGCGTATTCCTCGGGGGAAACAGTGAGCGGGTTTTCCAGAAGAGCATATGCGACGCCCAAACTGAAATCCCTCATAAGACGGTCCGACTTCTGCATAAGATAACATTTGAGTGCGCGAGATGGCAATAGTCTAAGGTACTCTGGCATCATAGATGCCTTCATCCTTATGAGCGGCGAAGTAAGAGTCTTCACAATCGAGTCATCATCGCGCTCCAAGAGCTGCACTGGTTGTATCTGCGGCAGATGTCTGTTCTCGACCTGTTCGGCATACGACCTGATGTGCTGCTCTGAGCAGTGAGGGAAAATTATGCCAATCAGAACGTTGAGGGCAGACGTTAGCTTGCTCATATCCTCAGGCCAGACACGAGACGAGAATACCAGAAGAGCGTTGATGCAAGAAATCCAAGCGCTATCCATGATCATGCCTGTGACCTTGTCAACATGCTCCAGACCCTTTGACGCTATCTCCTGAAGTACCGTATTGCAAAGTCCTGTTCCTGCTTCACAGAATCTCCTATACAATTCTTCAGTAATCGTGATCTTCTCCTTCTCCAACGAAAGACGGTCTAGCAGAATGATGAAAGACTTGACACCGTGGCATCCACTAACGACAGCAGCAAAAACATCGTCTAATGCAACGAAGAGCTTGTTGATGTTGATATGGGCGCAGACACCCTCCAGAATAGTTGCGGTGGACATAGGGTCACTGCTGAGTTTTACCTGGCGAAGCACCTCGACAAGTACATCTGCCTGGAGACCATCTATTGTGCATAGCTTGGCAATCTCCTTGAAACCAGTGCTGATCATTTCGGAGAGGTAAATGCGCCTCTTGTCGCGTCTGTCTGCTTCCTTACGCGTTCGCGCCGGGTCGTACTGGGTACGGACCCAGAAACGGTTCATCTCAATATAGTTTCGCAATAAAAAGTCCAAAGTGATGTCGACATCAGCAACGACCACGTACGGCTCACTCAGATCAAAGTCAAGATGCGGGCGCAGTACCTCAACTATATAGTGGCGCAGAAAGAGGTGGCGTAAGGGATTCTGGACACCACGGCAGAACTCGTGCAAGTCAAGAACTATGTTGTTCTTAAGCTCACGGATACTGTCCATAGTGGTAGGCATCCCAAGCTTCAGTAGCTCAGCAGGAGCTGTGTCCGGATTCGCATGGAGGAACTTCCTGGCATTGTTGAGGTGCTCCAGCCAAATAGACGCAGCAAGGGCCATTAGATACAGGCGCGGTATGACGATGGTTGTGCGCTGTACGAAGACATAAAGCTGGTACGGGCTCATGATGCGCCCAAGTGGGTTCTCTGTAATCGATGAGAAGTACTGGCGAAGGGAGACCAGGAATTCAGAGACCTTTTCGTAGAGTTTCTCATACCCAGCAGGCTCCAGAAGCGTAGTCTTAAGAAGGAAAGTGCATTCTATCGCAGCGGTTGTTATAGCCATGTAATTCGACTGGTCTGCGGCGCGCACATTATTGAACTTCGATATCCTAAGGCCCAGATCTTCTAGCTGCGCAGTGAGCCACTGCTCCTGCAGAGGACGAGCCTGTATCTGGCGCAGGTATTCAGGGTCTACTTTGGTCTGGAAAGCCATTTTATTTTTGAAAGGTTTTTACTCTTTGTTCAGAAACAACCTAAACAGGATCGACAAGAGCGCCACAACAAGAAGTCCTGCCACAGCACGAACAGTACCGCTTTTGAGCTTGCACAAATGTGCATTCAAGCCAGTGGAGCAAACGCCACCAACGCATTGTCCGCAGCAAGAGTTCTTCTTGCTGGGCGGTGGGAGAGTCGCAGCAGTCTTTGTCATTAGGGAGTCATCCACCTTAATGTTGGACACGCTTGGCACTGCAGACACAATGTCTTCTATGGGGTCAATGACTCTGTTGAGGTACATGTCATCAGTTGCGTTCTGTGGAATATCTGCTATGATCCCTCGCAAGTACTCGGCGAGCTCGCTGTAGTTGTGCCTCTCTGCAATCTGTAGATAGTCCTTGAGCTGACCATAGCGAGTCCACGTGCCATGTGCCAACAAAGCCTTCACGGACCTTAGGCAATTGCCATCAATGGCCAAATCTAAAGCAGTTTTACCATTCTTATCCTTGCTTACCTCAAGGCTCTCCGTAAGGGCACGCACTGCATGGTATGCGTTGCTTATAGCTGCTATGTGGAGCGCTGTCTTGCCATCACTAGTACAAACATTCGCCTCGGACTCAACCAGTAGAGAGCAGGCGTCGGGATCATCTAATTCGGCGGCTATCATCAGTGCTGTCTTGCCTTCGTTGTTACAAAGGGTGATTGCGTTCGGCATTAGCACGGGGATGATGACGTGCCTTTTCTTGCGAACAGCCATCATAAGAGCAGTTTCTCCGTTTTCGTCCTTCTTTGGGCCATAAATCCACACATTATCCTCGATCAAATCCAGGTTGTCAGCCCCAACCGCCTTGAACCAATCTTCAACTGTGTCCAGAGGCATGGACTTTTTTAAACATGAATCCTGCCATAATACCAAAAGAGACTTTTCGTGCGTCATTGACCCGCGTTCTACGACGAACAGCTAATGTGCAGAAAGCCGTTCGCCAACAGCAGCAGGATCTGCGATCTGATCTCGGGGCTTGTGTGCAACCACTAGGCCTGACCCAGGTGACAGGCCTCCCTCCATCAGATCCTGTAGAACCTGTTTCCAGAGTAGACACATATCAGCAAGCAGCCCCGGTAATGGTACAAGAGCCACAAGAACGGATTTTGAAGGGGCACCAGGCACCACTCATTCAGCCATCAACAGATGATAACCTCTTTATATTAGTCCATGTCACAGATTTATATCTTGCCCAGGGGCTCCAGGCATTGGCACCTAATCAGATATTGAACAAACTGCGGTTGTACGTTAAGTCGCCACCCAACACTGAGGAAGAGCTCACTCCAGAGAAATCTGTATATCTGGTAGAACATACCAAGCTGAAAACACTAGAGCTGTCCCTCATAGCAGAGCTTGAGACAGCCACAGGAGCACTTGACTTTCAGCTTGGCGCTGCTTATATTGATGTTGCCAGGACAATACATCCTGTGCTATATAAAATAGACGAGTATGGTGAACGAAGGAACGCCTTTTCACGCCGTAGAGTCAACGTCCTCTTCTCTGAAGTGGTTCCGATCCATGCTGTTACCATATCAAGTAACTATGCTGGTAGGACCGATGCAATCCAGGGCAATCTTCTAATAGGTGCTGCAGATATCTCTATCCTTTGCGGTGGCCAGCCCCTGTTAGAGTATGAGCAATCTCTGAGATCTAAGCCCTGCATCTACCTTGACATGGCAAGATATAATCCTTCAGTGAAAAAGGCAAGTAAGTCTGTCTGCTGTTCGCTAGAAACCCATGCTGACATAGAAGCATATCGTGAACTAGCATTGGGTAGGCGGACTGCACTGATGCAGGGGAAAGGTGAGGCTACTTCCAAGCCAATACTTGGATCTAAGCAGCCAGACATGCACAAAGTTGCTGCAGTTTGTTTCGTCGCTAAGGTATCACGAGTCTTCTTCAGGAACCTTGGCCCTGTGGAACGGATCTACGCTGTAGCAACACTTCAGCCCACAGCAGAATTGGCAGCAATTATAGGGTACAAGCTTACTCAGGTGCACAAGCTTACAAAGGAGTTACGAGAACCAGGAACATCGACGGCCATACACACAGTACCATATGATCGGGAAGAGCACGGGCTTGTTTATGCAGACACGACACTGACTATTTCACGAAAACTGGCACTTATACCAACGAACATTAACTATCTACTACATGGCTCTTTTTCTCTATCTATTTTCGGATTCCTTGCCGGTAATTCGAGAAAGATCTTTTTGGGGTCTGTGGACATCCCCCTCGCAGAGTGTTATTCTTCTGGAATAGTGATAGGGGGCTGGTTCACATTGAGCAATACGTCATACGACGGTTATATCTATGCTGAAGCATCCATCAATAGGTCAACCAACCAAGGAAACGAGAACTGGAATTCGGCAGAGGCCGCAGAGCCGCCCACTTTTGCCCCACCAGCCTTTTCTGTGTATACCGTACCGCCCAGAGTGTCTTCATCGCCTAGACCAGCTATTCAACTCCTCAATCACGTGGCTAATGTGGCCTCTGGTATTGTCCCCCAAGTCTCAACCCAACCCCTCAAGGAACCTGTAAGCGTTAGTGTTCCGTTACTGAAGCCTGATGCTGGTGTATATGAAGAGATAGGAAGCATTGTTTCCGGCTTGAACAATCTCTTTGTGAACTTTTAAATCTGAGATTGTCAATGTACTTTCCCCGTATCAATGGATATACTTATGACACTGGATTCAGAAGTAGGAACTGGCACAAGTGCAATTTACTGCACGCGTCTCTGAGAATATCTAAACCTCTGTGGGAACGATGAAGGAGCTAATTCGAGGGATGTGTAAGGCCTCTTCCATGACCGTCTCTCTACGAGACTCTTGGTAGAATCTGCAAAAATCACCAGCATTTCGCAGTGCATCCTGAAGAAGGTGTGCCTTAGGCTTTTCGTCCTCGGCACTTCCAAGGTTCTTACTTTCGATGTCAATGGCAGACGCAGCGAGTTCTAAAAGTGTTGCGACCTCTGAGCCCTGAAAACCGAAAAGGCACGGATTCCACTGCGTCATGCTCAGCGGAAGCCACAGCTTCAGGTCGTTGCTTAAACCCAGGACCACCCATATCAACAGGTCTTTCTCTTCGACTACATCGTATCCTCTACGAGCCACATCTAAGGCCTTAGCGTTGTGACGCCCATCAAATAGTGCCATTTCCTTGCGAGTGAAACGATAGCGCAACCTAATGTCTACCGGCTCCATGACCAATGCAACGCTGTCAATAGCAATGAAGGGAATGAAGAGGTTTGGTGTCTTATTGCCAAAGAAATAACAGAGGCCCTCATCAATATTGTGTACTGATGAATAGTCTAGCGCGAAAACATTCGATGGATAGAACCCCCGAAGATTGCAACATATTGATTGTCTGATACTTTGCTCAACAATACGGCAGTGAGTGTACAGGAAAGAAGCCGGAAAGAATGTAGCGAATCCTAATGCAGCAATAAGCATGGTGACGTACGGCGCCCAAGACTCGGGGCAGATTAGAAAAATAGGCGGGAAGAAGGAGTGCATGGAGAGCGAAACCGGATACAAAAGGAGAAGAAAAGTAACCGCCCCCAAGGCTGACACAAGGCCCTTGTACGTTTCTGGGGAAATTCGTTGCCTACGAAGATATTTAGAGTGACCACACTCCGAGGGCATCTGTCGAGGTAAAGACGAGGCCATGAGACAACTGGCATCAAACACAAGGCTTTGAATGTCGGTAGAGGTCGTCTGCATTTGGCTGTTACTATATCCAGAGGCTACAAGGAAAAGCAAAACCTCAATGAGTATGGCGAGCGTGGCAGTACTGATGAAAGTGTGACTATACGTCTTAAGTGACGGGATTAGTGTGCAAATGAGCGGTGTCCAAATAAGGACTTGAAGTAGTATTAGTGTCACATAGTTGAAGACAATAGAGGTCGTCGACTTCAACTTCAAGATGGGGGGTATATGTGTCGATGCCCTCAAACTAGGGGATGCGTCGGGAAATCCATAATTTTCCATCTGAGTGTAATTTGACGGAAGTGCCTCCAAGATAGAGTATTTGTGCTGCTTGACATTAGATATAGTCGTCACAGAAAAGCTACAATATTGAGGGTTTTCTATGATCTCCTTTTGCAGAAACGTAACAACCGCGTCTATTGAGCCTGTGATTTGCTGTCGCAAATTAAACCACTGTACATTCTTCTGGCCCATGAACTTGAAGCCAGGCATAGGGTCTTTGGTTTTAAATAGGTCTGCGGGTGCCACGGGAAGATCTGAAAATCTTGGCTTACGTGCAGGCAGATTGATCTCAGCTGTTTCTATTGTCGTCTTTTGGGGAGCTGAGGAATTGGTGGTGCCTTCAGAGGATGGTACTGAACCAGCTGTTGGAGTTGCACTCTGAGAACGAGCTTTTTCCAGCTCATCACGCTTAACCACTGAGAGGGCAGTTGCAATCTGAGTGCTTCCACGACCATAGTTCTCGTCCATCTCAAGAAACTGTTCACTAGTCCCTGATCTACAGCTTTGGAACGGAACGTTTTCCAGAACATCCACAACTGCAGCATCCGTTTGCAGTGTTGTTCCGCTTGCTGTAAGAGGCCCTTGTGCACTTTTTAGTTGCTCCTGAAAACTCCCAGCATCTTGAGTTTCATTATTCTTCATATCCATGACTTGAGTAACAGATACCCCTTCAGTTGCTGTAGCAAACGGCTCTGAGTAGTCCAGGTTATTATAGTACCCTGCACCATCGTCAGCAGTTTCATACCCATGGGGTCCAATGTAGTGTGTAAGCTTTGGTTCAGCTCCTGGTGAGATTATGGACGTGACGTCTGCAGTATCATAGGTCGTCCTCGAAGTGTATCCTGAATCAGAGACATCTGCATCCATGTCGGCCACGGCGAATTTCTAGTTATAGAGATTATCGTAAATACTACAGTTGCCTCTACAGTAAAGTACCTTTGCATCCATAAAAACCTCTAAACTAAAATCAGTAAAAAGGGGACTATGGAGAATTGTTCGCGAGTGTCCTCATATCCAAAGATTGCTCACACCTCAACAGATGGCCCCATTACTTATGTTATTGGGCACAAAAATCCAGACAGTGACAGCGTTCTATCCGCCATATCGTATACAGCCCTACTAAGGCAGCTATACCCGCAGAACTTTTATGTTGCTGCCGCTGCGGGCCCAATCACGGCCCAGACACGCTATATTCTGGACCGCTTCAAGATGGATCATCCGGAAATAGTTCTAGACATCACGCCCAAGGCCGGTGCGTTTGCACGCCCTAACCTAATAACCATCAACGAGACAGACAGCATAGTCCGCGCCTTGGAGCTTTATGCCAAGTTTCAGTTCAAGGTCATCCCCGTGGTGAACGCCGAAGGCTCATTTGGCGGGTTTCTCTCCTTGACGGATATCTTTAGTGCCTTTCTCCGGCCGCGTACTGAACGAGAACTTCGGATGGTTTATACAAGCGTGGGATCTATCCTGAATGCAGTGAGGGGGAAGTATCTCGGAAAGGTATCCCTTGTGAATGACGTGCCCACTCACCGGCTCATTTACACGCTCTCTATTAGCTACTCGTCTTTCATCGAGCTCACTGCCTCTATGACCCCTGAAGACTGGAAGATAGGCATCTTTGTCGTTGGATACCACATAAACATGATTCGATACCTAGTAGAGAAGTCGGCCGGGGTCATAATTATCTCTAAGGAGAGCAAAATCAACCTGATGACCGATGATTACCAGGGCATAGACTTCTGTAGCGATTCCGAAAACGATATGGACGACGTTGACAGCCAGAGTCACGAGCTCGGCGTTTGTTTGCATGGAAGCGGCATTGGCGACATGGAATCTAGTCGCAACTCTGCTGTGCTGAACGTTTCCTTCTCTGAGGACTCCTCACACATGGTGATTAAGCCAGACGACTGCCTTAATTTATCTGGGTACAACAGTTCGTCGCACAATGTTCATGACGCCGGAGAGGTTGCAAGTATTGGCGAGGCCAATCTACACACTTTCAGCAAAAAGCGCAAGGCTCTTCCTGATGATCTGGTGAAGGCCATAAATGAGTCATCGACCACTGTCATAGTGACCCCGCTTGCAGTGTCCTCTACCACACTTCTAGTGAAACAATCTACGCCCATAACAGAATACATCAATCGTGACCAGAGTCTTGTTGTCAACGAAAACGCGAAGCTCTCTGACGTAAGGGCAAAACTCAATACGGCAAAGCACGCTCATGCTATCTGTGTTGTGGACAAGGCGAACAATCGCCCTATAGGCGTCATCACTAGAATGGATCTCCTCAAGTCTAAGATGCGCAGAGTAATTCTGATGGACCACAACGAATTTAGCCAGTCCGTTGATGGCATCAAGAGTGATGGAGTGGAAGTTGTGGAGATCGTCGACCATCATCGCCTGGGGACAAACACCACGGTAACTCCCATTAAGATGACCGTCCGTACAGTTGGGAGTACATGCACTATTGTTGCAGGGATGTACAAGGAGTATGGTATAGTTCCATCAATAGAGGTCGCTAGCCTCCTTCTCAGTGGGATAATGTGCGACACATTGATCTTGCGGTCTCCTACGACAACGCGAATAGATGTCGTCACAGCCGAACACCTAGCAAAGCTAACAGGACTACGAATTCAAGAATTAGGACCCTCAATCTTCAACGCGACATCGCCCTTAGTTAACTGCGAAGATAAAGTGAAGCTTATTAAGACAGACTACAAACTCTACACAGTTGATGGGACAGATAAAAACATTTCAGTTGCCCAGGTGGAAACAACCTCTTTAGAAGCTCTCACGCCCACTCTAATAAAGGAGCTCCAGGAAACATTGATGGATTTGCGTAAAGTAGAGAAGCTATGGGCGATTGCCCTTTTGATCACAGACGTAGTTACATCCAACTCTATCCTCATGTGCGAAGGACCTATCGAGATAAAGGATGTCATGGGATATCCTAATTATGAAGATTACGACATGCTTTTCGAAATGAAGGGCGTGGTTTCCAGAAAGAAGCAGTTGCTGCCTCACCTTATGACAGTGCTTCCTCTTGCTGTGAATTGACACCCTCCTTCTTTTCGAAGACCCTTGAGGTTGTTAATGCGTATATCACTCCCAAAAGTCCGACCATTAGGCATGCTCCTATGGTAAATACTATCATTAAGTAGGTCTCTTTGAACACGATCGTGGAGACTTTGTAGGGCACGTCATTAAAGAATATAACTGCAGAGAGTGTATTGCGGTAGTGCTGAAGACGGATTTCCTTAAGTAGATCCCAACAGTTGAGGCTTTTCGCAGGCATATAGTTTTTGCAAGTTATTGTGATATGTTTTTTCTGATAGAAGTATGTGTCTGGTATCGAAGTTGAGAGATAGAAATCGCCGAGAAGTACTTGGTCCTGGTACGTTTCGGTAAAAGGAAACTGCTCATAGAACTCCAACCGGATGTCGGTAATAGTGGATGTATAAGCGAGCTTTTCGTCAGTGTTGTTGAGCGCAGATGTGCAGACATTGATCTTTCTATCCTTTGTGCTCTCAGCCACTAGGTTGTTGATGGCGACAGTGTGAGAATAGTTTGGAAGCAGAAGAGAATAGCACGACGTTGTGGTTGTATACTTTATGAAATCTCTGAAAAAGAACTGTATGTAATTCGCATAAACAATAAGCTGCGGACGCATAAGGCAAGGAACATAGAGCGTCTTAACGTGGTGCAAAAGGTGAAAGATCTTTTTATCGCTTGCTTGAAATTTTGTTTGGATTGCGATAATAACGTTATCCATTGTTAGCTCTGTGGCTTTATAAGTATTTGATGTGAAAAACCTTTTCAGGTCGTACTCTACCCAGAAGACAGTATTGTAAAAGCCCCTGTTGGTACAGCTGGTGCTCAGTATTTGGAGTGGATTAGGCTCTACCGTCAGCTTATCTTGAAGAGACTCAGACAGATAGGTGTTGTTGTAGAACATTGTTAGGTTGGAACCTATAAGTGTACTTTTCACCGCAGTGTAGCACCAACTGGGCGCGTCGTCACGAAAGAAATAATACTGACGCATACACCTGTCCATTATGATACCGTCTGTAGTCCAAAAGCAGGTGTAAACTAGATCAGACTGCGAGCACGAGCCAAACGACGAAAAGGAAAGGCTTTGAATGTTGTCATTGTTAATGCTAACATCGCCTTCTTCATGAACAAGATAACCGGTGATATAGTCCAGGCGAATAGTGACGTTTGGAGTGTATCCATAGATTATAGAAGATGAAATATCGCAGTTTGAGGAGGAAGACACAAGGCTGGTGGTGCAGCTCGCACATACCTGTGTTATTGCCGTATGATTATAGTATCTAAGTCCCAAGATGGGATCTGTTTGCAGAAAGTCGTCGTCAAGTGGTATAGTCACCGTCGTCTTATCGCTAATTACCCACGACATTGTTCCAGTGATGTTGCAAACCATAGGATGCTGCACACGCACGGGTAAGGGGATGTATCGAGGAATGAAGTGCATGCATGTCTTCGAAATGCCAGTAGCCACATCGGAATAGAGTACAAAGTAGGGGTCTGTCCACGACTTAGCCAAGTCATGGACCCGCGATACAGAGTGCAGAATGGGAATGCTGAAACCCTCGTCTTGAATGTCCCTCATGAAGGATACGTAGAAAAGTTGAAGACCATCGAGCTCCTGCATACATTCAGGGTTCCCGCCTTCCATAATGTCTGTGCATGTAAAGCGAAGAGAAACTAGACTAGTAAAGGCTATATTTGTAAGCTCAACAAGAAAGCTCCACGTTCCTGCCTGAAGCCTGACGAGCATTCCGTCCGAGGGGAGGGAACAGTTGCCAACCTCCGGGACAAATACAATAGTGAGTAGACAGTAGGCAAGATCTTTATAGATGATGAGCTCGGAACTGTTAATTGGACAGAGAGACGAAAGGATCCTGACACTAAGAAGAATAATGATAAGACATGCAAGCATTTAGCACCTTGTCTTGATGTCGGTGTACCGGTTCTTTCAGAGCGGCTGCTCCAACCCAGTGCAAAAGTAGTTGGGCTTTAAAAAGTTTAATTACTCTTCCAGGCGCGCGATGAACCTGGAGGACGTCCTGCGAGAGACACCCATGGAGACGTTAGAGCGTGTGCGACAGCGGCTTAGACAGGAAAGCACATCCACTAATGCTAAGGGAACCCTACCAAGACCAACCTTCGGCGATGGCACAGGACCTACCAGGGTGGGTAGTGTGATTGCTGACAGCATGCCAGTTATGCCAGAGATGGATTTAGCCACTATTCTTGAAGCTGCGGGAGTAGATACAACGAAGATGTCCTATGCAGCAGTTAATCTCGATCAGGGTGAGCGAGATAAGGAGAAGAGGAGCATTCTCACTCTTTCAAGTTTAGAGTACACAGCCGACGCTTTCCCCTTCATGGATGCTGATAGCGTCGATGAATCTGTGATGCATCTTACTGCAATGCCCATTAAGAAGCCTACTCCTAAAAGGCGGTCAACACTACCCGCTGCTAGGTCATTTACTTCATTGGGAGTGGCAGTCTCGGAGATCTTGAAAAACGTATCTCTCGAGGGCCCTCAGATATACTTTCAAACGTATACTACACTCAAACCATCCAATATATCTATTTCAGATTGTGTGGAAGATAGCTTGTAAATTATTTTGACTGTTCATTGACCAAAAGATTAATCGATCGACAGTCATGAAGCAGGCGATAGTGGGATTTGCTTTAGCTACTTTAACTGTTGTCAGCGCTAAAACATCGGAGACTCCTGTAAGCTAACTCGAGACGCTCACGGCTTTAAAGCAATAGATGCACGAGTGCTCTGTAGTACTCTGCAATACTGGACTGTTTTCTATATTTTAGCAGGCCGTCTGCGCTGGTTGGTAGTGCGAGTTCTGTGCCCAGTGCCCGCCCCAGCACCTAGGTGCGGCGCGATCTGATGAGAGTAGAAACAAGGCAGAGACAAGTAGTTGGGCAAGATGTGCATCAAGTACTTGAGCTAGTAACAACTGAAGGGGGTATTTTGCTGAAGCAGAGTAGGTAGATCAGCGATGCCCAGTAAATTTAAAATGGACGATCTACAAAACAGTTACACAAAGTCCCCTCCAAGTGCAAACCGGTCGATCAGAAGGCAGCCCAACGCCAGTCTTCACTTGTCCTCAGCGCCCATGACCATGTCTTTAAAGCACGAAATTCGACTCCCAGTGTTGACCAGGGCATACACTATACGGTTACAAGAAGAGGCAATGCGAAGAATCAAGAATGGCTTCGTCAGCTTACAGAAGCTGAGACGAGAGCCTCCATACAGAAACACAAAGCAGCAACTTGCGAGCTCAGGCGCGATATCAATCTCCGACATTGTGACCAGTCTTACACAAGATCTACTAGATGAATTTATTACTCGTGTATGTAGTGAGGTAACCATCTCAATGGACAGACTTCTTGTAGAAATGGGGATCAAGAACGGTCCTCCTCACCTTTCCGGGGCTATTCCTTTGACAGAGACGCTCACGACATCAATGCTTAACAGCACGGCAACGCTAAGTGGTCCAGGTCTGTCTTTACACCAGGGTCCGTCTCGGATAACACAAAAAGCCTATCCCCATCACAAAGTACCCGCTAGAAGTAAATGAAAAGAACGCAGATTGGGGTGCAGAAGGTACCTACTTTGGAACCCTTCCTAGTCCATCAGAGGGTCGCTTCATCGGATCACGGTATCCCAGGGCCCCGCGAATGCCGCCTGAACTGGCGAGCCGATTGGCTGGAGCTAGCGTGTTATTACTCAGCTGTAAGAAGCGGGAAGGCGCGGGATGCACGCTGACCCCTGTAATCAAAGAACTCGCCCCAAGGCGCGCTTTAGAGCCTGACAGAGCTTTTTCCATGGTCCCTGCCATCGAAATAGCAGCTGTGGAAGCTGACTCAAGTCCTTGGTTCGTCCCCATCTGCGTAAGTGGCACCGTTCCAGGGATCACAGAGCTCTGCAACGAGCTTCCATGACCATGCTTAACATCATTATGCCACGATCCTTCGTAAACGCTCCCATCGGAGTACTTGCAGATGCCAGTGCCTTCACGAAGATTATTAGCAAAGGACCCCGTGTAGACGGACCCATCCTCGTAATACTGAATTCCTTGGCCGTTTCTCTGGTCATCCTTCCAGGCCCCTTCGTACTTGCATCCATTAGCCTCCTCGAAGGTTCCATTGCCTTCGCGCACATCGTTGAGCCACTCGCCTCTGTAAACACTGCCATCTGGATAGCGGCACGTTCCTCGGCCAGCTCTCTTGTCGCCATTGTAATGACCTGAATATGTCTCTCCATTTGCGCGCACCTGGGTGCCTTGGCCACATTTGTTCCCTTCAAAGAACTCACCTGTAAAGCGTGTCCCATCTGAGTATTGAATGGACCCACTCCCATGAGCAAAGCCATTGCGAAACCCGCCCTCATAGACACTGCCATCTGTAAACTCTATACGGACCCGTTCGCCAAGAATCTCGTCGTTCCTGAACTCTCCTACCCACCGTGTTCCATCAGGAAGAGTCAGGACACCAGGTCCATGCCGCCTATCATTGTTCCACCTTCCTTCATAGACAGAGCCATCGGTGTACTTCATAGTTCCGGTTCCAGACCGACAATCATTGCACCATTGACCCGTGTATGTACCTCCCTGTTCCTCGCCTGGATCGGGCGCGTACAGCATGGTTCCTCGGCCATTGCGTTTATCATCTACCCACTCGCCTTGGTATCGGGAGTTGCCGTCTACCATAGTGCCAGTGCCATGCCGCTTACAATTGAGAAAGTCGCCACTGTATATGGCTCCGTTGACAAGAAAGAGCTTGCCTTGGCCGCACATAAGGCCCTTGACCCATTCGCCCTCGTACCGGCTTCCGTCGGCAAACTCACACGTGCCCTCTCCATCAGGAACCTCGTCCCGGAAGTTACCGACGTAGCGTTCTCCCGATGCATATTTAAGGCTACCGTGGCCATCACTCCTTCGGCCCTCACAGAAATTGCCTTCGAAGATGTCTCCGTTGGGTAATTGGACTTCCCCCTTGCCATGTGGAAAGTCATTTTGCCAGTTACCCTTGTAAATGGTTGTATCCGGATACCGGCAAGTCCCATATCCTGAACGCACGTTGTGCTTGAACTCACCTTGGTATGACTCGCCAGACGCTGTCTCCAGCTCTCCAATCCCATGCCGCATGTCGTCCTGAAAGTCTCCTCTGTATCTATCACCGCAGGTTGCATTCGTTGTCTCCTTAAGAGTGCGGGCCAGATGTTCATTTGCAGTCCCTCCTGTGGGCATACGAGGCGCCAACTGAGATCGACTCAGATCCGCTGCTCCAGAGCGAAACGATCCTGCGCGACTCATATGCAGCTGTTCCAACGAGATAATTTTTTAAAATTTTACTTATGCTAAGCCAGTCATCTCGATGTCCTCGGCAAAGGTAGAAAGACTATCCAGTACTTTAAGGGTTCGGAGTGTTGGTCTGTCGCAAACCTTCAGAAGTGCACGGCGAGCAATTGGAAGTAGGGGCCACGTGGCCAAAATCTGGCTGATCACCAGGAAGAAGGAATCCCGCGGAACATTATCTGCCTTGCAGTAGTCTATGTTTGGGTTTCTATATGGCATGGAATTGTCGACAAGGATTCCGATAGCAGTGGAGGCTTGCTGAACGTCTGGCTCGTACGCAGACAGCAAGTAATTACAGTACATGAGTATCTGTGACTCAAATACGTTGAGCCTTTCTCCACTTCTTAGGCTAGATATCACTACTAGCTCATTGGCGTGGGCGAACTTTTTGTTTCTACGCTGGATCTTCGCACCCTCTATGCTAATCTGTTGTATGAATGCATTGATAATATCTTCGTTATCATTATCATGCATTAAATAAAATGCAACCTCTTTTGGTAAAGACCCAATGAATTTCCGACACAGAGCCTGAAACCTGTCTGTAAGTGATGCAGCCGTAAGTAATTGACCGCTTGGTACCATCTGGCTAGTGGGTTGTTGGAGTCTAGCGTCTATACTTGCCTTAGAAATAATAATGCCTGCTGTGCAGCCGCATGGCAAATATGCTCGAGGATTAGTAACGTAGCTGTCTGCCTGCATAAGCCTCATGCCCTTAATTCGCGCTGTCCCCCTAGTAGCCATAATGTGCAGTGGAGTTTTTACGGGGGTGTCTAGTTCATTTGTAGGGGTAGATTGCAGCTTTTTAGGCTGATCGTTTTCATCTTTTTGGGGCACCTCTATCAGCCCAAGCGCCTTATACCTCTCTTCAAGCTTGAACGTCCTTAGAACAAAATCCTTGTCATAAATATTCTCCAAGTTGAGCCAAATGTAATCGACTGCGCTGTCACTAGATAGCTCGACTGGCAAAGGGCTTGTTGTGGTAGTGGTATACTTTAGCAACGTCTTTATTTCTTCCATCTTCTCGTCTGTAATATTTAGTGATAGAGCAGAAGAAGACTGTTGGTGTACGGGCATCCGTTCTCGAAAATTTAGAGACGACGCGATGCTCATTCCTATGTTAATGTTTGCACCCGCCATGTTTGCGATATGCAGTGAGGTATCCATCAACATATTGTGTGAGCGTCCCCCAGCATGGTGGTTGTCCTCGTGGGGGGTCCCGCGAGCATGACTGTTAGCAACAGAGACACCCTCTGTCTGCGTCATTGTTGTGTGACTACTGTGTATGCTCCTGAGGGGGGTCATAATAAAGGTTTCCACTTCCTCATTTGAAAGGAGTTTGGCACGGTAAAATGTATCAAACAGTTCCACAGGCGGGAGGCATCCGTAAGACTCGCCAGAACGTGATAGACGAGTGACCTCCCAGCCTAACTTATCAACAAAGTAACTCCTTATACGGGCATTGAGGCAGCAATGGCTTATACAAAGGGTTGCGGTTTGTTTAACCTTATATGAATCTGAAAAAATTGCCAGATTGTGCAGGAGGTGTAAAAGAAGAGGCGGAAATTTCCAATCGTGCTTGTAGTGGATAAATGATTCATTAGAAGCAGAACACTGTGAGGATGTTTCGTAGAGATGAGACGTTGAGCAGCTCGTCTTATTAAATATATTTGAAATCGTTCCTCCTCTATGACTACAAACTGTGTGCATCAGTTTTCCGCGTGTACTAAGCATGGGGGCGTCGCCAAGGCTTAAGCCTGTAAGCTGGTAGCCGGGAATATTACTGATCAGACCAGTACCCCCGAACGCATTAGTCATGGAGTTTATTGGGTTCCAATTTGTGACTCCAGACTGTTCTCCCGCGGTGATGAAGCTGCTAGCAACGCTGTGGCATGTATACACCGAATGGATTGATTCATCGTCATTACCGTCCAATGTTTCATTACTAATTGAGATAGAATCTTGTCGCAAATAGTTGCATGAGGGATCCAGTGACGCCTTTGCAATTATCTCTTTGAAGCCTGCCTCTGACTGGGCAATGAAGGCAATTGACCAGAGAGATGCTCTATACTGTAGCGTAAATCGATTTTCTACAGGGTTGAGCAATATCTCCATGATTGTCTTGAAGATGCCTGTCTTGATAATCAGCTCACAGCCTTGTGGCGTTTTGGCCAGTTCTGCTAGAAGGCATGGACGGAGGTGGGTAGGTAGAATATTGGACACTCTGTTTCGATGAGAGGAATCCGGACCATTATACTGATTCATATAGTCGCTGAAGAAACCACACGGGTTAGACATGCCCTTATTTAGCCGTCCGGTCATTGCCTCTGTTGTCAAAAAGGATAGCGCTGAGGCAGGCCTTTCGAAGCCAATCGACGTACTGCTAGCGGTGTCCTTCTCCCTGATCTGTCCAGTGTTGGCAATGAACAGCTCACGAAACGCAGGTGGCATGTCAATCGACGAGTAGGGCAGATAAAGACTAGACCTTCCTAAACGTGTGTGATGTGGCATCACCAAGTGGTCATACATTAGCTCGTCAGCTTTGTAAAAGGTTAATGATGCCGCGTCCCCCCTAACTCTATATGGAATTTTTTCTTGGAAAAAAGCTGGCAAGGAGTAATTCTGTGCAATTCCCAAATCAATATTCGAGTATATTCTTGCCTCTAGATTAAGGGTCCACTCCATGGCTGGAGCAAGACCATTGGCCCAATATTCCAGTAGAGGCATAAGAATGTTCTTTTCATCTTTAATGTAATGCAATCCTGCAGGACAGGAAGCCAACCGTTCGATAAGAACCTCTCCTATTCGACCATATGTCACAAAAGATGGTTTTAGTGACACTATATATTCAAGAATAAGCACATTCTTTTCAGAACTAAGCTCCTCTAAGGCAATAAGGGCACAGATTGCTATTTCGGTAATAGGGTCGCGGCATTGCGCTACCAAACACTCTGCTGCCCAAAAGACATCGTTGAGTGTCTTGAGTTGTATAGAGTGGGACCTGAGATCTACAAAGTGGTGTTCAAACACAGAGAGGCAGGAAGAACAGAGACACGTAACATTATATTCCTTGAGAAACGTGTGTCTCTGTCTCACCATTGCCGCAATGTGGAATGTCGAAAAATATCGCGTGCTAACGTTACTGCTTTTAAGAGCCTCTACCATGCACTCCCGGGACTCTTTGTTCAACTCACTGAATAGGATATTAAAGTGGTCGGTGGGATCAATATCATGGATTGTCAGCGACTTGTCGGGTGTTGCTCTTTTCTGTTCCACTACACCAGGGCTTAGCATATTTGCCACATTCGTTGATCCTCCAGTTTCATCCTTATTATCCCTCAAGCTGTGGTTCATGATATCGGCTTTTTCTGAGGTTGACGAATATAGCTCCACGATTCCGGGGAGCAGTGAAGTTTGGGTAAGTGATGCAGAATAGTTTAGTGACATAACTAAGTGCTGAGCCAATTCTGGTCGTGTATCTTGCTTGATGAGTTGCTTGATTGGCTTCCAAAGACTGTCCGTCCGACCAGTTGATAGATTTAATGACGCCATTATATAAAGCCCTAGATCTGTTGATGATAGTACTCCGATCGCAGCAACCGCCCCCAAAGATAGATTTGCTTTGTAATTTTCCTTTGAGAGTAGCCCTTCATCCTTAGAGGCACTGTCTAAGATGTCATACAGTACCGAAGCAAGCCTTGACTTTCTAATTAACGCAATACCTTCCGGGTGGCGCACTAGTAAAGAGAGCATGCCTATGCAAGTTCTGCAGATGTACAGTGTATACTCTGTTACTGGTAGTTCAAATAGAGCGCCTAACTTAAGGTCGCTGCACTGCTTGTACAGCTCTAAACTCTGCATTTCGGAGCTATCCTGATCTCCACCGATGGATTGCAACAGTAAAGTAGACGGTGCGGACCCGGGTGTGTACCCAGCAACGATAGGAACAAGCGACTTTGACCCAGCGGCCCCGGTCCTTTCTTCGGTAAATCCTTCTGGTAAGTTAGCCATGGTTATCGAAGTAGCGGCATCAAGATTGAGCTTCTTGTAGTTAGCACGCTTCAATTTCTGTATCGAGTCATGAGATTGCTTTATAGTTCCATCCATGAAGCTAAGAATATTTTCAAAAATGGGTGTTACCTTGGTCCACACAGACTTAACTTCTGCCTGTGTTTCTCCTGCATGCCCGAACTGATTGCTGAGGAAACCAATGAGTGCCGATATTGAGTTCCATCCCCAGTAGCTGGGATAATCGCTGAGTTCTCCTGACTTGAGAAAAGAGTCAATACGAAAGTAATAGAAATCAAAACCAGTCTTGCACTCAACGGACGAAATCCCTACTCTTAGGCCGCCCTTTGTTGAGGTAAGGTGTACAAACAATTTTTGAATGGCTTGGTCTAAATAGTTAAGACGAATTCTATACAATTCTAGATTGATGTGAAGTATTCGCTCCTTCAACATTTTCTTAGCAAACCCGTTGTCATTGATTGCAATGTATGTCTTTATTATATCTGAAAACTTCAGTTTAGAACGCGTCTCCACAAGCTGACGCAATCGTTCAAACAGACTATCTTCTGAAAGGTTATTTCCATGCCGCTCGAGCTCCTTTTCATGTATGTAATGGTGAAGGTCAATTTGCTGCTGAGAAAGATTAATCTGATTGACATACTGATTAAAGTATCCTTGAGTAAACACAAATTCGTACATCTCTGCATAAATAGAGATCGAGCGCTGGAAATTTAAGAAGGAATTGTATGCAAGAGAGCCTGAGCTGGAGCCTGACCACAGCCTAGAAAGCCCTGTGGTGTTGAGATTGGCCTTGCTCTTTTCACACAAGTTGCCAATATAATAGCTGATTAGACTGGATAAAGAGATGATAGGATTAGAGTAAGTTCTTGGGAGTAGCTGGACACACTTAGACAGGAAGAGCGTGAGCAGCATGAGAGCAGGTCCGTATGACATAGAGGAATCGGACATTAGCTCCCAGCAGAGCACCTCAACGAGCCCAGCTCTGGCTAGTGTTATTAAGACCCACATCATGTGGTCTGCTGTGATGTCACTATCGGTGTAGCTACCATAGCTAGACGGACAGCCCAGAGAGGCAAGGTATAGCTCGTCGATAAACAGGAGTTCTAGCAAGTTAAGTTCTGACGTCACCATACCAGAAAATGAGGCACTCATCGTCATGCTAAAGTTAGGACTGATCTCCATTGCAAGAGCTGCAAGAGCACCATAGTTAGATGAACTGTACATGTACACATCGCCTAGGCCGGGGCATCCCTTACTGCTATAGCTAGAACGCTGAGCAACAGGAACCTCCTGGGATTCAATAACGCTATTGGTCTGGGACGATTCATTAACGAAGTTAGATAGGTACCGCAGATGGCTTGGCTGAAGCTGGGCTGAGGTGTTGGCTTTCTGCTTGCTGCGCAAAGTCGTTGTGCTCGTTAATAGGTTTCCCTTAGTCTCTGCCAGCCGCAGCCCTGCAGTACTCTTTGTCTGTTGAATTCCCAACTTGTTTCCTGGGGAGTTTGACAAGCTTAGCTCAGTCAGCGCAATGGCACTTTGAAATCTATGCAATTCCGTACTAGGATATGTTGTACTATTCTTCAGAGAAAGGAGCTGTGCTGGACTAACAAACTTTTGCATAAACCGAGATTTAAATATACGTTTATCTCCAAGGATATCAAATAAGAGTTCATAGATAGCTCGCTTTGTCCCATCGAAGTCTTTGAGCGTTAGAAGATTATTCAATACCCCCTTAAGCCCGCACGGCAGAGACAATAAATATAGAAGGCCGGTATGAGTAGATAGAAGGCAGTACAAAAGATGTTTAGTGATTTCTGTCCGTGACGAAACTCGAACTGTTTTAGAACCGGACTGGTACTCAAAGTTCTGGGGCTGCTTTTTAAGTCGCGCATCAACTGCTTCTTGTCGCACACGGCACATATGAGAGATAAGCTTTTTCCCCACTTGGGTTATGGATGCATCTGCATCATTTGCTAGTGCTGTGGATGCTCCAAAGCCACCTGCTTTAAGGGAGGACGGACCTGTGTTGAGACTCCTTTGCTTCTTACCGTGAACATCTGTCTTAGCATGCTTATCAGCGGGGTGGCCTGGTCGCAAACCCTCACTCACAAAAAACATATCCATGGCTCGTTGCTGCGCTCCATTCTTTTGTCTAATCTCTTCATAGAGAGCAGATTCCCTTTTTTGTAACTCTTCAATCTGTGCTGACAGGCCAGTGTACTTCTCTATATATGCAGTTTTTGCGGATTGAATCTGCACCAGCTTACTCTCTAACTCTGCTCTCTTATGATCTTCAATTTGATGAGAATGCTGAGCTGATAGGAGGTCTTTCCGTGTAGTGATCTCCAATTGATGTTTAGAGCTATCATCACCGAGAGTATTTAGAATTTTCTGATAATTGTGGACAATATGTGACAAATTGCGTATAGAGTTGTTGGTGGAATCGAGCTCTTCGGAAAGTGCAAGCATCATATCGGAAGTGTTCTGGATTGCTTTTTCAATTGTCTGTCTATTGGACTCCAAAATCCTGAGCTTTAGGGCAACATCATCAAGGTCTCTCTGTATGTCTTCTGCTTCACGTAAATACTCGGTATTGGAGGGTCTATTCTGAGTCTCCTCATCATCATCAGGTATCTCCGTCTTCGTGCATAACGGAACAAGGAGTCTATCTACGTTGTGCTTTATTTTTGTGTCCTCTTCAGGGGTTCTTTTGGAGGATATGAGCCTCAGAATAACGGCAGAATTAATATACACTTCGTTAATTCTTTCAGGCTCAGTCAGTTGGTCAAAGAATACGCGCATGGCAGGCTCTGAATTACTAACTCCATATATAACCATCTGCTGGCATAGCGCCATACACTCTAGTTGCAAAGCATCTGCCTTATCCGTGGCAATCGACGCTACGGCATTGATTATTGCTGTAGAAATACCCTTGGGGTCAACCGATATCATAGCGCCTATGCAATCTGTTAGACAGGTGTCTTCTGTGCTGTGATCTAGACTGTGTATTTCCAAGTGCCGCGCCATTAGAATCTGGCATCCATTCCGCAAAAGGCGTCGGGGAACCTTAGATCCTTCGAAGCACAATGCGGTGATAAGCTTAAAAAGCGCTCTTTGAGTAAGACGGTACTGGGTTAACATCAGCGTCCTTATAGCTATGGAAATCTCAGTGGCTGCCTTATTTATCTGGTTCTGCAAGTCCTTTGCTGCCGCAGCAGACCTCGTCATCTCCATGGATATGTACTCTATCAAGACGGCAATAGCGTCTGGGAGGACACGAAAATGCCGGACATTTTCTTCGTATTGCTCAAAGTGTGTGGCATACTGGATCAACGGAGTAAAGTTCTGTTCAAATGGAGTTAGATCATAAGTCATAGACCTA
Organism: Giardia duodenalis; assembly: GCF_000002435.2. Taxonomy (NCBI): domain Eukaryota; phylum Fornicata; order Diplomonadida; family Hexamitidae; genus Giardia; species Giardia duodenalis. The sequence goes on from NC_051860.1 coordinate 1,688,698, forward strand.
CCCAAATAATTTACAAGGGTGAGCTAGGTAGAGAGTTAATTCTCTTGAGATTCTAGTCTTGGGATTCTAGTGCAGTGCAGAGGGCGCTGGTAAACTTATCATGAAAGTAACGGGCAGAGTATGTGTCTGCGGTCCAGCCGTTTATGTCGACCATTGAGCCTTCATCTATCAGAAGCGGTATGCACTCTACGTTGCCTTTCATTGCCGCATACATTAGTGCCGTACGCTGCTGCCTATCCTGCATCATTTTCTGTGTCGGAGCATACTTCTTGACCGCCTCGATGTCGTTGCAAAAGGAGGCCACCATCAGGTCAGTCATTCCGATTAACTCTCGCTCCTTAGAGGATCGCATAAGAAGCTGTGCCGAGTTATAGAAGGCTAGCTGCAAAGCAATGTTGAGCGCGGTATCCTCGAACTCAGTCTTCAAGCCCGCCTCCTCCATGCAGAGAGAGACCAATTCTGTGTTATCACTTTGCAGAGCAGTCATCAGGGCGGTGGATCCATCCTTCCTGACAATGAGCTTTTCATACGGAAACAAGCGGGTGGCTATATCCAAAAGACCGAGAGAAGTGGCGATAATGAGCGCCGTAGTGCCAAGATTGTCTTGCTTACGGGCTTCCTTAGAAATAAGGAGATCGACGGCTTCTCGACAGTTAGCCTCGACAGCAAACATAAGGGCAGTCTTCCCTGTTGAGCTTTGCATTTCTGCTTCATGACTTATTAGTTCCTTGATCACATCTATATGCCCAGCCTGTGTTGCAAACATGAGGGCTGTCATGCCTTGGTTATCCCTTATGCCTTTCTCCTTTGGTATCAGCAGCCTGACCCCATTGAGGTCTCCGGCTCGAGCAGCAATCATCAGTGCTGTACGGCCCTCTGCGTTTGCCCAACTAGAGATCTTCGGTATCAAGGCTGCAGACTGGGCGACGGTTCCGGATAATGCAGCGAACATTAACGCAGTGTTATCGTTATCGTCAACATACTGAGCTTCATGTTTTGTGAGAATGTTAATGGCATCTGTACTCCCCTTCTTAGAGGCCCTCATCAACGCAGTTAGGAATCCATTGTCGCGCATGCCCACCTCCTTGAGCAAAAGACTCACGATGCCACCATGATTATGTATGGCTGCAAACATTAGTGCTGTTATGCCACTGTTGTTCCGCATCTTTAGCTCATGTTTAACGAGAATCTTCACACACTCTATGTGCCCAGCCAGCGCTGCAAACATCAATGCCGTCATGCCACCAGCCGCCTGACATTTTGCATACTGAATATACTGATGCACCGCTGCAACGTTGCCAACGAACGACTCCCACATGAGGGGAGTGATCTTTGCCTTGGCCTGCTCAAGAGGGTAGAGCACCTCTGCTATCTTATGCTGTCTGTGCTGCATTGCAAGTTCTAAAGCAGTCATCCCATTGTCTGCGCTAATATTGACCTCATTCGAGAGGCACTGAAGGATTTCCACGGATCCCTTTTCAGTGGAATACATCAGCGCTGTGTAGCCCCTGCGGTCTCTCATGGTGGACTCATGAGGTGCAAGCAGTGAAACAGCGCCCAAGTGCCCGTGTGATGCCGAAATCATAAGTGCTGTGGTACCAGCAGCCGTAGCCTTTCGGTGACAATTTGTGAGACGGCGCAGGACAGCGACGTCTCCTGTCTCTGCAGCAGACATATAGGCCTGAAAGGCATCGTCCGTCATAGACTACCTTTACCCCTAATAATTACAGGCGATTCAATCAACAAATAGTGCAATTTTTTCAATTTCCTCATTTTTGTGAACTTTTTACAAAAGAATCTGACAAACTTTATCAGTGCAGGAATGTTTAACTTCGGAACAAGCTCCTCTTCCACTTTGAATGCCAACCAAGACACAAAGCAGCCGGGCAACTTATCGTTTGGAAGCCTTAATCTTTCAACCGGAGATTCTCAAGGCTTCAATGTATTTTCATCTTGCATGCCCACGCTGGACATGGTCTTTAAGCGGGACAACGTACAGCCTGCTAACAACCAACTAGTAGATAGTAATCTTATGTTTGACTTTCGGCAACCTAAAGTCAATAACCCTCCCATTCAGCCTCCAGTGGCCACTTTGGCAATGACTTCTGACTCAACTTGTCCAGCAACTCCAGAACCGCAGCCACCTTATGCTTCAGAGCTGTCTTCGGACCCCGCAAGATTAGCAGAATATATATCCAAGTACGCCCAGACCGTTGGTTCATCCCTGTCCACCGCAGTCGTAAGGAAAGAAGTCTGCACTAATCCCATCATTAAAAGGTTCTCTCATTCATTAGTATCGTCAGATAATTCTCGCGTTTATGGACTGCTTAATACATCCACAGGGGCAACTCTTCTTACCGTTGATATTGCACATAGAAATCAAGTATCCAAACAGAGATTAGACATCACTGACTATATAACAGAACTTATTGTAGACCCATTCGATAATAATCTGATACTGTTTTCACAATCTTCTATGATCGTGCATCTTTTGAACCGCTCTACTGGAAAAGTTATCAATTCATATTCACACACGTTTTCTTATTATCCCTATTTTTCTCAGCTTCATAGAAAAACATATCTCTTTTTGCTGATGCCGAATGAAGCCATAGCAGGAATTGCTATTTATATTTTAGATTTAAAGACACAAAATCTCCACCAATGCCCTGTCCCCATCTTCACCTTCGAGTTCCTAGACAAAGAAGTATGTAGACTAGCTGATAGTGATACGTACTCCTTCTCCAGCACCGATGTCACGCGAGCATACATCTGTCCCTTTGGAGCCTCAACAGATTGCCTAAATATGTCCTCATCAAATCAGCTACCTCAGTCTCAGTCATTTCTATTCGAGGAATCTGTCTTTTATGTCGGTCTAGAACTTTTGCTTCCTTCAAATGAAGTCGCGTTGGTTCACTCAATGGTAGGCCCTATTCTACTAGAACCGATTAAGCAGCGTATAGCCTCGCTATCAAAGATCAAGGCAAGCGACTCCATCAAGATGATATCTTCAGATAACTTTTCCGTCGATTTTTATCTGGTTCAGCAGATCCAGTCACTCGTCATTTCCAGCGAAGAACCTAAGCACCTCATCGGCATCATTCCAGTGGCTGTATGCTCCTTAGATGATGACGTTTATAGTCATTTCTTTCTGTGCATGAGCTGGGCAGGTAAGCAAACGTCGGCTTCTCTATATGAGCTTTGCGGGGCCGAAAACTTTTTGTATGAATGCAACAATCCCATCACAATTTCACTCCAGGATGCACTGTGTTCTTACAAAGACGAGGCCATCTGCATCCATCGTGTGACCGCGTTCAGAAGCTCTTTCAATACTAACGGAATTGGCGCCAAAATCCTTCTACTGGGTACTAAAACGATTGAGGACACGCTGCACGAGTTCACTGTGACAGTTTTCAATGTTGCGAGTGCCTCCTTGGAAGAAACTGCAGTTACCATCCAGGGAGATTTCCCCGTCCTGCTTGGGTATGACCCTACCCATCATTTTATTCTTTGTGCATCGGGAACCCTTGCATCGATATCTATCTTACGCATGACCTCTCAGCCTCCTGTTGCTTATGATCCTCTTGTGTTCAACCACTCTACCACTCAAATGTCAACATCGTTACCTCAACAGACCACGAACTGGCTGTCTCGACTCTCGGCTAACAAGCTCTTTGAAGAGTCCCTGGCATATCTTAAAAGTACCCCTGTCACCCAGATAGACCCCGACACCTTGAACGCCAAATTGACGTCCCTTAATGAGGTTATTATTGCAGTACTTTCTCATTCTTTTCCGGGAGAATCGTCATTGATAAAAGCTCTCTTGAAAACAACCGAAAGTTTACTCGGACAGATCTTCAAAAATAACAATCTTCTATTGCAAGCAATGCAACAGATTGATACGAACCTTGTGCAATTATCCTGTGAATGCATCTCTAACAGTAGCAGTATAGTAACAAAGAGTACTAACGACGATACCATAAGCAGCTACCTCTAATCGCTCACGGTTTTGTGGCTATAGTCAGCATACATGACTGATGCACCTACATGCTTTTAGAGCATCAAGGATTCATCTGTGATTTGATCTGCATCATCGTCATCCACAACTCGGGACAGCTCTAGCTCCAGGCGCTTCGCGTCCATCAAAGAGTTGTCAAGTCGTGCGATCTCCTTCTTCATAGTGTAGATGTCACGCTTAGTGGATTCTGAAAAGTTGTGGGCCATGCTGTCAAGCTGCTTGCGAAGCAGTTCTATGGTCTGCTTATCTGTCTTGCTCTCGTCGTACAGTTGACGCTGCATTCGTTTGAACTTGTCTAGTTCTTTATTAAGTAGAATATTTTCATTTGACAAGTCATCAATGATTTGCGTAAAGTTTTCAATTGTATCCATGAGGCCTTGATTTGTGGCTGCTACGGTAGCATCACTTGACTGTTTGTGTTGATCTTCTTGTTGGTTTTGCTGCTGTACGATGCTGTTTGTGCCCATAAAGATACTGGTTGTGTTCTTAGGGCTCTGCGCTACCTCATTATATGGTGTCGAATTGATTAGGGTGCTATTGTAAACGTTTGTCTCATTATCTGGGATAGGTATTTTGGCATTGAGGTGTTCGGAGTCGTTAGTGCCAACTACTTGATCATAGACTATCTCAAAAGCCCTTGGGGACTGAAGGCGCTGGGCTGAAGCAGGTACAGATCTCGTTAGAATAGAAGCTAGACCATCAGGGCCATCAATATTGCCCTTGAATTCTTCTCCTTCTTTATTGGCAGTTGACTGTGAGAAAAAGGAGCTATCGCTGCTGTTCCAGCCCAGCGATCTATCGTGCTTTTGATTAAGCATAGTAAGTAGCTTGGATTGCATCTGCTTGCTATAGTTAATATATGTGTTTGCAGCCTTAGAATTTGACAGAGAGCTGATGGTATCGTTTGTATTGACAGCTTGCTCCGTGTGAGATTGCATGGAGTCTGTACTTGCAGTCCAATTGTCCCTAGCTGTTAGTGTACTATTGCTGCGTACGGGCCTAGAGACAGGTCTGGATGGTGAACGTGGAGATAAAGGATTCGTACCCATGGACTTTACAAAGCTGACAATTATCTCGTTGCAGAGTGTAGTGACATCTCCTCCCGCACGCTTGATGCGTGGCGGACTACTAGTGAACGAGTGGACAATATGTGCCTCATCTTTTGCCATTGTTTTAGGAAGAGAGGTAGGGGTAACAGTTGCTTGGCGGAGTGCTGTTGGAGTTTTTTGATATCGAGGGCCACCGGTGGATGACCGCGGAGGATCGCTGGATTGAGCCTGGGCATGGACCTGGGCCTTGAGTTGCTTTTGCAGAGACTCTGCATCTCGACGAAGCTGGTTAATATTAGTAATATACGAGTCCTTGAATCTTTCCAGTTCATGTGCGCTGTTTTGTATTGACTGAGATATGGTCACATGCTCCTCCTTAAGCCTTGAGTTAACAGACCGGGACGACCGAAGAGGCGAGGATCTAGTCGGAATGGGCGATATAAACAAGGCTTTGTCTGTTCGTGCGTCTGATGGATTTAGGGAGTTAACAGAGCGACCCGTTAAAGGCCGTAACTCAGCAATGGATCGGAGCTCCTTGTAGGGACTCAAGGAGGTTCCCGCCTGACCGCAAAAATCTCTATATGCCTTCTCTATATTGGGGTACTTATGTGCTAGATACTGAATATACTCGGTGGTCTTAGGGTCAGATAAACACATGCCAACAACAGATACAAGCTTGTCACACCACGTATTGGCCTCCACTGGCTCGAGAATCTTTGCCGTGGATAGGTTATTGTGATAAAGAGCAAGATAAAAGGCGGTTTCTTTGTGCGAGTTGACAAATCCGCCCTCCTGGGGGAGTAGTAGCTCAACCGCCTTGTTCTGGCCGCTTATCGAGGCCAGCATCAGAGCCGTACGATCCCGTGAATCCCGGCGCATTACCTCATTGGGGAGAATGATTTGGATGATCTTTGCATGGTCCCTTTCGGCAGCTATCATAAGAGCAGTTTGCATTTCAGAATTCACGGCTGAGTGACCGCTAGCAGCAAGGATTATTGCCACGTCAACACAGTTATATAGAGCACATACCATGAGCGGTGTGAAAGCGCCATCTAAAATCAGGTTGCGCTCGTACGGAATTAAGAATGATGCAATATCCACACGGTTATGCTTTATCGCATACACAAGCCCTGTTTCGTTATGTTTGTTGCGGGTACCCCGGTACTTAGTTGCATTAGCACGCACGAACGTGATATCCCCTGCTCTGATGGCATTAAACCAAATTTGGCTCATTTTTGTTTACAGATTTAATCCTAATCCTTACGTAGCTCAAAGGTCCTCTCTTGGATTCCGTCGGCAGATATGCACATAGCAACAACTGAGTCTCCCGTATATATGTCACGTTCTGCACAGCTCCTAAATGCCGATTGAATCAGTTCAAAGGCAAACTCCCGAGTAATCTCGGCCTCGTTCTTTGACAATATGGCCTCGTCAAGTATTGGGCATATCATGGCATTCCCTGTACCTGCAGAACCGTATCTGGTTCGCAAAGTTGAGCCAATTACGTCATATGAGTAGACAGCGCCCCTCCCTTCGGAGTCAATACCCGCCACAATGGATGATGTATACCAAGGGAAGGAGCGCCTGTAGTACATCATAGCGCTCAGCAATCTTATGAACTGCTCTATAGCTATCTCCTTTTGTGTCTTTAGATAATACTCTGTTGACTCTATCTTCATATGCTTGAGTAGTCGCTGCACATCCGCATGCATACCAGATGCGGCATAGACAATTTTATCTGTGACAGGAAAGACTTTACGGACATTACGAGAAAGGATGTTGTACCCCTCTGAAAGCCTAGTGTCTCCTGCAATCATGGCGAAGTCTGGCCCTGCAATGGCAATGATTGTTCCTCCATTGTCTATGTAAGGATCAAAATCGGGATCTTTTAACGGCGCATTCGACACCTCGGGCATCTTTTTTATTTTTGGTCCCTGCACAGGATGAGCTATGAACCAGCCAACTACAAAACCGCCATTCCAAAAGATCTTCCGGCTCAGCGGGGCTTTCAGGACCATATAAATGGCATCTTTAATTCTGCAAGCCAGTGTTTACTCACCCTAGCAAGTCTCAAGCTTGCAAAGGACTCTCAGGATACAAGGCCCGGCGTGGTTGATAAAAGCCTTCTTAAAACAGTCCAGTCTAACCTGGATGTGCTACGCCGCCTGCTTGCGTGTATAGCTGCGGTTGACCACACTACATATATGATGGCACGTATCATGGACGTGGCAACCATGCTCTTGCAGATTTCCAGTGAGCCTATGTCGGATCAGCAAGCCCGTAAGTTCAATGAGTGCTCGTCTACACTAGCAGACTTCCTAGACAGATCTATACGTTACCTGAGTGATCTATTCAGTATTCATTAAGCAACAAGCCAGTGAAATGCAGAGTGATGGGTCCTCATACTCGGATGCGACACTCTGTTCCTGTGACGTCTCCTATAGGTGTGTAAAGGCTTAAGCTGCTTATATTTTCTCCATATATGCTCTTGCTTGAGGCAACCATCCCGTGAGACACATCTACTCCGTAAATCTCCTTCAGGATTATGAGTAGCCTCCACACGCACGTACTCTTTGGTAAAAGGATCTTCCTAGGACTTTTCTGTTTGGAATGGTGAGGCTCTAACAGAGTAATTTCAATCAGCTTTCCACGGTATCTTCTTTCCACACTTGATAACTCCCTGTCTTCTTGCTCATCATTCCAATCACTTATCCCCTTTATTCCTTCCTCTCTTATCTCAGGCACAGACTCCAATAGATGCTTAATCCTACTTCCAGGTAATTGCAGGTCATGTTTACGTAAAAGAACAGAGACTTCTGAGGACTCCTTCCAATGCTTTCGGAGATCATCTCCACTAAGTTTCATGGCACCGATAAACCAAATGGAAATGTAAAATCGCTCCTCTGAACTTATGTCTTCGGCAGACAATGGTATCCAGTTGAGGACCTTGAGCTGTGGGCCCAGCACAGCAACGGCATAGGCCTTATGTTCTTTTCGTGGAACAGGTGCGCCGTTCACGTGGATCTCCTCATATATAACATCCTCTATTAGTGGGCAAAGCTTGTGCATCAATCGTAGGAGGCTAATATCCAAGCTTCTTCCAGAAAGGTTGAGTGTCGTAAGACTTTGAAATGTATGTAAGTAACTGCATTGCATAGAGGCCTCAATCATACACTTCTGCAGGCAATTAAGCTCTGAATGCTTTGTGTCTGCGCAAAGACTTAAATGTTTAAGCTTTGGAAATGCTCTAGCCATGGCCACCAATACTTCGGAAAGGGGCTGACTAAAGCTAGAGGTTGCAGACAATTGCAAGAGATCTTGGTGCCTAATCCAGGAAATGTCTTTAGGTGAAAGAGCCCAAAAGTCAACGTGTAACTCAGTCAAGTTGGGTAGATAGAGCAGAGCTCTGAGGGAAAGGCCAGTAATACATGTATTAGTGGCGGTGGTATTGGCATCATGCTCTGGTCTGTGCTTCTGGGCATTAGTATAGATAGCGAACTGGCGTTTTCTACGCCTAAGTTGATGTAATATTCTTACAAATTCTTGACGCTTGCTGGGAACACAAGTAGACATGTCTGCATTTGAATTTCTGGCTCTGTCTGGCTTGGTCTCAAACAGCTCATGCCATTTAACGTTGCATCCATTCACCAAGATAACTTCAAGAGATGGAATTGCACACAGTAGGGTAAGCACACTAATAGGATCGTTGAGCAATGTAAATGAAAGTTCGAGAAAGCGAAGGTTAGCTAGGCGCGAAAATACAGAGAGGTCGCCTGTACTGGTTAGGTGCCCGACGTCATATCCTTGAAGATCGATGTCTGTTAGGTTTTCCAGATGTTGATGGTACTTATCAAGCTTGTCTTGCCCATAGAAGTGCACCCGAGTGTCTCGAATACCATCGGTAACGAACATCGTTTCTAGGCCGTTGACTTCGCGGCCTGTAACATATCGGTCCAGAATGGCATCCCATAAACTCGTTGCTGGGATAAGCCTTTTTACATGAACAAATGACCCATATAAAGGTGCACAATTGAAGTAGCGAGTCCCCTGGTATTCTCCGTCGTATTTCCCGACGGACGAATCCCACTCTACCCCACAATAGTTACTGCTCTGTTCCTTAATAGGTCCAACGTATCGTATCGTCCCCATCTGTTCTGGATGCTCGCTGTGCCGTACTCTCTGGCTCACAAAGAGTGAGTCATTGGCCAAGGACATTTCCAGTGTCAAAAGTCTAAAACTTTTATAAAGATAGAGCATACCATGCGGCCTTCGATAGAAGCTATCCCATTGGTGTTAATTATAAGTGAATATTAGGGCCTGAATTAGAGCGCTTATCCAAGCATCTGAGCTGACATAGCGTTCAGGGATCCTAAAGCATTTGTCAAAATTTCTAAATTTTAACAAGGCAGAGAGCATATGCCCCAAGTGCTAAGCGCCCAGGACTGGTTCCTGGCCGTGGACTCTAAAAATCACGCGGGAATTCGCGAGGGGCTTCGTAGATTTGCAGGAATTAGGGACGAGTTGGGAGATACAGCGCTCATGCACGCCGCACGTTCAGGGGACTTAGCTGCCGTTAAAATTCTAGTGGACTATGAGAATTCTCTACTAAATTCAGTACAGCAAACTGCTCTCATCCAAGCCATCCTACAAGAACAGGTCAATGTAGTACGGTTCCTGCGGCCATATGAGAGTCACATTAACACTTCTGATAATCGCACGCCATTCATGGTTGCTGCCAGTGCTGGATGCAGTCAATCGTTGGCCATTTTGACCCATTATTTTGATCTTTCTACAAATCCAAATGGATTGACAGCGCTAGATTATGCCGTTTTGGGAAACAATCTCGGTTGTACAAAGATTATTATAGAAACACAAGATGTGACACTAGATCAGGTAGATTACGCACTACAATTGTCTGAAAGCCAGCATAACAGAGAGCTATGCATGTACTTATCATCTGTTAAGCAATACATAAAGCAAAAGCTGCAGGGACGTGGCGTTTCGGGGCGAAAGCAGTTGTTCTGTATACCAACAAATGAGCTGCAAGAAATGGGGACAGTTTTGGACAAGGTAGTTAAAACACGTGTAGAAAGTGCTAGGCGTCCATCATCTGCTAAGGCTTCGCTCACAGTACACGTTCCACGTAGTAGAGCCCTGGATTCCTCTGCAGACCCACCGCAGCCAACGCTCTCTGCTCTCCAGACAACTCGGAATTCCTCTAAAATTCGGCTTCCAGTAGTAGGGCCATCTCTCACTCACGGGAAATCGGGATCGGTGGCCAAGTTTCTCCCAAGCGTTGTGCCTTCATCAGCTGTCAGTTCCTTTCTTCAAGCTCAGGCTCAGGCACAGACCCAATTGGTGGGGAGTGGAGTTAATGCATCTCTACTTTCCTCTAGCTCTGGAGGGAAGAGGTCATCACGCCCGTCATCTGCTAGAGCCGCGTCACGTCCAGGATCTGCACAGAAGTCACACAGTGTGCACAAGAAGACGAAAGAGCACAGAGAGAGTAGCTCAAGGCATAAGTACGATAGCACACACTCTAGAGATTACAGAGAATCGGATGCCATGACACTGATAACATCTCTAAATAAAGAGCTGAGCGTTAAAACATATGAGAATCTCCAGCTCGAAAAGGAAAACGAAGATCTTAAGAAGACTATCGCCATACTCAGATCCAGTGGCCATTCTTCCGATGAAATGACTTCCCAGATGGATGCGCTGAAACGACAACTTGAGCGACAAGATCGCATAATATTAGAATTAGAAGCCTCAAACAAAAGTCTAATGTTATCACAGAAGCATGACGAGTCAGTAGTGAATCCACCAGATCACATGGGAGTATTAAAAGATGAGTTTAGACAACAGTGCCTTGCCATTCACGAAAAGATCATTGAAATTTCTCAAATTCTTACTACAAGAAGGCAGGATCTTGCAGCACTTTATTCTTCTGCTTCTGGGCTCACTGTGGATAGTCTCTCCACAGACACCCCTATCAGTGCGTCTAAAGCTAATCTTGTACCACTAACAGATAACCTATTATCTATGAGCAGTTCGTTACTGCAGGCACTTGGACTAAAATCCAATGATCGGGCATCTTTTGGCAATGCTCCAGCTGAAGCCCATACAGCAGAAGAGTCCCACGCAACATCTAGCACAATGGAACCTAACTTATCACAAAACCAGCAGCTTTCCAGCCTAACAGCAGAGAATCAAGAATTGAAAACAAGATGTATAGAACTCCTAGAGTCTCTTACAATGGCACAGAGCGAGGTGGCACGACTATCTAGCCTGCAAGCTGATAACGATGTGACGCAGATATCTGAGCTTGTTGATATGAAGAATAGCCAGATAGGAGAGCTACGGAAAAGAAATGAAGCTCTTGAAAGTACAACTGCGGAAGTCCAGAATTTGTACAATGAACTAAAGGAACGCTATATGCACGAGACTGCAGAACACAATACGCTTAAGAAGCTTCATGAAGTAACCGAGCGGGAGCTGGAAGAAACACGGAAAGCACTTGCAGGAAAGAATACAACCATTAATAGTCTGATAAAACGAATGGCCACTCTCAGAGCAGAAGCAGAGGCTACTGGGGCTTCTGCGACGCATCAGGGTCATGGAGTTTCTGGTCTAACAGATTGTTCTCTGGATCACATATTCTATGAGTCCTCATTGGCCACTGATGCACTATCCACAGAGAACAATCAGCAACCTCAGTCTACTTCATACACTAATGTACCGATAGAGTTTCAATCTAAGCCAGAGCAGGATGCACCAGCTGTCTATCTTCGAACTGGAAATAGTAATGTTGCTGAGGCTTATGAGCACGCGCCTATAGAGTGTCAATCGCCAGTCAAGCCAGAAGGCCAACACCAGAAGCTTACTGGCTCGCCGTTTCCATTAGAAACAGAACATTGTCATTCTGTAACAACAGAGGTGACACCCCTTATGAAAGCGATAGTTGAAGGAAATGCTCGGGGTGTTGGTTCTAGTCTGAAGTATCTACAAAAAACACTTCCCGATGGGACTACTGCATTAATGCTAGCTGTACAATATGGAAGACAGAGCTTTATCAAGTATCTGCTGGAGAAAGAAGCAAGAATGCACCGATCTGATGGCGTAACAGCTCTTCAACTGGCCGTCGAATCTGGAAACGTACTTGCTATAACCGCCCTTGAAGACTATGAGGCGCCCCCTTTACCAGATGTGCCCACAGATGATGGTCGCTACACAGAGCTCATGCAAGCAATCGAGGAGAATCGTCTGCTAGATGCTTGGAGCTTATCTAGGGTTCAGGCTGGCCTCCGTGATCCACTAGGTCGGACCGCGTTGATGCTTGCAGCTCAGCGTGGTTCTGTGTCCGCAATTCGCTTTTTGGTCGACAGTGAAGCACAGTTCCGAGACCACCATGGTCTAAGTGCCCTAGACTATGCACAGAAATGCTTCAATCAAACAGCACGAGCAACCTGCATTACTATTCTTCAGAAGCATATTCATTCATAGGCATAACTTTCCAGTTTTATTTCGGGCTTCGCTTATGTCTTGAAGGCTTCATTTTTACATATTACATTAAACGTATCGGATTGGATAATTTATTAAAAGTTTAAATTGCTATCTGTGCCCGCATCCTGTGTAATGTAGAATTATCGTTATACTGATTGCTTAGGGATGAAGACCTGCAGGTGCTCAGATCCCATATTTTGGTGAATACGTTTGGAGAAAAGCCTACCTAGGAGCTGTTGTAGACATGTAAATTCTACCTCAAAAAAGAGCTCATTACTCAGTGGGATTTGGATGATTTCCGTATGGTTCGGAGCCGCTCAGCGCGGAGATGTAGCTGTCATTAAAGAACTCTTGCAGGTGCATGTTCGAACGGTTGAGGAAAATGGGAATACAGCCCTTATGCTTGCAACCCGCAACGGGCATTCCAATATCTGTCAAATCCTATCTTCGTATGAAGCAGGAATGCGCAACACTGAGGGAATGACGGCCCTGATGATGGCTGCAGTTGCAAATAACGCAGAGCTTTGTGACATTCTTGCTCCATTAGAGTGGCCGCTAACTCTTTCAGATGGAAAAGACGCTCTCATTTTAGCGGCAGAGCTAGGAAACGCCTATGCCCTCACGGTGCTCTCTGCCCATGCCGATCTTATCCAGGATGCTTCTGGACATACTGCACTAGATTATGCTGCCCTGCACGACAATATTGCATGTGTCAGGACCATAGTAGAAACACAGAGGTTATCGACGGGCCAAATAGACTCCGCTATTGAAAAAGCAGAACGGACTAAGAGCACTAGTGTCGTTGACTATCTAGTAACCACTCGACTAGCAATGAAGAGCAAATCGAAGGACGAGACAGACGTCAAGATACGAGAGTTGGAGCGTGCTGTTGCTTCTTTGCAACTCTGTTTTGCAGAGCGAGAGAACCGCGAATTTGGTGTACCAAGGTCTGATGCAGCGTGCACAGGTAACTTACCCCCGCGTTCACTTTCTCAACTGGCTGCGCCAAAAAGCTCTATTCCAGAGACAGATATTAAACTGACAGAACTATTAGAGGAAAACAAAAGGCTCAAGAAGCGGCTAGCAGCATCAATGGACCAATCCACATCGATAGCATCTCAAGTAGTTTCAGGCAATGAATCCGACGAGGTAAAGCTTTTGTACAAGGAGTTAGAGTCAGCGGCGACCATTATGAGGGACTATGAGGCGCGCATCGATGACCTCACTTCAACGTTGAGAGAGCGTGATATGACAATACTTCAGCTGCGCACCTCCCAACTCCGGTTAGTGTCTGCAGATCCAGTTGCTGCAGAGGCAAATTTCTTCTCTTCTGGACTTGACTCTTTTCACAGTTCTACAAGAAGTGGAAAACCTCTCGAGACTCCTAAGAAGCGTGCATTTTCTGCTATTAAAAAGTCATTCTGTGGATCAGGACGTGATGGCCGCTCTCGGTCACGTTCAAAATCTGTAAGAGGAAGCTCTCTTATTCTAGACGATGGCTGCCATAATGCCTCCCTTGGTACTGATTGCACTGGCCGTGCATCATGCACGATCTGTGGATCCACAAAACTCATGACCATTATTGATAACCTCAAGCTTACAGTCTCAGAGTACGAATCAATACAGGCTTGTATGCAGGCGCAAGTGGATGAAATAACTAGATTGACTGATGAATTGAACGGATATCATAATGTTAATATTTGTAGCAACATGCCTTCACCGACTAACTCTCATTACCAAATGGCTTTGCAGCAACCAGCATCAAACACGTGTTCTCAACAAACAGTCTTAGACATGGAAGCACTAGACACTCTTCTCGTCAATCTTGATTTGTCTAACACAGAAGAAAAAAAGGCAATGAATCTATGGAACATCGTGTTTCAGAAAACACTAGAGCTCACATCGGACGATACAAGGAAAATGGTTGTCAGAAATTTACTCATAGCATTAAATAAGGACCTAGTTAAGTGCACTCAATCCTCAGTAGGATCACTGGACAATGAGTCTGACCAGCAGCTAACGTGTCAGTGCTTTAAAAGACAACAAGCATTCCTTCCTCTCTTTGGATATCTACCCGATCAATACATAAGGTACATTACTAACCTATACCAGTACGCACAGAGTTTGGAAAAGCTAACTACACAGAGTAGTAAGAGCTGTACAACGTCGGCAGTCTCCGACACTTTAAGAGAATGCCAGCAAGAACACCCGGACGAAGCATCCAACTTGCAGATAAAAGACGATCTCTTTGACGGCAGAAACTCCTTGGAAATCTCATCTCTCAAGGACAAGGTTAGATTTGCAGACGCAGAAGCCGTAGTACTTGACGAGTCCATCAGTCACAGCCTGAGCATGCCTACATTACTTGCTGATAACACACAGACATCAACCTTTGCTGTTGCACACGCACGACCCACCACACCTGCTTCAGTTATCCAACCAGAGGACTCCGTTGATACATTAGCGGGAAGCCTGCCCAATATACTCGACGGGATGACAGATGATGATTACAACCCATTGATGCGCGCTATCAAAACGAATAATCTCCGTGAGATAGGCACAACTCTACGTTACGCCGGTGAGAGTTTATCAGATGGTAGTACAGCTCTTATGTTGGCGGCAGAACACAACTGTATCGTTGCTGTTAAGTACTTACTTTCTGTAGAAGCAAAAAGGGTGCGGTCAGATGGGAAGGTCGCCTTGGATATAGCTTTAGAGAAGGGGCATTATAAGATAGCTGAGCTATTGAGCGCAGAGTGCCTAGATGTTTCCGCATACTCCCGAGAATCCGGACGCGTAACTGAATTAATGACTGCCGTCTTGGACGGCGACATGAAGCTCGCGTGGAGTTTGATCCCCCTACAGGCTGGTCTTCAAGACGAAGAGGGGAGGACCGCGCTAATGTACGCTATAACCGAGGGGAAAATGAATATGGTACAAATGCTTATCCCTTACGAACACGGGATTATAGACAAAGAAGGCCGGAACATACACGACTTTATAAAGCTCTTCATCAATGATCGCTCACTCATAAGCCAACTGGAGACATCCCTACTCCGTTGTTCTTTGCGCACAAATTCTCGAGTGCAATAGCTGCATGCATAATTTTAGAGTTTCCCGCGTTAAAAAATCCATTAAATTCCGCCAATGTGGAAAATTTAAAATGTTCAAGATCAAGGACTCCGACAGCTGGTTTTCTGCGGTCTCCGAAGGGAAGGCGAAGCTCGTTGCAGCGTCGGCCAAGTCCTTCAAGGGTTTTCGTAATGAGAACCAAGAAACTGCTCTCATCCTAGCAGCGAAGCTCAACCATCCGGATATTGTTGAAGCCTTAGCTGTGCACGAGGCGAGGCACACAGACAGCAATGGATATACTGCGCTTATGTGGGCAGCTAAGAACGGAGACGCCAGAATGGTCCGGGCCCTCATTAATAGCGAGCGTGATATTGTCTTGCCCGATGGGCGTGATGCGCTATCCTTGGCTGCAGAGGCGGGAAATTTGGAAACCACAAATGCCCTTGTCCCCTTCTTCGAGCTCGCTAGGCCTTCTACTGGACTTTCGGCTCTTGACTATGCGGCCCGTGCAAACCATGGAGAAGTAGTTAAGGCGCTCATTGCAGAGTTCGATCCGGCTGTGCACGTACTCGAAGCAGCACTTCGGCAGGCAGAGATTATGAACCACGGGGAGCTAGCGTCCTACCTTAGGAGTGTTGTTGACTCTAAAGCAGATGGAGTTTCCCCCATAGGCTCCGCGGGTAGTAATTTTGTCTCTCGCCTAGCAACTCCGAATACTCATTCGCCGTGTGCTAGTGTTGTTCCTTTACAGACACACGCAAGCTATGCAGACTGCGAACGGATGGCGGCCTATGCGCACAAGCTTGAGGATGAACTTAGGGAGGAGCGCAGTAAGACGCATATCGATGCTAACCGCATTCTAGGTAAGTCATACACCGACGAGGATCTTCGCATGTACATTGCGACAATGGAGGCCAAATTGGAAGCATCGGATCGTGAGCGTGTAAAGCTGCACGCAGAGATCATGGAGCTTCGTCGGCACTACGGAGATTCGAAGAAGGCTGGTGCAGGTGATATGAATGTGGTTTCTCGTTCTCTAACCGAGCTTCAAAAGCTTAGAAAAGAAAACTCTGACCTTCAGGATGTTATCAAGAGCCAGACTAGCCGCATAAATGGTTTGGTTGCAACTAGCAAGCGTCAGAGTGAGTTGTTGCGTAGCATTAACAAGTCTGGTGCTGATGGAGATAGCGCAATGGGGGCGACCAAGAGTATGCGTGAGTTACATAGTCTGGAGGAAAAGTTGCAGGAAACGGACACACAGTATACAAAACTAAGGAAAGAGCATGGGCGTTTGCGTGGAGAGCATGAAGATCTTAAGGAAAAGTACGAGGAGGCTTGCAAAATGCTGGCCACCAAAGAAAATGGCGAAGATGCAGTAAAGACCCTGAATGCGATGGAGTCTAAGTCAAGGGCGGAGCGTCAGAGAATGAATGACACGAAAATGATGTCGCACCGAAATAGAAGTAGCGCTAGCCCGAGCCATCGTGCTTGTGCTGAGCCTAAGAGCATAATTGAATCTCCCAAACGTGGTAGTTCTTATGGAACGATGGGACCGCCTAGACGCACCGTTAGCAGGCTGACTGAGCAGAACATTCCTGTAATTGCGCCATCTAGTGGGGATGCAGATAGTTTCGCTGCCGCATTTGATAACACGTTGTCGAAGACTCCAAAGGACTCCACTTATAAAACAGCCGGAACATATCAGGCGATAAAGAGTTCCAAGGAAAAAGACAAGGAAATTGCCCAACTTAAGGATGAGCTTTTTAATTGCTATTCTGCAGACGAGGTTGAAAAGCTGCACCGTGTAATTGAACTCCGTGAGGCTCAACTCGCAGATGTTACAAAGGAGCGTGATGCCTTAGGTGCTTACCTGGATCGTTACAACACGTCGCAGTATAATGCGCAACAGGTGGCAGACGAGAACGACCACTTGAAGCGAAGGATTGCTGCACGCGACGAGGCCATCCATAAGATGACACGTGAGCTTTGTACCGTGGCGCGTGCCTCTAGATCAACCATGGAGTCCAAATTGCAGGAAAAGGACCAAGAAATTGCACGACTTAATGAGAAGATTACTGCCTTACATGATGATTATATGCGTTTGAAGAATGACCCCAATATTCCGCAGCAGACCGCGCTCGGGATCGAGTCCCGGGAGAAGTACCTCCGGATGATCGCAGACACGGAGCAGCAGAATCACGTCTACCGGAAGCTCATCCAGGACCAGCAGGCGCAGATCGGCATGCTGGTCGCGCAGCTGGGGGCGGCCGAGAGCCAGGCGCAAGCCCTCGCTGCTGACGGGCTTCGGGGGTCGGCAACCTGGGCCCCCAGCGAGGCGCAGCCAGCTCTGGGGCCGTTCCCGCAGTGCCCGCCCCAGTCCTCTGCCCGCAGCCCTCTGGATGCCCGTCTGCAGGACGTCGAGATCCTCGAGCGGGAGCAGATGGCGGCACAAAGCGGCGCAAAGGCAGCCTCTGACCGTCCCTGGACACCACCGAGCGCAGAGGGCTGTGCGCGGCCCGCAAGCTCATACTCATAAGTAAACACTTCTGTAAGTACTTCTGATAAAAAGAATTAAAATATAAATATATCTGGCGCGCCCCCAGTCCGGCGTAGTATAACGGCTAGAATGGTTGGTTCTCACCCAACAGATCCGGGTTCGATTCCCGGCGCCGGAGCGTTTCCCGCCTTCCTTCGTCTTAGCATACGCCGCCCCACGGTGGGCCCAGACCCTAAGTATCGATTTGCAAAGACAGCTGACCGGACTGTCGCACAAGTAAGTAAGCTCGTGATCTGCAGCCAGTGATGATGCATCCATATTTAGTGAACAATAAACCAATTCCTAGAACTCCGGAATATAACTGGCTGTACTATGAGCCGACACAAGCCTTGAAGATAGATCTGCCACAACGTAATTAACTCTGCGCTGGGCGCCAAAGGTAGCCAGTCTATAGTGAGCTAGGCTCCACAGGTCACATTTAGTATTGCATGCATGAAACGTGCTACTCCTCTACACGGCAAGTATAGCTTGTGAAAGAATGCACACTTGATTCTCGGTGTCTAGCTGCAAAGGTGATACATCTTTTAATGCATAGATGAATGGGTTTTTTGTAGCTCAGATAAAAAAGGTAGAATGGGCATTGGAAGAGCAAAACTCTAGAAGATAGGTTGGCATTCATTAAAAGGTAAGCTTCGAAGTGCACAAGTCTTTCAACCACATTCTCACTTTTAGTTTGAAGATTGTTCCACCTCATACAATCGGATTCTTTTGCAATCGCTGAAATTGTCATACCATCTCTTTCTAATTCTAACTTAATAGGAAACGCAACTACAAAGCCATTGGTTAATGGCCAACGTCACTATCATTACATGAGCTATTAACTACTCATCTCACCATCTTTGTACTATGTTTAGCTTATCTTTTCGAAGAAGACTAGCCCGAGGTCAAATCTCTATAGCACCAGCTGGGCGTACCTCATAGGTATGCAGATTACTAGAAGTATACATTAATACTATGCTTAGTTTCCCCTTTAGTTATATTATTTACCTACATAGTAGAGAGATTGTAAATCGCTCGGAAGAAGAGTGAACTTCTAAAACAAATACTTAGTAGAATAAGATATGCGACACTACTGTTAGCTGTAGCGTCTACCGCAAAAGCGCCGGCCCAACGAATCTTTCTACAGTGGCGCGCAAAGTGTACTCGCGCACGCTACTGTCCTGACCTAGACATGGGACAGAAAATAGCCACTGATAAGAATTTATACCTAACAAGATTTAGAGCGGTTTCAGTCGAATACTAATAAAGCGGAACCATTTATCTAGTCTAACTAGGGTAAGAATAGGTCCCGATTGTTCCAGTTTCACAGAAACAGGAACGTAGATCTGCTCAAGCTGTCAATGGCCGGAGCCCGCTGGCCTGAGATTTATGCTTGGATGCCATCAAACTAAATGTGAGCCCGATGGTCCCGCCTACAAGAACGGTCACGCCAAGGGTGATCCCTGTGATCGCGCCTGGGCCGAGGCGGCGCTTGACCGACGAGCCTCCGCAGTAGTTCTCCAGGGGGAGGTTTCCGTCCGCACAACGGAGGCAGAGGACGGCGCCTGACCCTGCCTGCGCCTGGCAGAGCCCGCACCCGTGGATGCCTGCCATCCGAAGCCCCTGGGGCGCCGTCTGGTCGCAGGGCACACAGTCCCGGGGGCCTCCGAGGGGCGTCGCCTGGAAGTACCTGTCGGCACAGGCCAGACAGCTGGCTGCCGACGAGCAGGCGGCGCACGGAGAGGGGCATGCCAGGCAGCGGTCGCCCGCCAGGTGCCAGCCCCTCTTGCAGGAGGTGCAGACACCCCCGTCGCAACGGGCGCAACCGGCCGCGGTGCACGGGCTGCACGAGCCCCCGGAGAGCCCGTAGCCTTCCGCGCAGGCGTGGCACGTGACCCCCGCCCTTGCCCGGTCTGCCGCGCACACGGCACAGTGTGGAATTCCCGTGAAACCGTTCTGGCTTGTCACATCATCGCACGGGCGGCAATCGGACGGAGCAGAGACAGAGCTCTGCGTCGAGTAGTATCCCTGGCTGCACGCGCTGCATGTGGTGGCAGATGTGCAGCGGAGGCAACCAGGCGCGCAGGGGATGCATTCGCTGCCGCTTGTCCAGAAGCCCTCTGTCGGACAGTCGCGGGGGCACAGGAGCATCCCGTCCAGAGTCAGCGCCTTGCGTCCACTCTCGCACGCCAGACAGACGACCGGGCCCACGCGATCAGCGAGGCGGCACCTCTGGCAGCCGTCGACCCCTGTCCATCCTCCGCCTGCCCCCGCGTCGTTGCACAGCAGGCACCTGCTGGCGCTGGAGTGGGTCGGCCTGACCTCGACGGCATTCTCGTTGCATCCTATGCACGCTATACTTTGCTCCCTACAGAGGCATTGCGGAGGGCAGATCTTGGGGACGCACTCTTCGCCGTTCCAGATGTGCTCTGGGACGCAGCTGGTGCATCTCGTGCTTGTACACGTTGCACAGTTGTCGATCGCGCACGGGATGCAGCTGTCAGCGGCCTCGTAGTACGTCATTGGACAGACTGCATGGCAGGTCACCTCTGTCCCGGTCGAGAGCGCCTTGTAGCCCGGGAGACAGTCCTTGCACAGTGCGGGGCCCGCTACCTTCGGAGCCTCACAGAGCCTGCAGCCACTCACTCCCACCCAGCTGTCCCTGCCAGACGTGTCCGAGCAGGCAAGACAGGCTCCCAGGCCAGGCGTGGTGAACGTGCCAAAGTATCCCTCGGCGCACTCTTTGCATTTATCAGCCCCCATACCATCGCACGTCTTGCACGCTGGGTGGCACGCAATGCAGGACGTGCTCTGGAGATAGTATCCGGCCCTGCAAGCAGTGCACGTGTTGGGGTCGTCTACGCACGCGCCGCAGTTGGGATCGGAGCAGCGCACGCAGCCCTTATCTGTCTTGGAAAAGCCTGCCTTGCATGCAGTGCACCCGGACGTCGACTCCGTGGTGTCTCCACAAATGCTCGTCCCCGGCGCCCTTTCCTTTGTGTAGCAGGCGCCCTCGAAGAGGAACATCCCGTCTCCGCAGTGCGAGCACACGCCCTTGCTGCAGATAAGTCCCTCCTTCGGCTCTGCGCACGTGCCATCCAGAGGAACCTCTCCGTCGATCAGGCAGCGCCCGCAGACGACCTGGCCGTCGACGACCACTGCATCGCGCTCATCGCAGATACCCGTGCCGGGGTACTCGCCTGCGGAGTAGCAGCCCCCCTGGTGGAGGAAGTAGCTCCCTCGGCACGCGGTGCAGCGGCCCTTCTTGGCGTCCTTTACGCATGGACCGGCAAGTGAGCGAGCTTCTCCAGGATAGAGTGTGCAGACGCCGTCGATCGGCACATAATCACTCGACGCGCACTGCGAGCACAGAGACCCGTCCATGACTGTGCAGGAGCCCCAACTGCAAGCGTCCTGCCCCACTCTTTTGCAGGGCTTCGTGCAGTATGCCCCGGCCCCGACGCCTGTCAGCGTGTAGGGCTGAATGCATTCTGTGCAGTACTTCACGTCTATCTCGCAGCTGGCGCAGTTGGAGACGGCGCAGGACATGCACGTCAGCGTCTCCTTGTTGTGACGGTAGCCGGGTCTGCACCGCCGACAGGTTCCGGCATCGCGGCCTGTTCCAAGGACTTCGCAAATCCCACTTCCAGGAGTAGTCGTGATATCATAGCAGCCTCCCTCGTGGAAGAAGTAGTTCTCGGGACATATGACGCATAAACCGCTGGAGCACGAGACACCATCTGGCACATCCTTTGTACACAGGCCATTTATTGGAAACTCTCCTGCAAGATTGCACTGCTTGCAATATGTGCGCCTTCCGACTGTCAGAAGCTCCCTACAAATGCCAGACCCGGGAATCGCGGCAGGGTCATAGCACCCGCCCATGTAGAGCATGTATCCGCGTAGGCACCCTGTGCAGACGCCCTTCCCCTTCTCGCAAACATAGTCTGTGTCATGCCCCGTGCAAGCCCCGTTGATCGGCCACTCGTCATCCAGCGCACACCTGGAACAGTACAGCGAGCCCATCGCCGTACAGCTGCCAGCCTTACAGTTACCAGACTCTGATCTACTGTCGTTGCAGCTTTGGATACACCGCGAGCCGTCCTCGCTAGGAATGTGCTTGTCCTTGCATCGCGTGCAGATGACCCTCTTTGGTGTCTCGCTTGGATAGCACTCTGTGCAGCCGTCAACGCCCGTGTATCCATTTGTTGCACCTGTATCATTACATAGGATGCAGGACTCCTTTGTGGGATCGAGCAGGTCTGTGCTGTAGTACCCGGAGGCACACGATGTGCACACCCCTGCAACCGCTGAGTCGACGGCCACCGCGCAGACCACCGTTCCAGGCGAGCGTCCTATCTCGTAGCACCCCCCGGCGTGCAGGAAGAACCTTGGCCCGCAGCGTGTGCACGACGTGGGGCTTGGTGTGGCAGCGACACATTGCGATCTGATTGCCCTAGTGTTAGCCAATGCAACGCACGAGCCGTCGATCGGGACTTCCCCGTCTCGCTTGCATTGCTTGCAGATCGTGTACGGGCCCAGCGTAGCCTGGTGCTGGCTGTCACATATGGCAGTCCCAGCTGTTGCGCCTTTAGCATAGCAGCCCCCATAGTAGAGGAGGTGCGTGTCCTTGCAAGCCGCACACGTCCCGCTGGATGGGGTTGTACGGATGCAAGCGTCGTCATTTGCCTTGCACTTTCCGTCGATGATAACGCTGCTTAATAGCGCACAGCGGCTGCATGCGAGCGTGCCGTTGACATTGCAGTATCCTGCAGCACAGGACGTGGGAAGCAATCCAACGGGGCATTCCTCAGTACATATGTTATTCCTCAGTGCAAATCTATCCTTGCAGACCTTACACCCAGTACTATCGCACTTCTTACACCCGGGTGTGCATGCAACACACGAGTTCCCACTGGCATAGTACCCATCCTGGCAAGAGGCGCAGGTATTTGCCGCATCGCACGTCAAGCAGTGGAGCACGCTGCAAGCAACACACTTTCCGGCCGCAAGATAGAAGCCGTCTGCGCATCCCGTGCATTTTGTTGCACTATCCTGGCACGTCTTGCAGCTCTTATCACACATCTGACAGAACTCAGCAGACTCATACATCCCATCCGGACACTTAGTAAAGCATGCAACCGTTGCAGGACTTCCATCCTTGGTTATCTGGAATGACTTAACACCCTGTTTGCACGACCTGCAGATGCCATCTCCCTTGACGGTGCAGTCATCCGAGACCTTGCACTCCCCATCAACGGGCACCTCATCCTTCTGCTTACACTTCGCACAAAACGACCCTGCGCCCGATGTCACGACATCCTGGGCGTCGCAGATGTCCCCCGCCTCGAACGACCCCGCTTCATAGCAGCCACCCTTGTACTTGATGTATCTGTGGGTGCAGTATTTGCAGGTGCCATTAGCTTGTTTATATTGTATGCACACGCCTGCGGCCACTGAAGCACACACGCCGTTGACTGGGCCCTCGGCGTCAGCAGCGCACTGGGAGCAGTAGAACGTGCCCAGGACATCACACTTGTCCTTTCTGCACCTGTGCTCCTTGGGGTCTGCCTCTGCCTCAACGCACGTTTGCACGCACTCCGTTCCCCCGTTCATTGGTCTGTAGAACTGCTCGCAGGCAACACAGACCAGGAGTCCGTTGGAAACCTTGCAGCTCTTGCAGTGGGGTATGCCCTTCAGCGTGTCGCTGTTCTCTGTGCACGGAACACACGAGTCGCTGATACTTGAGCGGTCGGGGGGCGCGTAGTATCCCTCTTTACAAATATCACAGATCCCATTGTCAGATCCGATGCTTTTGCATAGTATAGTTCCGGGAGCAAGGTCTGCTGAGACACAACTCCCTTTAAGCAGAAAATGATTGTCAACACAATAATAACATCGTCCAGTAGGCACACGGGCCAAAACGCACGGAGAAAGCTTGCTGTCAGACATAGGAATGCAGTGCCCATTAACTGGCAGATCAGATAAAATGCTACATCGGAAGCAATACGTCACGCCATCCATTACAGCATACTCGCCACAAATGGCGTTTCCTGGATAGGTCTTTGGATTATAGCAACCATTCTTATAATAAAAGAATAATCCTGCGCATCCAGTGCATGTACCATTTGGCACACCCGACTTCTTACATATATTCTCCTTATCGACACTAGTACATTTGCCATCGATAAGAGCATCTGTATTCAACGCGCACTTTGAACAAAAGGTAGCTCCAAGCACATTACAAAAATCAACGGCACACTGACCTGATCTAGGTTGTAGCGAGTCAGTCGGGAGAGGGCAGCTTTCCTCGCATACACCGTTAACCAATAAATAGCGATCTAGACAGCTTGTGCAGTGTCCTGGACCAGAGATTAGGGGAGCTAAACACGTTCTACAAAAAGCTATACCGGTGTAGCCGAAAATTCCACCTACATCGCTACAGTGAATGCACGATTGAATCGTTGAGCTTCGAACAGGATTGAGATAATAAGTTGGTCCACATACTTCGCAAACGCCTGCTCTTGCTTTAGTGCATATCTGTGGATAAAATTCTGGTGTAAAGCAAACTGTACGGTGCAAGAAATATCCAGCTCCACAACCAGTGCACACTCCCTCTTTGCACGTATTTCCATAAGTTTCGGTGGTGCAAGATCCGTTAATAGGATATTCTGTTTCGAGAGTGCATTTCTTACAATATGTAAATCCATAACCTGTAAGTGTGTGTTCCTTTTCACATATCGGTATTACTGGCTTAATCGTATTGTAACATCCACCGTAGTAGAGAAGATAGCCTTTTGAGCATCTCCGGCATCTACCGCCCTCCATAACAGCACACTCGGGAGCATCTTCCCGTAGAGGCCGGCAAACCCCATCTATGGGAACCTCACGTTCTATACTACACCTTTCGCAGAATGTCTTATCACGAACAACACATCCTCCGTAAATGCAGCCCCCAGGCGTGAGTTCCTCCGTGCAAGCTTTAACACATGAGTCCTTACCTTCATTCTTTTGAAGCTGATAACTATAAGCGCAACTATTGCAAACGTCCACGCCCCCATCACAGTTTACGCAGTACTTGATGTTACATGGTCTGCATTCTGATCCAACATGGGTATATCCAGAGGCACAAACTGAACAAGTAGCTGTGTCGTCGACATCCTTACAAATACTGAGGCCGATGGGCGTTCCTTTTTCATAGCATCCTCCTTTGTAAGGAAAATACCGAGGTGGACACTCTGTGCAGCGGCCAGATACTACTTTGGCGCCCATTAAGGCAGATGTGCACTGTCCATTTATGGGGCACTCATTATCATTTGCGCAACAAGAACAAAGTGCAGACGAGAAAATGTTGCAATGATCAGACTTACATGACCCCGGAGCAAGACCGTTTGTCCAGCACGATATTTCGCAGTGATTTTCTGTTAGGAGATATCCCCTTTCGCAGACTGTGCATTGCGCTCGTTGGCCTCGTGGAAGAGGTAAGCATTTTGCACAGTGAGCTATGCCAGCGTTATCGTACTGAAGAAGTACATCATTACAATACTTGCACATACCTTTCCCCATCGAAAACACTTGAAAGAATATTTCTGGAGCACAAGAAGTACAATCATTCGCGTTAGGACCAAGGCATGAAGCACAATTTGAATGGCATGGAATACAATCTCCTCTGTTGCGAAAATAGTTGTCTACACACGCTTTGCATTTCCCAGCATTATCCACCTCGTTACATATGACGTTTCCTGGAGCAGATTCTGGGGAATAACATCCACCTTGGTAAATGAAGTAATTCTTACCACAAGAGGTACACTTAATAGAGACAGGTGTTGGTAGACCGCCGGCTGAATCTCGACAACCAGAAGTTACAACTAGCGGATTATTGTATGGCACACATACTCCGTTGATTGGAACGAAACCAGGCGTACCACATTTCGCACAAAAGGTTGCACCCCTAATATCAGTAGTGTAGGCACATGCCTTAAGTCCTAGCTCAGTATCCACACGATAACATCCGCCTTGAAAAAGGATGTATCCCTTTCCACAGTTATCACACATTCCCAACGAGATGGATATATGGAGACAAATATTCTGGTCATTAGAAGTGCAAACTCCGTTAATCGGTACTTCGGTGCCAAGAGAACAGTGGGCACAGAGTTTGTTCTCAAAAGCAGTACATCCATCTTCAGCACACTTTCCAGACTTGGCTATTTTACTTTTATCACAAGTGAGAATACATGTACGAGTCTGTGAATCATATGAATAGTTATCAATACAAAGAAGACACTCATTAGGCGTTGCACCCGTACACATCAAGCAATTGCTAGGGCAAGTAAGACACTGATTTCCAGCCAAATAATATTGTGCTTGACAAGAGAGGCATTTCAAAGAATCACTGGTACTCATTGTACAAGAGCGACAATTTTCTATACCGTAAGGTTTATCTGAACACCTTTTACAGAGAGACCCATCAAGAAAACGATCCGGAGGACAACTCAGGCACTGATTTTCAGAACTTCCAGAACAAGAACTGCAGTGAGCATGACAGGTCTTACAAGTCTGAGGAGTTGCTTGAGTGTCGAGATAGTAACCTAAAGAGCATATTTTGCAAAGATTCCTGGCTAGATCAACGCAAATAAGATTTCCAGGACTATAAAGTATATTGTAACACCCGCCCTCATGAATGAAATAATTCTTTTCTACACATGAAGAACAGGTTTTAGCAGAGTTTTTAAGAGGCTTACCTGCCTCAGAAGCGCAGCCGGAGGCCACAGCCCTGGGGTCGTCGTACGGGATACAGAGTCCGTTTATAGGAACCTCACCAGGGGTGGCACACTCAGAACAATACCGGCCCTCTAAAATAGTGCATTTTCCTATAGCGCACTCTCCAGGTCGATTCCCATGGGTACATGAGAGTGCAAGTCCAAAAATGATCGCCAGCATGTGATGCTATTTTTACATAAACGCCTTTATACATTAGAATCACACATCATAAATTTGGCTTTTCCAGAGCTAATTTCCTATTTTTGAATACAAAAATATATTCCCATCTTTCAATCTGGTCTATTTATCACACTACAGTAGTGTTATTTAAACGCTCGTATGTGATGCTCCTAAAGATGGTTGAATCGTGCTAATTTTGCATTGTATTATGTGCGCGGCAGACCGGGCAAGGGCGGGGGTCACGTGCCACGCCTGCGCGGAAGGCTACGGGCTCTCCGGGGGCTCGTGCAGCCCGTGCACCGCGGCCGGTTGCGCCCGTTGCGACGGGGGTGTCTGCACCTCCTGCAAGAGGGGCTGGCACCTGGCGGGCGACCGCTGCCTGGCATGCCCCTCTCCGTGCGCCGCCTGCTCGTCGGCAGCCAGCTGTCTGGCCTGTGCCGACAGGTACTTCCAGGCGACGCCCCTCGGAGGCCCCCGGGACTGTGTGCCCTGCGACCAGACGGCGCCCCAGGGGCTTCGGATGGCAGGCATCCACGGGTGCGGGCTCTGCCAGGCGCAGGCAGGGTCAGGCGCCGTCCTCTGCCTCCGTTGTGCGGACGGAAACCTCCCCCTGGAGAACTACTGCGGAGGCTCGTCGGTCAAGCGCCGCCTCGGCCCAGGCGCGATCACAGGGATCACCCTTGGCGTGACCGTTCTTGTAGGCGGGACCATCGGGCTCACATTTAGTTTGATGGCATCCAAGCATAAATCTCAGGCCAGCGGGCTCCGGCCATTGACAGCTTGAGCAGATCTACGTTCCTGTTTCTGTGAAACTGGAACAATCGGGACCTATTCTTACCCTAGTTAGACTAGATAAATGGTTCCGCTTTATTAGTATTCGACTGAAACCGCTCTAAATCTTGTTAGGTATAAATTCTTATCAGTGGCTATTTTCTGTCCCATGTCTAGGTCAGGACAGTAGCGTGCGCGAGTACACTTTGCGCGCCACTGTAGAAAGATTCGTTGGGCCGGCGCTTTTGCGGTAGACGCTACAGCTAACAGTAGTGTCGCATATCTTATTCTACTAAGTATTTGTTTTAGAAGTTCACTCTTCTTCCGAGCGATTTACAATCTCTCTACTATGTAGGTAAATAATATAACTAAAGGGGAAACTAAGCATAGTATTAATGTATACTTCTAGTAATCTGCATACCTATGAGGTACGCCCAGCTGGTGCTATAGAGATTTGACCTCGGGCTAGTCTTCTTCGAAAAGATAAGCTAAACATAGTACAAAGATGGTGAGATGAGTAGTTAATAGCTCATGTAATGATAGTGACGTTGGCCATTAACCAATGGCTTTGTAGTTGCGTTTCCTATTAAGTTAGAATTAGAAAGAGATGGTATGACAATTTCAGCGATTGCAAAAGAATCCGATTGTATGAGGTGGAACAATCTTCAAACTAAAAGTGAGAATGTGGTTGAAAGACTTGTGCACTTCGAAGCTTACCTTTTAATGAATGCCAACCTATCTTCTAGAGTTTTGCTCTTCCAATGCCCATTCTACCTTTTTTATCTGAGCTACAAAAAACCCATTCATCTATGCATTAAAAGATGTATCACCTTTGCAGCTAGACACCGAGAATCAAGTGTGCATTCTTTCACAAGCTATACTTGCCGTGTAGAGGAGTAGCACGTTTCATGCATGCAATACTAAATGTGACCTGTGGAGCCTAGCTCACTATAGACTGGCTACCTTTGGCGCCCAGCGCAGAGTTAATTACGTTGTGGCAGATCTATCTTCAAGGCTTGTGTCGGCTCATAGTACAGCCAGTTATATTCCGGAGTTCTAGGAATTGGTTTATTGTTCACTAAATATGGATGCATCATCACTGGCTGCAGATCACGAGCTTACTTACTTGTGCGACAGTCCGGTCAGCTGTCTTTGCAAATCGATACTTAGGGTCTGGGCCCACCGTGGGGCGGCGTATGCTAAGACGAAGGAAGGCGGGAAACGCTCCGGCGCCGGGAATCGAACCCGGATCTGTTGGGTGAGAACCAACCATTCTAGCCGTTATACTACGCCGGACTGGGGGCGCGCCAGATATATTTATATTTTAATTCTTTTTATCAGAAGTACTTACAGAAGTGTTTACTTATGAGTATGAGCTTGCGGGCCGCGCACAGCCCTCTGCGCTCGGTGGTGTCCAGGGACGGTCAGAGGCTGCCTTTGCGCCGCTTTGTGCCGCCATCTGCTCCCGCTCGAGGATCTCGACGTCCTGCAGACGGGCATCCAGAGGGCTGCGGGCAGAGGACTGGGGCGGGCACTGCGGGAACGGCCCCAGAGCTGGCTGCGCCTCGCTGGGGGCCCAGGTTGCCGACCCCCGAAGCCCGTCAGCAGCGAGGGCTTGCGCCTGGCTCTCGGCCGCCCCCAGCTGCGCGACCAGCATGCCGATCTGCGCCTGCTGGTCCTGGATGAGCTTCCGGTAGACGTGATTCTGCTGCTCCGTGTCTGCGATCATCCGGAGGTACTTCTCCCGGGACTCGATCCCGAGCGCGGTCTGCTGTGAAACTACCGTGCTTTTTCGAAGGGAAGTAACAAGCGAATAATTTCAGTTCTTTCTGCCTTTATAGCCAAATCAAGTGCAGTAGCCCCGTCAGCCCTCTCCACGCCAGATTCGTATTCTCTGAGCACACTTACGGCATTTTTGTTTCCCATTTGTGATGCGAGCATTAAGGCTGTTGTACCATCTGGCCTGACACATCCTACATGGCGCAACTGTCGCCTCAAAACTCCAATTGGTGCATTCGAAAGTACAGCTCTCATCAGAGGAGTATCATCATGGTGTTCTTTAAGTAGAGCATCGCCATAAGAATCTTCGGTCTCGATCTTATGATTCGTTGCTGTATTAATGGAGGAAGCAATGCCAGATGAAGACTCTAGATATCCATCTAGTTTCCTATCTGCCATGAGCATTCTTAGCTTCTTATTAGTTTGAGAAAGAGCATCAAGTCTTTGTAATGCTCCATCATGCTCCTTGCTTAGCTGCTCATATGACTCCTTATACTCACTTAAATGGTTTCTAGTGGAAATAAGTTGCTGTTCGATATCATGGACCTGCCTATTTAGAGCTGTCGTCGTTTCATCCATATGAGATTTGAGATTGATAAATGAATGCACTGTTCTATTCAGTTTATCTTGTAATTCCTGCTTCTCTGACTCTAATAGCTCAACTGTACTAGATAAATTAATATCAGGCTCGGTAGCAGTGTCTGTCTGTGTCTGCGCTATAAGTGCTGTTAATGCTAGGTTTTCGTTAGCAAGTTGAGAAGCAGATGTGCGTAACTCTAATTGCTCTCTACGAGCTACCTGAAGCTCTGATGTGATATTGGACAGTTCCCTCTCAAGTTGAAGCCCTCGGCTAGTTTCTAACTCCAGCTGCCTCTTGGCAGATTCTAATTCTATAGAAATCTCGTAATTCTTACCCTTTAGTTCATCTTTCTGTTGTTTGAGGTCCAGTAACTCTGCATTCCTCTTGTCACTTATAATGTTATCATGTTCAGTCAAAGCTATGCGCTCTTGAAGCTGATTTTCTGCCTTCCTTAGCAATGCTGTAACGGTGCTTATTTGATTTTCCTTTGAAGCTAGCTCTTCACGAAGATACCGTATTTCGTTCTGATGAATAGATAGCTCATTCTCAGCGTTATCTATGATATCACGTGTCGCTTCAGTTTCTAGTAATTCATGACGTAAAGAGCGATTGAGAAGTTCTGTCTGGTGCAACTTAGATTGTATAGATGCCATCTGAATACTCAGATGTTGGACAGTTTGAACAAGTGAGTTAGGAACGGCTACTTTATCTACTTCTGTGTATTTTTGTATTGAGTTGGAAAGTGTGCGACTGAGAGATAAATGGTTAAATGCAGAGTTTCTTGCATCTGTGCTTATATTACAAAGATCTAATGCTGAATCTTCCTCGTTTCCACCACAAATACTCTGTAGCAGCTCCGCATATTGTATCCCCGAGAGTGTTATAATAGAATCAGCAGGAGAAAGCTCCGAATAACAGTCATGTAAAGATACGTTCAGATCGCTCTTCTTTACCGTGGTTGTTTGAGAAGTGCTCCGGGGAACTATAATGTTAACAATACTCGGGTCAGCATCATATTCATTAATCTCATTCAAATTCTCTGCTTGTTGCATTATAACATCGCGTGCTGGCTGGTTGTCAACGTCTGCATTGGAATGCAATTTTGTTGATGTAGACTGATATATTGCTGTTTGAACAATCTTGTCGCTGAATTGTATCACATCGTGGTTTTCTAAATTATCCACGGTTTGAGTCTCTGTTGAAATAGCATTTTGGCGTTGCAAAATGGTGCGCCGCAACTCAACTAATTGTGCATTAACATCTAAGAGCTCATCTTGTAACTCATCATTTCGTATCTGTAATTCCTGTCTATTTTTAATTATAGAATCAGATGCATCTCTTGCACGTTGAACTTCACTTTGCAATTGCTGGATTCGAAGATCCTTTTCTTGCACTTCAAGGTTAAGCTTATGGATATGCTGTTGAAGCGTTTCTTCAGTCGTTTTGTTCGCTGACGCTAATAGCTGACCTGCTATTTGCTCATTTGCAATGGATAACTTATTCTGAAGGTCATCATTTTGAGTATTGAGGGAGTCACATAATTCCTCAAGGTAACGTAGTCGTGCAGAGGTATCAGATGTGGGCACATGTCCTTTGACATCATGTTCTTGAGATAAACTATATAGGCCTTTTGGAGCAGAGGCTATTTGGGTTTCTAGTTGTAAACTGGAAACATGAGGCTCAGGATTGGCCGATCCGGATGTATCTAGATGTACAAGTACAGATGAAAGTTGTATGGTATCTGAATCTGATATCGCAGGACGTTTGTCTGTCTGTGTAAGAGTTAGCACGTTGGCTGATTCTTCTAAATCTAAATAGTCTCGAATAATGTGTGTCGTCTGTCCATATGCATTATCTGATCCACTAGACCTAGAGATACTTCTAGACAATATTAGGCTTTGAGCCATGATAGACCGATCAACCAGTTGACATGATTGATCCGAGATTTGTCTTAGCTTCTCTGATAGCTGCACAATCGTATCATTTGCTAACAGCAGATCGTGTTCTGCTTGGGTATTCAGAGCAATTTGTTCAGTAAGTTGAATAATTTGAACATCCTTGGCTTTAAGTAAAGGTATCATCTCCTGTAGGTTCTCTACTTCTAGCATCTTTTCTTCTAACTGTTTTTTTAAATCGACTAGGTCATCTGTCGAGTGGGCAGATGCAACAGTCTCGTATTCTGCTAATTTTGCATCTAAAATGTGAACCAGTTTGGATAGCTCATCATTCTCATCTCTCACTTGCTGTAGTTCTAACATCACGGATTTGACATCAGTATTATCAGAAACATCAGCAAGTTTATCAGACACTGCACAATCTGGGGTACGTTGTAGCTCTTCCTCCCGACGTTTCTCTAACTCTGTGATTTGCTCCTTGCTCTTTCTGAGCTCATCTTCTACAGATAACTTTGATAGCTTAACCTCCTCAAGCTGAAGAGAAAGGCTGGCTATCATTCTGGACGTTCCTGAGGCATTTGTTACCTGACTAAGCTCCTCCAAGTCACGAATCTTCAAACGCTGATCATCAATAAGCTTTTCCTGTTCTGCCACTTTATCTCTTAGTTGGGTGATTGTCTCATCAACGGGAAATACTTCATTAACTGCGCTTTTTTCTAAAAATCTATAAATACTACTGTTCTTATCTATAACAATCGATGGACTGGAAAACAAATTTGGAGCATTTAAGTCCAAGCCAAGACAATCGTTTTCCTGCATGCTTTTCAGGGTGTTCATAGATGCTCCCGATAGTCCACCATTAGGGCTAAGTAAAGAGTTGGTACTTTGAGAATCCTCCAAAATACTGCTCAGATCAGTTGGAGCAGCAATAGTAATCTTGGGTGACTCAGAGACTGCAGTTAACACGGCGGAATTGTGGACAACCGAGGGTATGCCTGTGTGCTCATACGGGCTTGCAGTCCTAGTGAGTTGTCGTGAGGGTTCAATTGGAGAAAATGATAGAGGTTCTTCCTTTAATAAAAGAATAAGAGATTGTAAAACAGAAGACATTGCATCTGGTAGATTGGAATCGTAAATATTTGCAGATTGCACTAAAGCTTTAAGAGATTGGATTAAACCAGTGTGTTCTTGCGTCAGTGTATTAAGCTGTTCAGCCTGGTGCTGTGAGAGAGACTCGTGCTCAGACAACCGGGCCGTGAGATCAGTGATTGCTTTTTCCTTTTCTTCTAATTGGCCAAACAACAAACTGATTGCATCGTCTTCTTGTGTGAGTACCTGTTGAATATTTCCATTCTCATCCGTCAAAATAAGCTCCTTAGGAGCCTGCTCTGTATTCAGGCCAATGTTATCAGAAGCTATAGTCATAGAAGTGGACGCAGACTTGCGTTCAATCTGAATTTCTGCCTTCAAGTCAGTAATAGTCTTAGTTAGTATAGCAATAGTTCCATTTCTGAGCTCTAGCTCTTGATTTAGCAGAGCTATTTCGGCTTCCAACGTAACCTTGGCTGCTTCGTCGCTAGTTATCAGAAGGGGGTCGTTTTTAAGCAAAATATGGCCAATTTGCGATTGCATTTCTGATAGAGACAGCCGTAATCGAGTGTTTTCCTTCATTAAAGAGGCCAATTCAGGAGTTTGATTAGTCTGTAAAGATGCAGACTTAACTACTTGTTCTCCCGATGAGGTAATTATTTTATGGTCTAAAATGTGGGCGCCTATTGTTAGAGATGCTACTTGTAATCTGAGACGTTCCAATTCTTCTTTTTGTGAACAAATAAGTGATGCTGCTGGGTATTCTTGCAACTTCCCATGTATCAATGACTCCAGCTGTTTCATCTCGTTATTCTGTCGAACAAATACATCACGAAGAACCGTGTTTGCATTCAGAAGCGCTTTGAGATCGTCGCGCTGCCGTACAACAAGAGATTGAAGGGAATCCAATTGAACATAAGCCTCAGACAGCTCGCTAACCATCTTCTTGACCTGCTCAGCGTTATACTCCTGAACGCACGCAACGGTTTCAACCCGAAAGAGGAGTTCACCACTACCTTCACTGTCAGTGGAATTCTCCGTAGGAAGTTCCTTACTATAATACTGAGCCATAGCTCTCATAGCACGATAGCTACGAGACCAATGTGCCACATTGTATGCGGTGTATAGGTCCTTTAGGAGAATGTGGCCTTCCAAATCCAATAGGCAAAGACACACTTCCGGATTATCAGCTTCAGCAGCAAGCATTAGTGCTGTATAGCCCCGGTTGTCACAACAGCCTGCCTCGTGCTGCTTGAGAATATGCACCATACGATAATCATTGCGCATTGCAGAGTACATAAGGCCTGTGAGACCGCTGGGAGTCTTAGTTCCCTTGTACCTAGCAAGGGAATGCTGAACAACTGCATAATCGGACCGAAGAATGGCGTCAAACCAGCCTTCTTCATTCTCAATTAGCATTTTTCGGAACGTTAGAAGTAGTTTGTTTTGGCTTACGTCGACCCGGTACGTTAGCTCTTACTGATGTTGTTATCCTTATAGGCCATGACATCTAGTAAACATCTTTATGCTGTCTTTTGTGTAAACGAGCTGAGTCCTGCCAAATTGAACGGTTAATTGTTATGATTAGTTGACACTCATAGAAGAGCCAGAGAAAGAAACCTGTATCTATGCATGTACTACTTGTACTGTTTGAATGAATAAGTTTCAGGCGTAGAACATGGAGATAGACCTAAAAGCTGATACAAAAGTTTATGGAGAATGACGAGCGGAAAGCCAGCCTGTCAAGCCTTTTGAGGGAATTAGAGGACAATGCAGCCCTCAGGCTAAGGTGCTTAGCTCTTGAGGAAGAGATCCAGCGGCTTAGTTTAGTCTTACAGAATACACAACAGGCAAATGATATCTTCTCTCCAAGACTCAATGACACTAGCAATACTGCAAATATTCCATGTGGTCTCTGCACTAGCATGCTTCCAAAAGTAGCAGAATTGCAGGGAGTAGTCAACGTGCTAAATGTAGCCGTAAAGGAAGCCGCGGCGTCTAATGACACACCATCATACCGGATTCCATCAACACTAACAGAAAGCCTCAGAGAGGATATTAGAAATGCTTATCTTTGGCTCCAACGGATGCTGGAGGCACATTCAGAAGAAATCCAAGAAGATTGCAATCTGAAACAAATATCTATAGAGATACTTAAATTGCTTGCGCAGAGGGGGGAGCATAATAAGTTACTAGAAAACTACAAAGCCTTGGCTGCTGAAAATGCCGAACTTATGAAACGTATTACACAGCTAGAATGTAGAGACAGAGTAGGGACAGTAGGTGAAAGGTACGAGGAGGACAGCGAAAAAGTTATGCCAGCTGAATGTGACGTTAAGTTATTAAACGATCAGATAACCACTTTGACTCATCGCGTCGAAGCTTTAACATTTTCGAACAGGTCTCTTAAGAACGAGTTGCTAATTAAAACAAAAAGTGCATCAGCTTTAGAGTCTAAGCTTGAGAACTATATTGCCATACAGCAAAGCTATCTGGCTGTATGCGACAAGATAGAGGAGCTATGCGAGCGCACCGTTTACAGCAATAGAGAAGATGATGCCAATCTGAATAATAATTTATTAGTTCACAATATTTGTAATACTCTGACAATCGTAGCAGATCAGCTATTTGAGATCTCTGCCCTATTCACTCAAACCAGCCCTGCAGAAATGCAGCCAGTCCTTCATCAACAACCCCATTCCTGGGGAGTAACTAGCATAATAGCCCGGTGTGCTCAGCTTAAGGATATTAACCAAAGGCTGCAAATAGAATTGGAAACAACAAAATATGAACAGTTGCATAAATTTAAGGAGCAACAGGAAATAATTGGTGCTAAAGAGAGGTATATAGAAGAGCTACTTACGAAATTATCAATAGAAAATACTCTGTGTGCACATAGTACCGATTCCCATCAGTCACCCCTTTCAGACAGCATCGACGATGTAAAAAATATTGAAGATCTACAGAAATTTATAGAACACTTAGAACACACAGAAAGATCTACGGCCACTTTGAGCATAAACTCTTTGAAGCAGATTTTGGCCGCCGCAAAGTCTAACTCTCTGATGGCTGAGAGTGTATTAACTAGCATATCGTCATTACGAAATGATTTACCCATAGATACGTTGAGAAATCTATCAGTAACTCTGTCAACCGGTATCCGGGATGGCACAGAGCATTCTCTATCCATTGTCACGACATCAGAAGGAACTAATACTCCAATACGTTTAACTGAGAAGGAATACCATACCCTAAAGGAAACGATTTCTGGCTTGACCCATTTATTGTTGTGCTCCTCTGATACCCTTGGGGATCAAAAAGTTGAAGAGGAGTGTGAAGCTGAAGGATGTGGTGAACGTGACTATGTACTCGAAAATAAGCAATCTCCTGGCTCAATAGAAGAAGAGTTGCCCTTGGAAGAGACAAGCAAGGTGGCCTTAAGTGAAGCTGAGAGTATATTGTTGGATAAAGGTAAAAGCGATATAGCAAGTGAAGATAAAGACACAAGTCCTCCAGAGCAGTGCTCTTCTGACTCTGGAAAAACCACTGAGAAAGGTAGCACAAGCAAACCAACTATAATAATTAAATCCTTGAAAAAGCCTGCCCATCAGAAGCGAAAAATAAGTGTCTGTCTTTCATCACCAAGTTCAAATCAGAGCTCCCAGAAGACGATAGACTCAAATTCCGAGGATGAGTTCAGCAAAGAAAAGTCTACAACAGATAGATGGAGGGCCCTAGATACCGAAGATATATGGTAACATCATAGTATTTTATTAGAAAACCTCATGTTTACGTAGTCACACGTTTCCTTGGTAAATTGATATCTCTTAGACAAGTATAAGACCCCTTCTAAATCCCCATCAGAGCAGAGCTGTACCACAAAGCTATGTAGAGCAGCCTGCAGAAGCCATTTGCGCGTCTCAGCGGATTCACCCGATACGTCCCGACTCAGCATAAGGTTGACTGCATCACCATAAGCTTTTACACGCATCTCCACGTCTGTGCTAAAAAGACAGGTATGCTCATATGCCCTCGAAGGCATGGAGTACGCTTTGGTATAGTGTGTGAGTGGCCGCACCGATTCATTTAGGCGACATGCAGGGCCTTTATGTCCAGGTAGATCAGTGGCCAAGGGTGCTTCCGATTCACACTGCTCCTTAAAGGCGTCGCCAGGTGTGTCACTGTCAGATAGCGTTTGAGAGCTGTGGTTACTAGTATCAGCTACATTACTTACACCGGTGTTTATCAGTAGGTGAGACAGAGTTGAAGAAGCTTCATATAGAACGTCGAAAGCACCTTGTTGATGCAAGGATGGTTTAGCCCCGAAGCTCCTCTCTATAGGTCGTTGATGAGTTGAGCAAGAATTTGCTCTAGAAAGTAAGCCTTTCGGGACTTGACTCCACAAGTCCTTTACGCATCTTTTCGCAGCACTCTTCAGAATGTGATAATCTGGTTTGGGAGTGGTAGAAACAGTAACATTGAAAAGTTCTGTAGTTGCAGTAATAGAGTAGTGATCTGTATTAGGCTCATTCTGGATTTCATTCGCTAAAGGGTTGGACTGTTTCAATTGAAGTGTGATGGTGAGCTTTGTTTCAGATGTCAGTGAAAGGTTTTTGCGTAGCATTCGTAAATAGAGTTCTGTGATCAATGGAGACACAGATTTGTCTAAAGAAATATCGTCTTGTAGAGAGTGCACTTGTCCAGGAAGAGGTCTAGTCAGTATGCTGAGGCGCCTTAATGCCTTTGAAGATAGCGTTTCTGTAGACTTTTTGTGTATCTGTTTGCTTTCCAAGGTGTTGAGGAAAAGCTTGCGAGCTCTAGGTTGAAGCCCTTCTGTTCTGACAGGAAAAAATCCTTTCGATGCGTCATCAGTGCGCCCCTTCAGCATGGAAATTAGCTGCTTCGCTTGGTCTACGCTAATTATTTGGCAGATATCTCCAATTTGTGCACTTAGAATCTCTCCACACTTGGTAATTCCAAGTTGTTCAGCAAATTGCTGCTCTACCTCTGAAGAAAGGCCTGGAAGAAAAGACAGAGGTCTATTAATTAACAGTGTTCTACAGGTAGATGACGTAGCAGAGAATATTCCATTAGAACCGGCCAGCTTTGTGGCAATTTGAGCTGCAAAGAGGGAGTCACCAAATCCCAAGGAGCAATGCAAGCCAGTCTCTTGAAGAACACGCTGTTGCAGTTGTAACCCTAGTGCTAAGCAACTATTACCATTAGCTGCAGAAAGACTAACGTGGCCCGATAAATCTAGAACTGCCTCGTTGTAATTCATGGGCATGATAGCTTTGCTGAACTGGCCAAGAACTTTAAATAACTCCTGACCTTTAGTATTATACATTTTGGTATCATAGCTTAGAACCTGAGTAGTGGGACAGCGTTCAAAGGCCTCTCCTACCGTCATACCAGATTCAATTCCCATTTGCTTGGCAGCCTTGGTACAGTCCAGAATAATAGCTCCATCGTTGGCTTCCTTGCTATCAAATTGGTTGGCAATAATAACGGGTGCTCCAATCAACCGTGTTCTTTCATTAGAAGACAGAAAGCTTAAGGAGGAAGATATGAAAAATGCATCAACGTATACGTGACAAAGGACATACATGTTTTTTGAGTGTATTGGAGTGGGACCTGTTGGAGGGTGCGTTAAAAGATAGTCAGTCATTTCGAGTTTCCACGCAGACATCTGCTGATCAAAATGTTGCTTTTTGCATACAATTGGAGTTGCCCTATATGTATTTGTGACGCCGACATTTTTGTATTTAATGGATGGGCCTCCTATGAACGATCCGCTCATCAATCTGGATCTTGGGCGCAGAAAACGCCATTGCAATAGACTCTTAGCCACTCGCATCCTTCCCTCTCTAGTACATTGATAGTAGTCCGCTTTGTTGAGAAACTCCTCTGGGGAAGACGGAAGCTTTTCATTTAGTA
This sequence comes from Giardia duodenalis, assembly GCF_000002435.2. Lineage (NCBI taxonomy): Eukaryota > Fornicata > Diplomonadida > Hexamitidae > Giardia > Giardia duodenalis. The sequence continues at coordinate 1,727,864 of NC_051860.1, forward strand.
ACGCCTCAATGGCCTGCAACCTAGTAACGGCTGCAGACTCGAAATATGCATCTGGCGACTCGTCATGATTTATTGTTTCGAACTGAGCACTCTCAACTAACCGTTGCTGCGAATGACTATCGGTAGCGAAATAGTTACGCTCGTCTAAACGCTTGTTTGAATTGAAGCAATCTATAATCCATCGAGGATGAACAACATGAATTCCAGCATCATCTATATTCCACTGTGGAGTCCTTACTGGATCTAAAATCACGTGTGTGACAGCTGAGCTCATCTTGAAGACACAGCGTGCCCCGGCCCTAGTAGCAAGAACTCGAAGCCTGAGGGGCGAGGGAGTTGTGGGTCCCTTGCAGTAAATAGTGCAGTTGCTGAGAGGAAGATCTGCGGTGTGCAATGGTTGAGCTCGCAACAATAATCGATAGCTCATTCGATCTGTAAAACCTTAGCCTAACGTTGATTCACGCCTGACTGTTTTCTTCAATTGGCTAGACGCTACTTAGACGCCGCCTAGACAAAGACAGTCACCTGAGTTTTGTCTAGAGTTTTGTTGTTAACAGTTGTCACGAAAAAATTTACATGATACAGCTGAGTACTGCCGTTCTTGGCCTATGGGGATTTATCAAGGATCTGCCAGAATATTACAAGACCGTTTCCTTTAAGGACCCCCTCTGCGCCGTCATACTCAGCATACACGCAGTGATGATCGTAGGGCTTATATTGTCAATGAAGTCAGCTCTAGGGTCCTTGGTGATTATATTCATCCTCCTGGGTTTCTCTTATCTCACGTCTTGGATAGACGAATTCCTGCGCAGCAACGTGGCTCTACTTTTGGAGAAAAAGTACATTTCAACAGACTACTTCTTTGTCAAAGGGAAGTTCGTAGCGGCTGTTTGGACCGTGCCAATCTTCTTTTACACGGTATTTTTCTCGTTGTGTCTCATCTTAACACTCTTGAAGGAGATATTACAAGAGTGTAGGAAAAGAACTAGCAAGGCTGGATCCTCGCGCAACTCAAGGCACGAGGAAACAGAGGGTGAAATGAGCGGTTCACGCACCACGGAGAAGAGCGCAGCAAATAATATACATATGCATGGCTCAACGTCCTCTCCTAATGAACATAGTAGACACGACAAGCATCATGGTGGACATAACAAGCACTACGCCGGACACGGGACACATGCCAATCATAAGCATGGAAAGTAAATCTTGCTGCATGGCGAAACATCCTTGATATCTTTTAGAAAAACACATCAAGGTTTATATTGAGAGGGAAGTGATGTGAGTTGGCTTTAGGAACTGCTCAACAGGTGCATGATGCGGTCCTTACAATAAGGATCGTACGTTTTTCCAACAAACGCAGCAATCGAGATAATCTTTCCTTTAATCTCTACTTGTAAGACTGTGCGTAGTGAGTCCACTACTTGCTCAGAAAAGGGCACCCCTATGCATATCCTCTGTAACGCAAGTTGATACACAAGTTTCCAAAGCTCTGCGCCTTGTGCCGGTCTTCTACACAACTCCTGAAGTCCTAGAACAATCAAATGGTCTACCTCAGTTGGCAGCCCGTCTAAGCAATCTAACCGGGACGATTCCATAGCTGTCTGCGCATACTCAAGGCATTGTATTATTATCTGACGCTTGCAAGAGATCGGAGCAAAGAGAAGAAGCTTTTTGAGGATAGAGAAGTTACCAAATCTAGAATACTGAAGCAATTGACAAACTGCACATGTAAAGTCAATATAAATAGATGGCAAAGATATAGATAAAGATCCCTTAATGTGACCCTCAAGGTGAGAGAGCGAATCACCTATGTTGGATGACATATCAACCAAAACAGATGTCCATTCGGCCAGTTGTTCCTTTGGACTGGCATTGGATATGTCCTGTTCATCAGCTGCTTGCGAAATCGATAGACATGATGCTAGTGAAGTGAAGCTTGTTTCCTTGTTGAGACTTGAGTGCCTGCTCGACAAATCTGCACGAAAGAGCTCGTCGAAGAGGCCAAACCGAACTGCAACATAGACAATCAATAAGTTAAAGACTTGCGCCAAAGATCTTGCTGTGATATCTGTAAATGACACTGCGGACACAGGAAAAACCCTTAGAAAGCGCGTCACACGTGCCGTGGTTTCCTTATCACCGTCGATAGATTGAGGAAGGATCTTTAACACAATATAAAGAGTGTATAGCACAGTGAAGTACTTCAATGCATGCGTTTTAGTCTCGTCGGTTTGCCACGAGAAGCTACAATCACTATCAACGTCTAAGAGCACATCTAATAGTGCATCAGTGCAAGATTTTAAACTCTCAGTAAGAGCAGTATGTCTGACGTCTGCACTCCCAGTATCGCGAAGCTCACTTGCCCAGAGATCAGCCAAGGCAACCCATGGAGATGCTTTGAAGGTGTCACTTTTAGCAGATTGTGAGTCAGCCAGATAATTTCGTAGAGCTACGGATGTGACTGCAAGGAGTGACTGTTTGCGCAGTAGTGATGGAAAGAGTCTTATAATAGAATCATCAAGGCCACTTGTAATAGGTGCTTGCACTAACCGCAAAGCGTCTGCTACTATGCTGTCGCTGAGGGATCCAAAGGCTAGTTCTAACTTCAGTGAGAACACACGTCCAAGTGCAGAGACTACGCACGGAGAAAGTGATGATACAAGGAGCAGCGTGTCTGCGGCACCCTTGCGCACCTTTGCATCTGAATCAAGGATGCTATTAAGGCAAGCATCAGCAACCTCCACCCCTTTGTCGTATGCAAATCTTGCTCCGTGCTGCTTACAAAGCCCGTGAAGTGCCAGGACAGCCTCACGGCGTGTTAGCACAGAAGAATTCTTCAGCTGGGATATAAGAGTGCCTACCGTCTGATGCCGGGCAGATAGATATACCTCCTTACTCTTATCCACGGTGATACTCTGTTGAAGCATGTTGATGCGCTTGAAGCTCACAGAAGTGTCTGTGTAGTTTGCTGGTTTTGCAGGCTGGTGCCCAACCTTTGTGTGCTTCCGCTTGAAAGTGGCGTGCTTTTGCGAATTACCCATTCTGTAAGATCTTTCCGGGCCCAATAAAACCAAAAAAAAGTAACTATTTCAATTTACTTTTTTGCCTTCTAAAACGGGGTCCGCTGAGATGTCCACCAAGGTTGCAACAAAGAAGGCGCAGGATTCCATCTCTCTCACGCTCACCCTAGTTGTTAAGTCAGGCAAATACACCCTTGGGACTGATCAGGCTATAAGGAATATACGAGACGGAAAGGCACAGCTGGTCTTCATGGCCAACAACTGTCCACCTTTGGTAAAGTCTCAGGTTGACTACCTTTGTCACCTATCGAAGACCCCTGTCCGTGTCTTTGCTGGATCTTCCCGTGAGTTAGGAATAGCCGTTGGTAGACAGTTCAATGTTTCTATCATGACTATTCTCGAAGCGGGGGATGCTGATCTCACGAGCATCCTCGGTTAAAAGCGCCGCGACCCACTGGAAAGTAAATAACAGCTGCCGAGATGTCCCATGTTCGGGTTCCCCCCGATGGTTCTCTCGGGGACGAAAGCTCCGGCTCACCAGAGTCCCCCTTCATATGGACCAGGCCATATGTCCTTCCAAGGCTGCTGGGAACCTACATCCCGGAGAAGCTCATCGGTCTGGAACAACAGCTCAAGACTGTTAAGCTGCATATTTTGGGAACTGCTCGGCATGGGATATCATCTACGCTACTTATCAGGGGGCTCCGTGGGTCGGGAAAGACTCAACTGATTGGCCTAGCTATTGCCCAAGCAACGCGAGAACTAAATAGTGATTTAGACAACAATACTTTACCCCATATTATTCAAGCGGATGCCATCTCCGTTGACCCATTGCAGCTATGCTCAAGAATATGCTCTGTGCTGGACGAAGGCTTCGATCCTAAGAAGAGAGCGGCAAGGCATTTACTACTTGAAAAGGCTATGGAGTTGCTTGTTAATGGAGGACCAATTGTGCTAATCATAGAGAATATTGATAACTATCTGGCTTCAGGCTCTTTTCTATACAAATTATTTGATTTATGTCACTCTGAGACACGCACGATTTGCGCTATCTACACCACGCGCGTATACAAATTTGTGTCGTCACTACCCATGCGTGTTCAGTCCAGGTTCACGTATGAGCTTGTGGACACTATGCAGAACCTATCACTTGCACCGATCCCGACAGGCCACAATCTCAAAGAATTAGCACATAAAGCAAGCATAAGCTTTTTGAGACAGTTCATACTAGATAGGCTCACTCTCGCTATCCCTGATAGTCACCCTTTATCAGCTGGATCCCCTGAGCCCACTCTCAAGAAGGTTGTAGACAAACAATCTTTACTATCAATAGAATCTTCTAAACTATTTGACGTGATAGCTTGGAATGATGCACTAGAAGAAATTCTGAGGTCTCCCGAGATAGAAGATACCTTATCATGGATAGTTTCTCTAATACGTGATTGCTACCTCTATCTGCAATTGACATCAGCGATCTACTTGAGCTTTATGAGATGCCCCAAGAAGCCTTCTGTAGATGCATTCAACCATGCTGCAGTTTTATATATTCAATCTTCTCATCCAGATCAGCAAGCGCAAGCGCTCGAGGGTCTTTCGAATGAAGCATGCTATCTTTTGGGTGCAATAATAGATTATTGCAGATGTCAGAACAGCCCCATGTTTACTCTTTCAAATGTTATCAGCGCATTCAGCTCTGGAAAAGGAGCGCACTTATCTACGCAAATGTATCAATTAATGCAAGCATCAATCTTCGAGCTCATTGATGGAAAGATCGTCGTTAAACGTCAAAGTAGTTGGAGGCTTGTTGTTCCAATGCCGAAGATACTTGAGTTTTCCAAGCGCCTTCCTGAAAGCATACGCATTCTATTCTGAATCTATTCCTCTGTAACATATTTCAACAGCTCATGGACCTTCTCCTCAGCGTCAGCACTTAGGGGGTCTCGCTCTACATCAAGATATGCCTTCATTTCTGCATCTGTCATATTGGAGAGAAGATCGGACACATATTGCGCACCACCATCTAAGAGACTATTGAGTCCAATTCTTTCCGCTATCTCCAATGTAGATAGCAACTCTTCTTTGCTCAGCAATAAGAAGAACTGCTGCCGTAGCTCTTTGTTTTTCTGTGCGTCCTGCGATGATATGGACCCTTTTCCAAAAGTTGATATCCATTCCACGACGTGCTCGACTATGGCTGAGGGATAATCCAATTTGAGTTTTCCGTCCTCGACCAACTCCCTGTGATTAGCAAGAAGCGCGTCTAACTCTGCAGCCCCAACTTTCCATGTCTTTCCGTCCGATGCCACCAACTCTAGCATTAACGGTGCTAAATATTTCTATCAGTTTCACCAATTCACCAAAAATGATTATAAATTGCGTAAAGTAACGCTGTTTCAGTCGCTGCTTAGCCCTACTTTTAAATGCAGACCACAGAAGGTGTAGCGGAGCAGTCTTCTTGCTATGTTGATGATAAAACAGGGCTCCCAATCATGATCGCGGGGTTGCCATATAAGGATCTTGTTCTCCTACTCACAGCAATCAACGAGAGTGTTTTACAATCAGCTCAAGCGACCGCTAGGTTGGATCCCCTTTCCGTGCCACTTCCTGCAACTCTTCCAGCCCTACCATCGATCGAAGTGGGCCATTGGCCGGCACCAAACCTGCCTCCGCCGTTGACCACCGTCGCTCCTGCCTTCCTTAGCCCGGTGAAGCAGGCGCCAATCTCCTGGGCGTATGTGGCAAAGCGGTCATCGCTGCCTGAAGGAATCTGTCGAACCGTTTGGGGCCGGTTGCAGGAGTCAGTAGGTCTCTGCACAAGCACGAGTAGCACTTCTACACAAGATCACTCTTTGGTTAGAATGCGCCAGCCTGGGCTTTCAGCACTAGGGGGACCGGGCGTACTCGAACCATACAGACACTCGTTACTGTCTTCTGGGCGGACAAAGATTTCAGTCTCCACCGCCCCTCCCACAATCGGAGCACAACCTAAACCTGTAGTACCAGAGATATTGCAAAAGAAGAGGTTTTCAGAGGCGGAGGACCGACTGCTCCTGATGGCACTTCTCCTCCATGACGGAAATTATGAGCTTATTCAAAGCAAATACTTTCCCTTCTATCAACTTAATTACGTGAAATCACGCTATACAGCCACGCTCAAGAAGCATGCTATGACTAATGCAGGTTTAGTCAAGGCTAGCGATCTAAAGAGCATACTCAGTGAAAAGTCTGGCACCAAGATCCAGCTGGAGCTTTTATATCTATTCCCATGGTTGAAGTCGGCCCACATCACAGAGGATCTCCTGATAGATACTGCTAGAAAGATAGGCTGCCTTCCATATCGATAACCCCAAAGTAAATTTCCTACAACTACTTCAGCTCCGGTGTCGCTTCAGAGGACGGAAGACCGGCTGGCACCGGCTATGAGTTGGTGTACCCTTTATGCAGCGTCTCTAAAGCAGCGTGGACCAGATGTGGAAACGTGTTTAATTGTTCTTGCGCATAACTGTTATTCACGTCTTGAATATACGTTTAGAGTTCCTGTTATAAGCACTAGCCAGCATCTCCCAGGCATTCTTATAAAAGAGCTGTCTTCGCTTCTTCAAGCGGCTGTTGAATGGGCAGCAAACCTGATGAATGAAAATGCTCGCTTAGCTGCAATGGGCATAGGCGATGTGTACTACTTTAACCCAATAGCCATGGTTCTACACCCGCATCTTGATGGACGAGTCATGACCACTTTAACTAAGATAGCATTGAAGCATGGTTGGGAAGTTCAAAGCCTTTCTACGCGACAAACCTTTAACCAAGAAACGCAACACGTTAATAAACTAATCACACCAAAGGATCTCTGCCCACTCTGCTCCGCTCAACTGGGATGCATTCAGTACGATAATCTTGATAAGTTATTGAGCCACAGACCCTTTCGAAAGCAATGTAATGCTATTTCTAGCGATACACCTCTTCGTGAAAGAGAACTAGAACGAATTGGGCGAGCAATCGCTAGTGATGGTATGCTTGCATTCAGACCTATTTTCCAGGATCCCCCTAGCATGAGCTTTTGCGCCAAGACACTAACAGAATTAATGATAGCGATTACAGAAGAGCAGGTATGCTCATGGAGTCCTTATGATGCCGCCCTATACTTTCTGCTTGATATACTTCAGGACTGCCGCTTGGATGTTCTTTATTTCCTTCATCAAGTTAAAAGCCTGTTTCCCGATAGCTTGTTTAAAACCATACTAATGTCTATGTCCTCTGACCTCCAGTTCTTACTCCCCCATCTTCCATCTCCGGAGCTTAACTACAATAGTGCCAAGTACCTTGAGGAAGACATTAACAGCCATCTGTATACGTTACTTCAATCTCCGTCTCTGCGCATGACAATTTATGAATTTGCAGGATCATTTGTCAGGTTGCTTCCGTTTTACTTTAAATATGAGAATATTCATAGTACACAGCCCGACTCCAAAGGTTGTGCAAGGAATTATGGGAGTAGCAGCAATTTCTCTTCTTCTGTTTGTGCATTTGACACGCTACTTGATCTAGATGCATATCTGTCTGATTTGAATCTAGAGCAAAACTTGGCTTCTCCTCTCACTACTTCAAAGCACCACATGGCAAATAGATTTATCAACCAATCTGTTCCAGATTCTGTAACTAGCTCCTCGTATTTCAATATATGCCACGGTACACGCTTCTTAACCCTACTCAATTGTCTTACAATGCTGTTTCATGCAAAGCTCATCATGACGCAGATGTTGATGACTAGCTATGAGTCTATGTTTATCCTCCGCTCTTGTGCAGACAAAGACCCTGTTATGGTGGAGTCTGTGATCAGGACCCAAATTCCCCTGTCTGTCTCAAGGCGCGAGTTTCTTATAAGGTTTCTAAAAGCCAACTATCTCATACAGAACATTATTACTGACATCTGTTTCCTCAAAGATAACATTTTGGTAGAAACAGAGAGAGAGCGCTGTAAAGCTATGAAACTAATAGAGAAGAAACTAGAGGGGGATACTGAGAGCTCTACTTCCGAGTCATGTGACAATCCTCAAGAGGTTAACGCTACTAATAAGGAAGGCGTGCTTGATAATACAGATACCGATCATGTCATAGATGCCAGTCTTCATCTACTGGAAAGCATTGATACCTGCTCTAGTACTGGCGAAGATAGCTGTATCGAAGATGACGTACCAATAGACGAAAGCTTGTTTCGTGCTGCTATGCACCCTTCCAACTCGCTCCTTCCAGATTTACCTCTACAACCTGTTCAAGGATACCAGATCAAGCATAAAAATGTTCATAAAGTGGTCCAATCTGCGTTCAACTCTATCAAAAAGAGCAGCACGGAAAGAGAAAGAGTGGTGACTCGACCCCAGGGTGCAGTATCTGTCGCCTATGCCCGCAGTAATGCCATGCCTATCCTTCGTCCTGCCATTCAGGATAAGGCTATAAATGTGATATTAAATACTCTAAGGAACTGCTGTACATAGGACAACCAACTAGGGGATTTTACTTTTGCATTTATCCAAACAATATGGAGATTGAGGTTGTTATATCTGGTTTGCCTTCATCATATTATGATCTGCTTACTTACATTGACTACGAGAGTGATGTAATTAGAGGAAGAAGAATGAAGGAGCTATACTATATACTTTTCTGGTGCTATGTTGTCGGGACCCTGCCTGCAAATGAGATGAAAATTAGTCGTGGATAGTATAATGAGAGGCTTCTTTTAATAGCATACTCAGGTCTAGTGCATTCTTCAGTTCTCTGTGTGGCGTGTATACCCGACGTGAGTGTGTACTTCCAGTGATGCCTTGCTTCTTGGTTCTTCTTCATGTCAAGCAGGAGTTCAGTTTGTCACTGTCCTTTTTAACGATGCTTCTATTCGATTCGGTGACAACAGCCATCAGGTCTCGGGTTCCACTGGGGGTTGTGGTTCTGTGAGCGTTCATTTTAGCAGTATGAGGTCGGCGAGCTGTGGGTCTATGGTTGGCTAGTACGCGATTGCATCTATCATCTCACGCTCACTTGGCCTGCTTATAATCTTTGGGTTACTCCAAAGCTCCAGGTGGTTGATACTTTTTTCCTCACAACCCTTCAGGACTCCAATGTGGAACCTTGCTGCCAATCTGCAAGTAGTTATCGGGCCCGATGTGGATCCTAAGCATTCACTCACTATAAACTGGCTCGCGCAGCTGTAGAGTCAAAACCTATCATTGCCATGAGCCTCCTGGTCTCTACTGTCTAGATCCCCTTCGATCCCTGCTGTCGCCGCAGGACAAACCAGCACACAAGAGCAAGGACCACAGGGCGAGGACGGTGACGATGATCGTTGTGGAGCCGGCCTTCCTGGTCTGAGGGGCGCAGTCGTCATTCTTAAGGCTGTATCCTCGCATGCACGTGCAGAAAGGCGCAAAGGACTCCACCTGTCCGGCAGCCCGGGGTGCACAATCGCTTATTTGGCTGAACGCTGTTGGCGCTATTCGAGTACGAGAGGCACTCGCTGTCTACGTCACAGCTCGAGCAGCCCGTGTTCTAGGAGGGACAGTTGCTCGTGGGGACGCACTTCCCGGTGCTGTCTGATCCACAGCCGTTCACGCAGACATACCTGTTGTCACTGTCCTTCTCTTGATCCGGCTCGTTGCACTGGGCCCAGCTTGTAAATGGAACCACTCCATGGGAGCCTCCTGCGTCACGGACCTGTGCTGATCAGCGCGCCCCTGCTCTCCATCCTGGTGCTGGATGGGTGATGTGTCACACAGGCAGACCTGGAGGCAGAAGAGGAAGGGAGGGGCGGGGCATTTTAATTCGCAAAATGAACTCGACGGAGAACGCGTAATCGCTTGATGGGGGTCCTGAGGAGGCATTGAACGGCACTCAGTCTGTTCACTGATAGCCAGACAGCACACCTCTGCCAGCCAAGCAGCCGGTCCTCTGTCTCTTCGTAGGGAACAGGCAGAGCTACACTTGTTGAAGGAGCTCGGGTGTCACGCGACGCACGAGGACGTATCCCTTCCAGTCTCTTACACGACTTTTCCAGCTTGTACTGCACAGTGCGAGCAGGCAAGGCCGATGCAAAACCGTTTACAAACACCGAACGTGATACTCGGCACCCGCTGAGGTAGAGCAGGCACTGCTGCATCACTAGACATACACCGATGAAGCTTGACAACCCTATATCGACTTGGAGGGAATGAGCGTCATAGTACTGGGGGACGCATCGATGCGTCTGCCCCTAAAAATGAACCACCAGCAAAGGAAACCGACCAAGGCACCGATGGCGACCATAGCGACGGAGATTTCCATAATGGTCCTCATGGAGAGGCTGCTCTTGTTCGTGCTTCTGCCAGTACTGTTGCCATCTTTCATGAGGTAGCAGAGGACGGAGCCAGTATTGCTACCAATAGGAGGGACACAGTTTAAGCAACCCTTGACACTAGTGATTGCATTGCCATCAGTTCCACTGTTACTTGTGCATTTCACGCATTTATTGTCAGTGGTTTTGTAATACCCTGCTAAGCAATCTGTGCAGGTTTCCTTACTACCCGCACACTTCACACATCCTTCAGTACACGCCGGACATTTTCCTCCAGCTGGGCTTTGTCCATTGGCACACGTTTGGCATTGTCCCTTATTCTGTGCAGCCGTACATACAGAGCTACCAGGAAGCTTCTGTGTGTTGTAGCATCCGCCCGATAACAGAGCGTAGTTTGCTCCACACTCAGTGCATTTCCCGCCACTTGCCTTACATCCGGAGGCATCCCTCGCTGTTGCAGGTATGGATGTGCAGACGCCGTCGACTGGGGCGTACCCCTCCTCGCACTGATCGCAGTACTTCGAGCCTCCGACGTTCAGTGAGCAGCCGTCGGCCTTGCAGTGGGCCATAAAGTCTCCCGTGCACTCTTTTATGCACGTTCCTGTGTCATCAGATGACCGACTCAGCACATACCCCGGATAGCAGGCCGTACACGACGTTTCTGCGTTAGTACTACAGCTTGCGCATGTATTGTGACAGGAAGCGCAAATGCCGGTACTGTCACGATTATCGGGATATGTGCCGGCAGGGCACTCCTCCAGACATGCATCATTAAGGGGGCTCAGTCTTTTGGTCTCACACCCAGAGCACGTAACTATTGGACCTGCTCTTGCAGACGCTGCCTTGAGAGAGCACTTTGCACAGTCGGCTATGCCACCATTAGCAGTATCGCTGCACTTAGCGCACACCTTCTTGCCCTGTGCATCGGTCGTGGGGAAGAATCCATCCTTACACTCCTCTGCACTGACACAGCTGGGTGTCTCACCAGCTTTGAAGTAGAGCCCGTCCTTACACTCTTCACATATATTATCCACCACACAGCTCTTGCAGTTGGTGTCAGAGCACAGCACACACCCACTGCCACCCTTGTTGGGCACCTTACTATTGTCACAGGAGGTACAGACAGCGGGGGTCATACCACCATCAGATGGAGCTGTCGGGGCCTTACATTGTGAGCAGCCCTCGACCCCCACATATGCCTTAGCAGTACCTTGAGGATCTACTAGTGTGCCTAGAGGATTGCCACAAGCTAGCACAGACTGATCAGTAGCCTGTGCCTCTGGTACTACGAAGTACTTATTACTTGCCGCTTCTGTGCATATCCCACTACTATCTGCTTTCTTGCACATATGACTACCTGGTACTTGACCAACCTTATAACAGCCATTCATGTACAAGAAGTAATCAGCAGTACACTGTGTGCATGTATGACTGTCACAAGTATTAGCTCCCTTCTTACCACTATCACTAGTGCATATACCATCTATAGGAGCTTGTGAACTATCTCCACAATAGGAACAGTAGTGCTTTGCATTGCCCTTATCATCTATTATCATGGCATCGCAGGCACCAGAAGTACCACCACAAGCCGTGGGGTCCTCGCAGGTCTTCACACATGTATAGTCATCATTTGCATCTTCATTGGACTGCTTCTTATAGTTGGGCTTACAGTCAGTGCACTTGAACCCATTATTGTTAGAACATAGACTACAGCCTTCGTGGCCCCCATTGGTTGTATCACTACAAGCAACGCACTTCTTCCCCTGTGGATCTGTAGTAGTTACCAAGAAGTATCCCGGCATGCATGTATCACACTTATTTGGATCACCAGCAACAGAACATGTGGCACAGTTATCACCACAAGCATCACAAGCTGTATCACTAGTCTTAAAGAAGCCCGGAAGGCACTTAGTGCATTGTTGTGCTGCAGTACAGGTTGCACAATTAGGAACTCCCTTAGATTCATCACCACACAAAAGGCACGCAGTATCACCATCTTTGAAATGATAATCATCTTGGCATCCAGAGCTCATATCAACACAGGTTGTTGTCCCATCCAGCTCTGTCTTCACCTTCTTACCGTTACAGGCACTGCACACCGGCTTCTGTAGCTTTGCATCGTACGTGCAAGCAGTGCACTCTGGTATGCCCCCCTGATCTGCTGCACCGTTACAGGCTGTGCACTTCCCAGTGCTTGGGTCGGGGTACTTATCTCCATTACAACTGCTAGCCTCTACACAATTGTTCCCATCGAGATATTTCCCGCTCGCACAGAGAGTGCACTTAGTTGCGCCCTCACCGCTGCAAGTCAGACAAGCTTTATCGCAGACTTTGCATTCGTTGGTATTGGGTGATTTGTATGATCCGGCAGCACACTCTGTACATGTAACTACTCCTGCACTCTGTGGTGCCTGACACTGTGCGCAGTTGGCCACTCCCATGACCCCGTTTCTATCTGTAGTATCCCAGCACAAGATGCACTCGCTACCAGGCTTCGGTGTTGCATCAGGGTTCTGGAATATGTACTTGTTATCTGCCTTACAAGCAGTGCACAGTCCATCACTGGCTGCTGTGCATATCACACTCCACTATCACCCATTATCACCCACTATCACCCACTATCACCTTCTATCACACACTATCACACATTGTACAGCATTCACTACCTAAGTCACGCCTTCCCCCTGCAGAGGAACCACCAGCAGAGGAAGCCCACGAGGCCCCCCACGACGACGACCACAGCGACGGAGATCCCCGCGATAGCCCCCGTGGAGAGCCCGCTACTCTTGTTTGTGCTACCGCTATCATTTATGAGGTAGCAGACGACAGATCCTTGATTATTAGGTGGAGGAGCGCAGCTCATGCAGCCAGCAACTCCCTTGACACTTCCACTGTTGCTGTCACACGAAATACATGTGTTTGGCCCTGACCCGACCATATAGTACCCAGCTGCGCATGACGTACACTTATCAGAGCTATCTGCAGTCGAGCATGTCTTGCAGGTCGAATGACACGAGGGGCATGCTCCATCATTGGGCTGAAGACTATTGGCGCACGTCTGACATCCACCATTGCTATCAGCTAGTGTGCATATCTGTATGCCAGGTTGTCTGCCGAGTTTATAGCAGCCTCCATCTTGAAGGAAATGATCTGCAGCACACTGAGTGCATACGCCACCTGCTGCGTTCGTGCAGAATGAATTCCTTGTTACTGAATTAGCGCACACGCCATTCTGAGGTGCCCACTTATCTTCCTTGCATTTTGAACAGTACTTCGTACCGCCGATTACCGCTCCACACTCTGCACACCCGTCCACCTCTGCTTTGCACTCATCTACACAAGATCCACCTTGATTAGGATCATCATTGGTGTACTGGAGCCTCTTCCCGGGAGGACACAGCGTGCACTTCGCTGGCCCCTTTGTGGTGCACCCAGCACAGCTAGGATCACAAGGCTCGCACGCTTTGTCTCCATCATAGTAGCTTCCTATTGCTCCGCAGCTCTGCGTGCACTGCTTTGTCGGGGTGAGGTAATCGCCGTCATTACATTCAGTGCAGATTTCGTTGTCTGTTTTGGGGTTGTCACAGGTCTTACAGTTGGGAGTATTGCAGGCCGTCTCTGATACGCACGTCGTCCCGTCCGACGAGGGCTTGTTCCCAGGCGTGCACTCGCAGACCCCACTATTTTCTGTGGTCACGCTCGGAGGGCACGAAGCGATGCAGCCCTTCTTGTCCGGCCTGACCTTCTTTGAGGACGAGCAGGTGAGGCAGGTTTGTGCGCTACCCGTGCCGGTGCAGGTCGCACAGCCCGCGGTGGTCAAGGGGTCCTCGCATTGATCTGCGTTTGGGACGCACGTCGTCCCGTCCGACGAGGGCTTGTTCCCAGGCGTGCACTCGCAGACCCCACTATTTTCTGTGGTCACGCTCGGAGGGCACGAAGCGATGCAGCCCTTCTTGTCCGGCCTGACCTTCTTTGAGGACGAGCAGGTGAGGCAGGTTTGTGCGCTACCCGTGCCGGTGCAGGTCGCACAGCCCGCGGTGGTCAAGGGGTCCTCGCATTGATCTGCGTTTGGGACGCACGTCGTCCCGTCCGACGAGGGCTTGTTCCCAGGCGTGCACTCGCAGACCCCACTATTTTCTGTGGTCACGCTCGGAGGGCACGAAGCGATGCAGCCCTTCTTGTCCGGCCTGACCTTCTTTGAGGACGAGCAGGTGAGGCAGGTTTGTGCGCTACCCGTGCCGGTGCAGGTCGCACAGCCCGCGGTGGTCAAGGGGTCCTCGCATTGATCTGCGTTTGGGACGCACGTCGTCCCGTCCGACGAGGGCTTGTTCCCAGGCGTGCACTCGCAGACCCCACTATTTTCTGTGGTCACGCTCGGAGGGCACGAAGCGATGCAGCCCTTCTTGTCCGGCCTGACCTTCTTTGAGGACGAGCAGGTGAGGCAGGTTTGTGCGCTACCCGTGCCGGTGCAGGTCGCACAGCCCGCGGTGGTCAAGGGGTCCTCGCATTGATCTGCGTTTGGGACGCACGTCGTCCCGTCCGACGAGGGCTTGTTCCCAGGCGTGCACTCGCAGACCCCACTATTTTCTGTGGTCACGCTCGGAGGGCACGAAGCGATGCAGCCCTTCTTGTCCGGCCTGACCTTCTTTGAGGACGAGCAGGTGAGGCAGGTTTGTGCGCTACCCGTGCCGGTGCAGGTCGCACAGCCCGCGGTGGTCAAGGGGTCCTCGCATTGATCTGCGTTTGGGACGCACGTCGTCCCGTCCGACGAGGGCTTGTTCCCAGGCGTGCACTCGCAGACCCCACTATTTTCTGTGGTCACGCTCGGAGGGCACGAAGCGATGCAGCCCTTCTTGTCCGGCCTGACCTTCTTTGAGGACGAGCAGGTGAGGCAGGTTTGTGCGCTACCCGTGCCGGTGCAGGTCGCACAGCCCGCGGTGGTCAAGGGGTCCTCGCATTGATCTGCGTTTGGGACGCACGTCGTCCCGTCCGACGAGGGCTTGTTCCCAGGCGTGCACTCGCAGACCCCACTATTTTCTGTGGTCACGCTCGGAGGGCACGAAGCGATGCAGCCCTTCTTGTCCGGCCTGACCTTCTTTGAGGACGAGCAGGTGAGGCAGGTTTGTGCGCTACCCGTGCCGGTGCAGGTCGCACAGCCCGCGGTGGTCAAGGGGTCCTCGCATTGATCTGCGTTTGGGACGCACGTCGTCCCGTCCGACGAGGGCTTGTTCCCAGGCGTGCACTCGCAGACCCCACTATTTTCTGTGGTCACGCTCGGAGGGCACGAAGCGATGCAGCCCTTCTTGTCCGGCCTGACCTTCTTTGAGGACGAGCAGGTGAGGCAGGTTTGTGCGCTACCCGTGCCGGTGCAGGTCGCACAGCCCGCGGTGGTCAAGGGGTCCTCGCATTGATCTGCGTTTGGGACGCACGTCGTCCCGTCCGACGAGGGCTTGTTCCCAGGCGTGCACTCGCAGACCCCACTATTTTCTGTGGTCACGCTCGGAGGGCACGAAGCGATGCAGCCCTTCTTGTCCGGCCTGACCTTCTTTGAGGACGAGCAGGTGAGGCAGGTTTGTGCGCTACCCGTGCCGGTGCAGGTCGCACAGCCCGCGGTGGTCAAGGGGTCCTCGCATTGATCTGCGTTTGGGACGCACGTCGTCCCGTCCGACGAGGGCTTGTTCCCAGGCGTGCACTCGCAGACCCCACTATTTTCTGTGGTCACGCTCGGAGGGCACGAAGCGATGCAGCCCTTCTTGTCCGGCCTGACCTTCTTTGAGGACGAGCAGGTGAGGCAGGTTTGTGCGCTACCCGTGCCGGTGCAGGTCGCACAGCCCGCGGTGGTCAAGGGGTCCTCGCATTGATCTGCGTTTGGGACGCACGTCGTCCCGTCCGACGAGGGCTTGTTCCCAGGCGTGCACTCGCAGACCCCACTATTTTCTGTGGTCACGCTCGGAGGGCACGAAGCGATGCAGCCCTTCTTGTCCGGCCTGACCTTCTTTGAGGACGAGCAGGTGAGGCAGGTTTGTGCGCTACCCGTGCCGGTGCAGGTCGCACAGCCCGCGGTGGTCAAGGGGTCCTCGCATTGATCTGCGTTTGGGACGCACGTCGTCCCGTCCGACGAGGGCTTGTTCCCAGGCGTGCACTCGCAGACCCCACTATTTTCTGTGGTCACGCTCGGAGGGCACGAAGCGATGCAGCCCTTCTTGTCCGGCCTGACCTTCTTTGAGGACGAGCAGGTGAGGCAGGTTTGTGCGCTACCCGTGCCGGTGCAGGTCGCACAGCCCGCGGTGGTCAAGGGGTCCTCGCATTGATCTGCGTTTGGGACGCACGTCGTCCCGTCCGACGAGGGCTTGTTCCCAGGCGTGCACTCGCAGACCCCACTATTTTCTGTGGTCACGCTCGGAGGGCACGAAGCGATGCAGCCCTTCTTGTCCGGCCTGACCTTCTTTGAGGACGAGCAGGTGAGGCAGGTTTGTGCGCTACCCGTGCCGGTGCAGGTCGCACAGCCCGCGGTGGTCAAGGGGTCCTCGCATTGATCTGCGTTTGGGACGCACGTCGTCCCGTCCGACGAGGGCTTGTTCCCAGGCGTGCACTCGCAGACCCCACTATTTTCTGTGGTCACGCTCGGAGGGCACGAAGCGATGCAGCCCTTCTTGTCCGGCCTGACCTTCTTTGAGGACGAGCAGGTGAGGCAGGTTTGTGCGCTACCCGTGCCGGTGCAGGTCGCACAGCCCGCGGTGGTCAAGGGGTCCTCGCATTGATCTGCGTTTGGGACGCACGTCGTCCCGTCCGACGAGGGCTTGTTCCCAGGCGTGCACTCGCAGACCCCACTATTTTCTGTGGTCACGCTCGGAGGGCACGAAGCGATGCAGCCCTTCTTGTCCGGCCTGACCTTCTTTGAGGACGAGCAGGTGAGGCAGGTTTGTGCGCTACCCGTGCCGGTGCAGGTCGCACAGCCCGCGGTGGTCAAGGGGTCCTCGCATTGATCTGCGTTTGGGACGCACGTCGTCCCGTCCGACGAGGGCTTGTTCCCAGGCGTGCACTCGCAGACCCCACTATTTTCTGTGGTCACGCTCGGAGGGCACGAAGCGATGCAGCCCTTCTTGTCCGGCCTGACCTTCTTTGAGGACGAGCAGGTGAGGCAGGTTTGTGCGCTACCCGTGCCGGTGCAGGTCGCACAGCCCGCGGTGGTCAAGGGGTCCTCGCATTGATCTGCGTTTGGGACGCACGTCGTCCCGTCCGACGAGGGCTTGTTCCCAGGCGTGCACTCGCAGACCCCACTATTTTCTGTGGTCACGCTCGGAGGGCACGAAGCGATGCAGCCCTTCTTGTCCGGCCTGACCTTCTTTGAGGACGAGCAGGTGAGGCAGGTTTGTGCGCTACCCGTGCCGGTGCAGGTCGCACAGCCCGCGGTGGTCAAGGGGTCCTCGCATTGATCTGCGTTTGGGACGCACGTCGTCCCGTCCGACGAGGGCTTGTTCCCAGGCGTGCACTCGCAGACCCCACTATTTTCTGTGGTCACGCTCGGAGGGCACGAAGCGATGCAGCCCTTCTTGTCCGGCCTGACCTTCTTTGAGGACGAGCAGGTGAGGCAGGTTTGTGCGCTACCCGTGCCGGTGCAGGTCGCACAGCCCGCGGTGGTCAAGGGGTCCTCGCATTGATCTGCGTTTGGGACGCACGTCGTCCCGTCCGACGAGGGCTTGTTCCCAGGCGTGCACTCGCAGACCCCACTATTTTCTGTGGTCACGCTCGGAGGGCACGAAGCGATGCAGCCCTTCTTGTCCGGCCTGACCTTCTTTGAGGACGAGCAGGTGAGGCAGGTTTGTGCGCTACCCGTGCCGGTGCAGGTCGCACAGCCCGCGGTGGTCAAGGGGTCCTCGCATTGATCTGCGTTTGGGACGCACGTCGTCCCGTCCGACGAGGGCTTGTTCCCAGGCGTGCACTCGCAGACCCCACTATTTTCTGTGGTCACGCTCGGAGGGCACGAAGCGATGCAGCCCTTCTTGTCCGGCCTGACCTTCTTTGAGGACGAGCAGGTGAGGCAGGTTTGTGCGCTACCCGTGCCGGTGCAGGTCGCACAGCCCGCGGTGGTCAAGGGGTCCTCGCATTGATCTGCGTTTGGGACGCACGTCGTCCCGTCCGACGAGGGCTTGTTCCCAGGCGTGCACTCGCAGACCCCACTATTTTCTGTGGTCACGCTCGGAGGGCACGAAGCGATGCAGCCCTTCTTGTCCGGCCTGACCTTCTTTGAGGACGAGCAGGTGAGGCAGGTTTGTGCGCTACCCGTGCCGGTGCAGGTCGCACAGCCCGCGGTGGTCAAGGGGTCCTCGCATTGATCTGCGTTTGGGACGCACGTCTGCCCGTTCGCCGACGGCGTGTTCCCAGCCTTGCAGTTTGCCCGTGCTACTGTACAAAATAGAAGAAGCCCTAGCAACATTAGCCGGAACCTACACTCGGTTATCGACTCGCATCTGCTCTTCGAAGGATTGCAACAGTAAAACTATGGACTACCACCAACCTAATTGTAGATCAATGCGTTGAGAATAACGAGCTCTAATGGATGTGTCACCATTCAGTGGCTAGCTACTGCCATGACTCTGCCTCTGAAGCCAAGAACGGGCTTTCATCGTTGACGTAGCAGGTTCCTGTTTCAATAGCAAAGCCTCTAGCCCACTTGTATCTGTTCTGATTCCCTCGGTGGTTCTCTGCACAAATGTATTCAGAGGACTGACCCTCGTACAATCTTACCTTTGCTATGTTTATCACCGGTGATCCTGCCGGCTTCTTCTGTGGTGGTTTCTCCGCTGCGGGAAACCACGACACAATACTCATTCAGATAGCAAATACGCCAGCTAATATTACCGTACGCTTATTATCTTTTTCATGCTCACACAGGTAGCTGGGCTCTGCACCTCTCTTCGTTGTAGTCGTTGCCTACACTAGTTGTGTGCACTAGACACCTGCTCTGCTCACTGTCTGCGAGGAGCAGCAGACCAATGAGCTCGGCGACTAGCCACGTGTTTTGCATGGGCAATGGATGGTATAGACTTACACTTGTGCATCCTGCTCGATCATTGCTAGCGATGCCACGTTGCCAGAGAGTAAGCTCGAATATCAAAAATGGATTACAGGCCACTCGTGGAGCTAACCATGTGCGCCAAGGACTGTCACATGCATAAGACACAGCTGACCTGTGCAATTGAAATCTTGTGCAGCATTATAAACCAATGACTTAAAATTATTTAACGCTAAAAAATCAGTATGAGATAAAAATGAGTCTTGGCGCGACTGGCGAAAATGAGTTTCAGTACTACACAATAGAGCGGATTATCCAAGGATGTATAATAGGCGACAAAAAGGTGGGAAAAACAACGATCATCCGCAGATTGTCCTGTTTGATGAATACTCTGAGCGGCGACATACGCGACGACTCCATTAACAAGGTTTCAGGCATTTATAGCTATCAGGAGTTATCCATTGGGATCCGCTTGTTTGACTACCCGCGCCTCGGGGCACTGGACTCCGATGAAATTTTTCAGCTCCTCACAGATATGCAAGGCGTCATCTTTGTTTGTGATATCAATGATAAGGAGTCTATAGCTACTGCAGCCAGGGGCGCTGAGTGCATTCGCGCCAAGCGCCCAGAACTAGTTATCTTACTGGTCTTCAACAAGGATGACGGAGACTATGATCGCTTGGTTCCCACAAACGTCGAATTGCAGGCCGTTGCCGCAAAGAGCGGATCCATCTGCCTACGCTGCAGTGCAAAAGAGAACTACAACATGGAGGACCTCTTGTTCAATTTTGTGGATAACATTGTGAATCCCAATCAGCAATATATGAAGTTTTGTCTGGCCAAGTCCATAAGTTTGACAAAACTTAAGACAGGGGAGTCCCAAAAGAATAACGCACACGGGGACAAGAAAGGCTGCTCCGTGATGTGACCCCGTGAGTTTACTGATTTTCAGCCGTGCACGTTTCCAAAATTATATTAAATTTATTAAGTTTCTGCTTAAAGTATTCTAAAAAGAAATGTCTTTGCCCTCCACCGTGCAGCTCAACTGCGGCCAGACGCTTCCGGGCAGGTATGCAAAGTCTGCCCTGAGTGAGCACCTTTCGGACGATCATGGCATCCCCCTTCCCGAGTACATCAACCTTTATAAACATTTTGCAAGTCAGCCAGGCGTCGGTCTAGTGATTTCGGGCCACATGATGGTTTCGAGGGAAGGACGAGGAGAACTGGGGAACGTTTGCTTCTCTAAGAGCGACTTTGAGAATGCTGAGACACCCTTGATATCTCAGCTCAAGAAAACTGTAGAGGCCTCACGCAAAGGGAACCCTGATGTCAAGTTGCTGGCGCAAATAAACCACTGCGGAAGACAGATACCGAAAAAAGTCTTGAAGGCCAACTTCACTGAAGATAGCAAGTCTCACTACAAAGGCAAGGCCATCTCCTTTTACGACCGCGCATGTCCAGGGCTCTCGCTGATGTTCCCCAAACCTCTATGCATCAAGGATGAGCTTCCATTCTTTGAAAAGGGAGATGCTGCCAATTCGCCTATTCTGAACGAGCTCGTGGAGGAGTATAGCCAGACGGCTGAATGTGTGGTCCACAAATGTGGGTACGACGGGGTCCAACTTCACACAGCTCATGGATATCTGATGAGTGATATAGTCACCAATGGAGGCTGGGCTGTGTTTAGAAAGACTCTAGAAGCATGTCGAGCGAAAATCGGGTCTAGTTCTATTTTGGGCGTTAAAATTAACATTCCCGACACGGATTTGTCTGTCAAGGAGTACAGTGATAACCTTATTGCGATCGCTAATGACGAAGCAATCCTCCTTGATTTCATCGAGTTTTCAGCTGGGAGCTATAGCAAGCCTGTGATGATGTCCTCGGCTGGACACTTCACTCTGGACTTTGGAACCATTTTCAGGCAAGCCCTAGAAACTACCAAGTCGGGTTGCAAGGTTATGGTTACAGGACGATTCACATCTGCGGAGATGGCAGACAAGGCAATTAGTGAGTCCAAGGTGGATCTGGTTGGCTTTGGCCGCGCATTCTGCCTCCCCCAGCCGTTTGACGAAAGCACGACACGCATCATCCGTGGAGGGCTGCCACTTTCCAAGTTCTCTGCGTCCATCATTTATCAGCTGGCAAAGCTAGTGCCGATGGTTTCGACCGGCCCCAACACCAT
This sequence comes from Giardia duodenalis, assembly GCF_000002435.2. Classification (NCBI taxonomy): domain Eukaryota; phylum Fornicata; order Diplomonadida; family Hexamitidae; genus Giardia; species Giardia duodenalis. The sequence continues at coordinate 1,749,403 of NC_051860.1, forward strand.
GTATTGGGCGGGCTGGATGGCTAAAGTTGCACGCGGCGAAGTCTCCACAAACAAGGAGGTTGAGGACTACAAGATAAAGGGCACGGGCCTCACTTGGTATATCTCCACGCTGATGAAACTGTAAATGATCGTTTATTGAAGAGTCATCCAATGTGCTGGCGAAGCAGGGCCTCGATTGACTTCTTAATCTCTGCATTGGCATGTCTAGCGGCTTCTGTGGCATAATGAAGAGCGGATCTGCCCCTTCTGTCGCGAAGCCGAATCTCCTTAGGGATAAGCATACGAACGCAGTCTATGTGGCCAAACTGGCAAGCCCACATGAGGGCTGTTGTGCCCCATGCAGTCTGAATCTTAGCCTCACTTCCTATCAGCAGAGCAACTATCTGTTTATGGCCTGCGCCTGCAGCCAGCATAAGAGCGGTAATCCCCTCGGCATCCTGCAGCGCGCCCTGCGTTGGTATAAGAGACCACACTGCGTAAACATCATTGTTCTCGGCCGCAGACATGAGCTGTGTCCTTGTTCCGTTCACGCGCTCGATGGGTTCTACTTCAAGGCCCTCAGCCTTGCGCAGCTTCTCTGCAACTTCGTAGTGTCCTCGGTGAAGGGCAATGTGGATTGCCATTTGCCCTGATGAATCCTTTATCCCAGCTTCTTTTTCCAACAGAAGAGGCACGGAGCTCACTCTATTGTATTCAGCCGCAAGCATAAGTGCCGTCTTGCCATCTGGGGCAACTTGTCCGGCATACTCCAGGTTAGCTTCGATGTCTGATGCCTTGCCTTTCATAATGGCTCTCATAAGAGGAGTGTATGTAGCCAATCGTGCCTCTAGTAACGCGCTAGCTTGTTCGCCCGATAGTCCGAACGTCATCTTAAGTGCTCCCTTAGATCTCTCCTCCAGCTTTGGAGCAACGTGGTTGTCTGTGTCATAAAACTCTATGTGGTGCGAAGCCGAAACCTTGGAGGTCTTTTGCGAGGATTTATGCGAAGAAGACACATGCTTGGAAGAAGAGGCACTGGATCGAGAACGCGATTTCGATGACGAGCGCACAGAATTCCTACTAGCATTAGCCGCGGAACCCTTTTTGTCCTCAACCATCTGCAGCTCTCCGCCGATAGCATTGGTCAGCTCGTGTTTGAGCTTTTCGTTTTCCTCAGCTAGTTCGTCTATCTGCTCCTCGAGCTTTGTTGTGGTGTCCACCAAGGCCTTGACCACGATGTCATGGTTGAAGGTTTCTTCCTCAGTTATTCTAGCAATTGCAGCAACGACCTTGGCTGCGGCTGAGACAGACCGAACATTCCGGCTAATGGCTGAAGGCTGCGCCTTCGCAGCCTTCTTCATCTTCTCGTTCTCCTTTTCTAGGGTTTCCAGGCGGTTCACGACATTATCAAGCTGCTTCTTCTGCTTTTTGAGAGCCGACTCTTGCGACTTTGAGTGAGCAAGGCTACTATCGAGTGCCGCGAGTATTTGTTTCTTTTCGTCAATGGTGCGTTGTAGACAGTCTTCCACAATCTTTAGTTCATTGATGTGCTGTTGTCGGTTCTCTGCAGTATCTGTTTCTTTCTCCAAATCAATCCCCACGCTACGTGCCGGGGGCACATTCATATCGATAAGACCGCTCTTCACCAACATCGAATCAGTGCCTCCGTGGCTACCAAAACTCTTGTGCACTGCAGCCTCTGCATCAGGAGTCTCAGTGCGCACATTTTCAAGTGTAGCACAATGGTGCGATTCTGTATGATTGCCTTCATCTTTTGTGCTCCCTGGACGCGGTTGTGCAGACGTAGCACTATGAAGCTTCTTCTCTGTTATGCGAAGAAGATCCTTGGTTTCACTGAGCTGCTCGGATTGGAGCCTAAACTCAAGATTAAGCGACTGATATTTCTGTTCAAGGCTTTCGTTTTTCGCCGTTAGACGATCTAGCTTTCCTTTCAACAGCTTCAGCTGAGTTTCTTGTGTCTCTACCTGCATTTGCAGCTCATCACGCTCCTGTCTAAGGTCACTTAGTTCTGCCTCATTAGACTCATTCTGTGTAGCGTTGTTACCAATTGCTGACTCTATGTCTGCAATTGCCTTGAACATATTTTCTTTCTTGAGTGATTGCTCTGTCTCCTCTAGTTTTTGTTCTAAGACATTGCACTTGTCCTTGGCATCTCTAAGAGCTTCCTGGAGCGCTACTATTTCAATCTGCTTAGCGTCCAGCTCTGCACTCTTCTCCCCATGCTCTAATGTTTTGTTTGCAAGCCTGTTTTCTGTGTCTACTAAAGTGTTCTCGGTATTCTTCAAAGTACATAACAGTTGGTCATTTTCTGCCCTCAGATCATTCACCTCTGCCTGAAGCTTCTCTTGAATTGCAGATTGCTCTGCTAGTTGAGCAGAAAGATCATCAATGGAGTTCTGCTGACCATTCTTCTCCAACAGCTCTGCCACTTGGTGAGTTGCATCACTCAGCTTATCTGTTAGCTCTTGCACCTCTCTACGCAAGCACTCTTCCTGACCAGTGAGTGTGTCCCTTTGTTCCTTTAACTCCACTACTTCATCTCGGGCGCTGGAGAGGTTCACAACTAGCTCAGAGTTACGGCCCTCAAGCTCCTGCAAAAGAGCCTGAAGTCTCTCGATTTCAGCATCCTTGTCAGCAGCAAGAGCTTCAATGGCTGACGCATCAGAATCCTTCTTGTCAGTGATGTTCATTATGTAAAGAGCAAGGCTGTCATGTCCATTTGCTTGAGCATTTTCTGCAGCTGCCATTCGTGCTGATGTGTCAAAGGGACACTCATGCAGTAGACTCTCCACACACTCATGATGTCCGGCCCTCGACGCATAGTCCAACGCAGTTAGTCCCATGTTATCAGACTCGTTCCCGTAATGGAAGAATAGAACACGGAGCGCGTGTATACTTCCTGCTTCTGCTGCAACCATTAGAGGAGTCACGGAGTCATCTCTTCGGCAATCTGAAAGATAGGGGAGGAGAATTGGAATGCACGACGATACATCCAGCTTAGCGGCCAGCATGAGCGCATTGTCCCCATCATTGTTTGTAAGCTTTGCTTCTTGCTCAACTAATAGTCTGACCATTTTCGGATCATCGTTTTGTACTGCGAGCATCAGACCCGTAAGCCCGTCTGCATTCTGGGTCCCAGCAAACAAGGAGATGCCTTCCTGGACTGTGTGGTAGTCACGCGACACAATAGCGTCAAACCAGCGCTCTGGGTCGTCCATAGCTTACTCTAATTTTAAATTTTGAACTTTATCGCAACTTATAACTTCTTGCTAGAACTCTGGAATCTCCTTAAACCGGGAGGTGTATGATGGCAGTCGATTGATCGGGAGTTAGTACCATGTTTTTATGACTTTACATAAGGTCTTGCCACTTCACAATCGAGGAGTATTTACATGTTTGACTCCACATAGGATAAAACCTTTGCTCGCGTCTTAAAATCAACGCTACTACAGGGGTATCTTGCATAGGAAAGGGCCGTCTTTCCACTGGTGCTGACTATAGATTTTTCTTTGTGGAAAAGAAGACGCACAATGGACAAGTGCCCATAGAAACACGCTAACATCAATGCAGTTTGATGGGGAGCTAACAGTGAATCGGGAGACCCGACAAGACCGCATTCTTTGTCTGCTAGAAACTGGCAGATTGAGAGGTGGCCATTGCGGGCTGCCAACATCAGGGCAGATCCGCCCTGTAAATTTTGTTTCCCCGCTTCATCTCCCAATTCGGCCAAGATGCGAACAATGGGATACGCTCCTTTTTCCGCAGCATACATGAGTGCCGTATAGCCATTTCGGTCTTGAACTCCTGCTTGGAGCGGCAGCAGGCAGTAGACAGCAACAATATCATTGCGCTGGACAGCCATCATTAGGTCTGTAAGGCCATTATCAGGCGTCATCAAGGTGGTGATACTAAGAGAGCTAGTCGCAAGACTCTCTGTACAATTGCCTTTGGCTCTCCTTAAGACAGGAACACCTGCTGTATTTATCCCTTCCCTCTTCACAAGGAGATCTGCGATGGCGAAGTGACTATTATGTAGGCTTATACTAAGGGCTGTCTCCCCCGCCTTACTGACCATTCCTGCCTCAGAACTAAGTAGCCGTGTCACGGCATCAAGATTGTTACACTCAGCAGCAACCATGAGGGCAGTCTTTCCATCAGGAGTTGTCATTCCTGCTTGGTCAATATAGACTGAAAGCCCTACTCGATCTCGTTTTAGGACAGCAGTCATAAGGTCTGTGTAACCTGACAGCTTACTTAGCGACGGGGCCTCTGCACTAGTATCAGCATTATTCTGATACACCAGTGCTCTGTATGCCTCTTTGATTTGACTCAACTCAGCCGATAGCTGACTGTTCTCGTACTGCAAATTCCGAATGTCACTGGCATTATCAGATAGAGACTTATGTTCGTTGATAATATCGTGCGGTTCTTCTTGATTAGAAGGTTCAGAATGCACATTACTGACATCCATGGTATAGTGAGACATAAGACATGCCTGCTGAGAACGGATCGACTGTTCTCCCTCATTGTAATTTAACGACTTTTCATTGATGCCGATCCCAATAGACCTATTTGCCATCAAAGACGTATTCAATGAGGCACTCTTGTTTAGTAAGCTTGTTTCTATGCTACGATTAACTTGCTCAATTAGATTATTATATTGTTCCTCATCAATGTTCAAAGCGGAAAGAGCAACGTCTTCCATGGCCTTCTGCAAATCAGGTGACTCTCCTTGGAGTTTAGAAATAAGAAGCTTAAGCCCATCAATTTCGTTTTCCTTTTCTAAAATAACGCGTATATGTGCTTCTAGTTGTTCTCTCGTTGATAGAAGTTCCTCACGCACGATGTTATAATTGTTCAAATACTCTTCTGCGCGAGTCCTAAAATACGACGTTTCTTGAATCTGTTCATTGAGACGTGTGTTGAGGTCATTAACTATATTATCATACTCGGCATCATGTTGGGGCTCATCGCATGCTAACGTTGCACATGCTGAGCCAGGAGTTACTTTTTTGCTGTCACGACTTGCAGGACACGTTTGAATGGATACGTCTGCACTTGTTACTATCCGTGATTGCGCGCTGATCGTCTTGGGTTCCTTTCTCAGACCCTCGAGCTCTTTCTCAAGCTCCTCAAGTTGCTTGCACTTCCGTACATATCCATCCTTATACTTCTTTGACTTGTGCTTTAGGTCCTCTGCCTCTGTGCTACGGGATTGCACAATTTCCAAAGCTGCCTTTAGCTCGGCATTGGCCATCCGAAGCTCTAGAACCTCCTTGTGCGCGATCTCCAATCCATGCTCATACTTTGCAAGCTCTTGTGCAGTAGCTTCCTTAATGGCATCACTGCTGAAACTCTTTGAATCGATATATGCGGTCTTATACTTCTTAACCTTTTGCTTCAGCTCACTAATCTCATCCTCTTTGGAACGAATAGTGGAGGAAAGCTCGTCTGTAATTTTATTGATGGATAGAGTCTTTACCTCTAACTCAGAGCGCAAATGCATGAGCTCTCTATTCATTTGGTCCTCTAGTGACTGTTTAGCATCTAAGGTTGCTCTGCTCAGCTCTGTTGAAAGTTTGTGATTTTCATTACGAAGCAGGTCTAACTCAGACCGAAGAACTTGGTGATGATCCAATAGTTCCGAATGCTCTATGGAGAGATGCCTGAGACGATTGTCGGAATCTTCCATTGCAACTTTAGCTTCATCTAGAGCCTTTTTCATGGTGCTATTCTCAGCTGTTACAACCTTAAGTGTGGCCTCTAATTCAATTACTTTAGACTTAGCTGTTGCCACACTCTCGTTAGTGGCGTCCAATCTTTTCAGAAGGTCCTCATTAAGAATTAGGGTAGAATCTAGCTTTACCTCTTTCGAAATTAAGTCCTGTCGCGTTTGTGACAAGGTATCTTCGACTGCCTTTTTATCATGTGCTAGCTCAAGATTATCTCTCTTTAAGGCAAAGATCTCTTGATCAAGGGCACTGAGTCTTGCTTGAAGCTCTTCATTAGTCATCTTCTCTGTCTCTAGCATGCGTTTATTGACCATGTCAGTAGTTGCAAGGTCCAACTTATGCTCTAGTGTACTAATCTGAATCTCTTTCATGTGCTTTTCTTCAGTAAGGCCCTCCACCGCACGCGTCTTGCTATCCAGCTCTGCATGGAAGGCGTGTGATTGTGCAGATAGAAGGTTTCTCAATTCATCTATCTGCGAATCCTGTGTATTCTTAAGAGCGGTTACCTCGTCAAAGGCCGCTCGTAGTTCTTGGTAGCTGGTCATGAGGGTGTCTCTATCTAGCCTTAGTGTCTCCGTGATCTGTTTCAAATGTAAATTTTCATGGTTCATTTCCATGACTGAGTCACGACAGTGGTTGAGTTCTTCTTCGTAGACCCCTATTCTTTCTGTCAAAAGCTGGTTATCTTCGATAACCTGAGTTAGCAGTAATTCTTTCTTTTTAAGCTCGTCATACCTCATTACTACCTCCATATGCTCCTCCTTAAGCTTATGTATCTCTTCTGACTCAACGTGGAGAGTCTGCACGGAAGTCTCGAAGAGCTCTGGCTTAGCGTCCACGAAGGATGTCTGAATTATATTTGATGATAGAAGTGGGGACGGGGGCAGCTGTACCAGTTGTGTTGAGGTGGAGAGACATGCATCTGAAACCAGCATACTAGTTTGGATCTCTACACACGATTGAGGCGGCACATATTGCTTAGCAGTCGGCACTAGCTCTGTTACAGACTCTTGCTGCTGAACCATAGAGAGGTGATTACTGTTCTCCTCTGGCAACTGCTTGACTTGTTTTTCCGTTGCGTCATGTGGAGACTTACTCGTTAATAACGGTGTGAATAGCTGAAGAGAATGCTCTAGCTCATGGCCCTTGGATACAGAGGCAGTAGAGTCGCTGTCATGAATAGCACTAATAGATCTGTCCGTGAGCTTCGGAGATAGAGGCTGCTCCATACTGGTGGAATGTGAAACAACTAGCTTAGCTTTGGAAGGGGAGTCTAACAGAAGAGTTAATCGCGCAATTTCAGCGTCTTTGCCTTTGATGATCTGTTCAACCTCCGCTTCAAATTGAATCTTTTCGTCCTTGACTCCTATCAATTCTTCACTGAGAAGCTGAACAGTGTCTGTTAGCTGAGCAATTTCAAGTTTTAGTTGTTCAATCTCAACGTCGTTACCACAGTCTTTGAGTCCAGAGGGCAATGGAGTATGAGAAGTGGGCATTAAGGTGGCTACCTGGGATAGTGGAGCAGTAGGAATCTTAGACGTGGAGAACCGCTTGGGCTGTACTGGAGCTGGGATGGCCACTGAGCACTCTAGCGAAGTCTCGCACACCTGGATGCCAAGGGAATCTGTAAGGGTCTTAGGTAAACCCCGTTGGGTATCAGCAGTCGTAAGCGCCAAAAGTTCGTCCTGAAGTGTCATGTTTCTCCTTTCCAAATCAGAGATACTCTGTCGAGCAGTTTCCAACTCAGTTTGCAAGGCGTGTACATCTGGCTTACTAGTTGATTGGCTCAGTGCGGATATGTCTGGTGAGGCATATGTAGAAATATGTTGAGGTTGTGGTTTTAAACAATCAATCTCAGCCAGGGTAGTCGTCTTTATAAAGGCATCTCTTGTAATTGGATAGACCTCAACGGATTTATCGAATGCTTGAGTCTGCGGTGGCGTTACCTTTTCAAGTTCTACCAGCTTATGCTTCAAACTTGCTACCTCCTCTTGTAAATGGGAGATATCCATGTTCTTGGAAGCCAGGAGCTGATTGTCCTCATCACGAGCAGCAAGTAAAAAGTGCAAGTCTTCTTTCAGGCCCTTGATTTCATTATCCTTTGTTACAATTAATGCCTCCAGCTCTCTGGTTCTTGTTTTCATCTGTTCGAGCTCCGCTTGGCATTGAGTGAGCTTTTCCGGAACGGTATTAAATGTTGACGAATCTATTTTGTTAACAGTATCAGTTAATTGAACAACCCTTCTCTGAGCTTCTGACAAGGTATTACGAAGATTGCTATTGTCTAAATTTTCTAGATGCAAGCTAGATTGGGACAAGTGACCTCGTTCAGAGGAGGCGGAGTTCACAAGTCGCTTCCCAGCCGGGTCCGTGTGTCCATGGTCGCCGTCTTCGTGCATTTCAGATACATCAGAAACGCTTCTGTTTAGTTTCATTGGAGTTTCGGAATACTTTGGAATTTGGGGGTACTCTAATGTGTCGGGTGCGAACTTGGCAGTACGAGCGATGGTACTTGTGAATAGATCACTAGCAGAGCTGTCGCCAAGTGTTCCTAGAGCTGATTTAAACATAGTGTTGCGCACGGTATTCAGATAGGTGACTATATCAAAGTGCTTGCGAGCCATTGCAATGTTGACCGCATGCTCCAGATCGTCTGGGGTGAGATCCTGCCTCTTAACAATAAGCTGGACACATTCTAAATAGCCCTCACCTGCGGCATAATCCAGGGCGCTGGTTCCGTTATTATCTCGAATGGCCGGAAAATGATCCACTAGCGCGTCCACGGCACTAGTATTACCTACTTGCGCGGCAAGCATCAAGGCATCGCGTCCATCACAGAGCAGACAATCCTTTTCGGATGCTACAAGGAACCTACACGCTTTTGCCTTATCACAAAGAGCAGCAACTATCAGTGCCGTCTGATTATCATCATTAGCCAGCCCTGCTTCATAAGGGAGAAGGATTTGTATCACTTTTGTATCTCCTTGCCGCGCAGCAAGCATAAGGCCTGTGTCTCCATACTTATCCCGTGAGCCTTGGAAAACAGCGGCCAGCTCTATAATCTTTGAGTAGTTCTTCTCCTCGATGGCAGAAAACCAGACCATCGCATCCTCCCGCCGTGTCATCAAGGTGTCTGTTAGAAATTTAGATTTACTAGTTTGGCCTAACACTGAACCCGCCCAACACGCCTCACCTGCTCTGCATACCATTGTGCGTTACGCCTTGCGGGTGCGCGGGGTCTGGTTATTGCATTACGCTTTGATTGAGTTGGAGTAGAGACGTCGACGTGACTGATCATTTTATCTGAGTGGTATGCCCAGCTGTGCCCAGAGGTTATATTAGTAGATAATGAATCTTGTGATAGTGCCATATTTGCCAGCTTTTGCGCTGGTGACATAGCAGTTGCTCCAGAGCTCATGCTCCTCGGCAATCCAACCGACAGCTTTGTCGACATAGAATCTGTAAGTACGACTCCTACAGAGGATGGATTAACTGAAGAGCCCTCGTTACTAGTTTGCAACCACTGGACATTGTTGATAGCACTATGTGGAACACTCTTCGATAGAGAGTCAAGTTTTCCGCTAAGTATTTCTACTGTCTTTTTTAGGCTTATGTTTTCGGTGAAGATCCTCTCTGTGACCTTTCTCTCGGCTAAGTCTGTAGTGCTGGCTGATAGACGCAACTTATCTTCTAGTTCATTAATTGTCTCTGTTAAGAGATATACTGTTTTTTTGAGATTCTTCACCTCATCGGTATCGTTATTAAAGCTGTCAATAGCGACGGATTTATCACTAGCCCCCTGTCCGTCTGGTGCTGATACAGATACCATTGTCTTCTTCTGCTCAAGCTTCTCAGTAAGCTCATCGATTCTGAGCATTGCTGCAGCAAGGTCAGATTGTAACTTATCCACATTCTCTAATTCTGTGTGATCACTTGTGTGAGTGATTAGGTTAGCCACCTTTAGCTTCATATGGCTGGACAGCTGCACAAGAAGCGTTTGAAGCCGCAGTATCTCTTGGTCCTTGGCATAAAGAAGAAAGTCATAATCTATCTGACGTGGTCTGTGGGGAGCCAGCGAGCAACTCCGTGACCCATCGCCAAAGCTGACTGACATGGACAGACTTAGATTTCTGCCATCTGCTGTAATATATGTTCCCGGGGTATCACCAATCTTATTCACACCACTAATAGTGGGTCTGATGGAATTTGCTCTACTAGTGTCAGCAGCACCAACCTTGTGTTGCAAAGCTTCCACTACGTCATGGTAATCCATATCATTGGCAAGTTCTAATGCCCGACTGTAGTCCAGAGCATCATCTTCTTCGCTAAATGCGATAATTTCAAGAGCTGAGCTTTTGGCGTGAGCCTGCAATGCAAGAAGAAGTGGGTCTTTGCCAGTTTCCTTCATGAAGCGAGCTTCATACTGTAACAATATAGGAATAGATTTTAACTGCTCTTCTAAAATTGCGTATTCCAACGCACATCGCCCCTCCGGTGATAATATTTTTGCTTCTAATGGCGCAAGAAGAGCTAGAGTATCAAGCGCACCCATTTCTCCTGCAAGCATGAGACCCGTCTTTCCAGCCTGATTAACAGAGCCTACGCAGTCAGACTTGTGTTTATTAATGTATTCCTTGTTACCGGTAATAGCGGCAGAAAACCACTCTTCTAGACGGTCAGGCTCCTTATGAATCTGCATTGCTCAGCTCTCCTGCGTCTTAGTTTTTTGAGTTGATACGCCATAAAGTGGATTTACTACTATGTACGTTTTGATGCTGACTAACAACCTCTCCAAGTGCTGGTTTGGGTCTTCAGAAGATTTGCTATTTCAGTGTGCCCATTTTCTACAGCCAGCTTGTAGGCCGTCATACCATCATTGCGCACAAGATCTGCTTCCTTGTCGATCAATAGCTTCACTGCACGCATATTTCCCTGCTGTGCTGCAAACATAAGGGCTGACCAACCGTCCCTGTTCTGTTTTCCGCTTTGAATTAGGTAGGCTTTGATGTCGGCCTCATTTCCAAGTGCTACCGCTTGCATTAACCGTGTATTGCCGTACCAGTCGACCAGGTCTGTCAGAATAACTTGTTGACCAATCGTATTAGGAATGGAGGTGCGAGGACTGGAGACAGGGGTAATTACATCGGGAAGATATCCAACAGAGCCCATAATTCCCTGCAATCGCTCTTCTTGTTCGTTATAGGCTTGTGATTTGGCTAAATATGCTTTTTTATATCGCTTTACCTCACCCCGCAAGTCTTCGACTTCTTGCACTAAAGCATCAGATAGACTTACATCTGAACCTAGGTGGTGAAGGTCAGTCAAGGTCAAGCCATTGCTAGGTAAAACAGGATTAGTCTTATCTGGTTCAGCAAATTGTTTGGCCTTTAGCTCAGCTATAGCGGACGATAAAGCAGAATTTTCAGCCTGAAGCCTCAAACGCGCATCCTCTGACTCACGTAACTGTATGGCTTTTCGAAGGTATCCTGATTTGTACTTAAATACTCTGTCCTTTAACTCTTTTTCCGATAACGGGTTGATGTTCGACCTAGCATAATCAGCTTTTGTAAGACGCAATAGAGCATTATCTTTGCGAAGATCCTCTAGTTCTCGTTGCAGTTCGGCAAGTGTGGGCTCGTGAGCCCTATCATGCAGGGATGACGAATGTGTAGCAAGGAATAAGTCATCGACAGGTTTAGATTCATCGGAGACCTTCTGTGCCAGGACGTCCCCGGTGGGCTGGGAGAGCAGGGCCTCCTGGAGGCGCTTGATCTCGCGGTCCTTCTCGGCCAGGAGCGCGTCGTAGTCGGTGGTGGTCTGGGCCAGGCGCGGGCTCGCGGCTCCGCTAGCGACGGCGTCCTCGAGGCGCTTGCTGAGGCCTTCGTTCTCCTTGACCTTTTCTGCCAGTCGGCCAAGGGCGCTTTGGATTGCAGCCCGGTCTGCCTGCTCGTTGGCGCGCAGCTGCTGCCGGAGATCGTCCAGCGCCTGCTGGTGCCGGGCTTCGTCGGCTGCGCGAGCCTCTTCCGCGGCCCGGAGAAGGGCAGGATAGTCAATGGCGGGCTCGGCGGCTGCGGCCTGGAGGCGGGCAAGCTCTTCGTCACGGGCTTGGAGGGCCTCTTCAAGGGCCTGGATTCGGGCTGCTGCCCCGGGCTCTTCGGATTCGAGAGATCTCGGGTCCTGGGCGGCGAGCCTCTCCTGAAGCCTGGAGATCTCGGCGTTCTTCCGTTCGGCATCTGTCCTTGCTTCCGCAGCGGCATCTTCTAGAGCCCGGATGCGAGCCGTAAGTCCATCAATGGTAACTGGCAATTCGCCCTCGGCGCTTGCAGATTCCACACCCTGGACGATATTGCCCATGAGTTGTGTAACCAGGCTGCCGTTGTCCTGAACCTTGTCGGCGAGCTGGTTGATAGCTGTTTGCAGACCATCTGCAGGAGACCGCGTTGCAGAAAGTGCGTCTCTGAGTTGGGCAATCTCGTCGTCCTTCTGTGCCAGGACGTCCCCGGTGGGCTGGGAGAGCAGGGCCTCCTGGAGGCGCTTGATCTCGCGGTCCTTCTCGGCCAGGAGCGCGTCGTAGTCGGTGGTGGTCTGGGCCAGGCGCGGGCTCGCGGCTCCGCTAGCGACGGCGTCCTCGAGGCGCTTGCTGAGGCCTTCGTTCTCCTTGACCTTTTCTGCCAGTCGGCCAAGGGCGCTTTGGATTGCAGCCCGGTCTGCCTGCTCGTTGGCGCGCAGCTGCTGCCGGAGATCGTCCAGCGCCTGCTGGTGCCGGGCTTCGTCGGCTGCGCGAGCCTCTTCCGCGGCCCGGAGAAGGGCAGGATAGTCAATGGCGGGCTCGGCGGCTGCGGCCTGGAGGCGGGCAAGCTCTTCGTCACGGGCTTGGAGGGCCTCTTCAAGGGCCTGGATTCGGGCTGCTGCCCCGGGCTCTTCGGATTCGAGAGATCTCGGGTCCTGGGCGGCGAGCCTCTCCTGAAGCCTGGAGATCTCGGCGTTCTTCCGTTCGGCATCTGTCCTTGCTTCCGCAGCGGCATCTTCTAGAGCCCGGATGCGAGCCGTAAGTCCATCAATGGTAACTGGCAATTCGCCCTCGGCGCTTGCAGATTCCACACCCTGGACGATATTGCCCATGAGTTGTGTAACCAGGCTGCCGTTGTCCTGAACCTTGTCGGCGAGCTGGTTGATAGCTGTTTGCAGACCATCTGCAGGAGACCGCGTTGCAGAAAGTGCGTCTCTGAGTTGGGCAATCTCGTCGTCCTTCTGTGCCAGGACGTCCCCGGTGGGCTGGGAGAGCAGGGCCTCCTGGAGGCGCTTGATCTCGCGGTCCTTCTCGGCCAGGAGCGCGTCGTAGTCGGTGGTGGTCTGGGCCAGGCGCGGGCTCGCGGCTCCGCTAGCGACGGCGTCCTCGAGGCGCTTGCTGAGGCCTTCGTTCTCCTTGACCTTTTCTGCCAGTCGGCCAAGGGCGCTTTGGATTGCAGCCCGGTCTGCCTGCTCGTTGGCGCGCAGCTGCTGCCGGAGATCGTCCAGCGCCTGCTGGTGCCGGGCTTCGTCGGCTGCGCGAGCCTCTTCCGCGGCCCGGAGAAGGGCAGGATAGTCAATGGCGGGCTCGGCGGCTGCGGCCTGGAGGCGGGCAAGCTCTTCGTCACGGGCTTGGAGGGCCTCTTCAAGGGCCTGGATTCGGGCTGCTGCCCCGGGCTCTTCGGATTCGAGAGATCTCGGGTCCTGGGCGGCGAGCCTCTCCTGAAGCCTGGAGATCTCGGCGTTCTTCCGTTCGGCATCTGTCCTTGCTTCCGCAGCGGCATCTTCTAGAGCCCGGATGCGAGCCGTAAGTCCATCAATGGTAACTGGCAATTCGCCCTCGGCGCTTGCAGATTCCACACCCTGGACGATATTGCCCATGAGTTGTGTAACCAGGCTGCCGTTGTCCTGAACCTTGTCGGCGAGCTGGTTGATAGCTGTTTGCAGACCATCTGCAGGAGACCGCGTTGCAGAAAGTGCGTCTCTGAGTTGGGCAATCTCGTCGTCCTTCTGTGCCAGGACGTCCCCGGTGGGCTGGGAGAGCAGGGCCTCCTGGAGGCGCTTGATCTCGCGGTCCTTCTCGGCCAGGAGCGCGTCGTAGTCGGTGGTGGTCTGGGCCAGGCGCGGGCTCGCGGCTCCGCTAGCGACGGCGTCCTCGAGGCGCTTGCTGAGGCCTTCGTTCTCCTTGACCTTTTCTGCCAGTCGGCCAAGGGCGCTTTGGATTGCAGCCCGGTCTGCCTGCTCGTTGGCGCGCAGCTGCTGCCGGAGATCGTCCAGCGCCTGCTGGTGCCGGGCTTCGTCGGCTGCGCGAGCCTCTTCCGCGGCCCGGAGAAGGGCAGGATAGTCAATGGCGGGCTCGGCGGCTGCGGCCTGGAGGCGGGCAAGCTCTTCGTCACGGGCTTGGAGGGCCTCTTCAAGGGCCTGGATTCGGGCTGCTGCCCCGGGCTCTTCGGATTCGAGAGATCTCGGGTCCTGGGCGGCGAGCCTCTCCTGAAGCCTGGAGATCTCGGCGTTCTTCCGTTCGGCATCTGTCCTTGCTTCCGCAGCGGCATCTTCTAGAGCCCGGATGCGAGCCGTAAGTCCATCAATGGTAACTGGCAATTCGCCCTCGGCGCTTGCAGATTCCACACCCTGGACGATATTGCCCATGAGTTGTGTAACCAGGCTGCCGTTGTCCTGAACCTTGTCGGCGAGCTGGTTGATAGCTGTTTGCAGACCATCTGCAGGAGACCGCGTTGCAGAAAGTGCGTCTCTGAGTTGGGCAATCTCGTCGTCCTTCTGTGCCAGGACGTCCCCGGTGGGCTGGGAGAGCAGGGCCTCCTGGAGGCGCTTGATCTCGCGGTCCTTCTCGGCCAGGAGCGCGTCGTAGTCGGTGGTGGTCTGGGCCAGGCGCGGGCTCGCGGCTCCGCTAGCGACGGCGTCCTCGAGGCGCTTGCTGAGGCCTTCGTTCTCCTTGACCTTTTCTGCCAGTCGGCCAAGGGCGCTTTGGATTGCAGCCCGGTCTGCCTGCTCGTTGGCGCGCAGCTGCTGCCGGAGATCGTCCAGCGCCTGCTGGTGCCGGGCTTCGTCGGCTGCGCGAGCCTCTTCCGCGGCCCGGAGAAGGGCAGGATAGTCAATGGCGGGCTCGGCGGCTGCGGCCTGGAGGCGGGCAAGCTCTTCGTCACGGGCTTGGAGGGCCTCTTCAAGGGCCTGGATTCGGGCTGCTGCCCCGGGCTCTTCGGATTCGAGAGATCTCGGGTCCTGGGCGGCGAGCCTCTCCTGAAGCCTGGAGATCTCGGCGTTCTTCCGTTCGGCATCTGTCCTTGCTTCCGCAGCGGCATCTTCTAGAGCCCGGATGCGAGCCGTAAGTCCATCAATGGTAACTGGCAATTCGCCCTCGGCGCTTGCAGATTCCACACCCTGGACGATATTGCCCATGAGTTGTGTAACCAGGCTGCCGTTGTCCTGAACCTTGTCGGCGAGCTGGTTGATAGCTGTTTGCAGACCATCTGCAGGAGACCGCGTTGCAGAAAGTGCGTCTCTGAGTTGGGCAATCTCGTCGTCCTTCTGTGCCAGGACGTCCCCGGTGGGCTGGGAGAGCAGGGCCTCCTGGAGGCGCTTGATCTCGCGGTCCTTCTCGGCCAGGAGCGCGTCGTAGTCGGTGGTGGTCTGGGCCAGGCGCGGGCTCGCGGCTCCGCTAGCGACGGCGTCCTCGAGGCGCTTGCTGAGGCCTTCGTTCTCCTTGACCTTTTCTGCCAGTCGGCCAAGGGCGCTTTGGATTGCAGCCCGGTCTGCCTGCTCGTTGGCGCGCAGCTGCTGCCGGAGATCGTCCAGCGCCTGCTGGTGCCGGGCTTCGTCGGCTGCGCGAGCCTCTTCCGCGGCCCGGAGAAGGGCAGGATAGTCAATGGCGGGCTCGGCGGCTGCGGCCTGGAGGCGGGCAAGCTCTTCGTCACGGGCTTGGAGGGCCTCTTCAAGGGCCTGGATTCGGGCTGCTGCCCCGGGCTCTTCGGATTCGAGAGATCTCGGGTCCTGGGCGGCGAGCCTCTCCTGAAGCCTGGAGATCTCGGCGTTCTTCCGTTCGGCATCTGTCCTTGCTTCCGCAGCGGCATCTTCTAGAGCCCGGATGCGAGCCGTAAGTCCATCAATGGTAACTGGCAATTCGCCCTCGGCGCTTGCAGATTCCACACCCTGGACGATATTGCCCATGAGTTGTGTAACCAGGCTGCCGTTGTCCTGAACCTTGTCGGCGAGCTGGTTGATAGCTGTTTGCAGACCATCTGCAGGAGACCGCGTTGCAGAAAGTGCGTCTCTGAGTTGGGCAATCTCGTCGTCCTTCTGTGCCAGGACGTCCCCGGTGGGCTGGGAGAGCAGGGCCTCCTGGAGGCGCTTGATCTCGCGGTCCTTCTCGGCCAGGAGCGCGTCGTAGTCGGTGGTGGTCTGGGCCAGGCGCGGGCTCGCGGCTCCGCTAGCGACGGCGTCCTCGAGGCGCTTGCTGAGGCCTTCGTTCTCCTTGACCTTTTCTGCCAGTCGGCCAAGGGCGCTTTGGATTGCAGCCCGGTCTGCCTGCTCGTTGGCGCGCAGCTGCTGCCGGAGATCGTCCAGCGCCTGCTGGTGCCGGGCTTCGTCGGCTGCGCGAGCCTCTTCCGCGGCCCGGAGAAGGGCAGGATAGTCAATGGCGGGCTCGGCGGCTGCGGCCTGGAGGCGGGCAAGCTCTTCGTCACGGGCTTGGAGGGCCTCTTCAAGGGCCTGGATTCGGGCTGCTGCCCCGGGCTCTTCGGATTCGAGAGATCTCGGGTCCTGGGCGGCGAGCCTCTCCTGAAGCCTGGAGATCTCGGCGTTCTTCCGTTCGGCATCTGTCCTTGCTTCCGCAGCGGCATCTTCTAGAGCCCGGATGCGAGCCGTAAGTCCATCAATGGTAACTGGCAATTCGCCCTCGGCGCTTGCAGATTCCACACCCTGGACGATATTGCCCATGAGTTGTGTAACCAGGCTGCCGTTGTCCTGAACCTTGTCGGCGAGCTGGTTGATAGCTGTTTGCAGACCATCTGCAGGAGACCGCGTTGCAGAAAGTGCGTCTCTGAGTTGGGCAATCTCGTCGTCCTTCTGTGCCAGGACGTCCCCGGTGGGCTGGGAGAGCAGGGCCTCCTGGAGGCGCTTGATCTCGCGGTCCTTCTCGGCCAGGAGCGCGTCGTAGTCGGTGGTGGTCTGGGCCAGGCGCGGGCTCGCGGCTCCGCTAGCGACGGCGTCCTCGAGGCGCTTGCTGAGGCCTTCGTTCTCCTTGACCTTTTCTGCCAGTCGGCCAAGGGCGCTTTGGATTGCAGCCCGGTCTGCCTGCTCGTTGGCGCGCAGCTGCTGCCGGAGATCGTCCAGCGCCTGCTGGTGCCGGGCTTCGTCGGCTGCGCGAGCCTCTTCCGCGGCCCGGAGAAGGGCAGGATAGTCAATGGCGGGCTCGGCGGCTGCGGCCTGGAGGCGGGCAAGCTCTTCGTCACGGGCTTGGAGGGCCTCTTCAAGGGCCTGGATTCGGGCTGCTGCCCCGGGCTCTTCGGATTCGAGAGATCTCGGGTCCTGGGCGGCGAGCCTCTCCTGAAGCCTGGAGATCTCGGCGTTCTTCCGTTCGGCATCTGTCCTTGCTTCCGCAGCGGCATCTTCTAGAGCCCGGATGCGAGCCGTAAGTCCATCAATGGTAACTGGCAATTCGCCCTCGGCGCTTGCAGATTCCACACCCTGGACGATATTGCCCATGAGTTGTGTAACCAGGCTGCCGTTGTCCTGAACCTTGTCGGCGAGCTGGTTGATAGCTGTTTGCAGACCATCTGCAGGAGACCGCGTTGCAGAAAGTGCGTCTCTGAGTTGGGCAATCTCGTCGTCCTTCTGTGCCAGGACGTCCCCGGTGGGCTGGGAGAGCAGGGCCTCCTGGAGGCGCTTGATCTCGCGGTCCTTCTCGGCCAGGAGCGCGTCGTAGTCGGTGGTGGTCTGGGCCAGGCGCGGGC
Source organism: Giardia duodenalis (assembly GCF_000002435.2). Lineage (NCBI taxonomy): Eukaryota > Fornicata > Diplomonadida > Hexamitidae > Giardia > Giardia duodenalis. The sequence goes on from NC_051860.1 coordinate 1,767,113, forward strand.
TCGCGGCTCCGCTAGCGACGGCGTCCTCGAGGCGCTTGCTGAGGCCTTCGTTCTCCTTGACCTTTTCTGCCAGTCGGCCAAGGGCGCTTTGGATTGCAGCCCGGTCTGCCTGCTCGTTGGCGCGCAGCTGCTGCCGGAGATCGTCCAGCGCCTGCTGGTGCCGGGCTTCGTCGGCTGCGCGAGCCTCTTCCGCGGCCCGGAGAAGGGCAGGATAGTCAATGGCGGGCTCGGCGGCTGCGGCCTGGAGGCGGGCAAGCTCTTCGTCACGGGCTTGGAGGGCCTCTTCAAGGGCCTGGATTCGGGCTGCTGCCCCGGGCTCTTCGGATTCGAGAGATCTCGGGTCCTGGGCGGCGAGCCTCTCCTGAAGCCTGGAGATCTCGGCGTTCTTCCGTTCGGCATCTGTCCTTGCTTCCGCAGCGGCATCTTCTAGAGCCCGGATGCGAGCCGTAAGTCCATCAATGGTAACTGGCAATTCGCCCTCGGCGCTTGCAGATTCCACACCCTGGACGATATTGCCCATGAGTTGTGTAACCAGGCTGCCGTTGTCCTGAACCTTGTCGGCGAGCTGGTTGATAGCTGTTTGCAGACCATCTGCAGGAGACCGCGTTGCAGAAAGTGCGTCTCTGAGTTGGGCAATCTCGTCGTCCTTCTGTGCCAGGACGTCCCCGGTGGGCTGGGAGAGCAGGGCCTCCTGGAGGCGCTTGATCTCGCGGTCCTTCTCGGCCAGGAGCGCGTCGTAGTCGGTGGTGGTCTGGGCCAGGCGCGGGCTCGCGGCTCCGCTAGCGACGGCGTCCTCGAGGCGCTTGCTGAGGCCTTCGTTCTCCTTGACCTTTTCTGCCAGTCGGCCAAGGGCGCTTTGGATTGCAGCCCGGTCTGCCTGCTCGTTGGCGCGCAGCTGCTGCCGGAGATCGTCCAGCGCCTGCTGGTGCCGGGCTTCGTCGGCTGCGCGAGCCTCTTCCGCGGCCCGGAGAAGGGCAGGATAGTCAATGGCGGGCTCGGCGGCTGCGGCCTGGAGGCGGGCAAGCTCTTCGTCACGGGCTTGGAGGGCCTCTTCAAGGGCCTGGATTCGGGCTGCTGCCCCGGGCTCTTCGGATTCGAGAGATCTCGGGTCCTGGGCGGCGAGCCTCTCCTGAAGCCTGGAGATCTCATCGTCCTTTCGCGCTAATACGTCACTGATGGGTTGAGAGAGAAGCAAATCATTCAAGTTCATTTTGGAGGATTGAATATCATATGCAGGAGTAGGAGCCATTCCCAACATAACTTCATCTAGTAAGTTGTGGTTTGGCGTATAAGGAATTGAGGAGGATATATTGATACACAGGTTTCTCAACCGATCGATTTCTTTATCGCGCTCTTTGAGAAGCTTATGAAATTGGGCCCTTATTTCATTGACATCATCTGAAGAAAAGTCAGTATCAGGCATAGAAAGAGGAGCTAGAGACACACCGTATGTTGAGATAAGAAGCTCCCTAAAGCAGTTCATTCCATCCCTAATATCGATTGGATACTCGGTATTCTTAAAAGAGTGGTAATCGGCGAACGTCTGATAAATGTTCAACAGGTCGTCACGCAAATCTTCTTTATGATCACCAGAAGTAAGTGCTGTATCGACTTTATCAGAATAATCCATCAGCAGTTTTCGACAAACCAGCGGGGCAAGAGTAGGCTGCACACATGTCCCATACACCGGTACGGATGTTCGACTAAGAAATTGCAATTCAACCTCATCCTGGTTTGTGAGGGTGAAGTCTGTTATGCGCTTTGTTCCACATCTATTTGTCGATGTCACGAACTGCTCAAGTATCTGCTTAGCATATGCAAGGTATTCTCTGATATCAGTGTCGGCATTGGAAGCTGCATCACCTAATAAGCGTTGACAGCAGAAGATAGCCCATGTATAATTTTCTTCTACGAGATTCTGCGCTCTGTAACGCGTACAGGCAAGAGAGGCTATATTGATGTAGAGCAAATCTGATCGTATGTCGGCAAGATCAAGAATAGATTCGCTTATAGCGAAAAGGCCTTTACAAACAAGACTATCTGGCTGCGAACGATGTACAGCAACCTTTTTATAAAGCTTCGAAGCCTGCTGCCTGTACCTGGTCACCGAGTCATGTTCTTCGGTTAATTCTGGGCTAGTTGAGATAAGGTCCATGGCGAGTGCCCTGCTAAAGTGTTCTAGAGCCTGTAATACGTCACGGTTTAAGAGGGTTCCATCTAAAGTGGAAAACGTGCTATCGACTTGCTGCAATGTTTCAGAAATCATGTTTGCCGCTTGCAAAATATATCCTACTGAATGGTGAATAGCTTTGGCATTGGAGGCAGCGAGTGTGTAACACGCAGACACGGTGTTATATAACAGTGCTACAATATCCAGTAAAACACTATTTGCAATTATGGTGAGTGAAGATCCAGTGGACCATATCAGCATGGCCTGTTCAGAGGGCGCTTTAATTTCGGGGCTCTCCCAGGGAAGCATGAACAAGAGATCCTTGGCAAGAAGATAGCATTCATAGACAGTATCCATATGAATAGACATGTCAAAGCTGGCTAATATCTTCCGCTTTTCCTTCAACCTTCTAATTACATTAGAGATGAGTTCCACAGCCCCTGAAGGGAATATTTGGACCGTAGCTTCTAGCACTGAATAAAAGGACCCATCGTCCTGGGGTTCTAATGGGGGAAGAGAAGGAATGACGGGCGGTGGCGCGTTCATCAATCTCCGAATTTTTTAAATTTTTACCGAACAAATTCAAAAGACGTCACTAATGATTTACTGAAAAGGCCATAAGGCATCCCTTACGACGAGCTATATTGGAGAAAGATTGGTTGATATACTTTGAAATCCTGCTCTGTGTTTAAAACAACTCCATAGACGTTTTCGTGTCCTCCAGCAATTGTTGCAGATGAAGGGTCTGCGGTGCTGCTGGTAAAGCTAGTATAGAATGCAGGGTTGATGGAGTAAGACGCTCTAATTCCTGCGACTGCATCCGGAGTATATGTAGGAACTGGCCAAGTGAATCTGTTGGCATGTCTCGCCACGTGCCGTAGTGCCCGCTCCTTGTCAGCAAACCGAGCGGTAGCTCCAGGCGCTGCAGCTCCATCATCTGAAGATTCCAGGTCATCTCCAACTAGAACACGGTGGGCTCTGGGATCTAATTGATCCATCGAATCCTCTGGAAGGTTGAGGTTCTGGAGCTCTGAGTTATTCTCGTCATTTCCCTCCGAAGAGGACTCCTCCACCTCGGTGGACTGGTCAAATCCGCATGTCTCACAATCATAGTCTATTCCATCTTCGATTTCAAACGGACTACACGGACCCACTCGTGAGTAAACAGCATGGATACAGTGATGGCCAAAGAATGTACGCGATGGCATGAAAATGCTTGCAACTCCTCTCGTAAAACCCTTCTCTTCGTTGGGCTTTTCCTCGTTGTAATAGCGCTGTAGTTCCTTAATTCGCTGGTGAACATACCTGACACGTTCCTCATAGTACTTGACCATCTTGGCGTCGTTCTGTGCCGGGATGATCAGCTCGCCCTGCGTATTTGCGTTGATAAACTGCTGAAGCTGGAGACCAGCGCCAGGTGGATACGATGCAAGGACACGTAGGGTCTCTGGGGTCTCGAAAAACCCGAAGAAGACTCTCCTGACCTTGTTTGCAGTGACCACATCAACGTCATTATTTAGAAGGGTTTTCCGTAAAGTTATGTGTGGCTGCATGATGGCATTTGTTGGCTGGGATTTTCGCTTGTCTTCACAGTTTTGATAGAATGAAGCCAGACATGACAGTTGGTTTTCCGGTGGGGTTTTAGCATGGAAGAGCCGCCTGAAAAAGGCTTCTATATCCTCCACGGTAGTATAGACAGCATGAGTCGGTAGAGGATAAGATAAATCTGTCTTAGCTAGAGGACGCTCAAAGGCAGAGACAGACGGCTTCAAGGGTTGTGTGCATGTCGGTGCCTGTGCACCAGTACTCTGCTTTGGTGCCTTTTTAACAAAGTCAAGGATATTCATATATTTGGACCTGCGTCCTGGGCCCTTTTTTCCATCTGGCGGCCCCGCTGATGGCACTGCAGAAGGTTCAGCTGCTACTTCACAAACTTCGTCCAAGGTTTCATCGTTAAATAAAGCGTCTGGAAGGCTCAGAGAAGGGAGCTGTGACATGAGAAGATCCAAGGATTTTTTTACAACCACTAGGCTATTGCGAGATTCACAGCGGTATCACTGAAAACAACGTCCTTAATGGCGTGTGCAGAGGTTGCAGAGATTACAATGCCTTTTTCCATGAGAGAAATAGCCGAGTGGGTTGCTACCAGTGAACTAGAATCCATCAGTCGGATCCCTGTAACAGAGTCTCTCAGAAAGCTATCTTTCAAGTAGATGTCTGATTGGAATGCACCTATCCCCATGTGTCCCGCGCCAACTATGGTTGTCTGTCCATCTATGCAAATAGTTGTCCCTCGTACAATGCATGCTGAGCGTCTTTGACGTGAAATCATGGAGTGGGTGCAAAGAATTTCGGATCCAAGTGCAAACAATCCGTCATTGCAATTGCACAAAGCGACGTTACCAATTACAACTGCAGAGGTGTCTATGTGAAGCCCACGCCAAAAAGACTCCGTTGCCAGAAGCACATTAGAGATGGTGCCCATGCTCCTGGTCAGCGAAATTCCAATGGAATTGACCCGTAGTACTTCCTCACGAAGCAGGCCCGGCGTAACTCCATCTACGTGTCTAAGGTGCTTGAGCATCATGTTCTTGCTTGAGCTCTCTTGCTTCTTGATGCACTTAAGCCGCTGGATTAAGATCCTAGCAATGGCGATGGGAAACGGAGAGGCCCTGTCCGACAGAACAAATGGAGCAATCTTCCCACGGAGGTGTCCAAACTTTGAGTACTCCAACAAGTCACTGTCTATCATATCTTCAGCGTAGAGCTTTGCACTGACACAGTAGCAATCTCGAATGTCTGCATTACATTCATAGAGGGCTATACACGATGATTCTGGCTCTGAAAATACAATGCGAAGAAGGTGTAAGAAAGAGCCTACGCCTTGCACACCTGTCACGATGCTCCGTAGCTTTCCGGAAATCTTTTCATCTGTTTTCAGAGAGGATACAGTGATAGGATCTAAGTACGATGGATCCGGCGCCAAAAATAACTTTCGAGATATCTCGACCGTCGGACTGATTATTGAACAATCTGCAATAATAATGGGATGATGATGGTCGCCATACGTTGCAATTCCTGTCAAGCAGAACTGGAAGCTACACTGAGAGATGGACTTAATCATGTTATCTGACAGATTGTCTTTTGATATTAATGACCCCCCGATCAGAAGCTCCTTAATACCATCGGGATTATTGTAGTAGCAATCCATAAACTCATGGTGAAATGGAGATAGTGTATTGAATTTCAGCTCTGCGCCAAAGGTATCGGCAATGTATTCCTTTCCTGTCATGACCTTGTCATTAGAGCAGAAGTTCTCACCAAAAGAAGCAACCCCGCAGTGGCAAAGGAAGAACAATGACTTCTGCACCAGCACGGTGGAAAGGCCTCGACACACAACTGCTGCAGTGTGGGGAAGCTCAACGGAGCTTATAGCAGGAAATGCCATTCCGTGGCCCCTGAATATGCAACCATCGATTACCACATCTGTAGAGTGTTCTACAACTATTCCTGGGCCAGTGTTTGGTCCAAAGTGACAGTCTTTGAAGATTACAACTGCAGATCCAAAGACATGTACTTGGGCGTGAGATACTTTGAGAAATGTCCCATATTTGCCGGAAATGTGCTCCCGAATGCTCATTATGGTTGCAAGCTCCTGTTCCATAGCATGCTTGCTCGTTACTGTCGCCCTTTGAAGCTTTGTCCGAGCTCGAGATACTACTCGGTCCCAAAATGACGCACTGGGAACCCGCTTAATGGGCCCAAAGGAACAATTAATAAAAGTAATGGCAATGTTATCCAGTTTTCTTTTGATTGAACTGATAGTTGGTCTTCTAACAAACACTTGTCCACTGAAGTGAATGCTCTCAAACGTAGTGCTTGATGATATAATAAGAAGGGGCTGCTTGAACCAACTCCGCTTCTGATTGAGTATTTTGTAAAAGGACTCTATAGGCGGTATTCGCTCTTGGTAGACATTGGAGCGGGTGTCGTTTGCCTTGAAGGGGCCAAAAGCTCGGTTCTTCACAGCTAGTAGCTTGGGATCAAACTGTGTCGATCCACCTCCAACAGAAGAATTAATTCTCCAACGTGGCTTATCACATGGACCCAAAAGTGTGTCGCATGTTCGCGTTATTCGAAAGGCCCCCTTACACTGGCGATAGAAATCTATAGGTGTCTCTATTATCGCAAGCTTCCTGAAAAGGCTGATCTTTGCAGGAATCGAAAAGACAATCGGCGCCTGAATGTTGTTTCTAATGCGTATGTCCTTTTTCATGCGGTACATACTCATTGAGCTCAAGATTGTAGTAAACTTAGTTCGCTCATTTCCACATGTCTTGTCAGCCAGCGTGGATACAAGGCCTTTACGGAACTGCCACTCACACACGTCTGCTAGATACTGGTAGGTAAGAAGCTGTGTGTAGACAGATGTAGTGTTTCCTTTAATGACGTTAGTTGTGTCCTCTACTATTTGTTCAAGACGAGCATGCTCAATGGCTTTTGTGGCGTCTTCAAAGCCCGTTGCTTCGTTGACCTTCTTCAAATGTTTATTGACGTCGTGCACAATAGCTGCCATCCTCTCTGTTACATTACTCATCTGTGTAAGGAGCCCATAGATGGGGTGCAAGACATTCATGGAGCCGGTATAAAATTTACTTGGGGGGCTGTTAGCTCTCAACTAATTCCTTATGATTTTCAAATTGAGGCTATCGACCGCAGGGACCTGCTGGCGGATAACGTGGCTAATGCCCTCTATCATGAGGTAGGCTACCACCCTGGTGATGAATTCAGCAAATATCTCCTTGAAGCCGCCTCGAAGTGCCCCCCGTAGCCACTCCCTCTTTGACTTGGAGAATAAGAAGCTGGTAAGGAACCCAGCGATGCTTCCGGTAACAAATGCCTCTGGCGGAGTAAGACGTCGACCATATGAGAACAGAGTGTTCTTCAAGGCCAGCATTTTCAAAAACTCGACAGAAAACTGATACGTGAGAGACCTGACCAGCTCCACAGGGGAGAAAATGTGAAATATAGACAGAGATGAAATCGCAGATGCTGCAGAGGTGCTAAGGACCTTCTTAATGTCCGCTTTTATGATGCGCTGCATACACGTGTCAGACTTATCTACGCTGTTAGAGCCAAAAACCATTGAGGTAAGCTCTGAGAGAAGAGCTCCGGGGCCTTCGTTATGCAGGACATCGTAAATTCTATGAACCACGCCAAAAAGACCTCCCATGGTAAGACAGTGGAAAGATATGCCGGACTCTATGTTCGCCGTATTGGTCTTGTCAATAAAATCGTTATATTGGGCAAAGACATCATGCAGAATGTCCATGGCCACCCAATTTATTTGAAATTTAGTTGGATGCATGACAACATCCAGAGCCGTAGGCGGTTCATAAGAACACACAGAGACACAACAAATATAATTAGAGACACACCAGCTCTTATTAGAGATTCAATCAAATAGCGTGTCTGCTCTTTGTTCGATGGTGCGATTGGAAGTGAAACTTGACGATTCCACGCCCTAACAGTTGTTATTGCAACAAGAGAGCTAGAAAGAAGAGTGCTGGGAACATCTCTGGCTAAAACAGCAACTAAGAACATGACGCAGGGCAGATAAGCCTCGTATCTGGCCATTCTATTCGCACGGGCTTTCGTGTCGAGAGACGAGTAGAATGCTTCTGCAAAGTATAACAGCACGATAGACTGGTAGAGGGAGAGAACCAACTGGCTCAGTGCCAGGAACATTTGGAGGCTATGAGTCAGGATGAACATTTAAAAAAGATTATATCATCGCAAGGTTGGTTTGGTGCGATTACGGCCGGGGACGCTGCAGAGGTGTCGCGTCTGTGTGCTCGCTTCCTTCGGGAGACAGACCGGACCGGCACCACTGGGCTCATGTATGCTGCAGCATCCGATAACGAGGAGATTGTGCAGATGCTCGTTAAGGATGAGAACTCCATGCGCAATCATATCGGGGAGACAGCTCTGCTGATCGCTGCTGCCCAGAACTCGGCCAAAGTCATCCCTCTTCTGTTACCATATGAACATGAAATGGTACTACTTAATGGAGCTACTGCGTTGCATGTCGCTGTTCAACATGGGAGTATGGAATCAATACCACAGTTGGTTGACTGCTACAGCTGTGCCCGTGATAGAAACGGGTTTACCGCAATGGAGTACTGCGCCTACAACAATCTTCTTCCCCAGCTATCTCTGTTGGTAAAACATGGGAGTTATACCATTGAAGACCTAAAACATGCTGCTTCGATTGCAGATTCCGCGGGACATAAGCTCTGTGCCGCGGCCTTGTGGAAAGCCTCAAATACATATCCTGGGACTTCACTAAGATTGTCTAATCTAAAATTAACCACTGCACACATAGATGTGCCACCCAATAGTGCACAAAGTATTGATTCGTTGTCAGGAAGCAGGTTTACTGCCACTTCTCACTCCCATCCCTTAACCCTTACTCAACTGGATGCCAAGCAGCTGCAAGCTGCCTTCCATGCACTGAGTGATGAAGCAGACACGAATGGGAGTCCAGAGGGAGAAGGAAACAACCTTGCTGCAAACCATCCAAATGTAGTGCTTGCCTCGAACAACGATCCTTGCGAAAATCAGGGGATTTGTATGCTTAACTCAATGGCTGAATGCAGTGCGAGCACCAGTCCGTCCATTTTCCAAGGAAGACAGGAGTCTGTGTTAGTTCCTGATGTACCGCAGGGAGGCAACGAGCTGGTATTAAGTCCGAGCTCTTTGGATTCTTCCTTACCCTTGCTGGCTTCTCAGTTGTCTGGTACAGATAGGAGCACGCAGAGGAGTGAAGTACGTATTCTAGTTGAGCATTTACGCTCCGCCTTAGAGCAAGCAAGGGGTGATCTTAAAGACAAGACGGTTACAATACTGCGCTTGGAAGAAGAGGTAAAGAAGTTGACAGAAAAGAACGTACAGAGATCCTCAGGTTTTCTCTCTGCAGCGGAAGCCTTATCTCTACGTGAAGAGGTAGCGTACTATAAGCATCTCTTGGTCAAGCGCGATGCCCACGAAAAAGAGCTAAAGCAAGAGATAGGTAGGCTGCAGAACGAAAGCACGGATGTCTTATCGTCATTACGCTGTAAGATCAAGCAGGACCAAGAACATGGCAAGGATCTTAGACTTGAGGAAAAAGGCCAATCATCCGCCCAAGTTGACTCGCCAGAGTCACTATCGGAATGTTCACACAATTTGTGTGCGTTGGCATACGCGGTGAAGCAGCTGTGGACCATGCTTGATGCGCAGGAGGCAAATCTACCGGTTCCAGATTTGGTTCCAGAAACGGCGACTATTGCTGACATCCTTCTCAGCTTTAAATCCTTGGAAGTACAGCTTCAAAGATTGACTTGTGATGTCAGCTCAAGGCCTCGTACTGACCCCCCTTCGTCTGCAAAGACTATACTTGACGCCAATTTAGATACTTCAAACGAGCAGATTGAGCAACTTATAGAAGAGTTAGCAGATAGCAACGCCAGAAGACGCCAGCTTGAAGAGCAGCTTGCGGAGGCACAGGGTTCCATTGATCAATACAAACAATTGGCCGAGGCTGCTCGAAGCTGCCAAGCACAATCAGAGGCCAGGCTTTCCCAGTACTTTGAGGTTCACCGCAACGAATTGGCATTGATCACTAATGAAGTGAATAGTGCCAAAGAGACGATTGCTAGAATGATAGAGGGTCCCGTTGATAACGACGTCAGTGTAACCACCATCACAGATTCATTGTCTTCTGGGTCTGCAAAGTCTCTTACGTACTATGTGGAGCTCGTCTTCACGCTTATCAATTGGTACAAAGGGGCAATGGAGAGCATAAAGCAGGAGCTAGAGCAGCTTCAAGCGGATAATGATGCACTTAGGCTGACAAATGCAGAGTTAAAACGGTTAAATGATGTACTGGAACACCCCATTAGACTTAGCTCTAGCAACCCTGACACCGCTGCTATGGAAGCCAAAATCGTAGCTTTAGACGCCAAAAATACTGACCTCCACAATGAGCTCGTCGATTGCCGTAAGAAACTCTATGATCTACAGAAGGAGGTAGCAAATTACAAAGATAAACTCCTTACAGCTCACTCCAGCGAAGAACTTGAAGCCGTCAAGCTTCGATCACATCTATCTATGTACGCTGATGCATACAAAACTCTCAAAGACAGCTCTCTTTCTATGGGCCAGGAGCTTGACATGCTTCGGTCTGAATTAGATCTGTATCGATCGCTTCACGGAGATATTAAGGAACGAACGGAATCACAACCAGTGGACACAGACGTAACTGCATCACGTGTCTATCCTTCCACGTTGGAGACTTCAAATTTGACAGCACCGTCCGGGCCTCTTTCAACAACAGTTATCAGACAAAACGTCATGACGCCTTTAATGATTGCTGCCCAACAGGGATCTCTCCGAGAGTGTAAAAACAACATGCAGTATGTTCGCCAGCAACTTCCCAATGGAATGACTGCACTCATGTTTGCAGCGAGTGCTGGAAACAAGGAGATTGTCGAGCTGTTGGCGCCACATGAGTGCTCCTTTATCAGACACGATAATATGTGTGCAGCAGAGGTTGCTCTGACATGCGGTCATTATGACTGTGCAGAGCTTCTTCGGAGTGCAGAGGCCCTGCATACCAGCAAGCTTGGTGGCATGGCAGAAGGTATGTTGTCCAGTATTATTTCAGCTGCAATCTCAAATAGTCTATTTGCTGTCTGGTCTTTTTTGCCCAGTCAGAAGGGAATGAAAGATGACCAAGGTATGACAGCCCTAATGCATGCCGCGATGCGTGGGCACAGAGATGTCGTACGCCTATTGAGCAAATACGAGCTACGGCTTCAAGACAACCATGGTCGAACAGCCCTGATGTTCGCTGCAGAACACTTGCATTCTCGTGTGTTGGAGTTTCTTGTGTCTGAAGTGGATTTAAAGGACCATGATAACAAAAGTGCTATCGATTATCTTCCCTCGCGGACAAACGCAAATGGCCCCCTCTATGATTACTTTCTGGAGACTTTAGGGTAAATGCAACTAAAATTTCGAGACAATCATTTCTCCATGACCCTGCACGATTGGTTTCGAGCAGCAGAGATTGGAGACACAGACTATATCAAAGAGAATGTAACAAAATTTAAAGGAAGAACCACAGATGCTGGCTCAACAGCGCTTATGATAGCTACGCACAATCATCGGCCTCAGATCGTCGAGATTCTAGCCCCTTTAGAACAGGGAGTCCGTGATTCTGATGGGAAAACTGCCCTGAGTATCGCAGCAGCTTTAGATGACGAAGAATCATGCGCCATGCTACTTAGATGGGAAAAGAGCCTTGAATTGCCCGGTGGGAAAAATCCATTGATGGTGTGCATTGAGCACGGAGGCACAAACGCTCTTCCATTGTTACTAGAGGCCTACGGACAGGGGTGTGATGCACTGGGCTGCACTGCTTTAGAGTATGCTGTACTAAGCAAATCTTCAGAGACACTCCGCATAATCTTAGAGCATATAAAGCCCTCCATGTCGGAAGTGGCGAATACCGTAACAAAAGCCTCTTCTGATTTGGAGACAACTCTGTCCGAGTTGCAAGGTATAATAGCACGTTTAGCAGAGGAGAATAAGTTGGTCAATCAGCAATTGAAAGAGGCAGAGACAGAACTAGACGCAGCCAACCTTGAAGCCCATAACCTTCGCTGCAAGATTCGCTCAATGGAGGACTACACTGACGGTATTCACGATGTCCTTCGCCAGGTCACCCATATGGAGTCGATCGATGATATACTAACTTGTCTCATAGACCCTGCTTTCAACGCAGAGCTCCTCAGCTACCTGGAGAAGAGTAAGCTGACATCTACTACCAATGTATCAACAAGTCCGTTTACCAATATTTTGTCGTGCTCTCCTGCAGGGCTACGGAATAGCCAACCAGATCCCTCCCTCGTAGAAGAACTAGAAGGCCTGAAAGAGCAACTGGCTCACAAGGACAGAGAAATTTCATCTCTCAAAGAAAAGATTAGTTCTAACTATTTCGTCAACTGTTCTACCAACGAACATTCAGAACATAATTTATCTATGGTTGAGAACTACATGCAGCAGATATCTGATCAAAAGGTTAAGTTAGAGAGGCAAGCAGAGGAGCTTCATGCATTGAGGCGCCTTGTTGGGTCAATGGCTGTGGAGAACATAGCCGGTTGTTCAGCAGATGCCCTGCACACGGCAGAACAGCAAGTGTTTTTGAACTCAGCTAAAGAGAAGCGCCTCACTGCTCTCCAGCAGTCGAAGATGGTCTCAAAGGAGGATGAATTACCTACCATTCCAGAGCAAGGCACACACATTGATCCTAGCCAATTCACCTACTCCTTTGATAAGGGTTCTATGTCTGATAGAGATATCGCGGATATGTATCGGGTAATGAGGGACCTCCTGGGCGCAGACCCTTCCACGCAACCTTTAGAAGACAGTATATCTAATGTTCAGACACTACCTACGCTAAGGCTATTCACGGAAACGATGGACGACTCGATAGAAACGTATATGCCTGTAAAGCCCGACGACTTCAAGGCTGTATTCGAACAAGTGATGGAGAAATTCGTAAATATACAAAAGAGGAATGACATCTTAGCAGATTGCCATGATGCCAGTGGATCTAGCACGCCCAGACACAAAGCTATTCACACAGAGCGTTGGGAGTTTGGACACGGCTTTATAGATTCTATGGCCAATAAAGCCGAAGATGCCGCAGCGTTTGCAACAGAATCATTGGCCACAGCACGACCAGCAAAGAGTCCTAGTCCCCCTCAGCTCCTGTCATCTTGTGGCGAACGTCGTAATGAAGGTCCAGAAGAAACCTATCAGTGTACTAGCCTAGCCGAATCAGTGGTAAAAGAAGGGGGTAGTACTACACTAGACACCGAAGCGATAGATAAAGCGGTCTGCTCTGAGCCAGGGTCGTTCTCGAGAGCTCCAGTTCGGATCATAAACGTCCAGCAGGAAGACGAAGAACTACTGAGGTGCATGGTGGTACCCGATATACCATCGGTACCAGAGAAAACATCCAAAGACCGCGCTTTGGATTTGGAAAGAATATACGGTACGTTAAATGGACAAGCCCGGACAAGCGCTCAGGCTCGTCAAGTAGAAACAACAATAGTGTCAGCTGTGTTTAGCTCCCGTGGGGTACAGGTTAGGACCAGCAAGGGAAGAACTCTTTGATTGCAAAGGTGTAGATGAAGGAGTGAACGGCAATAGAAATTCATGCATGGACTAAGGTTGCGGCGGCTTGGTGCAAGCTATTCCAGGGTTCGGGCGGTTAAGCACACATGGTCAAAAAAACAGGGCATTTTTGGCGCCGGCGCCTTTAAAGGGAATTCAAAAAAGGATGAACTCGATCGGTGACAAGAAGTCGTGGTTTGACTGCATCACAAAGCGTCAGTACACAACGATCCGCACAGGGCTGCGCCTCTATGGAGGAGCAAGCAACGCAGTTGGAGAAACAGGTCTGATGAATGCCGCGCGCACAAACGACTGTGAACTTGCGAAGATCCTCTGCATCCAGGAAGCCGGGATCAAGAATAAAGACGGTCATACCGCGCTGATACTTGCAGCGTGCTATGATCACCACGAGATCTGCGATGTCATCGCTCCCTTCGAGAAGAAGTATGCGACTAATGAGGGAAAAAATGCCCTTATGTTTGCTGCGGAGTACGGTTGCACCGAGTCTGTAAAGGTTCTCTGCGGGTATTTCGACCTGAAGGAGCGTGACAATGACGGGCTGAGCGCCCTCGACTACGCTATGAACAACACTCACCCGGCATGTGTGGAAGCCATCATGGAAGCCGGGAAGCTTACCGAAGAGGCTGCAAACAAGCAAATCGCCCAGTCCATTCGTAACTCGTTCTCTTCTCTCGAAGAGTTCTACAGGTTAGCGACTGAATACGCCGAGCTTCCTGATACTCGGTGCAAGTGCTGTGACCTCCCGTACAATCTTTGCTCAAATAAGGACAACGTTGTCAACATAGTGCGCAAGTACCCTCCCTTTTTTGCTCAGAACCCTACGTCTGCGTCCGCCACTGTCACGACCAAGGTTGGTCAGGCACATGGGATTTCGCCCCTTGACCCCAACCAAGAGGAGCTACTGAATCAGCTCGGTCCTGTCCTGAAGGAGGCCCAGCTCAGAGCCTGGTATAGCGATATTTGCGAAGAAATTTCGCGCTTACGTGAGGATCACGCGAAGATCACCATTGAGAACCGTGAACTGACCGATAACCTTGGCACGGAGACGGCGACCCACGACGCCCTGAAGCTGAAGTTCGATAAGCTTAAGCTTGACAACGACGAGACAACCCTCAAGTACGAGGATCTTATTTCTCGTCATAACGCTCTGATGCACGAGTGCAAGACGCTACAAGAGGATGCCGAGAAGGCAAGGGAGCAGAGAGTTGCTGTGGAGGTCTTGCACCAGAAGATCTCGAACATGCTTTCCAGTACGGATGACGATATCAGTAAGACAATAGAGAATATGCTAAAGACTCATAACACAGAAATGCAGAAGCGCACAGAGGAGCTTGAGCTTATGAAGCATTCGGTAGATATCATGGCTGCAGAGCACGCAGTTGTCAAGAAGGAGATGGACAAGCTTACGGAGAGCAAGGTTCAGGCCGAGGCACAGGTCTCCATCATCCAGAATAAACTCCTGGCCAAGGAGGAAGAGAATCGCCACATGACTAACAGACTCGAGGCGACCACTGCCATGATCAACGAGCTCGAGGCAAAGAACAACGAGCTCGAGATAGAGACGTCCAAGCTTATGGACGAGGTGACGAAGTCCAGGCTGATGACGCAGCAGCTTATCGGGAAGATGAACGAGAAGGAGAAGCTCTTGGAGGACACACGCGATGAACTGGCACACACGCTGGGTGAGCGCGAGGCGCTCTATCATCGCATCAACCTTATCACAGATGATAAGGAAGCTGCAGAGGCGCGGATCCAGCGCAAGGATGAGAGCATAAGCCTTCTCCACGACGACAAGCGCAACCTGGAAGGTCAGGTGCTTTTCCTTACCGAGGAGCTAACAAAGTCGCAAATAGCAGCGAAGAACATGTCATCCAAGATGCGCCTGGAGAATCCACTGGGTGGAAGTGGCGGGAACGGGCCTAAGCAACTCTACCCTGTCGACATCAACAAGGACGCCGGGTCTCCAAACAGCAATAGCAACGCCGTCGATGCGTTCATCAATAACATGAATAACATATCAACGGGGCCAAACAGCATGGCAGGGAGCCCTCAGCGCAAAGAGTCACAAATCAACGCCATCATCAGGAACATGATGCACCCCACGAATCAAGATCTCCACCAAGCAATACTCGATTCAGATAAGCCGGAGATAGCCAGCAACATCACGAACGCTATGATGTCCGCTAACGCACTTGCAAATTTTGACGTGACCGAGCGCACTGACTCGGTCAACAACAGTGCAGCACGATCGAGCAGTAACTCATCACGTTTCCTTAATTTACAGTTGATGTCCGGGTCTATGAGAATCAAGACCAGCCTCCACAACCGCGACAACAACATTGCCGTCACCGGTCAAGACAAGCGCAACAACAGATTGACTGAGCTTATGGAGGCGGCCAGGGACAACGACTTTGTAAAGGCGTACCACCGCATTGACGTCCAGGGAGGCCTGCAGGATGACCATGGATATACTGCTCTTATGTATGCTGCCAGTGAAGGAAACCTTGAGATGTGCCGCCTTCTTGTCGAGAAGGAGGCTGGAATGTGCAGCCACGATGGAACGACGGCTTTAATGAGGGCTGTGTCTGGAGGGCATGCAGATGTTACCGCCTTTCTCCTTGACAAGGAGGCTGGCATGCAGAGAAACGACGGGTGGACTGCGCTTATGGCTGCTGCATGCGATAATAGACCAGACATTGTCACGATTCTTGCGCACAACGAGTCTGCAATCGTTACTAACGAAAACTTTCCGGCAGGAGGAGGCGTGTCTGCGCTGATGCTTGCTGCGACAGGAGGGCACCAGGAGTGTGTCCAGCTTCTTCTCCCATATGAGGCTGCTCTGCAGCACTCGAGCGGACGCACCGCTGCAGACTATGCTAACAGTGAAGATCTACGCGACATCATTTTGGAGTATACCGTTTGATGTCTTCGTGCGCAGTAAATGTGGATGTCATTTTGGCTTTGTGTTCATGTCGAGTTCCCGCTGGGACGGGAAGTTGCAGCGGAGAAGTCATAGGTGAACTCCAGCTCTGTCTGAGTCGTAAGAGCACTCTGGCCAGTAAGCTGTTTGGCAGCAGAAATTAAAGCAGCAAGACTAGTGAAGTCCACTTCCTCATCAGCATCTTCTATAGTATCCTTTTCCTCTGGTTGTCCAGACGAATGAGTTTGAACAGGAAACGAAAGAGGTGGAGGGTGTGAACCTGGTAGTTGGGGCTGTAAGTCACTGGGAGAACGGAGAAGGTGACAAAGGGTAGTCTCAGCCAAAGCCTCTAAAGAACTAGAATCAATAAATTCGTCAAATGAACGAATGACAGGTTCAAACTTTTCATAGAAGGATGGAAATGATTCCAGGATAGACCTGTCGATCACCTCCTCCCACTGCATTGCAACCTGCGCCCTCATAAGTCTATAAATCTCTGCTTGCCGCGCGTCAGCGACCCGTTCTTTTCGAAGATCTAGTATCGCATGCCTCCATGCAAAGATAACTGTGCGCCCAATGACTTTCTGCCGAAGCCTCTTGCCTTGCACTTGTGCTTCAAGGTCAGCCTGATGCAAGCGCCATCGCATGGACGCAAGGGACCTGCGAAACAGGCTTAGTGTAAAGAAGTGATCTGCTTGTAGGAAGCGTTGCCTCGATTGTTGCAGAAGAGGAATAAACCCTTCTAAAAATACAACTTGCTTTGTAAATCTGTCCATAATGCGACCTATAGCATCATCCACCTTACTCAGGACTTCTATCCTTTTGCCTAGTTTCTCTCTGGCTTGCTGGATCCAGATAGAAAAAACATAAGACAGCATTCTTTGTAAGGATGTGGTGTGCCACAAAGCAAGCTTAGTATGGAGTGCAACCAGGGACCGATATCCTATCCGCAAAAGAAGACCTGCGTGGCAAGACGTGGCTATTTCTAATTGCTCTTTTCGTACTTGTGCCTTTCGACGTGCTAGTTCCTCCTGCAAGACCCTCTTGGAGTGCTCAGCTTGCTCTTTTGCAAGCCTGTCTTCTTCGAGGCGCCGAAGACGTTCCTGTTTGCGGTCTGCAGCTCGTTTGCTATAATCTATATAAACTTGTGGTGCTTTACGAAGTAGCTTGCGCGTAGTAAACTGTTCAACTGCTTGATTCACGGGCGCAGCCACCTGGTTGCTTTCTGAAAAGGGCCTCAAGCTATCGGCAGACGATACTTGAGGCTCCTCTGTTGTTTCAAATCGGACCTTTTTCGAGGATGTGGTTAGATGTCCGAGAGTATCGTTGTGACTCTGATTCTGTTGGGTCTCTGGATTGGTAGATACAGATTCCTGCTTTTGTTCAAGCCCTTCTGTACACGATACTACTGGCGATGGTGATCGAGGAGATGCATCGTTAGTTTCGTTTTGAGATAAGCATAAAGATTTGCTGACTTCTATTCGCTGAATAAAGGATTGGATGCGTCTTTCTCTGCATGCCCGTTGTTCTTCTTGTCTCCGCCGCGTTTGTAGCCTTTGAGCCTCAACACGCATAGCTAGCAGTGTTTTTTTCATGAGCACAACAACATAGTTCGTCTCAGCCATTCGTATTTGAGATTTTATAGTCTCCATCCGCAACCGTTGGCGTTCCTTTTCATATGTTTCTTTACGATGAAGGAAAGTTGACAGCCATGTATGGAACGTCAACCGCAACAAACATAATAGGTAATTCTTCTTAATAATGGCTTCATTACGGTTCAGTGCCTTTATATGTGCTTTCCAGCTAACAAGGATCTGTGTGGCTAGAACCACCTGCCTGCGACGGATCATCATTGCAACGCACTTCTCAAGGGCCTCCATCCGATATCGCTCCTTTTGTTCCGCGATAACCTTGGCAGTCTTCTCACGCTCCTTTTCTACCAGGAGCCTGGCTTCTTCCTGAATACGTATCCGCTGCCTTTCAGCCAGCTCTTTCGCTCTCTGTGCAATCACTTCCTCTCGTATCTCCTCTTCAAGCCTGCGTGTCTTTGCTTGGGCTTCTGCATAAAGCTTAGATCGTTCTGCTCCGACAGCGCGCACATCTGGGAGGTCAGACTGGGAAATAATCCCCTTTAACCGCTCTCGGGGCGGAGTGCGAGGTTCTGATTTCCGTTGCCGGGGGCGATCCTTTGCCTTTTCGACCTTGGAAAAGATATCATCTATCTGTAAGTCCTGTGCGATTTGCTTTGCTTTGAGGCGAATTTCTGCATTGTCTTCCGAGAGGACTCTGTGAGGATCGGTTCCTGAAAGCTCATTAATGAAATTGAGGGCTGTGTCGATGGTTACACGTGTGTTTTTCGTTAGATCTGCGAGCACCTTATAAGCATTGTCCATGTAAACTACTCGCTGATCGTAACAAATTTTTGGGGGATGGTTTGTCTCGTGTGACACTGATACAATCGACCAATCTGGTGTTTAATGTTGCTGGTAAGAGAATTGGTGAACTAGTAAAAGAATAAGTAACATAACAAGCTCTTAACTGAGACAGTCTTTGGGCTAGAGAGAATAAACAGGCCATTTCAAAAACCATGCTTATCTGGGCACTGCTGACCCTTAGCCTGTCGCTTATGGTGAAAATAGGCCCTGGCGAAACCCGCTGTTTTAGAGATCAGGTGAAGAAAGACGATCGCCTCTCCATCAACGTGCATGTCTCTGGGGGAAACCGTCTCTCCTTTACTCTCCGGGCCCCGAACCAAGGGATCCTTAAGCAAGATGCGTTAGTAAAAAGTTGGAGTTATGCGCTTTCGAAGACAGAGGCAGGCCACTACGAATTCTGCGCCTCTTCTCCTAGCAATAACAAGCCTGCAAACATGACTCTCTTCTGGCTATCGCAGCCCAATGAGCCGACAGACACACCCTCTGGCATACCAGGGATCCTCAATCAGACGTCAGGGGTGGTAAAGCACCTGGTTGCAAACCAACGATTTACACAAACAGCCGAAAATTCTCACAAGCAGCTGATCAGTTCTCTCTCCGGCAGCCTCTCGTTTTGGATGGCGGCTAAGATTGTTGTCGTTGCCACGTGCATCGCGTACCAGATGGTCGTAACCAAAAAACACTTTTCCAAACGCAGGACCGCGGTTTAAATAAGTAAATCCGTGAATAGAGTGCCAATGACTCAGGATTTGCTCCATGCAATACTTCAGGACAATGCGGTAGGAAGTAAAGACACGGAACTGGAAAATCTTAGGCACCGCTGTGAAGCCCTGGAGGCAGCTGTGCTATCTCTCGCGCTTGGAATCTATGACGTGCAGGACTACATATCCTTATATGCCAAGTACCCTAAGCTGCGGCGAAAGCTAAGGAAGTGTGGACATAACATGCACGTCCCCTTGACAAAATACCATGTCGCCCAGTTCAAAAAGGGAGGCCCACCAATTCAAATAGATACGCAGTACCTAGTAGAGAGTGCTATCTCGCTGGAAAAGTCACACGTGCTAGATCTCTTCAAGCAGGGATACCATACTGTTGCGGGGTCAATCCACACAGAGTATGAGGCGATTGTCCGCCGAAGCTTGTACTACAAGTTCCTCGAGCAAGCGACCAAGATTCTGCTGATGTTTCTTGGCATAATAATCTCTGCTTTTGGCCTTCTCGTTCATATAGTACGTAGACCAAAGAAAGCCATCAAATTCATCCTAAGGATTGACATATCCTTCACGGAGAAAGTTCACCGCATTGTCCACACATGGTTCCCGATGTTGGTAAACCCGGAGCGCTATTTGAGAGATGTACATAACGACCCCAACCATAGAGTGCTTGTTGAAATATCAAACACATTGGAGAGCAACTGGTGGAACGCTGATATGGGGTCTTACAGCGAAGGTGAACACTTTGACGACACTATAAGCGACATGATAAGCGAGGAAAGTGGGGCTCCGCAACCGTCAGCTGATGCCCCCGAGTCCCAGTCCATATGTGGAGCAAGTCCGATTGAGGGGACACTTCACTCTATCGTATCTCCAAGGATCGAACCCTTAGTTATTGACGTTCTCACTGACGTGCGTCCATCCCGGAATGACATTCCAGGTGAGCCACCTAGCAGCCTCACTACCCAGGAAGGAAGAAGCACATATGGACAGTGGGCAGTAATTATAGTTGCAGTAATTTTGGCCATTGTGTATATCATGCTGTGAGGGGCGTAACGTCTGTGCGTACGATACAGCCAACCTACTCTGCCAAAAAAGCTAACATATAGGCCTCGTCTTCCCTATTTCTTGCTTGTTTCTCCGCTGATCGGAAGGTCATTTTGGCAAGTATGCGTAGCGCAGATTGGAAGCGGAATCCGTGATTGGGTAGCTTGCATGTGTGCAGAAAGAATCGAAACAAGGATACAAAGAATAGGAACAGATTGCTCTCTTCCCACTGTAACGTTGTGTAGAAAATGCCCGTTGCTTGCTTGCGAAGAGAGTCTAAGTCTGTGGGCATACCTGCAGCTATAACAGAGTCTATTATGTAGTAACTATATTCAGGGAATATCCCGTTTGGCAGGCCAAATGCACAGTCCACTAACAGCTCTGCGACAGAGGCAGGATGTATGTACAGAGGGATGCGAGCCCAGTCACCCTTTGTGAGATGAATGTATAACTTATTACTATCTTCAGCTGGCCCCAAAGAGACGAACAGGCTCCTTGTGCAATAGTATCTAAAGGACTGAAGCTCAGTTTTCAGTTTCTCTAGTAGTGGGTCTAATACGCTTACCTCGCCTGACTGTGACATGTGTGCCCTTAAGCTCTCGATGCCAGTGATACAGAGGTGATAGAATAATAAGTAAAGCTTTTCTTTTTCTCTTTCATTGTCTATTGCAGAAAACTTCCGTGCTTGTGGTACAGGATCTGCTAAGCGATGTTGCTCAAGAAAAGAGCTAAGGGATTGGGTGGTAGGCCCAGTGTGTATGTGCGGGAAAACTGTCGCTATAAATCGAAGTGGAGTAGACGGGAGCTCCATATTGGTATCTTTGGCTTTCAAGGTGTCATACAGACCCAGCAAAATGTCGTCTAACTGCTTAGTTTTAAAGGTGCAGTTCGAGGCCTGGAACGCTTGCACGGCACTGACATCCTGATTAGATGGAGATCCACTGGATAAAAATTCCTCAAAGTAATTAGCGATATTGATAAAATAACCAGGTACTAGAGCACTGCTTTTTTTAACGAGATCATGTAGAGGCTTAGAGAAAAGCGATTCTTTCAGTCCAAGGTATTCGATTTTGCAATTAATGGTTTCTGTAGCAATGACGTTGTTCCGTGATAATGTAGTTGCCCTTCCAGAGACAAAGCAGAGGCTAATCGTGAACGATTGGAGGGATATCTTCTCGTCGATTATTTGCCTGAGAATAAAAGCTCGCTGACTTTCAAAGCTCTCGAGAGACAAGGTATCAGGTTTTTCAACGGTCTGCATCAAGTGGCGGATGTACGACGCCTGGACATTCGGTGGAGTATCCAAAAAGTAACGGAATCGGTGTAGCAACACAATCTCCCCTTGAGTCATGGCCTTGAGGGTAAAGCATGCCGGCCTCATATATATCCACGGTGGGGTAGTGATGGGGTCTAGCACAATATTCAATGAGGAAATGGGATGGTCATTTCGCAAAGGAAGAGGATGGGCTGTTTCCATTCCATATGAAACTCTTCCAAAGTCTAGTGTAGACTCAAGCAACGTGTAGCGTGGCTGCAGCTCCGTAGTAAAGATGGGGAGTCTACCAAGGATCTTAGCTTGTTCTGCCTTGAGTTTAGCGTCATCTAGAACTCGAACATTGATCGTGCTGAGGAGACAGACCGGATGATGATCACTGAACTCAACTGCAGAAACAGACATGTACCCAATCGGATTGATGAGAGTGTCCTGAGAGAGCCCTCGGAATAAGATTCTGTCACAATATGCAGGAACCCTAGGTTTGCTTGCCTCAGGGTCAACTTCATAGTTTGGAATAGCGGTAGTATTACTGTTAGAAGGATGGCTTAACTGAGAACTTAGTGATGGAGCAGAGGAAACAGTGTCTACACATGCCTGGGGGTCCGGGGTAGTTCTTTCAGTAGCAGGCTCCGTAGAAACTACATTGAGGACATCAAAAAGATTGAGGGAACCACCAGGAATGAGTTGCATGGGCTGACACGGAGCAGCTGGCGGCTGCTCCTGTTTTGGACCTTGCTTAGACTGAGCCAACTTCTTGGGCTTGCTTTTCCCCTTTCCTTTTTCCCCTATAAGTATTTTGTATGTAGGATTAAAGGAGATATCCATTTCTTTGAACCCATAAAGGTAGTTACATGGATCAAATGGATAGCTAAGATATTCTTCATAATAATTTGTATTTCCGGCCAGTGTTGGAGGGGTTACCTCAACATCATCGTCATCTGATTCTATGTCGGCGCCACTTACGGCCAAAGCGGCAACAGCAGCCGTTGCAGCGACATTCTGAACAAAAAACGTTGCGTCATCCTCTGCATCGACGTCGTCACCTACCCTCATGTTTTCATTAGCATACGTTGGAGTGTACGAGCTACTGCTAAGCGCCCGTAACTGCATTGAGAGCTGATCAATTCGCAAAAATGTCCGTCGACCAACTTCACTGTCGGCCAAGAAGTGCTCTAGGATAAGGTGTGGCTTTGTTGAGAAGGTGTGCAAGCGATAGTTCAAGTCTCCTAAGAGGAATATCACGTCATGGCCCCTTAGAAGAGACGGAAACTTGGGGGTAAGGTTAGAATCGAAGTTACAATTGGCGAGACAATTAGTAAAGTTATAGTTTGGATTGACAATGGGATGATTTAGTTCATCCTCAATAATGTAGTCATCCAAGATTTCTACTCCGGGCTTGCTGTCTCGATGGTACAGTTCGAAAATAGTAGGCCCCCTCGGATCC
This sequence comes from Giardia duodenalis, assembly GCF_000002435.2. Taxonomy (NCBI): domain Eukaryota; phylum Fornicata; order Diplomonadida; family Hexamitidae; genus Giardia; species Giardia duodenalis. The sequence continues at coordinate 1,790,365 of NC_051860.1, forward strand.
TTGGGGGAGGTCGACATGCTAAGACGTGAAAGCACTTCGTAAATATCTCTGTTTCGTTTCTTAGGTCCATCAGGGGTTCTATTGGCTGACAGGTGAAGATTGCAGAAAAGAATTCTAGTGTCATAGAGCCTTATAGTTGCGGCAAGCCCACCTTTATTTCCACCTCGGTTCCACAAGCCCACACCGCATGCCTTAAATCCTTCCACGACGGCGCTTGCCGGTGGGCAGGTGATGCTTTTGTGCAGACCAATGACAAGTAAGAGGCCCATCATTTGTTTGTAGGACAATACATACTGGTCTCCAAGTACTGAAGCCACAGCATCAACCCAGGGCTGTGCACGACTGGTCTCGCCGACCATAAGGGCCTTTGCGGACATGTCGACTTCCTGAAAACCGATTGCATACACAAGAGGGCACGATGGCGCTGGAGCATCAGGAACTTGGTGCCTTGAAAAGTAGTGAAGCCATGGGCGCAGAAAAGACGAGTCCCCCGGAAACTTCCTGTTACCAACGTTAAAAGTCCCCGCAAATACCGGAAGTGGAAGATAGCTACTGAACTTTCCGAGCGAGAGCAGTAGCTGGCGGTTCACATAGGACGTCGGATCATAGAAGTGAGAGATATCAAACGACTCTCGCATCCCTTAATCTTTTATCTTGTTAAGCTCAAAAATGTTTGATCAATTGGCATTTGTCCACACTTCTGGGCTTGTTATTTGGCAGTCCACCAAGCAGCCAGACACCTACCCGATTGATCACCTTATAACGCTGGTCTACGTTGAGAAGCGTGCTATTCCGTCTCCATATGTACTGGAGGGCTATGCCCTTCACTATCTCTACATCAAGGAGCTCTCTATGTTTGCAATTGCAATTATTAAGCAAGGGCTAACTGTGTCTGGAGCAGAGGATATACTGCTTGCAATGACACACCTTTTCATCAAGGAGTATGAGGCCAGCATTCGTGTGCTTCCAGTAGAGTATGCAAAGGAGACGTATCAATCATTTGATGCCCAGTACGACGGAAATCTTAAGTCGCTTATTTCAACTGGGAAAACTCTCCATGAACGGGGCTTGTCAGTACAACAGACTAACCAAGAATCTACAGCTAAAGACACCGCTCAATTGGATCCAGATAGTATCGGAGACAAAGTGGTTGACTTATCTGCTGATGCTGCTTCTATTAATCTAGAAGACGTTAAAGCTAAGATTAAGCAAATGGCTTTTGAACGCCAGGAGAGTCTACGTGCCTCAAAGAGGCTGTCTGGCCTACCTGATAAGAAGAGTAATGAAACCACTCCTCAGGCTAAGAGGAACGATCGGCAAGTCGATGAATTCTTGCAGTACTCTAAAGTCGAAACTACAAAGTCTTCAGCCGCGAACATCATAGCAGAACCAGAGGTCTCGCAAGCTAGTAAGCCCTCTTCCATTTCTGATGCAAAGCACATCACGTTCACGCCTTCCAGAGAAGCCGTATTTGGATTGTTCAATAACAAAAAAGAACTGACAAGCAATGACGTCGAGAAGCTTCTTTCTTCATTGAGGCAAGCGCTTATTAATCAGAATGTTGCATCAGATGTTGCTGATGAGCTACTTAAGGGAGTGTCAGCCAGCCTAGAAGGAGAAAAGGTCGGGCTCTTTTCTAGAACCAAGTCCGTGGTCATCCAGGCACTCAAAGACAGCATTAGAAAGATAGTTCAGTTCGAGGACCGGTTTCTTATGAAAAGAATTTTAGCTTCGAAGGAGGAACGTGCAGCCGGACAACGGTCAAGGCCCTATGTAATATGCATGACTGGCGTGAACGGAGTTGGGAAAACGACATCGATAGCCAAGCTATTATATATTTTCAAGAACAACGGGCTTCGCTCGTTGGTCTGTGCTTGTGATAGCTTTCGTTCCGGAGCTGTCGAGCAGCTTCAGGAGCACTGTAATAGATTGGGAGCCACCCTCTATTCTCAAGGTTACGGTAAAAACGCAAGCGCTATAGCTAAGTATGGGATAAAGGAGGCGGAGTCTTTAAACTATGACATATGCTTAATAGACACTACAGGAAGGCAGTACAACAACGGCCCACTAATGCAGGCTCTTGGCGCCCTGGTTCTAGAGAACGCACCAGATGTGGTACTCTTCGTTGGGGAGGCACTCACCGGTAACGAGGGAGTAGAGCAACTAAAGCAATTTGATTGTGCACTTAAAAGCTACACAAATAGCCGTGGCATAGATGGAATCATTCTAACTAAGTTTGATACATGTGGAGACAAGGTTGGCGCGGCACTCAATCTCTGTTTCGTTTGCGATCTCCCTATACTCTATGTTGGTACAGGCCAGAGCTACCCAGACTTTGGCGTGCTGGATCCTTCACACATAGCAGACTTAATTGTGGGCAAGTAAACACTATCTTGTTTTATCCAAGGCGTTGTCGGGGCAGATAAAATATTCGTGTCACCACACGCGATTTTACTCCATGCAGGTTTCCATTATAAGCCCTAAGGGGGCTATTTGCACTTTTTGCACGCGCCCTGACGTTGCCATTGTAGCCCTAGAGTTCGAATCTCGCTGCCGCTTAGGGTTGGAGGACACCCCTATTCTATTGCAGTACACGAGCAAATCCGCAACATTTACAAATGAACTGAGCACACTAGGTGAATGCTTAGCTAACCTAAACGTAGTTTCGGTCGATTCTCTCCAGTTCCACGTTCTTCCTTTGGATTTAGCATCAACCCCCAATCACTACACATCTGAACCTGAGACCGTCTTTGACCTGCTAGAAAGCTGGCAATATCACAAATTGGACACTATTTTGCTTTCATTTACCATATTGCACTACCAATCACTTGTAGCAGAGGCTCTTGTCAGCAAAAAGAACAAGCTAATGATTACGGCACACACGCAGCCCGATATATCACCATCTCACCCATTTCTGACCAGTCCCTTAGCAAGGGATCTAGCTACGAAAGTAACCTCTGCAATCCTTCGTGCAATCCCAACCCATAATCAAAATAAATCCGTTGACTTAGGGATCTTTCAGCAGGAGATTGCTGACTGGATTGCCATGGACTTGCGAGCGCAGCTATCCTTTAGTGTGATTGAGCAACATGTATTGAATGCCAGCTCTTGCTCTTCTGCTCACAGTCTTCCTCCCAGACAAGAGCGATTGTTACCAGGAAAGGAAGGATCACTACCCGATTCCCAAGTATCTTCTCTCCACAAGCTTGGACCTTGTGGGGTTAAGAATAATTCAGGCATAGACCATACTCACATGAATCCATCCCATAACACTATCCTCATAGAAAACCTGCAAAGAAGAATAGACGAGAGCGGGGCGTGCGCTCATCTGGACTGGGAAGTCGTGACGGCAAGTCTAGACGGGGTTGAAAACCCATTAGGAGTATCACCTGCATCGCCTCTTGTCCCGCTAAACCCCATCAGTTATCCACACTTTACTCTGGTTTTCAGCTTCCCGGAAGATACAACCGACCGTAGGCCTGCCATCTCTCGGAGCTGGTGTATCAGTGACGAACACCGAGCTTCTCTAGACAAAACCACTGCTATTACTGTTGATGCCCAGCAATCTCTGTCCAGCAACTTAGAGAATACCATCACCATCTCGCCTCTTTTAACATGTGACGAAGCATGCTGCATTGTGTATGAATACGCCTCTAGCCAGTATGGATCTCAAAGGTTGGACCTTGCACTCAGAGTAACACGACCGTACGATCTTGTAATAAAGCAAAGAGGAACCTCTGCATATCTAGTTGGGATGGATTACTTAATCAACTATGATAGCGTTAGAGTTTGTCTAAAGAAAGCAGAACCTCTCTATGTTACTTTAGCCAACCGAAAAGAATTTGAAAAAGCCATGTCCGACACCCTGCTTGGCCATACATTTGAAAATATTATTTTCAACTTCAATTTTAAGCTGTTTCTGCAGGATTGCAATCCCACTAAGAGTACTTTGATTCATGCCGGAACCAGCTCTGCTTCTGAACCATCCGTTGGGACACCACCACTTTTTGATGACCAAATACTGGGAACTTTCGGTTCCATTGTGCATAAGAAGGATGTTATGAACCTTGAGTTTCAGCCCTTACTTAGGTCTCCTGCCAAGTCAATCGCAAGTCGAGAGACCTGCAACAGCCCTGCCTCTAGTATAGATCTTATGCGCTCTTCAAATTGTACTAAGCAAGCAGATGATGCAGAAGCGGAGAGGTTAGAGTCTACTCCATTTGAATCGTTGACTCCAGTCATTCCGAAAATACATGCTGAATCAGCGGCTAAAGGCATTGGCCGAGCCAATAGTTTCTTAAAATCACCTACTCTTGCGCCACTCAGAACGAATAGCGAAGAGAATGCAAGCATCTGTGCTGAATCTTATTCGTGGGACCCAAAGTTGCAACCTCTACCTTTGCCACCAGGCAATCGGTTCTATGATGATTACGTTGAGTACTACTCATTCTTGTCGTCGTCTACCTTCGATTTGTTGATCCAAAAGCGCTGTGCTGAGTATGCCAAAGATCCACTATCCTTTTATACACGATACTGTGGATCTGTAAAGGGAGTCGTTCGCAGGTGCCCCCTAAGATTTGCACCCTTGACTCAATTAATGAAGCGAAAGATTGTGCCAGACAAGCAATCCATGAATCAGTCACACTTTTTACCAAGCAAAAAGCATTCAACTGCCACTGTTCGTTCCCCTGAAGAGTTGACAATAGTGGATATACGTACTCTTGACGAGGAATTATCGGTGCGACTACTTGACGTGTCGCTTCCTCTAAGTAGCTTTCCAAAAGAGAACATTTCTAAATTTAAATCCACCAAATGGGGAACCCGTCCGTACAATGTCATCGATTATGCAATGCATATTGATCCACGCTACACAGCTAGAGTAGAAGCAGACTGGCTCGCTGAGTTACTACGTATTCTGTGTTTTTCAGATCAAAAGCTTTCTACCACAGACTCCAGCGGACCAATGAATAGACTGTCAACTCCTGTGCACAGAGCTGAAAGAAGGGGATCAGATGCTCAATTCAATGGAATGATACAGAATTTAAAATATATTTTGGCTGACATAGATCAACTTCTTGCTGATCTGGGGGCATCGCCAATATTCGAAGAAGCATTCTATTCAGTAGAACAGAGCATACTTTCTCACGATAATTCCTTGACCAAATCATTAGACTGCAAGAGCTCTGAAGAGTTCCAGCGTGGTCCTCAAAAGTTACCCGAGGATACTACTCCGCTCAAAGAGCGGGTCTCCCTAGATTTACACTTGGCAGATCTTACTGTCCCACCTCCGCCGATCACTGACACAGCTGACGAGATTTCTTTCAAGCGGCAATGCAAAAGGACAAGCGTGAAGGATACTTCTCAAGTGGACCCAGCAGAGTCCCTCCTTGTTTCTTCTAAAGCCTCACAGGACATTCTTAAGATCAATACAACATACGTATTCACTACAGTGGCCCAAATCCACGTCGGAACAGAACCAATTTCAGATAAAGCTTTTGCTGGCTATGCGGCCCTTGAATTCAGTGAAGTTAAGAAAGCAGAGGTTGTTTGCAAGCTACACTATGACACAACTCTTAGTTTTAAGAACTTCCTCACCAAGTTCCTCCCTTTTGGTGCCCAAATAGTATTCACAGTATATGCCGTGAACAAGAAATCTCTCGGTCGTTTGATACAGGCCGCGAATGTCACTAATCAGCTTTTCTCGCAGTCATATATCAAACTTCTCAATGAAAAGCAATCCTCTATTCTGCAATCATCCAACCAAAGTGTGTCTACGATGTTCATAGAAACATATGATGGGCTCCTAGCCGATAGTTCAACTCTGATACTAGGTAGTGTGAGCGTACCATTCTTTGATTCTTCTGGGGCTCTTTCACGGCGAGTGTATGAGGTGCCACTGTGGCCAGGAACAGACGCTAGCGATGTCCTTAGCATGCTTCTATTTCGCCCATACACACGGGGAGCTATGCGCATAAGCTTTGAGTTTCCGATAAAGTCGACCGAAAAAGTGATCAAGTCCTTAAAATTCTCGCCAATGGTTATTAGCACGGATCCATATAAGCCACCTACAGAGGAAACCCTTGTGATGGCCTCCTCGAACGTTAGTATTCCATCTGGACAGAATTCTAGGTCATCATCTAAGACTCGTTCAGCGTCAAACAAGCGTTCAACCAGTAGATCTTACTCAACGCGCGGAAGAGGTGCATCTAGGCGGCGAAATGCATGTAACACTATTGTTGATAAAGATGCCCCTGTCATTTTTAGCGAATTCAACCCCCTGTCATTAATTGGGGCCACCGCACATATGGAAGCAGAAGAGGTTAACAAGCCGTTTAACACTTTTATCTCTTCACGGCCAAAGTCAAGTAAAAGTCGCACAAGACAAAGCATTTTCAAAGACAAGAAAGACGACAGGCGTGCCAAGCAGTCACCCTTTAGTAGGCGTACGCAGTCCAAGGTAAGAGTCAGTAACCGTAGTTCCTTTTCGTCACAGAAAGACGGAGATGATAGGTCTTCGTTTTCAGGGATCGCCTTATCCTCATCATATACTAAGCACAATCCTGCCTCTCTACACAGAGACTCTGCATATGACGCTACCTACGACGTCCCCGAAGACGACGGTATCTCCAAGAACTATGGCACTCGGCGTAGCAGTGCCTTCAGCTGTACCCAAGCTGTGTTCCAACGTAAACTTACTACAACGATTGAGTACAGCACAGACAACGAATTGTCAGATACATCCATGCTTCCCCCAACGCTAAAAGCTGTTGCCAGAAGGGTTTCCTCTAATAGCGATGACAATGCGTACAATGACAACCCAGAGGACCAGCACAATGAAATAGACGTAAGCCAAAAGCGAAATTACTACCTAAAGCTTCTCTGCATCCTGAAGTCGTATATCGAAACCAACAACCAAGATACCCACTGGGGAGATTATACTTTTTCCGTCTGTACAAAGTTAGAGGCACTCTCTCCTTTTCTAACATACCCTTTGACATATCTGACAAAACTAGAATACCAGCATCTGTGGGAATACAAAGACCTAGCCCTTTGCGATCCTGTTCTGCTATTTAGACTAAGCCAATCTATAAACTATAAAAATAAAGATTCTGTTCAAAGTTTCTATAACATTCTGTCCGCAAAGAAAATAGAAGACGTCACACTGGATACTGTCATGAACCTCTTGGCTAGCGCTCAAACAGATCCAATCATAAGAGGTTTTGCTGTTTCTGTTCTAAACACCTATTCTTCTTATGATCTCGAGCCTCACATCATGCAACTAGTCGAGCTATGCAAGTATGACATGGTCAATGCGGGCTTAGCATCTTTCCTCATAAGAATGGCCATTAAGGAGTTCCCAACATTCGGCTACCCTCTCTACTGGGCTTTTCGCTGTGAGATGCGGCTAAATCTTGTTTTTAGCAGTGCATACTCTCTATTCATGCTTAAAATCTTACTACATCTGCCAGAAAATCAACGAAGAAGCATTATTCTTACTGAATTACTACTTATTATATTACTTAAACTGGCCAAGTTCTCCTATCGGAAGAAGAAGGAATCCATCGATGCTAGTAAGGGCACACAACTTCGTGACGTGCCCAGCTTTATAGGACGCATAAACAACTTACTCACAAGACTAAAGAACATATTAAAAGTGGATTGCTTTAAGCTGCCTCTATCTTACGACATAAAGTTGGCAACCTTCTGTGTGGTTGAGTGTGCTGTTCTTTCTAGCAAGAAGGCACCGCTACTCCTTTCCCTGAAAACAGCTGACGGCGCTTTCAACTACAAGTGTCTTTTTAAGACTCACGATGACCTGCGGCAGGACAGCCTTGTGCTCCGCACATTTTCATATATCCAAAACGTATGGTACAACAATAATATTAATCTGGCAATGAAGGTATATAGCTGCGTTGCAACAGGGCCATTCGAGGGTTTGATAGAGCTTGTTCCCGACTCTGAAACTCTGGGGTCCATAGAGCATACGTTTGGGGGTGCTAGGGGAGCATTTGCGAGGGGCCCTATCATGAAGTGGCTAGTGGATTCAATAAACCTCCACGACGAGGAATTTTTACGTGTACAGAAGAATGCACAACATAATAATAGTTTGACACAGGAGATGAGGTACAGCCTGCTATTAGAGCCAGAGGATGACAATCGGGCGAGTGAGACTAGTGAGCTGACCATCTCTGATGTGGAGCAATCTGTCCTGAATAAGGGATACGACGACACCAATCAGGGCCTATTCAATACCACAGCCAGCGTGCCTACGACTCTTAACACTAGAAGTCTCTACTCCAAATCTTCACGAGATAGCATATTTCAATCCGTCTCTCAGCTCTCCCTCATACAGAAGCATACAGCAACAAGGTACACCCAGATGATATCCAACTACCTTACGTCAATAGCAGCATACTGTGTGGCAACTTGCATTCTTGGTTTGGGCGACAGACACAATGACAATATAATGCTATGCCAGGACGGTACCTTTTTTCACATAGATTTTGGTCACTTTCTTGGTAATTTTAAAAAGAAGTTCAACTACGAAAGAGAGCGGGGACCATTCTTCTTCATTCCAGATATGGCTTTTGTGCTTAAGCACCATGACTACGTTAATGGCACAGAGTATGAGAAATGTTTTGAAAAGATGTCAGCAGATGCCCTACTAGCAATCAGGCACCACAGCAGCGCTCTGATAAGCCTTTTTACGATCATGATACCCTCTGGTATCCCTCAGCTGACATCTCGGGAGGATGTGCAATGGATTGAAGACCATCTGTTCCTAGATATGAGTGAGTCCGAGGCGCACAGACACTTCATTCGGCTTATCCACGAGGCAGAACGATCTAAAAGATACTTGTACAACAACATGTTTCATATTTTGGCTCACTACAAGAAGCGGCGAGGAAGCGCCTCCTCCAACTAACTATGACTGGGCGCGCTAATGGAGGTGGTCAGCAGTATAATTTTATTTAAATCCAATCTGAAGATTTTAAATTTGGAATTATGGGTATTAACTTCAATGAGGTTCTCTCTGGACTGTACATTGGGAATGTGCGGTCTCGGAACTACGACAGCTCTCCTGAGAACTGCAAAACCTGTATTTCGGTAGGTGTATATGACATGGGGAAACCTAGATGGGCAAGTAATTATTATTTTTACAAACTGTTGGACAGGCAGGATGTGTCATACGAGGTCATGCACACCATCGTGTTCTCTGCTGCGGAAGTTATCGACAAATGCGTTAGTCGAGGGGTACTCGTCCATTGTGGTGTCGGTGTTAGCCGGAGTGCGTTGGTTGTAATAGGATACCTTATGATTAAGAAGAACATGTCATTTCCTGACGCATATGCACTGCTCCGGAGCAGGCGGTCGTGCATTAACCCGAACGATGGGTTTGTGGAATTTTTGAAAATTCTTGATGCACAACTGACTAACGAACGCCGGACCTTCCTTACCTCTCAGCTTGCAAAAGCAGACGTCAATTACGAGGATCTCGATATACGTGACTCCACGAATGCAGTGTAAATTGATCTTCAAACGAATAAATGGATCACTCTGGCGGACTCCTTGATCTGCTCATAGGGTTTCTTGAGGGACGAGTGTCAAAGGAGGAGTATTGTCTCAGTTGCGCTGCCATCTGCACAAGCCTCCGGTCTGGTGCCTTCCTTTATTCAGGAAAAGAGTACTCCTCGTTCATCGCGGACATTCAGGAGTCCCGGTGCTTTGCTGCCTTGCAGGAACAATACAAGTATCTTGACGAGCGAATCCACTTTCTGTCTGAAGCATTTGCTAAGGCCTATCCTCCTGAGGCTTGCGAGTTGATCAGAGAGAACTACTACGCTCTAAATAATGAGCTCCAGGACACAGAAAATAAGTTTAAAGACCATAGAAGCGACATGACCACACTAAACTCCCTTAAAGAGGAAGTGAAAAAGAGTATAAAGGACTTTGAAGATACTGCCAACAAACTCTCTAAAGCACTCTTTCATTCCTTCAATGCTGACACGGGGAACTGGCGTACAAAGGAATGGAACCAAAAACGATATTCGGCCCGGTTGCCTGCGACTGGTGGAAGACGTAAGAAATTCAGTAGGGAAGGAGGCGCTCCTGTGGAGTAGCCTATTCGTTCACTGCTTTTGCACCATTCCTACTGTGCTGAGGACATCAAACACGTCGCTCATCTTAGTGGTAGGTGTCCGCTGCACATGCACTCCCACTTGTTTGCTGAGCTTTCCAGAGCCATGCGCCGACCTGTCCCCCAGAGCGTTAGCTGGAAAGGCAGAGTATGCAGACCTTGGCCTATATTGATCAGATGCAGAAGCAGCGTGGGCTCTCCGGCTTCCTCCTGCACCTTTGGTTGCGTACCCCCTGAAGCCATCCACGGACCCTTCACGTCCATTGATGCTATTGTTAGTATTCTGAGCATTGTCATCCCCCATAATACCTGCACCATAAACTTGGGCGCTCTGGATTCGCCTCTTACTGGCTGTCTCGTTAACATTTGGTCTAGCTGATTTCGAGGCTTGGGTGCGAACGACACTATTTGGTTCGTGTATGCTCTGCCTGCGGGACCCCGGTGCAAGGCTTGGAGTCTGAGACGTAGATGGGCGACGCCCAGGGATGTTCAGTCTGGCGAGAACCTCCCCATTTGTCTGGTTACTCTCTGCAATTGTTTGGCGGCCTTTGGCTACATAATCTATGGGCTTTTGCTTTTGTGGCAAGATGCACTGTCTATATTCAAAAGGTGTTTTGGCAGAGGCCGTGCTCTTGGCCGAGGACATCCTTGACGTGGGGCCTCCTCCACTCAGCCTCCGCGGAGCATCAGCGCTGGCGTGACCGTATGTATCGTACTCTAAGCCAATACCACCAGCTGGATAATCTTCGTGCTTGGATAGATTTCCAAATAGATATCTGTTTAGATTCTTATCTGCTTTGTCACCCCCAAATGTAGCATTTGCACTGTTACTCATCCTTGTTGTGCGTCCAGAAGTGTTGACGGAGTTGCTTCCACTCATCGCGGTCTGAGGTCTAATGACGGGAGGCGTCACGGCAAAGATTCCCATGTTCTCTGATACTAGTGTAGGCTGTGCCACTACTGGAGCATCTGTTAAGAGAGAAAGCGCTCGTAAAATCCGCTCTGTGGTCCGCTTACGTTCCTGTAAGATAAGCTCCCGCTTTCTCAAATAGCGGATGCGTAGCTCCTCTGCTCGTTGGAGGATACGAGTAAATACTCCCTCCATGTTGGGATTGGTGTACGCACCGCCCCGAGCACCAGGTTTGAACGGTGGATAGTGGGGAATCTTGAATGGCTTGTGGGGGAACGGTTGATACTTGGTACCAGTAAAGCCATCATGATCATCCACTGGAGGTGGTCTACCAAAGCCAATCACGTCCTTTGTAGAACCAGAGGGCCTGCCAGACATAGTGGGTAGCATTTCTTTACTACTGGGTGGTCGTGAAAGCTCCTTCTCACTAAGGTAAGTTCCAGGCGCTAGTGGCTCCATCCCACGTTTGGTCGGGACTGCTGCCGGAGAGTTATTGAATAGAAAAGCGGGAGGGCCGGCATTAATCATCATTTCTTTTGCTATTTCCGATAAGGGTATCCGAAGGCCACAACGTGGGCAAAGAATAAACCTCTCTCCATTTTCATTTACGACAAAATGGATTTCAGCGTGTTCATGGTCAGTGGAATCTTTCATTGCCGTATCTATCGAAGTTCGTTGTCTAAACTCATTGTTTGTAGCATTTTTGTCATCATCATAACCTGGCAGCTTGCCGAGTTCATCGTTTGTCTCAGCAGAATTAACTGTAGGGCGAATGATTACAACGCTGTTCCTCCTGTCAGTCTCTTCTTGAGCATCAGATGAGCGAATTCCTCTCCATTCAACAGACCGGCCTCCACAAAGCCCACCGCCTTCAGAGCTGTAGTATTGTCCTGGCATGTAGGCACCGGAGACTGGTGTATGTCTACTACTGCCTTGACTTGTATGAGGATCACTGAGCTCGTTTCTGATGGCAAGACAATCGCCACACTCATACCTATGTGACGCTTGCATTAGGATGGGTACCTTGTCACTTGTGAAGTAAACATTATCGCAGGCTGTCGTACAAATCTGGGTGTTCACACCTACATCCACGAACCGACGCCCTGAGCCGGAGCTTAGGCTCTTCTCTGTATCATAAGGAGCAACTGCTTGAATAGTATGCAAGGTAGACCCAGGTCCAGAAGGTTGCACGTCGCTTAGAGCATCTCCACCACGAGTCGAGGCTGCATCGGCATGATGGAATTCTTTGGACTTGTTCAGATATGAATTATCGATCCTCTCACTCATCAATTGAGGATCTGAGAGCACTATTGAATTGATAACTGTGAGCTGCGGGATTCCTTGTTCATCTGTAAAGAACTGGTCGGCAAATTCACGGTCTGGCATGGTTGCATAGTTGCCATAAGCGTTTCTGTAACCATCATGTGTTCGTTGATCTGCGGGGGGCTCTAAATCTGCATCTGTCAAATCTTGGCTGCCAGTAGTCTTAACGGATTTGCCATAGCCCTTCTTCTGTGTCCGACCTCCCTTTCGAGAAGAGCCAGCAGAGTCTAGTAAGCGGGAGTCTTGGTCCTCCTCCTTGATTCTGCTTGTGATAAGCTCCGTGTCTGCTCCGAGCGGTCTTAACGCACGCAGCTCCCCTAAATCATCATGGGGCCCGCTTGTAATCTTGGTTTGCGCATCGTACATCCCAGTGAGGTCGTGACGTTTTCGCTTAGTCCCATAGTCTTCTTTGACCATAGAGTTGTCCGTCGAGACAGAAAGCTGACTAAGACCGAAGTCTCCTCCAAAGTTTGTAACAAGCTTAGAGTTTGCATATGCCTTACTCCATGCCAGAAGCTGCTTGAGTGATTTATTTAGATGCTTGTTTGCTAACTTTCCCATCCGTTGTTGATTGATCATCTTCTCAACAGTCTTGTACAGGTAGTTTGTTGGGATCGTTGCTCTTCCAGACCTATCGGACATGCTTTTGTCAATATCGTGGAGCGACTCGCTAAGGTCTTCGACGCCGCTGACACCCACCCTAATCGTAGGCTCTGTACGTAGCGTAGATTCGTCGCTAACTTCCGTTGAGAAATGACTGGTGTCTGCTTTCTGGTACTTCTTACTGTCGCTATAATCTGCAGGATTGAAGTCCTTAGTAATGAGCATCTTCGTTAAGGCGCCGTTACGATCATCAAATAGACGATTAAATATCAAATCCACGCACTTGAGAGTATTCTTGAACTCTTTCTCTGCATCCTCGACAGCTCCACTGAGGTCTGAGATGACGCTGTTGGAGTTGTATTCAGCGTAAATGTTATCCACCTCCTCGTCATGCTGCTGCTGCAGAGCCTTTATCGCGTCTTCCATCTCTGAGCGAACCTCCTTACATTGCTTCTCTAGACGCTCATTACGTTGCTCTTGCTCCTGTAGCTTTGCCATAAGATCTGCAATCTGGCCATCTGTATTCTTCGCTAGCATCTCTGCAAGAGTCCGCTCAGCTTCCTTAACTTTCTCCATAAGATCGGCCTTTTGTGCATCAAGATCTTTTACGTTTTGCTTGCGTAGCTGATCTAACTCCTCCTTGTGCTCACGTTTCAGTTGGTTCATCATCCCTTTCAGATAGTCTTCTCTCTCCAGGGAGTCTCTCAGCTCTGCAGATAGCTTAGTTATATCTCTGTCACGTGCGGCAAGTTCGCCTTCAAACATACCAGAAGCAGATCTTGCCGCCTCAGTTAAGCTAGCTACTTGTGAATTTAAATACTCTATCTGATCATCGTAGTATGCCTTCTGCTTATCGACGTCCTCCTCGCAACGTGTGCGGAGAGCATCCGCTTCTGCTTCTGCCTGCTCTAAACGAGACTTCAATGCGTCTATTTCTGTGGCAAGCCGTGCAGTCTGGGTCTCTGCAGACTGCAGCTCTGCGCGGTGCTTTCCATCTATTCGCTTCTTCTCCTCATTGAATCTATCTGTAACGTCCTTCACAGCATGATCAATGTCTGCCTGTGTAAAGCCGCCGCCTGCTGATCCGGGCAGCATAACTGCGGTGGCATCCATCCCTGACCCAGGAGCAAAGTCAGGCTTGTAAAGACCTCCTATCCGGACCTTCTTTTGGAAAAGTTGCTCTCTCAGCATATTAATTTCCTTGGTGAGAGAGTCTCGAATTTCGTCTTTTTGGAGGCTTAGGTCTTTCGCAGTCACCTTAAGCGCGTCTAACTCCCGCTGCAAAGCAAGAATTTCTATATCCTGGCCAGATGTCCCTGCCATTTGCGTTGTAAAGCTATCAAAAATAAGAGCTTCGCGCGAGCCAATAAGCTGCCGGATGGTGGGTTCGATTATTGACGTTATCTTACATTGAAGGCTGGACATAACATCAGAGAAGTCTGCTACAAATATGGGATAGACAGACTTTGGACTTACGTGGTCTGTTCGCGCATCACATCCAAGCGAGGGTTCAAACATGACATAAAAGGGGTGCGAATTGACTATGTTCTTGATATCCAGCTCTGCGTCTCTAAACCAACGTTCTACCTCAGTGAGCAAGGTATCTACTGCCGTTCCCACAAAGTCCTCCATATCAGGTGGCTTATCTAATGCGGCACAATGTAGATCAAATGCATCAAAGTCTTGCGCAACCTGCGTTTGGTGACGCGAGACTGCGAAGCGCTCCATTTCTGTTTTTAAATTTTCTGCGTGGAATAGGAGCCATCTTCCGAAGCTCACCCACTAGTTGTCAACAAAACAATTTACTAAGCATCGGTAGCTATCCCCAATGATTCTAAAGTAGGCATATCTGCACCATTCTCCAGTGGGGTGTCTGCGATGAACACACACTTAACACACTTGCTTGCTGTGTCATAGATCCTTTTTATAGTCTCCCAAGAATGTCGAATGTGTGTTGGAAAGCCATAAATGCCATGGCAAGTCTTGTCAAGGTACTTCTTCGTCTTGGGATCTGATGGATATCCGCTGCCCCACTGGGGCTTGATATTTCTGTCTCTAATAACCTTAGCCACGATACTGGCTGCACCAGTGATAGGGTACTTCGCGTCTGCCTTTGCGCAAATTGTCAGAGCTATACTGGGCATCAATTCGCGTATGTATGCTGCATATTGCGATTCTGGGCCGACCAAGTCTATATAAACGTGCTCTATCTCATGAGATATGAAAAGTTGGTAAAGGAGGGAGCGGGCGGCCTCAAATGAGAGTAGGTTAAGTGAAGTCTTGTGGGGAGCCAGCATTGCGCGGCTAATCTGGTCTGCTGATACTATTGCAGTGTTGCATCCAAAATCCTCTTTCGGCAAATCCTGCAATCTGTTGTAAATGTGCTCACGCGTATTTGCTGAGAGTGCCTTGGAGTCAGTTACTCCCAGCTTTTCTAAAATCCCTGTCTGATAGACCTCAGCTGGCATCCAGGCAATTCCATATACTAGTGGTCCGCACACAGGTCCACGACCAGCCTCATCGATCCCTACTATCATTAATTTTTCGGATACGTGGTCCCTAAAACTTCAGTCAATCGAAGAGGAACTCTAAGAACTCTATAATTTCTACATGTCCCATTTTGTTTGCTATTTGACCTATTGTCTGACCAGCATTATCTACGATATCGAATTCCTCGACAAGTAGTTTAACGCATTCTATGTGACCTGCCAGGACAGCGTGGATAGCCGCTGTCTGACCAAGGAGGTCCTGCTTGGTAAACTCATAATCGTGTAGAGCTTTGACAAGCTCAACATGGCCATGCTTGGCCGCGAAGATCAGAGCAGTATATCCATCGTCGTTTTGTCGCCGTATGAGAGAGGTTTCCATCTTCAGGATCTCACTGCAGATCTTCAAGATGCCATAGCGGGCAGTCATCATAAGTGCAGTGTCCTTTTTCCATGTAACCAAGTGTGTCTCTAGCGGGACAAGTAACAAGGCGCTGTTAACATTTCCGCTTTTGATAGCATACATGAGAGCGGAGAATCCATAATTATCTTGTTTTGTACACTCAACCGCCAGCAGTGCTCTGACAGCGTCAAAATTACCGTTTGCAGCGGCAAAGATCAATGCTGTCTGTCCTAGTTTGTTATGCATACCTTGCTCTATGGGGCACAGGACCTCCAGTATTTTCATCATCTGCCTGATTGTAGAACGTTCGTAAAGTACATAAGTGCTCTTTGGATACGATGCCTCTGCACCATGCTTCCCTTGAAGGATGCTGGTAGCATGGTGCAGAGCTGCTTGTATGGGCTCAATTTTGATACTGACTCTATGAGCAGTCAAAATAAGATGCATTAGGGCCGTATTTCCCTGGTTGTCTTGCATGCTCCCCTCCAAAGACGCCAGGACGCTAGCTACTGAATAATGAAGATGACTTACAGCGTACATGAGTGCTGTTTGCCCACGAATGTCTTTCATCCGGGCCTCCCATTTTGCGATGGTGAGGAGTAACTCTACATGTGTTGTCCAGGCAAGTGTACAAAGTTCATCCAATTCCTCCGGGTGACGTTTAATAAAACATGAGGATATTCGCATAATCTTATCGCGCAGCATGATGCGGATATCTGTGTCTGCCTCATACTTATAGTAATCGGTCTCATCTAGGTAGTCACTGCTTGATTCATCGTCAAACTGAACCAAATTGTTGGGAACTCCGGTTCTTGTACTGATTACTTTCCCACTAGCACTGCATATTTGCGGACTTCTAGCAGACAATATAGTATCTAGCGGCGCTGCTTCATAACCGGCAAAGGCCCTTAGAGCAGTACCTTGAACTATCTCCATACTTTCATCCTTTGGGTCTTTCTCAGAGTCCAATGATGGGCTGTCACAAGTGGACACCTGATCGTTTTTAATGCTCAGCTTGGTGCCTTCGCTCTGACTTTTGCTTGTCCTGTTCATGGCAAACCGGCGCCTGGTCTGCTGCTTAAGCGCACGGATGCTCTGCTCTATGCTTTCCTCGTCACTGTCTAAAATATTCATCGGAAAGCTTACATTCACGCTTGCATAGGACCCTGTAAGTTCATGCTCAACCATGGTCACACTATACTCATGTGCACTGCTGTCTTCTACTCGTTGATCTTCAGCACTTGGGAGCACACCATCCTCTATCAATCCAAGCTTTTTTTGAAAGATTGTATTAACAGACTGCTGTGAGAGATTTGGATTGAGAAGATCAAAAAAAGTTTCTCGACCAAGACGCCTGAATAGCATTATATTTCGTTTAAGAGCACGTATTCGCTCTGCAAGGCCAACACCATGCTTGACTGCTAGCATAAGAAGCGTCTGTCCCTCGTTATTCTGCAACCCCGCCTCCTTTGGAAGAAGTCGGTCGATAGCACACAGGAATTGCCTCCAAGTTCTATCACGAATAAAATCATACAGGCTTTCCACGTCACTCCCATCCTCAATTTGCTTTAAGCGATGGCAGAGCTCCGTGTACATGACCTCCAAGGCCAGCATCGCAGCACTTGTCCCATCGTGGTCTTGCCGGCCACATTCATGCTCATGAAGCAGCTCCATTACTAGGAAGTTCTTCTTTAGAATTGCTATCATATAGGCTGTTCGGCCGGGCTTAAACGTGGAGTCTAACTCTTGATCATTGGATATATCCCTGTTGGACAAGAGATCAATGTTGGCCATCGATAGAGGTATCTTACTGCCACTCAAAGAAACGTCAACTATGCCATGTTTCCGAAGGTAGTGGGAGGTGATAACTTGTGCATGCTTGGGTCGTAGATGGTGGTGTACTACCGCTGCTGTTTCTTCGATGCTTCTTATTACCATTCCAACCTCTTTCTGAATGAGTACTTTCGTTATTTCGGGCATCTCATAGTAAATGCTTAACATGAGAGCCGAGATATTGTTGCGGGAGAAGATGCCTTGCTCATCGTTAACCAGTCTGGTAGCTATTCGATGCATTTGATATCTGATACTGAGCATCAATGCAGTCCATCCTTCTGAATTCTGATACCGCTTCTCCGACTTGACCAGAAGCCGGGCGATCTTGAAATGCCCCTCCCTAACGGCAATCATTAGTGCTGTTTCTCCCTCGCAATTCTGAAGGCAGTGTTCTCTGTTGGCGAGCAGCTTTGCACACTCATAATACCCTAGCTCTGCAGCCATCATCAACGCACTATAGCCGCTGTTCATTTGCGCCTTTACTTCCATTTCTAACACGTAGTGCATGCACTTGTAGTTATTTCTCCTCACCAAGTACATCAGTGCCGTTTCCCCCAAAGTAGTCCGACAGCATGTCTCTCTTTTACTAAGGAGTTTAATCATATCCTCGTTGTTATTGATGCATGCTAATATTAGTGCGGTTAAGCCCCGTGAGTTCTGCCTTCTGGCCTCTACCTCCAGCAACGTCTTTGCAGAATTTACTGATCCGTGAATTGTGATAAGCATCAGAGCAGTCATATCTTCTTGCTTTGACAAAAGGGAACTTTCGTGCTCCATGAGGATGCGGATCAGCTTTATGTTCCCTTGCACTCCCGCTAACATTAGGGCAGTGTAGCCGTCAGCGTTGTACCACCCTCTACACCTATGCAACAGCCGGATTACCGTACCAGTGTCTCCTGCCAGAACTGCGCCAAACCACTCATTTGCTACTTGAGCCGATCTCATCACGTCCTCCTAAAGGTGCAATTTTTTATCAGTGTCTCCCCAATGACATGGTAACGTCACGCTGAAGAGAAATGGTACGCCCCTGTTTGAGCACAACCGTGTTGCTGGCTCTCAGAGCCAGAGAAGCCAAAAACAGAGAGGCTGCCATTCGTCTCGATGATCCGGCTAATTCTGAAATCGAAAGGGGTGCCGAGGACTGCCTTAGCATGGACAGCAATGTCAGCCCACTTTCGGGTATACTATCATGTTTATGTGAGTGGCTATCACCCTGTGCTGAAGCTTTTTCATTGAGTGGCGAGGCTTCACTATAGTCCGGCTCTGGGGGCTCCTCACACCCCACGGGAGTAGTGACCATGCAGTCCTCCTCTGGAAGATCTTCTTGTCTGAAACATTTCCAATTCTCCGAGACAATGGTCGCTAAGTCATGATACTCTGGCTCAGACCAATTGAAAGTGATATCTGGTTTATTGACTACCTCTTGAATTGGATGCCTATCTCTAAAGTCTATGAAGATGGAGGCTACTACTTGATCTGGTGGCCTATACGCATACTTCTGCATAGTACTGTGATGCATACGTGCCTGCTTATCGAAAAGGAATGATGGGGGTCTGGTTCTCTTTGCAGCGACTGTGGCAGTGCTGCTCTTCTTCGCTGGATTCTTTATCTCTCTAACGGTGACGGTAACATCTGGAAGCTTGTCAGAGGTATTGGCCAAGAAAAGGCTCGTCAACTTCTGCGAGGCCTCCAGAAATGCGCTGCCAGACACATCAAACGCGTGTTTGGACAGCAAAGAACTATGCATGGCATGCCCAGTGACAACCTGGCTTGTATCGAGGTCATTGAGCCCAATTTCAGAGGTGGCACGTACAAGCTCCCCCTCGACCGCACGGACTTGCATGTCGGCGTCTGAATTATTTGCCAAAGAAATAGAGCCCATCATACTATCATGGAAAGGATCTTGTGATTCTGGATTGGTGAGGGAGAAGGGAACATTTGTTGCTTTAGAGAATGACAGTAGATCGCTTTCAGTATCTTCTTTCAGTAGATTGGCCCATACACCCCCTGGTAACTGGTGTACAAAATCGAGATTTCTTGGATATTCTTGGTCTTCGAGGCTGTCCTCTTTAGATTGAGTGCCAAATATGGAAGAGATCAGCGCATTATGCCGAGTAGTCTTATTAGCTACAATGGTAGAGAAATGTAATGAGAGACCTAGGGCTCGTGGGCCTGCACTCTTGGCCACTGCTGAAGAAGCCTTCCGAGTGGATTTGGCCAAGGACAAAAGCTGGTGCATCTTACGCGCAACGCTAAGCACAGTGGATGATTTGTATGTTTGTATCAAAACGACACCAGAGAGAATAATGGAAAAATCCTGCAGAGTGCTATAATTTGCTTTTAAAAGCACTTCTATGAGTGTCGCTAATCGGACGCTTCTAAGAGAAGCGCTTGCAATGTGGCCAGTAAACCCCGATGTCCATACAGTCAGCACTGCGGGGTTGTCCTGCGCAGACTCCTGCGGCTCGGCCACTGTCATATTAAAAATTTAACGATGCTTAAGCTTCCTGAGTACAGGCATGGGAAAGAGGTTGTGTTGTCAGCATCAGAGTTTTCCGTTACTTACCGAGCCATCAGACTGAAAGACCTGGCCGATGTTGCTGTGAAAGTAACGGATACCGTGAAGCTGGCGGAATCTGGGCGTTCAGACTACCGTCACGAGTCTCGAGTACTTCAGAATGCAGTGCATCCGCATATACTGCGCGCTGTGTATGGATACTATGATGAGGAGACCAAGAAGTTCCTGTTAGAAACAGAGTACTGCCGCGGTGGATCTCTTTGGGGACTAATGGCCTGGATGCGGAAGAGTGATATGCGTTTTTCTGAGCAAGAGGTCTGGGAACTGTTTGCTCAATTGGTGAGTGCATTGCACTACCTGCATAAGACCAACGAGCACATTGGGATAACTGCGCATTTGAATCTTCGCCCTGACAACGTTCTTCTTACTCAAGACGGTATTTTGAAACTTTGTGGCTTTGGATATAGCGCTACTAGGGAGCCCAACAAGCTATTTACGCTGCGCAATCCTGGAACCGCCTATCATGCCCCCGAGGTTGTAGCATTTACCAACTCTCAAGGTAGTAGTGAGGGGTACACGGAAGCAGCTGATATCTGGAGCCTTGGCTGCATGATTTATGAACTCTGCACGTTTAGGCGCATAGAGAATGAGCCTGTATCGTCCTTCAACCCATTACCGGAGAACCTTGAAACACCAGGGTATGCGGATGACCTTCTCATCCTTATAAAGGCGTGTCTTGCTCCCAACCCCAGGGAGCGAATCACAGCAGAGCTTCTTATGGCCAGTCCCCCAATTCAAGCCGCATACGCTAGAATTAACGATATCTTGAAAGCAGGAAGAAAGTGGTCTGGGCTGATCATAGAGATGCAGCGTGAACTGCGTTAGAGCACTCAATCATAAATTCATACTGTGCCTGTTCGCTGTGTTTGTTCATAAGGTAAAGGGCCCCAAAATAAAAATCATGGAGGAGTGGCTATTGACTCTAATTGTGACGTTATCCATTGTTTCGTCGTCGCTTGTTAGCGCTACAATCTACTATACGGTTCGGTGTATTCGTGCGAAGAGGACTAAGCGCTCACACTCATCATCGCGTTCGCACTCCTCACAGCCGGAGTCTGATAAGAATGCCAGCGAGAGATCAGACAATATAGACTAATTTCCTCGTGGAGTAGTCATCGCATCACTGGGTTCGATCTCTACTTCCAGGAATAAATTCTTCATCAGTTTGCGGGTTTTTAGAAAAGAGCTAAAAAACATTGCTGCAGCAGCCGGATGTCGCGTGGTGGAAGCCAGCTTGAAGGTTGGTTTTCGTGGGCGATTAAAGGCGACTATGAGAAAATAAAGGAGAACTCATATATCTATGCTCGGAAGACCACAGATCATGACATGACTGCCCTGATGTACGCGGCTGTCTATGGGCACGTAGAGATAGTGAGGCTTCTTTCAACGTTAGAGCAAGGCATACGGAACAGTTACGGCTTTACTGCCTTAATGCTCTCTGTTCTACGCGATGATGTTGAACCTTTTCAGATGACACCAGATGACATGAGCGAGAACACCCTTGCTTCAATAAATCGGCGGTATGACTATACAACTCGGAAAAGCCATCGACGGGAAATTATGATGGAGCTAGTTGATGGCGAGCTGTCTATCCGAGACCCCAGAGGGCGTACTGCGCTAATGCTTGCCGTTGAACATGGAAACCGCGATGCAGTAGAGTTTCTTCTGAACAAGGGTGGCGAGATGACGACAGATTGTGGGTGGAATCCGCTTATGCATTCAATTATACGGCAAAACATGCACGAATTTAACAAACACTACGACAGATACAGCAGAAAGCGGAATATGTCGCGGCAAACCCCCCTCATGCAGGCTGCTATGATGGGGAATATCTCTATGGTGGAGAAGCTAATAGACACTAGCACAAGAAAGCAGGACATCCGGGGCTTGACTGCACTAATGTATGCATCCAAGGTTAACGAGGTGGAAGTGCTTAATTTACTGAAGGAGAAGGAAAACAAGATGACAGACAAGGCGGGGATGACTGCTCTCATGTATGCTGCGGCGCGGGGGTTTTCAGAAGCAGTGGCAGCGCTTAAAGACCTTGAACATGGTCAGAAGGACTTGTATGGTTGGTCCTCGCTTATATATTCTTGTCTCTCCAATAATCTCCAGTCTGCAATGCTTTTGCGATCGGCAGAGTCTCACATAGTGGACAAGTCCGGCACCACCGCCCTTATGTACGCAGCTGTACTTAATAGGATTGATATTATACATATTCTCATGAACGATCTTATCCTAAAGACAGATGAAGATGGCACGACCGCCCTTATGCATGCGGCTGTCTTCAACAGAACGGACGCGGTCCGGATATTGGCCAACTACGAGACCAAGCTCACAGATTCTAACGGTCTTACTGCGCTTCATCACGCAGTGACTCACAACCATATAGAAGTAGTCAAGCTATTGATTCCAAGTGAATATTCCATGCGGGATTCGTGTGGAAGGACGGCCTTGTACCGTGCGATTGAGCTGGGGTACCTGGGCCTTGTGCAAGTGCTTGGGCCAATGGAGAAGGATGGTCCCCTTCCCACTGGTTGGACGCGGTTGATGGTCTGCACTATTGCAAACAAAGTTGACTGCTTTTCACAGTACATTCATGAAGCTAAGTCGTTCATTCCTACTGGGGAAACCGCACTGATACTAGCCGTCCAATACTCAACACTTGTGACTATTCAGGCACTCTTGCAATATGAGGCAACCTTATCGAATAGCCGGACAGGTCGGACTTCACTCATGTATGCAGCCTCCCAGGGCCGTGAGGATGTGGTACCACTGCTTTTGCTCAGTGAGAAAATGATGCAGGACAAGGAGGGTTTAACGGCGACAATGATTGCTGTCATCTCTGGTAACACTTCTGTCTTGAAGGCATTACTGACCGTTCCTTTTAGCACTGGGCAGAGTCCTGCACCCTTTGAGGTAGGCATGAAAGACATATACGGTCAAACCGCTCTTATGAAAGCAGCAGTATTAGGAAATCGAGAAGCAGTGGAGATGCTGTTGCCATTTGAGTCAGGCCTACAAGACTGGAATGAAAGGTGTGCAATAATGTACGCGCAGAATAGAGGACACGTTGATCTTGTCTCTATGTTACTTCCTTTCGAGGGGAAAATAAGGGATAAACTAGGAAACACATACCAATCATATAAGTTAGGCGAAGGTCTGGATTTTAAAGTACCTATGAGCGATCTAATAGTTAGCGGAGACCATACGTCGTCTGCGGCCTCAAGGGGCATTCGACTAGACTCCATACAAGAAGAGTCTGTCGATGTTTATAGAACTGCTCACACAGATGAGAACACCCATCTGACCTCACTTTCTGTGCGGCGAAACGACGTCGTGGAAGACGAGCACCAGTCAATTATACGAATAGGGTTTAGCATGGATGGGAGCTCACGCGTTATTGAGGTGCCTAGGAGCATTGGAGATAGGTCTGGTACTGACCATCCCAACGCCAAGCGTGGGATTTTGTTAGACAGCACGATTGATGATTCTGATCAGCACTCTCTCGGGACTCCACGAATCATTCATGAGCAGAATTCAAGTAGGCTTACAGCGAGAATTTCTTCCTTATTGGCTGCCTCTCCACATGTCGAGGACATCGACGCCCCTCTTCAGATACTTTCGAAGCAAACCATCAATAAGTTAGGTAAAGCCAGTGAAAGGCATGAGCTACCTGATTTAGAAGCCTACACAATTGAGCCAAACGCATCTCTCACAGACCCTACTACCTCTCAGAGTTTAGGCACTAGCGATTTTAGTTCTAAAAAGATGTTTCGGCCTAATTCAAATTCAACTAGAGAGCCCATCAAGGACACTAATTCGGCCATTTCGTATTTGTCGCAGCTGGTTCCAATGGTTCCAATTACTGAACACTCTCCTCCCAATGATCCTCCTGTCCCAAAGCCTGAGCGTTTGCTACCCACTGCAGAGTTTTCCAACTCTGTATCATCGGTTCCCATTGTCGACGCTCCGACCAATATACCTTATGCACTTATTAGAGAAAACAACGTAATATATAGAATCCCTGTTCATAGTGGAGTGCAGCAGGCCACCGGAGCGTATCCTCCCTACACCTTCATGGAGAATATTACTCAGCCTTATCAACAAAACTTACCCTATCAAGCATTACCGTCGTTACCACAAATGCAATCACTATCATCTCTGCAAACAAAGTATGAATTCCCACCGTTTCCTACAATTCCAGACGTTGCTTATCCATGTATAAACTACTCTGCCCCATTGCAATCTGCACACCCGGGTCCACAGCGAGTCAATCAGCAACCCAAGCCTCTCATGTTCTCCTCTATTCAGCCACTATCAACGCCCTCTGAGAAGGAATGTTGCACTCCTGAGTCCCGGGTTACGGTGCTTGCAAAGCCATGCAAACACATCTTTTCTCTACCCTGTGAAAAGATCGATAGTAACAATCTAAACTTAACTTGTCCTATTTGTCACAATGCAGTAACATGTATAATTCCCGAAAATAAGAATTAGTCTTTTCGGTGTAAACTTATAGATATAAGTTTGGACTCCTCTAGATATTAAAACCTATGCTCCAAGTAATCAGTCGCACAGCTCTTTCGGATGCTTCACCAGAAGGCAAAGTACTTTCCACTACACCAATAGGCAACTGTACTGTGTCACAACTTGCGCTAAATGCGGAATCTTTGTCCTCACTAAAATACCTGCTCCTTTCCCTTGTCCAAGGTTCGTCCCCAGATAAGATAAAGCATTTCGAAGAACAGCTTCAAGCTATGATGGAGGACGTGCACCTAGTTCCATACATAAGTATGTTCATTAGTGATGGGGCTTTACCAGTGTTTCGTAAAGCTTTCAACTTTACGTTATATCCAATGTTTCATATTGAACTCTGTCACAAGACGCTGGAGAATGCCTGGACAGGCATTGAGAATGAATACTCTCTTAGGTTGGGACCACTTGAGCCACTTCTGTCATTCCGAACTCGCAGCACCTATCTCTCAAGTGGAGTCTCTTCAACCCTGGGTAAGATACATCTGGCTGGATACATTTTCCTCAGCAAGCATGCACTTTTAGCCCCGTTATACTTTGCTTCTACGGTTTCTCTTGAACTCTTTGCAAATAAGCCAGGCACCAACGTCACCAGACCAATCATTGCTTATAGAATACCAGTATCGGACTTCATCGCACAGACAGAGAGAACACATACTATTCCAGTCGACTCGACGGTGGAAGTTAGAATTACATACTGTGGACAGCATGCTCCGGGCCACCTTTGCAACCTTTCACGCTCTTCCTTGACTCTCCCAACTTCTCCAGTCGCCAACGCGTTGCCAATTCTGGGCCACAGGGGCTGTGGAAGCAATAAGATTCACTTTGGACAAAAAGCACCAATACTGGAGAATACGCCCTTGTCCATACTGACAGCTCGCCAAATGGGTTGCGTAGGAAGCGAGTTGGATATCATTCTAACTAAAGATATGGTCCCTGTGATTAATCATGACTTTGAGTTGAATGTTATCGCCGACACAATTCTACAGTCTAAAATCAGTCTCCCTATACCATGTATGTTGTACCATGAGATTGCTAATCTAGAAAATCCCAGAGGAATAAAGGCAGTCGGTCATGAGCGTAATCTTTTCTCTTCGAAGCATCTTTCTGGGCGCTCAACTTCTGCTCCACTTATGCGTTATCACACTAAGTGTACAGAGATTCTAATAGATCACGAACCTAAGGAAGCTTTCCACAATGCATTGACAGAAGAAGTGTTAAAACAGAATCCTGACTGTGGTGAAGAGCACAGGGTTTCATACCCGGTCATAACGGAGCAGAAGCGTCTGTATACGCTTGCTGAAATACTAGAACAGTGCACGGATATGATACTGAACATTGAGCTCAAGTACCCCTCCAGGTTTTCGCCTTACAGTACACTCTATCCGTCAAGACTGGCTCTAGTGAAAGTAGTCCTGGATACTCTCAATAACAAAGCTCAGATGAATAGTTCAAAAGCACCGAGAGTATTCATATCATCATTTGATTCTATTATCTGTATCTTAGTGAAGCTCTTAGCACCATCTATCCCTGTCTTCTTGTTATTCTTGGGAGACAATGAAACGGTAGCTCCTTATATGGATGTAGACCTAACTGTTCCTAGTCAATTATTCTCAGAAGATGCTATATCTGTTGTCAGCTCCATAAATCTAACTGGAGTGGTTCTCTGGAAAGATATACTAAGCGTTCAAACAGGACCCATGTGTCTGTACGAGTATGCACACCACCATGGGCTCACTATCTTAACATATGGGACTGCAGTGGGTGAAGCTATACAGGATCAACAAGACAAGGGGGTCTCTGCCTTAATATGTGACCTTTGCCATTATCAGGGGCTCACCGTCTCTGAATCTTTAAATGTGGAGCGCAGAACTTACTAACTTATCAACATATTGATCACTAGGTAATGTAGACAGACAATAATCACCTATGGCTTGTCGGCTTTATGATCGCTATCAAAGTATAAAACTCAGGGGTGTGACAATTGTAGAGTGACAATTGTAGAGATTGATTGATAGATATATCAAAAACCTTTTCAAAATAAACTACTATAATCAGGGTCTTTTATATTCATGCCAATTAACCTTCAATTAGATTGAGCGAATTCATAAGTGATGAAAAGCCACCAAACAGAGGGCCGACTAATATAAGTCTAAAACGGATTCACAAGGAATGTCGCCAAGATTGATATGTGCCCAACTAACATCAACCAATCCATCCTTGAATAGAGACACGTTGTAGATAGCATTAAGAGTCGACAGTCGTTGTCCACACAGTGCCTCCAGAGCAAACTCTGCGTAGATTCTGTGCTTGAAATGAACTACAAGGGTGGTAACAAGACTATACTCAGTAACGGGGCCAATATGCTTGCAGATAGCCAACATTCCTTGCTGGTTTGCAGGCTTTTCAAAGACTATGGAGCTATTCCTCCCTAAAAATGAAGCTGGTCCCAATGCAGAGCGTTGCCGGCCAAATATATCGACGCTATGGGGCAGTTCTTCATCTTGGACTGCTGGAAGTCTGTGAAGCCGACGACAAGTTGCCCCTCTTGAGCATCTGCCTCGGGCATAGTCTAGGCACACTGGTGGTACTGTGGCTTTTGTTGTGGAGCTATCCTTAAACGGATTCAGGCAGGTTTCGCGCTCTACACCCCTAGTTGGCCTTCCACTAATGCTATCATAAAACAGGTTGTACACCCCCGCACCCGTTGCACTCTCTGCGCCTATCTTGCTTTGTTGATTTGTGGGACAACAACTCTTTGCCATTTCTCCCAGAGTGCTTTTCAAAAATTAAGAGGAAGAAGAGGAAGTTGTGCATTTTAGATCTTGCATATGACAACTAAGAAAGCTAAAGTAGAGCCTAAGCTGCTAACACATGAACATTTTGATCCTCTACACTTGGCGTACAGCGGGACTACCTTGAGCCAAATTCAGAAAGACATTGCCTCTCTCCTCCAACACCGTCTATGTCCCGAGAAATCTCTTCTAGACGATGCACTTCTGTCATACTTCACCGAATTTGCCTATACATGCAAGCTTAACTCAATTCCATATCACAAGTTCTACTATGCTCACCGGCTTTCTCGCCTCTTGCTACACATCATCAGCACTGGGGAATATAATATAGATGAGCTCAGAGCTGCACTGTTGTCAAAGTTAAACAATCTCCAGAGTCCACTTGTCGGTCTGACCTATGACTTGAGTGACATAACCAATACAGAGTATGAGAACGCCTCTGACCCCTTAATATTTGACGATAACCACGATCCTGTCATATATAGGGACCATCTGATGGCTGTGGAGTGCTATAATACACTCACTGGCATTAATAAGCAATCTCCAGAACCTACAGGACAGGTCAAGCCAGGAGCCAAATCAAAAGCTCCTCCAATAGAAGCAAAGCGATATGCATTTACTCTAAGCCCGCAAGAGGCAGACTTGCTTGCACAACTGTACAGCCCGCTGCTACAGTGCCATATGTTATGGAGACAGTGCTTTGTGCATCAGAAAGTGTTTATAAGAGGGACTGAGCACGTGCCTGTTCCGAATAATCCGCAGATACTGTCACTTCCTCCTTTGGCCGGTGCATATCCGTACAGAAAGCTCTCACCTCTTGATGCAAAGATAGTGAGTGTGGCTCGTCCAAAAGCGGCAGAGCTGTATCGAGACATGAAGAAGTTCATAGAATCTAAAGCGATTGCATCAACTGAAGGATCTCAGTGAATGGGTCCCCTTGTCATTGAGTTTAGATTAGTGGACTAAGTGGACTGGCAGATTGACAGATTGGCAAACCCAGTTCTCAGTTCTCAGAGTCATGTGGCATATGCATCAGCTCCATAGCAATCAGCTACATTGATAAGTACGGTGCCCCTTGTTTCCACGTGACAGAGCTGGCAAAACTCTCCAACAAGACGCCTCTCCTTGTTTTGAAACGTATAGTGACAACAGGGCAGCCTCAAAATGCATTGGAATCCAGTAGGGCAATAGTTAGGGAGGTTACGCATCACTGAGATCTTGATTGATCGCTCCACTCCGTTGCGCAGCTCACTGATGCGTGCCTTCTTTGCGGCCAGGTCGTTGTGAAGTATTTGCCGAGTAGAGTCATAAATTCGTATTAGTTCTATTATGTTTTCACGATCAATATATGTTGAAATATTAGAGCTACTACCGAGGGCCGAGGGCCTAACAGACCTTGCTGTCAGGGCACCTTTGGTGTCAGATAAATTAGAAAGGGCAAGCCTGTCCTTTGGGAGATTCCGTGCACTTTTTGACTCGACTGCATGCTGAACTACTTGGGAGTTACCCATTGTCTCAAAAGAGCTGTTAGAGATATCAAGCTTTGGTACAACCGCTTTCTTCGCCTGAGCTGAAGAGTGATAGCTATGAGATACTGATGTAGATTTCCTGGGGGTACTTACTGGACTACTAAGGACAGTGATCATCCTGTTAATCCCTCCGGAAACACTTGTCATATTATTTAGTTGCTTATCAAACCTGGCACTATAGTTTAGGGCATGCCGCTCTTCGCTATAAGATAGAGGCGCATACATCTTCTTCTCCCGTCTTTCTGACCGTAGCTGATGCGTCTTGAGAATAAGAGGTTCGGCCTCCTCGCCATTGACACGAGTCTTCAAGGGTAGTAACAATTTGATATACTGCTTGATGCTGCACTTCTTATCATGAATGTCTCGCGGCGTGATTGGGTGTGCTCGTTCAACGGTGTTGCCAGATTTCTCTATGACAGGCTCATCTCCCTGTGGGGTGTTACCTCTTACAGTCGTGGTACTGAAAGATAAATTGGAAGCCAGAATAGAAGGGAGCGAAAGATCACGCAAACGGTTGGGCGTATCCTGACGTTGGTCTTTGAAAATAGTAGGATGATCAATGCTTGGCTGATAGCCTGTCAGAGACTGGTTACTCTTTGGAGACGATGCTTCTTTATTACATAAATCCGGAGCAATGCCTATAACTTCTTTAGCTCCACGAACAGATGATGAACACTGTTCTCGACTGAATGATTTGATCGATTGTAGGGTCGTAGTTGCCAGTTCAGAAGACTTAGCAGGCGAATTCCCCATCTTTGCAATCTCAGTAACCTCGCCTAACGTTCCTTTCTGCATGGGTAAGAGCAACAAAAGCGCCAAATAAATCCTGCCTCCTTTGCCGTAAAATTTATATCCCATGGAACTGGATTTCGGTACCATTGCACCGCGCCTGCGTACTATGGGCCTTCATATAACCATCCAGGAACAGAATATGATAGATGCCGCATTTCCCTGGTTGCTTCACGAATTTTCTCTGGAGCACGTGCAATATTTTGGGAAGATACACACCTTGCTTCCAGATCCATATTTAATTGTTAGAGGGTTCAGGGAGGCCGTGGCAATTCCGGTTTTCTTGGTTTCCATAAATGGAGTTGATTGGATAGAGCTCCCTCTTGTTGATGAAAAGGTCTTGGAAGCCCTTGATGCCATAGGCTACGGGCTCACGTGCCAAAGACCTTTTACAGGAAAGTTAATGGAGCTGCTTCCTAGACCGGAGGAAGAAGAGGAGGAAGAAGAACAAGAGGAGCAGGAAGAGCAGGAGGAACAGGGGGAGGACCAAGGTGAAGAAGGAGAAGAGACTACTCCAATCAAAAAGGAACCAAAGCCAAAGAAAGAAAAGCCTATTAAGCCTACCGAGGCACATAGACTCAGTGTCTGCATAAATGAAATCCAGGCTCACTTACAGTTGATCATACCAGCAGCATACTCTAAGAGAGGATCTCAGCCTGCCCGCAATGCAACATTTCGGGGCCTCACAGCGGCAAGCAGCAAGAGCATTGCTATTAAAAGTGAGTATCTGGCCTTCCTGGAATCGGGCTACAGGGGGACAATAGAGGATTGCCCAACAATTGCAGACTATCCGAACAGCTTCATCTACCCGAGTACATTCGATCCAATAACAAACTGCCTCATAGTTTCAAGCCGTTTTTGGCCTGGATGCATTTACTATGTCTTCGCGCGTACACTTATCTGGGGATCGGCATATGAAGGGACAGGATTGATGAATTGCAACGTACACTTAGAAATGTAGGTATGTAAATTGCATTACTATTTGCATTAGTATCACTCTCGTGAACAACTGAATAGCTTACTTGTGTCTATGGCTTTCGGGCAGCACAAACTCCTTCTGTTAAGAATCTGTGTTAATCAAGTGATGTGTGGGACAGCTCTTTACTTCCTAAGATTGCACTATTAAATCTGTACTATTCCAAATTCAAAAAGCCCATGGCGCGTTTAATTTTCATTGGTCTAGAAGCCACTGGGAAAACAGCTGCTTTTCATAATATTACTGGCCAGAGAAACTATATGACGACACGTGAGACAGTCGGGATTAATACCTCCACATTTAGTGTTAGAGGCACAGGCTGTAGGTCGCAGGACATCTCCATAACACTAGTGGATTTGGGCGGCAGTGAAAAGATTCGCGACCTTTGGTCTAGTCAGTTCTTCGACACGTCTGGTGCACTCTATTTCATCCGGGACCCAGATACCCTCGATCTGGCTGTGCAGCTACTACTCAATATTCTCACCACAACCAGCTTTCCACTCCACATACTCATCAATAATCAAGAGGCAAGTACTGCTTCGAGGCTGGAAGCAGTGATTAAGGAACTTCTCGACGAGCATTCACCATCACGACCGTTGCTGTGCTGCTCTATCTGTGATATATCTGTAAGATACCGCAAAAATAAGACCCTCATAAGTATCATGAAAAGCTTAGGTCTCGCTGCTCATACCTACTATGTGGCAAATCGCGAAGAGATCATATTGCAGCAGAGAGATGCCCTTATGACATCCTTTCATCTTAACCTTTCTACAGAAGAGCGGAAACAAAAACTATTGGAACTCAGACAGCAACACAATTCAATGGATCCCCAGGAACAGGATGCAGCAGAGACCCAGGAAGCGAAGGAAATTCAGATTCTAACACCAACTATGTTTACAACGTCTGTGTAAGACAATCTACGATCTTATCTTAAGTGAGGAGCAGATAGTAAAGAAAACTGTCAGATTGTTAAAAGAAAGGCAGACCACAGGCAAAGCATCTACTCACTCCCAATTGTTTTGCAAGATGTCTTCGACGAACATGGGGAGATATATGCTCCACCTGTCTGGAAGAGTATCCGGTACTCCGTGTCGTGGGACCCCGGGGTGCTGAGAGAAGTTGAACAGGGGGAGGAGGCCATCTCTACCGCGTGTTGGACCGACGACCACATCAAATGCCAATTGGGCCGCAAGCTTTGCGTCTGTTGCCTTGGAATCTGTGCATCCGAAAATGGATGGTGACCTCCCACAAAGTAACGGGTCTCTTAGGTCGTAGCGCGAAGCGATGGATTGGCCGGGATCCTTGTTGGATGCATCATCATTCAGATAGTCATTATATCGCATAAGAAGCTTGAAGTCTTCAAAGTTGTCCACCTTCGGGAGTTCTCTAGTGAAGATTTTATATCTGGACGACTCATTAAAACTCCAGTAAGGGTCGTTCTTCGCCGCATATCCAGAGATAACAAACAGCTCCTCGTCCATGGGCGTGTTGATTGAAAAGAAGTAGCCATCATTCAGGAGCATCTCTGTGACATCATAGGCTTTTATGTGCCCTGGAACAACCTCGTTAACATACAGCAGTGGCTTCCCATAATGGAGAATATAGTCCTTTTTCTCCTCTATTGTCATGTTCACTGTTGCCTCAGATAGAAGATCGAATAATCCGTAGTCGAGGCTGACCCACATGTTGTTGTACGTGTAAGAGTTCTCATTATTGAACACTTCTGACCACTGGTCTGCTGAAAATGCCATCATATTCGCTATCTGACTTCTCATCCATGTCAACACTACCGATCCATCCGTGCGTAGAAACTCATCATATAGGGTTGTGTTGAATGTGTGATAGGTCGTTTCCAACACAGCTACATTAGATTTTCTTCCTGTCGCAGATGTGACGGACTGGATATAGAAGTCGTCTATGGACGAGAAGTAACCAGGCATCGACGAAAAGCTTACTTTCTGGTGCTGAGATTCTCCAAGGTCCCAGTGGAAGTGGTAATGCTTCATAGCCCTGTTAAACCCGGATCCGAAACTCGTCCATGTGTCATGAGAGAAGAAGACATCCGACAGGTCAGGAGACATGCGGACAGCGGCAGAACAATGGTGGTGCTGTCCAAGTTCAATGCGCTCTCGCCGACGCTGGAGCATCTTTTCGCGGCGTGTAGGTTCGACAATAAGGACTGCCTCCAAGTCCTCCCAGTCTCCCACAGAATTATACATGAAGAACTCCTCTATAGTGTAAGGACGAATCTTCTCTTCGTTTGCGTATCTCGTGTATCCGTGAGTAAGACCCTGAAGCCAGTTGCAGGCGGTCAGATTGACTGCGTGCCAAAAGACGCTAGTGTTAACGTTGACCTGCTCCTTGATATATGCAAGGTTTTTCTGTGTGTAAGTATAAAACTCCACGGGGAATTCGCCATCGAAGCTATCCTCGAGCACGTTATTCATGAGATGGTATATGTGAGGCCCCATGGTGTACCCTTCGAGATATCCGGCCGCATATGCTTGCTCATAGTCAGGGATGTCGGGATTAGTCTTGATCACCGCATACGTGTAGCCGAACTCAAACTTCCGGTCCTGGAGCTTAATAGAAGCTGCCCCCTCTGGATCAACGCCAGGAAGAATTCTGTTGTCTCGCGTAATGGAATAGTATTCGACGTGGGAGACAGAAAGGGTCAAAGACAGAAGGAGAAGAACGGCAAGCGCCTGCATTTTGTTTTGCCAAATTAACGGAATTCAATATTTTACGTCCTTTGGCAGATCAAATTAGTAAAATGCAATTTATATTCAAAGACGGTCTTGAAGCATTGAAATGAGGGGCTCTCGTAGGAGCCGCTGGGATACTGCCAACCGTAGCGCACCCTGAGTATAGAAGGGGTACTCTGGATCTGCAGTCTCTGTATTGGCAGCTTCCAATTCAGTAATTTCATCCACCAAGGCTATGCATTGACCAGCTCGACCGTTCACCAATCTGTCATAGTATGGAGGCAGGTACTGCACCTCTGCGCGAGACCTTAAATGAACGATTGTCCCTGGAGGTTGTGCAGTGCGCAAGGATGACAGGGCCTTACCAATCAGCCCCTGCAGACATGACCCGCTTTTCTCATGCTGTAATTCTATATGGTTGCACAATGGAGTCTTTGGATTAGGCTTTGTGCTTATGGGCAAATTCATACTAAGGCATAGCTGCTTAAGGACACCCGTAGGAACAATCCCCTTCTGCTTTATACAAACAGTATGCGTATTGGATTTTTCTCGCAAAAAGTTCCAAAACGCCATATTCTGAGCTAGAAGCACCCGGTCCTGTCCAAAGACACGTTTCTTAGCGAGCAGTAAATCCTCGTCAACCATCAGAGTGGGTAGAGACCCCCGTTCATCAGCGATTTTCCGGCGAAGTGCATGCGTTTGTGTTACCCACGTGCCAGCACCCAAGGAGCAGTAAACGAGGGCAGCAGTTAGTAGACCGTTGGTAGCGGCCTCTATGAAGCGCCGAGGCATTTTTCAACTAGAAAATTCCAAGACCATGATTGTCTGCTTGTTGGTCCTGCTAGCAGTCATTGGAGGGAAACAATTAGCTGCGCTGCCAGCTGATGAAGTGGTGGAACAGTTAGAATTGGCTGTAGAGCGTTTTTTGATCCAACGGAAAATCCCAGACCAGACAGAGCTGGGGTTCATACTAAATCATTTACACTATCAGACAAAAAAGGGTGGGGCTGTAGGAGTCCAGGAGCTCAATATAGATAAAAATATCCATCAAATTGCCGTTATCGGGGACCTCCATGGAGATGCAGAATCCACTAAGTATATCTTTCAGAAGGTGCTTCTTAACAAAACATTTATGGAGTCTGGCATGGCTGTTTTTCTAGGAGACTACGTGGATCGGGGCCAGCATGGAATTAACGTTCTAACCTCCATTTTGGCAGCTAAAGTTGTTTACGGTGATCGTGTCATAACTATTCGAGGAAATCATGAATCTGAAAACCTAAATCGCCGATATGGTTTTCTAGATGAAGTTTCCCGCGCATATGGACATGCCTTTTACCATAAGACTATTGCTCCATTCTTCAAGCTTTTGCCCGTCGCGTATGTAGCCTCTGTGACTAGCCACACCACACTAGCAAATAGGATCCTTTTTGTACACGGAGGACTGCCTAGAAATGCTACACTAGATACACTGATACTAAGATCCAAAGTGGATATTCCATCCAGCAACGATATCACAGATCAGAGATATACACATTCGCTAGAAAACTGTCTTCCCGAAGACGCTGTGCAAGATATTCTGTGGAGTGATCCTAGTCAGACAGTCCACGGAAAAGATACACTAAATGATTACACGAAAAACCCCAGAGGAGCAGGAATTCTGTATTCGAGTGAGTTTTATAGAAAGTTTGCCACAGAAAATAGAGTACTTGCAATGTTCAGAGGCCACCAGGTTGTCAAGAATGGGTTTAGAAGGGACTTTTTCAATCACTACACAGTTTTTAGCAGTTCAGACTACGTAGGCATGAAAAACAAAGGTGCATATGCTGTACTCGATGTTAGGTGCATGCGAACTACTATTACTTCTGAGGTTGATGTGATTGGCCTCCAAAACTACAAGGAGGTAAATCTGGCACACTGTATTCATGCTTATCCCGTCGTACAGAAGCCAGAGAACGGCACAACCAACAACAGCTAGATACGCTGGCCTATAGCTTGCATACCGACTTATGAAAGCCTATCTTTTCGCTGAAGTTGGCGTGAGATGGGTATCTTTTATAGAACGGATTGTGACTGACTCCCTCCGTAGATATCCGCTTCAAAACACACATACGGCGTCCGTAAAGCATAGTCATCTGCTGTGGTAGGTGATAAAGGCACAGAAAATCAGGGTGTGCGGGGATATCGTCCTCAGTAAACTCATTGACTAAGTATGGCATCCAAAAGACCAGATGGCCGTCTAATTTCAGTGTCCATGCAGCAAACTTTAGGACAGACAAGAATATGTCTGCTGTATCCTGATGTTGGGATGCAACACTAAACTTGTTATAGTTCCAGCTACGTGTGAATACAGTATCTGTGACTAAATTATCAGTGTCGTCCACTGATTCGGCCGGATGTGCAACATCAGCTGCTTTCCCTTTTCTGGATCCAGCACGGATGGAATATGGGGGGTCACATAGTATTGCATCTATACATAGGCACTGATATGCTATCCTATTAACATCATGGTGCGAAATTATCGGTTGGGGAAGGCCATACTGAAGAAAGTTCTTACTGAAGTTCTCGTCAGTGCTTTTCCCCCGCAGCACACGAATATTTAAGTCTCCGCCAATAGTAATACATCCATACGATGCGGCGCTGACCAGAATGCTGCATGTGCCAGCAAATGGGTCGCAGACAATATCTCCTGGCTTCAATCCTGCAACCTCACACATTATGAAAGCTAGCTCATGGTCCATGGAGGTTGGTCCAAGGAAGACTCGATCGGGGAGTTGATAAGTCTTCAGCTTATACCGCATCATCGATCCCAGATATTTGGAGGTGGACACAGCCAAAACTACAGATCCCGATTGTTGATGGGAAGTTCCTGGAAGAATGTTTGCCTTCTCCTTCTTTCCATGCATCTGTAAGCACTCGTTAATAAGCATAAATCGTATATTGTAATTTGTCAGATCACAGGATAACGACTGGAGTGCAGGAAGACGCTGTATTATTTCTGCGTAAAGCTGAGTCTTCTGCGAATTTGCAACCTTTTCACCAACGATATTAGAGTCAAAGCGGTACCGTATAGACTCTGAGTATAGCACTACTACGGCATCTAAGAAGTGCTTAAGAGAAGCATTTGCAGCTCTCATCGAGCTTTCGCCAAGAAGTTCGATATAAGACGAAGCAGATGCCAAGACAAACCCATATGCCTTTATGAGGGTCAAGCTAGCTAGAAACGATTCTACGACCTCAATTTGCTTTATAAAGGGCGTATTGTCTTGATAGGTAGGATCCAGAGTAAAGAGCATTATTGGGCTTATATATGGCCTACGAATAACGACAGGAAGCCCTAACAGAGCCGCCCGAGCAAGAAATGTTGGCTCGTGAAAGGCAGCTTTAATTTCACCAAAGTTGGCAACCCATAGTAGAGATCTTTCCAACGGTGCGTCTGAGGTTGAGCTAGAGATTAAAGAGGAGGACTGGGACTTCATAAGGATTAATTTTATCTGGCGGAGATGCCGCGTAATCACACCCAGGCCTCAATGTGGAGGCAATCACAAGAGCAACGAATTCTTGATACTGTTAAGCAATCAATAGAAAAGAGAAAGACCGCAGATCCGCAGGCTTCTACCTACACGTTTCAGCGCTTCAAAATGTCTGACCTTGGTCCTTCCGCACTCAGTCCCAATCCCTGTCGCTTACTAATGTCAAAGTTCACCTCTTTGGGGTCTGCAGTCAGTCCTCATGAGATGACTGGCCGGCGTCTAAAATCCACCTTAATTGAGCGGTTCAAGTCCAGGTCTCCAAACCTTTACAGCTTCAAGAAGCAGCAACGCCAAATACCCCAATCTTTGACACTAACTCCGTCCGCTCATAAATCTGAAATAGATTTAAACTCCACACTAAAGAACATAACGTTTTCCGACTTAGACCTAGCTTCTGATTTAGTTTCGCAGAAACAGACAAGTAGCGAGACAATTGAGGAACTTCCAAATATAAGACCCGCCTTTACACAGGATCAACTTAAGCGCTTCAAACTCACATCTGATGCTGCCTACACGGCCATGGCATGCAGTACTATAAAGAGTAACGTGGCCAGAGACCTAACGGATCTCTCTATTTTGGACAGCACACCTACCCTTGCAAGTGCTACTAGAGAGCGCCTACTGATGCACATGTCCAGAGAAGACATTGAGCAAGAAGCCTTACGGAGTAGATTCCTTGAAGATGCAGGACTTAAAAAAGAAAAGAAGTATCCTCCCTATGTGAGACTAGCAGATAAAAGACACTCCGACAATATAAGCGCATCAGGAGAACGAATGAGAGTTCGCCGGATCATAACTGCTGATTCTGCCTTAGCCCAGAAACATCAGACAGAGCGCGAGAAGCTACTGCTAAGCAGTAGCTGCATTGTGCGAACTGTCAATCCAGCTCCATCAGAAAATCATGTGGAAAGCAAACCACGCACTAGAACAGGCACGGTACCACCTTGTCCTAAAGGACAAGCAGCTATTAGTACACCTCCCACTCAAGCACCTGCTGTGGCGCAGACGGTCTTGTCTGACTACATAAGTAAGCAATCTCAAACAGAACTGATTGCAACATATCAGCAAGCGAGTATCAAGTTAAGGGAAGAATTACATGAAAAGAAGCGCAGGTGCAATGATCTACAAAACAGCTTACGATACTTACAGATTCTCGCCTCTATAAAGCTCCAGCCAGATAGGGTTCCTCCGGGATTCTACTGTTACCTCAACCTTCCGTGCTGCCATTACTCTATTTATTCAGAGCTTCACTTTTCCATTGGAGACCTTTGTGTTAAGTGTCGGCAGCGGATAGAAAACTGTATCATGATCAAGGCCGACATAGCACAGTAATCAAATTTACTTGCAGATGCTAAATAGCTCTTCAGAACAGCAAGCATTAAGGGCGAGCTAATGCCATTGCAAAACTCGTCAAATTGAACGGTTGCTTCTCCAGAACCAGAGTCGCTGATTGCTCTGATAATGATATACGGCACTCTTGCCTCATAGCAAATTTGTGCCACGGCCGCACCCTCCATCTCTACACACAGTGCACTCTCAAATCGAGATCCTAGTTCCTTATTCATCTCATCGGAAGAAACAAATTGATCTCCCGACAGAACACTCCCAGTTAGCAATTTGGGGGACCTGTTTAATTGGGCAAGAATCCTTCGCCCAATAGGCTCAGAATTATCGTCTAAAACTAGAGCCATATCGTCTGCCAGCACAGCCTGAACTGCAGCTTGGGCTCGCGTCTGCAACTGTCCATCTGCTGGGATTTCGCACTTACCCACCGAAAAGACTACGCTCCGTTCTACCCACGGTCTTCCATCAAAGTCGTGTTGAATGGCAGCAGTCGATACAACGACATCACCGATTGCAGCGCGTCCTTGAATTCCGCCAGCAACCCCTAGGAATATGACCTCAGAGCAGCCGAAGACAGAGATCATAATAGCTGCCGTAGATGCTGCGGCCACTTTCCCTATCCCGCTCTTAGAGATCACCACAGTTTGGCCGCTTATCTCTCCAGTGTAGAAAGTGCGTCCGCAGTGGTCTTCAGATTGCAGCTCCTTCTCAAAGCACTTCTTTATCATACCGAACTCACGCTCTATGGCACACATGGCCCCAATTATTCGCCTCTTCTGTGAACTCATTATTTATGTGTTTTTGACAGAGGCTCCGTCCTAACAAATCCCTGCCAGCTATGGTGAAATGATACCCGCGCAGCGGCCGCCCATGGGACTACAACCCCAAGGACTACAACGCTGGCAGGCAACAGGGGCCCGCACGCAAAACGCAGAGTTCACTAGCGGCCTACTGGAGGTCCAGGGCCGAGAGGTTGTCGTCGAGGACGACGATGCCGGCGCGGATGTCGTCCACAAGCTTCTTGTAGTACTCGACGGCCTTCCGGAGGTTGCCCGTCTCGCTGATGGCCTTGCCGCACTCGTCTGTCTTCTGCGCAAGGTCCTCGTTGGCCTTGTCGAGCGACTCCTGCAGCGAGGCGATCTCTGCCTCGAGCGCCATGGTGCGCTCGTCGTTTGCGGAGTGGAGGTTGGCGTCGCGGGCCTCCTCCAGCTCCCTGTTCAGGGCCTCGATCTGGGCGCTGACCTCCGCGTTCTTGCCCTCCTGGTCGTCGAGGAGGCCCTGGAGTTCCGTGATGGTGTTCTCGCGGTCGTCGAGCTCCTCCTGGAGCTTCCTGAGCTCCTCCTGCAGGCTCTCGACGACGGCCGGGTCGATGTCGTTCGCCGTGTTCTTGAGCACCTCGACCTCCTCCTGGAGGTCCGCGATCTGCTTCCTGCTCTCGTCCAGGGAGCACTGGAGGGTGGTGATCTTGTCGTTGTTGGCGCTGTCCAGCTTGATCATCTCGTCCTTGAGATCGCTGCACTGCTGCTTGAGGCCGTCGATCTCGTCCTGGAGCTCGTCGATGAGGGACCGCTTGGCCTCGAGCTCGTCCTTCAGCGCTGCGTTCTCGTCCTGGACCTCCCGGAGGGCCGCAGCATCCCCGACCTCCTCGCCGGACTCCGGATAGACGGTGGTCGCGGTGGGCTGGGCCTCCAGCTGTTCGCGCAGCTCGGCGATCTCGGCGTCCTTGTCCTTGAGCCCGTCGTTGAGGACCGCGATCTCGTCATCGAGCTCTGCGATCCTCTCCTTGAGGTCGTCGTACTCCTCGGTGTCGCGGAGCCTCTGCTTGAGCTCGTCGATGGTGGCGTCCCGCTCCGCCACAAGCTCCTTGGCTCCGCTGAGGTCCTTCTCGAGCTGCTCGACGAGCTTCTGGAGGTCGCCGTCTGCTGCCCTGGAGTCGCTGAGAGCGTGGAGCTTGTCCTGGAGGGCCTCGGCGCTCTCCCTGAGCTCGCGCACAGTGGCCTCGCTGGCCTCGAGCTTGTTTGCGAGCTCGGGGTCCGCAGTCGCAAGCTCGGCCCGGAGCCCCTCCGTCTCCATTTCCTTGGCCTCGAGCGCGGCGCGCAGCTCTGCAAGCTCCTTGCGCGCGTCCTGGAGCTGGTCCTCGAGCATCCGGACGCGCTCGGTGTCCTCGGGCACCTGGGCGGCCTCGAGCTGGACCCGGAGTCCGCCCAGCTCCTCGCGGAGGCGCGCGGCCTCGGCGTCGCTGTCGACGAGGTTCTTGTGGACGGCGTCGATCTCGGCGAGCTTGGCGTTGAGCTGTCCGCGGAGCTCTGCAACCTCGTTCTCGAGGGAGGCAACCCGAGCCTTCGCAAGCTCCGCGCCGTCGTCATCGGTGAC
Organism: Giardia duodenalis; assembly: GCF_000002435.2. Lineage (NCBI taxonomy): Eukaryota > Fornicata > Diplomonadida > Hexamitidae > Giardia > Giardia duodenalis. The sequence goes on from NC_051860.1 coordinate 1,831,213, forward strand.
GGCTCTGAGGCCTGTCGTCGCGCCCGCGAGCTCGGCGTCCTTGCTGGCGAGCTGGGCGAGGAGGCTGTCGACCATCTCCTTGCTCTCGCCGAGCTTGGCCTTGTAGCCCTCGACCTCGGCGAGGAGCTCGCTAAGCCGCTCGGTGTTCTCGGCGCTGGCGCGGGCAATGGCAAGCTCCTTCTCGAGTTGCTCGATGGTCTCGTCCTTGCCTTTCGCCGCGTCGATCAGCTCGTCGACGCGGCTGCGAAGGTCGGCAACCTCCTGGCGCAGGGCCGCGACCTCGCCCTGGTCCTGCGGGGCGCCGAGGTCCTTGCGCAGGCTCTCCACCAGATCTGTCAGATCCCGGACCTGCTTCATGAGCCGCTCCTTGTCGCCCTCCAGGGAGTCGCTCCTCAGCCTGCCGTTGCGTAGGTCCTCCTTGAGCGCGTCCATCTCCGCCATGATCCGCGCGTGCTCGCCCTTGTAGTGGTCGTTCTCGCCGGTGAGGGCGTTGACGAGGGCCTGCAGCTCGTCGACCTTCTGGACCAGGCCGTCGTCGAAGTCGAGGATGCTCGAGACCTTGGCCTGCTCCTCGGGGTCGACGTCGCTGATCTCCGTCTGGGCGTCGACGTACTCCGCACCGGACTGGTCGGACGGCGCCACGCTGAGCGGCTTCTCGCGGAGCTCGCAGAGGGCGTCGTTGAGCTGCCTCACCTCGTCCTCGAGGCGGCGGAGGCTGTGCTCCTTGTCGGCGACCTCCTTGCCCTTGTCTGCAGCGAGCTGCTCGAGCTCGGCGAGCCGCGCGGTCTTCTCTTCAAGTCCCCGAATTGCGTCGTCGCGCGCGGCAACGGTGCCCCGGAGGTCTGCGATCTCATCCTCGAGGATCTTGATGCGCGCGTCGTCTTGGGGCACGGTGCTGTCAAGCTGGGCCTTGAGGTCCGCGATGAGGCTCTCCTTCGCGTCCAGGGCGCCGTTGAGCCTGTTGAGCTCGTCCTTCTGCTCGCGGTTCTGGCCGTGCATGACCTCGAGCTCCTCGTTGAGGACCTGGACCTCCTCCCTAAGCGCGTCGAGCTCCTCCTTGAGCCTGTCGAGGTCCTCGGAGGATGCGCCGGGCTCATCGGTGTAGACCGTCGAACCCACTGGCTTCTGCTCGAGCTCCCTCCGCATGTCCTCCATCTCGGCCACCGCGCAGTCGTACCTGTCCTTGAGCGAGAGGAGCTGCTCCTGCGCGTCCTCCAGCTGCTCCTGGAGCTCGACAAGCCTCTCCACGTCGCTTGCGTCTCCGCTCGCCCGGGCGTTGGCGAGCGCCTCCTTGAGGTCAGAGACCTCCTTGTTGAGGTGGGCGACCTGGCCGCGGAGTCCGCTGGCCTCGTCTGCGCCGCTCTTCCTGAGGGCCTCAAGCGCGTCATTGAGGGCCTGGAGCTCGTCTTTGAGTCGGCCGTTCTCCTCCTCCAGCGCGGTGAGCTGTGCCGGATCGGTCTCGACTGGCTGAGCGGGCGCGCCGTCGACGAGCTCCTTGAGCTCTGCGATCTGGTTATCGCGCGCCTCGATCTCATCGGTCAGCGCCCTGATCTTCTCCTCGAGGGCGCGGATGGCCGTCTCGTCTGCGGGGGCGTCGCGCGACCTACCGCTGAGCTCCTTGACCTGCTGCTGGAGCTCCTCGATGCGCGCAAGGTACTCTGCAGCGTCTGCTCCCCGCGTGGCGTCTGCCTCCAGGGCGTCCACCCTTTCCTGGAGAGCCGCGCTGTTCTTCATCTCCTCCTGGATGCGGTCGCGGAGGAGCTCGATCTCGTCGTCGCGCTCGTCGATGTCCTGCTTCGCGTTGGCGAGCTCGAACTGGAGGTCTGCGATCTGCTCGTTGAGCTCCTTGACCCTCTCGTCGTCGCCGCCCTGCGCGTCGGCGAGGAGCCTCTCCAGCCCTGCGATCTGCGCCTCGAGCTGGGCTACGCGTTTATCGCCCTCGGCAGACGACCTCTGGGCGCTCTCTGCGCGCATGACGAGGTCCTGGAGGCGGGCGATCTCCGAGTTCTTGGCGGCGATGATGGCGTCGAAGTCCGCCGCCTCGCCTCCCCTGGCCAGGGTCTCCTCGAGGCGGCTCTGGAGGGCCTCGAGCTCCCCGTCCTTGGCGAGGAGGGCCTGGCGGAGGCTCTCGACCTCCTCCTCGAGAATCTGCGTGGCGTACGCCTCGTCCTGGCTGGCGGCTGCCTGTTCCAGCTCGGCAATGCGTGCGTCGCGCTCATCGAGCATGGACCGGAGGCCTGCGAGTTCGTCCTCGAAGGCCCTGGTCTTCTCGACGATGGGCCGGAGCCCCGAGAGGTCGGACTCGCGCGCCTCCAGCTCCTCCCGGAGGGCGCTGATCTTGTTTTCGTAGTCTGCAAGAAGGGCCGCGTCTCCCGTGGGCGACGGGACGGCGGTCAGGCGCTCGTTGAGGGCGCGGATGTCCCTCTCCTTCTCCGCGAGCTCGGACTGGAGCGCCCTGATCTTGTCCTTGAGGCCGTCGACGTCCTCGCCAGACCCGCCGGCGCTGAGCATTCCCTCCATGTCGGAGAGACGCTCCTTGAGGTCGCTGATGATGGCGTCCTTGTCGGCCGTCTCGGACTGGAGCCTGCTGATCTCGATGCGCAGCGTGGTGATGTTCTCCTCCATGTTCTTGACCTGGCCGTGCAGGGAAACGTTCTGGCCGATGACGATCGACGACTCGTCGTGCAGCGAGGCCAGCTTCAGCTCGAGCTGCATGATCTTGGACTCGAGCTCGTGCTCGAGCTGCGTCTTGGTCTGCGTGAGGGAGTCAGCCTGTCCGCCGGGGAAGCGGTGCGCGTCGATCAGAGAGAATGACAGGGAGAGGTCGAGGGCGGGGTTTCCGACCTGGGACGAGGAGAAGTTCATGAGCGAGGGGCGGGTGAACTCCGGAATCAGGTTCGCCTCATAGGACGCGAGGCACTGGACGATGTCGGTGTGCCCGTTCTCGGCCGCGAGCACGAACGCCGTCTTGTGGTCGTACGAGACGATCTCCTTCTCGCGGACCACGAGGAGCTTCACCACGTCCGTGTGGCCGGCCGCCGCCGCGTACATCAGGGCGGTGCGCCCGCGCGCGTCTGTCTTGGCCTTGAGGTAGGGGAGCAGGTTGCTGACCGCCGCGGTCGACCCGTGCTCGGCGGCGAGCATGAGAGGCGTCATCTGGAAGTCGCCGTAGGTGGTGTTGACCTCATAGGCGACGAGGCGCTTGCAGACGTCGCCCTTGTTGGCCTCGGCGGCGATCATGATGGCGGTCTTCCCCTCGCCGTTGACCATGCCGTTCTCGAAGAAGCCGAGGATCTTGACAAGCTCCACGTTCCCTTCGCGCGCGGCGATCATCAGGCCCGTCTCGCCGTCGCCGTTGACGGACTTGGCGTACTCTGCTGCGTGGTTGCGGATCAGCTCGACCTGGCCGGCCTGGATGGCCTCAAACCATTCCTCCACAGAAGACACCACTGCAGGCATGTTTTATTATCCAGATAGTGTAAAGGTCCATTCGATTTTAAATTCACTTCCCGCCCCTCAGATGCGGCCGGCGTGCGCTGTGTGTGCGGCCGGACCCGCCTGCATCACCAGGGGGCCGCGAACCTTGCGACTTCTCCAATGGTGCTCGCGAGGACGTCTGCGGTGAGCCCGTCGAATTTCGCTGAAAGAAGGCCGGCTACTACGAGCTGCTTTTCGTCCTCATCGAGGTGTCTGTACCGCTCCAGGGTGCCCAGGTCTATGAGGGCGTCTGGATCCCGGCGAGCTCGGCCCTTCTGCTGCATGGCGCTTTCTGCTAGGCAAAGCATTGCCGAGCACTGCTCGGTGACCTTTATGATGACTCCTATTTGGCCGCCTATCGTCGCGTATAGTATGGGAGGATACGGCTCAATGAGCTGCCGACCAGACGCGTGGCTTCTGCTCGTCGCGACGGCGCTGCTCTCCCTTCGATGGCCTGGCGCGGGGCCGAAGCAGACGACCTGCTCCCCGACGTAATGGGATGCGACAGTCTTCAGCCCCTGCGAGCTGTGCAGTTTGATGATGTGTATGTACCCTGCGCGATCCCCAACCAGTATCGGTCCGTCGACGCCTATCTGATAGATGCACGCCGGGATCATCCGCTGCAAGAGCTGTGACTGGATTACCAGGCGGGGCTGCTCCAGAGTAGTGTGCGCAGTCCTTAGCCCGTCGCTCATGAGCGTCACGCCCTTGAGCATATCCAGTATAGTCACTTGGGAGTACGCCGTGCCTAGCTTCAGAAGCAGCGCAGGCCCGGTGCAGCCGTACACCTCCAGCAGTTGGTACTCCGTGCTCATAAACGGCTTTCCTATGGATTGACCAAAGTGAAGCCCGTGCGTGTCCCTCGTAATGTCCTCTTGGGCCAGGTCTTTGTCTGTTACCAAGGCAAGGATGATTATGGCGGTTCGCAGCGAGACAGCTACGCGGTGGTTTGTGTAGGGTGCGATGTCGCACACGGTGTTGTTGCTGAACAGAAAGTTCGCAACAAGCTCTACCGCATACTCCTCCTTCGGAGAGTACGAGATCTTCATGCTATAGACTGCTACGAATCCGTCCTCGGCGTCGGCCTGCTCGGCAGACGGAAGGTTATAACTCACAACAATAAACGGAAGCCTGTCGCTGCGCAGCGGCATGTACTGTAATCCGCTGATGACGGCGTTGTCGGGAAGCTGCACCGTGAAGACCGGGCGCAAGTTGTACGTGAAAAATCCCAATGCAGCGTACGAGTTCTGGTGCATCAGGGCTTCTGGAATAGTGCTCGTGGGGGCGGGGTATCCGGGATTCCCCGTGGCTAGTACGTCGAAGGTCCTGGTTACGTTGCTGTAGGAGTAATGCTCTACCGGGCCCTCTTGGAGAGCGGAGGTGTCCGACTCGTCTGCTCCTTTTCTGACCTCTCCTGCCATCAGATTGACAACTGATGCTGTCTTGTTGATTCCCCCGCAAGTAGTCGACTGGTTGGTTCCTCCGCCCGAGGATAGAGGGCGTAGAGAGTGGAACCCCACGCACAGCATTCCGTGGTAGACAATATGGGCGAGCCTTCTTGGGAGTCCTGGCAACGGAGCACTTGAGCAAATGATGGTCTACGGGGATCTATGCGCTAAAAGGAGAAATAGTTGGTCTGATCTTCCTATCGCTGCGTACAAGGAAAGCCCGCACCGTGATCTCCTCCACCAGGGGTCATCCTGTCTCATCTCCGGTGCTGTCCTTCGCCGGGCCTTCGGTGGGACACCCATGCATATCGGTCATTGCACAATATACAGTATGAATCTCTAACAATCTCTGACACATTGCACAGCCCTACCAGCCGCCAGCTCGGCCATCCTACGGCAGAGACTCCTTAATTCGTTCTGAATTGAGAAGAGGGCCCAGGGCTACGATTAGTGTTATGCGAGCACGAGATGCAGACCTCCTTCATCAATGCCTCTCCCTCCTGCCAGACAATGCCCTTTGTAGATACAAAATGGACGTAGATACCTGTCCAAAGATGGGGGCGTTATTCTTTACCTAAACACCACTTGTTGCTATGCCTTCGCCAGACGCACCAGCCCTAAATAGAGTCTCAGTTCTTGCTACTCAGAGCTAATGATGATTGTCCTCTGGTGCCCTCTAAAGCATTCTAGGACTCCAACATCCGCGCCTGTGACCTAGATTGTTGCTGTGTTACTGACTAAATTTGTTGACAGAATCTGCGCCAGGTCGGTTCCTCTCGGGATTATCTCTATGTACTCCCTGGGGTCTGCCGAGGGGATAATCCAGTTTGTCGCGGGAATGCTAGTGAACCACTGTGAAACGTTTTCCCCCTGAAGAATTACGGATCTCCTAGGAGCTCGCTTCTGAGTCACTTCGATTCTGTTCCTGTGCAGCAGTATGCAGCTCGCAGTGTTGATGGAGTGGTGGCCTGCATGCTCCTCGACAATGGCAAGGGAGGACACGTTCGAGGCCTGGTAGTCGCATTTGCTCACGAGGATGCAATGGTGCTCGGGCAGCTTCGTTGCGCTCGTGAGGTGAGTGGACTTTGTTAGAATGGGTGACGTCCGAAGAGACAGGGTACCATACATGGGCTTTCCGGTGGCCTCCCCTGATTGGGACTGCACCACAGACGAGGGCACTGTGTCGAAGACTAGAGATCCCCCAATGATGCTGTCCTCCTCCTGCTCTGCCGGGCTAGGGGCTTCCGGAGCAGGGGCTGCTCTCTGCTCCGACACCCGGTACCTGTAGTTGATGTTCGTGTCTATGGCCGTGTTGGATATGACAAGCCCGCAGACGGAGCTCATCTCGTAGCGGGACAAGTAGAGGGCTGATGTGTTCCTGAGCCTGTGCATCATGGCACCAATGCCGTTTTCGCTAAACACAGTGTAGACAAACCGCGCATCGTATGCGTCGTTCGCCACAATCGCCCCCACGCAGCAGTTATTGATGAAGCACGTGTTGGCGTGGACGGAGCCATCGGAAGTGTACACCCCCACAAAGGAGTTGAACAGGTGAGTATCACTCATTGCTAGATGGGAGCCCTCCTTGACGACAATAAGGGACCCCTTCACAATCATCTCTCTATCCCTGAGAAACCTGTCTGGCGTGAGCATGAAGGGAAGGTTCTTGGCTGGCTCCTCGGCGGCCTCTAGGCTGCACAACTCCCTGGGATGTCTGCTGCCCTGTCCGCCAAAGTCCTGTGTGCGACTGATAGCGCTGTTCATCAAGCTTCTTTGCGTGTCGAGTTCTAAGATGGGGGATAACGCCACGGTTCGAAAGCTCGTGGTCATCGCGAGGGGGTTGATTTGTGTGCAGAAGACAGAGGAGCCATGAATGTACAGCTGGGACGCCGAGGATACAAGAACGGGGCACCTTGGCCCAACATACAGGCTGCTTTCGCTCTCGGGAAGCTTGTGCGACAGACTGAATGGAAGGCTCGCCAAACTATTCGAGTTAATCCTGGACTTAATCAGTAGCGTACTCGTAGACCTGTTGGTCACGACGAGACACGGGTTAATGGTAGCAAGATCACGCTCCAAGTGCGCCAGCGAATCCGCAGTTAGAGTCACCCCCACTCTTTCTAGAGCCTGCGAGATGGCTGCCAGCGAGAGGTTGTTGGGAGACGAAGACCTCAGCAGCTTCTGGAGCCGGGGGACAGACGACGCCATGGAGCGGTCCCTTGACGCTATGGGACACCCGGGTAGCCCCGTGTACCGGTCTGTGAAGGACTCTGAAGAGTAGGCGGGCGTGGACTCGATCGTGCAGTTGATGATGTTCGCGTTGCTTCCGATGACGTACACTCTCCCTATTATGTGAAGGTTGAAGATCGTGCTATTGTCTGTGAGTATGACGGTGCCGTACACAACAGAGCGACGCTTCCTGTTAGCGGTAAGGGACTGGGTGACGCGGGACTCAAACCTGCACTGCGCCTTCTGCACTGCGACGTCTGTCCCGCCCCTGCTGGAAGCCCCGCCCAGGGTTGTTCTGGGGGGAAGTACCAATGCGGCAGGCAAGACGTACAGGCCAGTCTTGAGAATGTGGATTTTGAATAGGTCTGCGTGGCCTACGTATATGTTCTTTGCTAGGGCGACGGAGTCTAGAATGCCCTTGATGTTGTGGTGAGACTTGAACAGCGGTAAAGACGCCGAGAGCGTATCCATGACATTCTGGCGGACGAGCGAGATAAGAGAGCCAGTGGGAGCATGGGCAGCTGGTGCGGAGCGATCAGTGGAGGAGCTGGCAAGCTGGTGCATGTGTCTGGCGGCGAGATCCTCCATGGACGCGAGAAGCTCAGCCGCAGTCGACATGAAGACCAGGTTTCCAGCCCTCTGGGCAATGAAGTCGACCGTTGCCTGATTGCTTGCTATGCATCCCTGGTAGACGGAGGCTAGGCGGGCCTTCATGTTCCGCACCCACAGCTCGGACGCCAGGAAGTTCTCCTCGGTGATCTTTTCGAGCTTGCTGATCTGGACTTCGAGCGCCTGTTCTATCGTCGTGGCCACTCTGCCAAACCTGTCAAGCTCGTTGCGATCGATCTTCTCCTCGATGCTCGTCTTCTTGCTCTCTGCAAGGTACAGGCTAGCCTCCGCCTTGGTCCTGGCCTGCTCCATTGAGACGTACGCCTTTAAGATGAGGCTCTTGTGGGTCGCGCTATGCTTGTCGTCTGCGAAGTGCTCTGTCAGAATGCACGACTGACATTTTAATTCCTGGCGTTTGTGTGCGTGGGTTTCCAATTCAAGTTTACACAGCGGACACAGGATCTTATGGGCTCCTGGGCGAACAAGGTTGGCGCATGCGACACAGCATAGAGACGCCATTTGTTTTTTGACGAGCGGCCGACACGGGTCCCGCTAGCGGTTCCTTCTGTCTTGCTCCTGGGTGGATGCGGCCAGGATTCTTCCTATCTCTTCTGCAAACGAGCCTCGGGGCTCACAAACAATTCTCCCGAGCTCTTGTCCATCGCGCAGAAAGACCCAAGTGGGGACCGCTGTGACCCCATACCTTACGGCATAACCCTCTCTGTCCCGCAGGTTGTGCATCTGGACGCGCACCTCGGCGATCCGTGGCTGATGTGCTGCAGCGGCCGCCGAGAACTCCTGCTGCCTCTGGGCCACGAGGAGCCTCTGTGTGCGCTCGTCTGGCATGAACGCAAGCACGTCCAGCCGCCGCGCCCCCGAACCGCAAGGCCTCTCCATGAGCGTACAAGCGCCAAAAGAATTCACTCCTGGTGGAAGGCCTAGAGCATGGCGGCCACGTCCTCGTCGAAGGAGGCCGTGAAGTTCTCGACGATCCGGCCGATCTCCTTCCCCCCGCGGAGGACGACCCAGGACGGGACCTTCTTGACGCCGTACTTCTCGCAAAGGCCGGCGCTGTCCGTGCGGGTCTCCTTGTCGACGGTGGCGACGGTGACCTTGATCTTGTCGTTCGTCACGCACGTCATGATCCTGTTGAAGACGGGGATGCTGTACTGGCAGTCCTTGCACCATGGCCCGTGGAACGCGATGAGCTCCAGCTCCCCGGCCTCGTTGATCTTCTTCAGCGCAGAGGCGGTCGGCTCATACCAGTCGTTTGTCTCGTACTCGGGCGCGGAAATGGGGCTGAAGGGCATCTGTCGCCGCAGCAGATTTTCCCCGACGATTTTACTTTAAAATGGTACGGACTGCCTCTCTGTTGGCCGCTGGCCTCCCAGTTGCAGACTGAGAGCCAACACCGCGACCGGTATGCCTGACCTACTACCTAGTCAGTAGATACCCCTGTTCGGCAAGCAGAAGCTGTGGGGTTAGCCCTGGACAGGTCAGACTCGTTCTGTCCGTAAAGGCCCTCCGTGGCCGGCTCGTCACTTGTGGCGCCATGACTCAGACTCTGCACACGCTTATCGCACAGGGCATCCAACCCGTGCCTTCTGGGCGAGTAGTTAATGTCAAAGGCGATTATCGTGTCTTAGTGTGCCAGCGCATGACCGAGACTACCTTACAAAGTACAGTAGCGTACTGCCTAACGCTAGAAGCATGGGGCGACTTGTCCGAGAGCAGCCCATCCGTTATAGGGCCGCCCCTGTAATGGGTTCGCACAGGCCTCGGTCACCGACCACCCGAGATGTGATCTGCTCCTTGATGATTGTGTCATGTGCGAGCCTCTTTTGTATAATCCGAACACTACTTCCACTGATAACACGATCTGAGATTAAAAATTAATACTTTTAGACAGCTGTTGATGCATGCGTTGGTGGTGCTCGTCGCTCTGGCCACCGCGCCGTCGCGTGGAGGGAAGATGAGCTGCCCCAAAAACCACTACCTGACCGGGAGCATGTGCGTTGAGTGCGCCACGGCGATAAAGTGGTGTCTGGAGTGCACCGGGGCAGGCGCGTGCACGAGGTGCGCTTCCGGGGCGTATCTCGAGGGAGGGTACTGCAAGCCGTGCGACCCTACCTGTGAGCGCTGCACAGGCCCGGGGAAGTGCACGGCGTGCAGCGAGGCCCACTGCAGGGCACAGGACGGGACGTGCAAGAAGCCCAAGGACTTATATACAGGATGTAGCAAGTGCGTCCATGACACAGGAAAGTGCATGACCTGCGCAGAGGGGTACTTCCACTCGGGCGCGGGATCAACCCCCTGCACAAAGTGTGCCGATAACTGTCTATCCTGCAAGAGCCCCACTGAGTGCACGAGGGCTGCCTCAGGGTACTATGTTAACCCCTCGACGAAGAGTCCAGCTGCCTGTACCAGTGCTAACTGTGACACTTGCGCAGATGGCGGAGCATGCACTGTCTGCAAGCCAGGTTATAGGCTTTCTACGTCATCAACAACGACATCATCGGCAACATGTGTAAGTTGTACTGGCAATTGCAGCACGTGCGATTCCAACAAATGCACCTTCTGCATGCCCGGCTATGCCCTCACTTCTGACAGTACCTGCCAGGCGTGTCAGCAAGGCTGCGCTATCTGCGCCGATGATGAGCACCAGTTTCCTGGCAAATGTCTCTCCACTGGCTGCGCACAAGGCTACTATTACCATTCGTACGCAAAGGTGTGTGCCAAGTGTCCAACCAATTGTGCCGACTGCTACTACGACGAGGTGCACAGCATTCCTGTTTGTACCCGGTGTACGGACTCGTCCCAACTCACGGTAGGACCAAAGATATATGGCATTTGGTGCTCTGATCTACCGACCAAAAGTTGTAAGAGTAACGAGTTTTTAGAAAACGGCTTTTGCGTCCCCTGCTACGGGGCCATTATGAACTGTATAGGATGCAGCGACCGCTTCCGCTGCACTGAATGCTTGCCTGGCTACTACTTGTACGACAACCTCTGTGTCCGGTGCGACGACAACTGCCTTGCTTGTGAGAACACTGCGACAAACTGCACCAATTGCGATGATGGCTTTGTCCTGCAGAATGGCACATGCGTTAAAGTGGGCTTGGTGATAGAGAACTGTCTCCACGCGGATAATACCACAGATCCAACCAAAGGCTGCAGCACGTGTCGGGGCGGCTTTTACGTAGCTGACGGTGCGTGCAAGAAGTGTGTGGATAACTGTCAGTTATGCAAGGGACCGGAGGTTTCGAACTGCATACTAGGATTCAATGGCTATCGGTATGATAGCTACAAGAATACGTTGGAAAAGTGTGAGGATCCCAACTGTGAGCTGTGCGCAGAAACAGCAAAGTATTGCGGCACTTGCAAACTAGGATTTTACATATCACCTGACGATCAGAAGTGTGCGAAAGGACAAGTAGAGAATTGCAAGGTCTATACATATGACGGCTCTGCATGCAGCGAGTGCCTAGCCGGCTATGGCATTTCAGTTGATGGAGATCGGTGCTCCCCGTGCTTGGAAGGCTGCAAGGGAGAGTGCACAGACACTACTTGTGAGTCTGGCGTGTGTGTGCAGGGATACTATTTCGCTGAAGGGGATACGTGTCTAACGTGTCCGAGCGAATGTGCGTCCTGTATGGCAAACAGCAAGAAGCTGGTCTCTTGCGATCGGTGCACGTCTGGCCAGGTTTTCGCCATTAGCTCAGTCATGGGTCTCTACTGCGGTAAGCTGGACTCTAACTTCTCCAGCAGGGGCGCAGGACTCATCTCTACGATTGTTATCTTGGGCCTCATCATCGTCGGTTTCATCGTGGCTACTCCGTTCCTCGTCAAGCTTGCGAAGAAGCGGGGGGTCCGAGTTAGCAAATTACGCAGCATAAATTCCGGGTCAGAGAGCCACAACGAGTTCCTTCTAGAGGAGCCGGATCTTCTGTGACGGCGCGGATCAATGTCTTCTCCTGTCTGCCTTGCTTGTATGCGTACCCAGTTTCTATCGTGCTGGGGCAATACAGCCCTTCTCCTAGTAAACAAGGCAGAAGTATGTATGCTGGTGTCACCACGGTCGTTGACTACCTAGGGGCCGGCGACAGCTGCGAGAGCAATGGGCACAGGAGTAGCGCATTCCGGGGCGTGATTTATCTGTCTTGCCATCTGCCGTGGTACTGTACATGACTCCGAGGATGATACAGTGTTGATCGCTGAGGTGGTTTCCAGCAAATACGTCCTTAGTTAACTTCCTCGTATCGGGCGGCGCTTCGCATGCCTGGTTCCGACGTCCGGCGCCACCCAGCTCCGGGAGCAGGAGAAGGCGGGGAAGGAGGTCGGTAGCCCGACCCTCTCACCTGCAGCAGCCTCCGGATCCGCATGCCGATAGAAACGACTCGAAGCGGGATCCGGCAGACACTTGGCGGGATGATGGTACTGCAGGCGAAGAGGGCCCTCGCGCTCGCCGCCCCAGTCGATCTCCCTACTAAAGAGCAAGCGTGTGGCGGACTTCTAAGACGGTTGCCGCTATCACTGAACCCTCTCCCCAGCTGGGCTAGTCGTCAAATGGGAAGTGGCTCATGAACGCATTATCTCGCCTTTTGAGGCCCGCCTTGCCTCTATTGTATTGTCCATGGCGCCAGGAGTTATGGAAGACACGCCTGCACCTCCTGACTGAAGAGCTTTGCCGCGGGCAAGGCACCGAACGCCGCGTCCTGGGAAGCCTCCCGCCTCAGGCTCATTCAACTGGAGTCTCATACGCCAAATAAGGCATTTCATTTCCCTTTCCACACCTCCATAGCTTACAGGCTGTGTTACATCATGCTGCACCAGATGACGCCTACGCCAACATCCCCAGGACGCTGAGAGAGATCAGAAGGCCTTCCAAGTCCTCTGGAGGCGTTTAGATGCAACTCCTAGCTCTTGCTCTTGGGAGACCTCGATAGGGATCAGCAATCGACACGTAGACTGCGAGCTATGTAATCAAGACCTGGAACAGATGGCCTTCGTTATCGACAAGACAAGAACAGGTGATGGAGCTCCGTTCTCCCCGGATCCTGTGCTCCAGAGGAGGCAGGGCTTCCAGTCACTGACTGCCCCGATAGGAGTCATGCGTCTGCTGATGCTTTGTGAGGACCGCATGGACTCCGACTCGTACCTATACACTGTGGATGCTGCTGGTCTCTCGAGGGAGATGCTCCGACACCATAGCAAGAACAGGAGCCTTAGGTGCACATGTGAGAGCTTGACACGGGACATAGAGCTAATTCAGGCCTCATTTAAGAACCTGGGGGCGTTTCACACGCTGGAGGATACCAGGATTGGGGGAGTCCCCATCATCTGTTGCCCCAAATGCTTCAGCACCAGAATGGCGAGTAGGAGACATCTGGCTAAAACGAAACACTCTGTGCTGATGTGGCACCAGATGGTAGTCACTCGAGCATATGCTCGTTCTGCACTGAACCCACCGAGGTCAGAGAGCCGTCCAGGTGCACTGCAACACAAACATCGAGTGTAGAGCGTAACTGCGTGAAGGGATGGGAATGAAGAGGAGAGGGACATCCTTTTCAGCACCCACCCCATAGCCATGCTCAGGGATGATAAAGACCCTTCTTATAGAACCCCAGTCAAAAGAGGCGAGAGCACCTCGTGAAGCAAATGAGGTGTGCTTTGTCAGACTGGTGGGTCGTTGATATATGAGCAACAGCCACCAGAAGGCCTCTAACAGGGATCAGATTGTCAAGTGCGTCGAAGACGCCTTGATGAAGAACAACTGCCCTCGGGTCACGGGCTTCTCTCCTACAAGAACATTCACAACCTGGACTCTCTAGAGGGGATAAAGGTAACACGTGAGCTGCACTCTAATACCCCAAAGTGTTACCGTGGCTGGACGACAGGAGATTGTGCTGGTCACGTGGTGAGAATCTTCATGCGAACTTCCAGCCAGATCAGACAATAGTGAGAAATAGCTAGTTTTCTCGTAGCGTGCCTCCTCTCTGAACAGGACTGGAGGTGCCTGGGATGCTCTTCTAGAGTCTCGGTATCGAAGGGTCCATGCCAAGTAGCAGACCCTGTACTGCATGGCATGAGAGCTTTTAGGACGTGTAAATACCCGTGTGGCCGTAGCGACGCGTTTCCATCCGCAGGTACCAGGGCACGTCGGTGGACAGCGTACACAGTGACTCAGGCACTCTACGTGTGGTCATGTCCTACAGTTCCTGTAGTGGGCTATGGACAGCCTGATAACCAGTGTTCTATAGCAGCGCGACGTGGGATGGTGCGCCCAGCAGCACACCACATCTATGGTCTCAACGAGGCTTTACAGGGTGCAGTAGGGCATCCGAGCCAACTGAGCATTGGACTGGGCCCTGGGTGGGAGGTAAGGGCTCCTGTGCACGACTGGGTTGCTCCCAGATAGAATAGGGTATACAGTGAGCTAGATGAATGCGATGCTGTAAGGTATCCACAGCCGCATAGATTCATCCGGTGGTGCCGCACTGGATGTTGGGAGGCACACTGCCGACAGGTCAGGGAAGCTTAAAGAGTGATAGTGCCATTTTGCTATTATTATGTAGTACTTCGGGGCATGTAGCTAGGGAGGTATCCCCTGATGGTTGGGAAAAGGGCAGAGCTAAGTGAATAATGACCATGCCCATCATGAACAGCTCTAGATGCTACCCGATCACTTTCTAGAAGTGCATATGTCTCGGATAGGTGGGAGCTACATTCAGGGCCATGTGCGGATAGAAGGCAGCCCAGCGACTGACGCTTTGTACAACCTCCTCATCCGCTGCCTGAGCAGCCAGAAGCCAGCTTCGATATGCAGACGGAAGCTGCGAAGAGTAAACTCATCGTGGGGTCGATTGTCTGACACTAAAAAATCCGGAACGATGACGGCAGCCATTGTCTCCCTAAGATGATGTATTATGCGCGGTATCAGCTTTGGCCCTCTAGATGGGTAGTTTGGGGCATTCTGCACTAGCCTTGACTTCTGAGACGCTAAGACCTGTGAATAGCACAGAACGAGGCATGGTATGTATAGACGGTGCGTTGTCTTCATGAATGTGCACTACAGCCTCCAAATGCACGCAGCTAGACCAGAATGGACGGATCAGCTAGCTTACACAGGCGACCTGCCCACCACCATGTTTGCTGCGATGAGGGGCTGCATCTACCCAACAGACTGAGCAGAGATTACAGCAGCTTCTCTACTGATGCATGCATGGCCATGCGCCGCCCTAGTAGGTGGTGTAGATACTATAGTATCTACCCTGCCTGTTGTTAATAAAGAATATCAGTTAGTCGCACTGGACACTCTTCTAGGAAGGCATACAGTCTCTATGGTTGCAATTTCACCAGTTGTAATGACAACTGAACACTAGGAAAGGTGCCATAGAACGATCTGCTGCCTTTCAAGGTGAGACATAAATCCACACATAAGCCAAAAGCAGAACTCTATACATCGATTGTTATGATCTTAGTGCGATGACCGGTTTGAGCTATGATACACTCCTCACTTATCTATGTACTCGTTTGGATCCTCGCTGCTAGTGTTGGACAGGACTGCGAGGGGGCCTGTCTCTGGTTGCGTTGACCTTATGGTATCTAGTCCTTGGTGACACACCTCAGCGGATGAGGATGTTATTCGGGTACTCAAAAGACTATCCGTGCATAACGGTTTCTGGAGAGCCGGTCCGCATGGAGAATATAGGGTGACCAGCGAATCAGTGAAGTAAGACTGGCGTCAGAGAGGCCAGCTACTAGCCCGGATTGCAGCAGAGACGCCTGTAGCGCCTCTCTGGTCTCCGAGTGGTAAAGATCGCGGGGTCTACAGATAAGTTGAAAGCTGCTTTTTGATTTTATATATTCCTAACAGCGTAATATTTATCAGCGGCCTGCCTCGTCTGAAGTTGAAGAAGTTTACCTTCTCTCCGCATATTGGCGAGGATCTATTGTAGAGGCATGCTGTGCAGGCTGGTACCAGTCGGCGTGGTTGCTGTCCACAGATTTCTCACCTGCGTCTTCTCATGGCAGATGATCGCTAGCAGCGCTCTCAGCTCACGTGGCTAAGTCTACGGTGCATCTCCACTTCGGCCAAGGATTGTATACGTATTATATAGTCTGGATTGCTCATCAGCCAGGATAGTGTGGTCCACTCCTGTTCTCTGCTTGCCTATCTCGTGCAACCATTTATTAATGACCTTTCCAGATCAATGGGTACTTCCATCAGTTCTGTAAAGGCATACGTCACGCAGACGGCCACTACAAGCCAGACTCCTGTCTACCAAGGAAAAGGGTCAATAGATTTATCATCTGGGCATCCGTTATGTCCCTTATACAGATCTGGCAGGTCTTGGGCTCCTCAGCGTTTCTTCGTAAGTCTCTGGCTGAAGCCCGTATGCATATCGTTACTGACAAGCGCCTTAGCTTCATCTGACCACTTAGGGCATTAGATCCTTTGCCCTGCACAGTGGGTATGCTCAGCGTGGGAGGTACACAACCAGCATCAGCTTTCTCGGCTCATTGTCTGAGTAATACTGTCATTGCTTCTCAATTTAACTAGCAACTCAACTAATGGTCTCAAAAGCAGATAACAACTCACCAGCAGGTAGTCAGCAGTGACCGTGACGCGTACTTTCGCTAAGGCGCAGACTTCTAAGCAGGAGCATGAGGTAGGCCTCTGCCATTCTGTGGTCCTGTTAATTCCTCGGATAGTAAAGATTGGAACAGCTCAGGCTAGCATTGGATGCATCCGGGTCTCTATCTATCTCCGTCGTCTGGAGTGTGTTTGACTTCATAAACTGAAAGGAGCTGTACCGTGCTCGTGCCTGCAAGCCTCAGCTAGGCAGAGCTATATCTCAGTTGTTGCGTGGGGGTAGCCACACGCCCCGCAGAGCCTGCAAGGAACATTGTGGCCCAATAGAGCCTTTTACCTATCGAATGCAAGCTGTGACCTCATAGGCGCAGGCTTTCTTATAGTAACCAGTCAGCTACAGAGTTCGTCCACTCGTATAAACCCAACGGATGGAGGGCGATATCAGTCTCGTCGATCGTCTACAACGCACAGCAGTCGAGTCCTACAGGTGGACAGAGGTCATCCAGCCCGCATCAATAAACATCGATAGGAAGCCTTCACAACAATGAATGAGTGAGTACAGTAGCCATTTTTCTATTGAAGATTCTCCAACCACTGAGGTCCAGGACAGCCTCCTACAGGATTCTTGGCAGGATCGTATCCGATGCATGTTTGTGGCACTCCCGCTCAAGGTGTGTGTTGCTAGACTTTCACTTCCTACACTGGCCTGTGAACATTGAGCTCTGGGCTCTAGCGGGGCCATGCTGGAGATCACAAGGATATGGTGTCTTCGGAGACTATTCGGCTTCCGTAGCCACACAATAAGGATCTACTTCTCGCAGTAGCATCACAGAGAGGTGTATAGAACCATACCACGCCCTCTACCAGGTGACATGATGCATGAATCAAGAGGTAGGACGCTTGCACCGATCGGCATATCTACCATGATCAGACACAGATTGGCCCGAAAGTAGCAGCTAAATGTTGTTCGACTCCCTTATCAGTGGATGGGCACCCAACTACCCTGGTACCCACACGAGGCCACGCTGAGTATGGGCCTGGTCACTGGCTATCAAACCAGCACAGTCCCTCTGGATCTCGTCTCTCATGAAGACAGCCTAACACAGAGAGCTCTGTGTCACTCACATCAACAGACCAAGGTACCGCAGGCCTGGGTGCTTCTGGTACGATAGAGCGGTAGCATCAGAGTAATTCAAGGGGTGATGGGAGTCCTCTCCATCAGCTCAGGAGACAGCACGGTCTGGGCAGTGCTTCCCCTTGACTAGACACGGGAGGGCTGACCCGTCTCTGAGTTCTACTTGCCACTCTGTCATGCAATGAAGAACCCTAATGGTACTTAGTACAGGGGGCCAGTAGTAACGCCATGCATCCACCAGATCAGAGTGCCCCATGAGCCTGTCTCTGTTGATCCACACCTTCTACGAACTTTAGTGACTGATGCAATCTTCTCTCGAGATCCTCCGAGGATTTGTCTCTGAGTGTAACTCCCCCACGACAGCTAAGGGTCACGGGCATAACCGAAGGACGAGAGCGATCCAGGGGGAGAGCACCGGCGCATGGGGTCCGCAGGGGCCGGTTCCCAGGGATGCAAGGACGGCAGATCGCTTGCTGTCTAAGCAGTAATTAGATCCATGTTTTGTCATGACGGCAAGGTTGGCACCGGATCAAGTTCTTTGGATCTTTAACACAATATCTGACAAATGCATTGTTCTATTGGCTGAACATAGGATTGCTGACAAAATTTTGTTTCCGCATTGGCATAACCCGAACAGAACTTCAATGTTGTTGGTAGTATTCTATCTTGTGTTGAGTGCTCTCGCGGCAGCATGCAAGCAAGCACAAAATTGTGTAGAGGATAAGTGCGAAATGATCGGAGACACCGAAATTTGCACTCAGTGCACAGCAGGAAAAGTCCCAATTGATGGAGTATGTACAGCAGTTGGTAGTGCCGCTGGTAAATGTACAAAGGCTGAAGGACAAGCAGTAGATGACACTGATAAAACATGTGGAAAATGCGTAGACGCATACTTCATGTACAAAGGCGGATGTTATCTGGCCGGTGCAGCTGGACCGGGTACTGGTACTAAAATGTGCAAGCAGGCTGCTGGTGGCAAGTGTACGCAAGCTGCTGATGCGAAGAACTACTTCATTCCACCAGCAAATACAGACGATACTCATGATTCTGTCGTTTGGTGCGGTGATGAAATAGGCGTAACACTTAGTAGTACTCAGTATAAGGGTGTTGCTAAGTGCCTAGTATGTGATGCTCCCGGTGGCGCTGGTGCTGCAACGTGCACAACCTGTGAAGACGGGTACTTTGGTGCTACTTGTGAAAAATGCCATGAAAGTTGTAGGACATGTGAAGCTGCAGAAGAGAATAAGTGCAAGTCGTGTACAGATGGCTACTTCCTTGGAGCAACCAATGGAGCCGCAGGTAAGTGCCTTAAATGTAACTCTAAAACAGAGGAAGGCTGGCACGGAGTTGACAACTGTGCTAAGTGCACGTCATCTAATACGCAAAACACTCCTGCGACATGCACTGAATGCGTTGCAAATTTCTATCTAAAACCAGCTGCGGATGCGACTCCTTCTAGTTGCGTCACAGAAACGGGGTGCGGTGACGGATACTTCCCAACTATTGTTGATGAGGTCAAGAAATGTATCGCTTGCAGTGCAGCTACAAATGGTGGCATAGATGACTGCAAAAAGTGTTCTCTCAAAACAACGTCTGCGAAGGCAGGAGTAGAGATCGTATGCACTGAATGTAATACTAAATGGCTCAGTCCTCTAAGAGACGCATGTTTGGATAGCTGTCCTCCTGGAACACATGCTGATTCTGGCAATATTTGTCCTTTATGTCATAGTACATGTGCAGAATGTGATGGTAATGCAGGAGCCAACTTTTGTACAGTTTGTTATCCAGGGTTTGTATTAAAGCGCGGTGAAACTGGCAACATGGGCATGTGCGTTCCCGAGTGCACTGGAGAGTACGCAGAGAACTGCGAAGCTGACCAATGCACGGCCGTTATAGGTAGCTCCAAGTATTGCAGCAGGTGTAAGGTTGGATTTGCCCCAGTGGATGGCGTCTGTGTATCGACGGCTTCAAGAGCAGTAACTGGATGCACAGCAGGAAACGATGGGACATGTACGGCCTGCACAGGTACATATTTCTTACAATCTGGTGGGTGCTATCAGTCAACAACGTATCCTGGTAATACCCTCTGCTCTATCGCTGCTAGTGGAAAGTGCACAACATGCGCCAATGGGCAAACAGCAGATAGCAATTTGGGTTCTTGCCCAGCATGTCCAGCTGGCTGCTCAAAGTGCGCAACTAGTGGTAGTCCCAAAGCATGCTCAGAGTGTTTCCCTGGATACTATAAATCTGGGGATAGCTGCGCAAGATGCGATACTAATAACAGCCAAATTACCGGTGTCGCTAATTGCGTAAGCTGTGCTCCTCCATCTAATGGTCAAGGATCTGTCATCTGCTACATAACGCGACAAGAGACCGACGATGGCACTGGCGACAACACAGGTGGAAGCACGAACAAGAGCGGCCTCTCCACGGGTGCCATCGCGGGGATCTCCGTGGCTGTGATTGTTGTTGTAGGTGGCCTCGTCGGCTTCCTCTGCTGGTGGTTTATCTGCCGTGGAAAGGCGTAGACTTAGGTAGTAAACACGTCACTGTATATGGCTTATTACGCTATTCTGCCGGGGCTATCTGAGGATCGCCCAGAGATCGTGTGAGTGAGTCCGCTCCTTTCTGACTAGTCCGGAGACGAGGGTTGGTCATGAATAACATGACGGAGAGTCCTCTCCAGTGATATATCCAGAGCCTGGTGCGCTCCTCTGCCATTTCGCGGGGGTGTACTCAATCCGAGTGTGTGCGTCACTCACCCTGGGATTCAGCTTACCTATCCATTTGCATCGTCCACCAGTGGCGCCTCTCGTTGGTCTTCCTTCGTGGTGGGTGAAGCTCCGGTCGCCGTCCTTTTTTAGATGCCCCGTCTGTCAGGGGCTGCCACCGGGCTCTCCGCTGGCTGGGCCCTCGGTGTCCGGGCAGCTGTGGCTCGAGTCAGCGCTCCCACAGTCCAGTCACCTGTGTCTCAGTGGGCCGGCTGGTGGGTGGGGCGGGGGTATGGGGCGGTGAGGCTGGAGGGGACTGGTGGGACCAGGTGGTGGGTGTTCGTATGCGCCCCTGACCTTTTAGTGGACTGGGGTGATCCCCGCTCTGTTTGCCAAGGTGGTTGTGTCTGATCTTCAACCATCGTTGCACTCCCGAGACAGAGGCACCGACGATCGTGTCGTGTCCCCCTGAGTGAGCGCCTCCCTTGGCCCCTGCATGCCTCGGGCAGTACTGCTCTGTCTGGCTGGTGCATGAGGGCTGAGGCAGACCATCGCAGCCTCTCCTGTTGCTCGCTGATGCTCTGTGACGGGTCTGCTGGGCCCCTGGCATGCCCTGTCCGGTGCCTCGACGATAGTTCACCTCGGGCCAGCAGGGGTGTGGATGACCTTGTGAATGGGATGGGGTTCTCTCATGCCTCTAGTGTGATGACTCAAAAGACTAACACGGTGGGGCATCGGTGACTGCACTGTCCCCGTGGTCAGCTGTGCTGCTCCTGGTGGGTCCTTGTTGTGGAGCGCTGTGTATCATCCATAGGCAGAGGTGAGCCTCCTTGGTCTCAGGATGCTCTACCATCAGAGAGGAGCACGCTGGGGGTCACCCAACATCACCTGCTGTGCCCTCGGGAGTTCCCGGTGTGGTCTACTAACCTTAACACCTCTCGTGGCTCTGATGACCCCTCGGGGAGAGCCGGGGTGTCCTATGCCAGGGAGGCGTGCACCTTCCTGCATGAGCTGGGCCATCCACTGCACTGCCCCCAAGGAGGTCTGCTATGAGAGGCAGTGGGATGATTGACAGCCCCTCAGAGTGGGTGGAGGGCGCTCGTGGTCGTCTCTGTGACCGGGCATCACTCTGATAGTCGGCTCTGTGCCTGCGTGGTGCTCAGAGGTCACCTGTCTGCCTCATTGCCTGCTGGACAGCCGGCCTCTTGTGTCATCCGAAGGCCTCCTCACTCCTCTGGCTGCTGCCCCCTCGGGTCATCGATGGAGACCAGCGGAGTCTTCGGTGGGTCTGGTGCCTGTCTGGGTGTCATGGGGGCTGGCAGCTATCAGGGCTCTGCCACTGCTCACCTGCCTGGAGTGTGCCTCCCTTGGGTCTGCTGTGCTGTAGTGTTTGAGTCCTCTGGTTTCCTATCAGGCCCTGGTTGTGAGGGTGACCCCACCTGGCCCTCTGATGTCCCTGTGGATGAGCATAGCAGCTGTCTGGCTGGGGATCTCTGGTGCCCGTGGCTGTTGCTGCCTCTCGGGTGCTCGGGTGGTTGCCTGGCACTCTCGTATGGGACACAGTCAGCGTGTCCCGAGCAGACCCTAGTCCTCTCTGGGTCATGCACAGTCTGTCCGTGTGTGGATGGTCCTCCTGCACTCAGGTCCATCTGTGCATACTATCACTCAGCCTCGAGAGCAGGCCAGTGCCAGTTACTAGGGCTGCTGTCAGAGGGAGTCGTCTGCCACTACCATCGCTCGAGCAGCCCTGCAGATCAGGCTGGTTGCTGTGCACCCTCATGGCAGGGCTGCCTGACTCCCTTGGTCATCCTCTCTGTCCCGGTGTGCACGGCTCCTGAGGGTTGCCTGGGTGGAGGCACTCACAGACCACGAGCACACAGAGGGATGAGTCACAGGTAGACAGCCCCCAGTCACCACAGCTGCGATCACCCCAGTTCACCGGACCCAGGGGCACATACGAGCACCACCAACCTCAGCCCCCACCAGAGCCCCTCCAGTCCCACCGCCCCATACCCCCGCCCCACCCACCAGCCGGCCCACTGAGACACAGGTGACTGGACTGTGGGAGCGCTGACTCGAGCCACAGCTGCCCGGACACCGAGGGCCCAGCCAGCGGAGAGCCCGGTGGCAGCCCCTGACAGACGGGGCATCTAAAAAAGGACGGCGACCGGAGCTTCACCCACCACGAAGGAAGACCAACGAGAGGCGCCACTGGTGGACGATGCAAATGGATAGGTAAGCTGAATCCCAGGGTGAGTGACGCACACACTCGGATTGAGTACACCCCCGCGAAATGGCAGAGGAGCGCACCAGGCTCTGGATATATCACTGGAGAGGACTCTCCGTCATGTTATTCATGACCAACCCTCGTCTCCGGACTAGTCAGAAAGGAGCGGACTCACTCACACGATCTCTGGGCGATCCTCAGATAGCCCCGGCAGAATAGCGTAATAAGCCATATACAGTGACGTGTTTACTACCTAAGTCTACGCCTTTCCACGGCAGATAAACCACCAGCAGAGGAAGCCGACGAGGCCACCTACAACAACAATCACAGCCACGGAGATCCCCGCGATGGCACCCGTGGAGAGGCCGCTCTTGTTCGTGCTTCCACCTGTGTTGTCGCCAGTGCCATCGTCGGTCTCTTGTCGCGTTATGTAGCAGATGACAGATCCTTGACCATTAGATGGAGGAGCACAGCTTACGCAATTAGCGACACCGGTAATTTGGCTGTTATTAGTATCGCATCTTGCGCAGCTATCCCCAGATTTATAGTATCCAGGGAAACACTCTGAGCATGCTTTGGGACTACCACTAGTTGCGCACTTTGAGCAGCCAGCTGGACATGCTGGGCAAGAACCCAAATTGCTATCTGCTGTTTGCCCATTGGCGCATGTTGTGCACTTTCCACTAGCAGCGATAGAGCAGAGGGTATTACCAGGATACGTTGTTGACTGATAGCACCCACCAGATTGTAAGAAATATGTACCTGTGCAGGCCGTACATGTCCCATCGTTTCCTGCTGTGCATCCAGTTACTGCTCTTGAAGCCGTCGATACACAGACGCCATCCACTGGGGCAAATCCAACCTTACACCTGCTGCAATACTTGGAGCTACCTATAACGGCCGTGCATTGGTCAGCTTCGCAGTTCTCTGCGTACTCTCCAGTGCACTCGGGAACGCACATGCCCATGTTGCCAGTTTCACCGCGCTTTAATACAAACCCTGGATAACAAACTGTACAAAAGTTGGCTCCTGCATTACCATCACATTCTGCACATGTACTATGACATAAAGGACAAATATTGCCAGAATCAGCATGTGTTCCAGGAGGACAGCTATCCAAACATGCGTCTCTTAGAGGACTGAGCCATTTAGTATTACATTCAGTGCATACGATCTCTACTCCTGCCTTCGCAGACGTTGTTTTGAGAGAACACTTTTTGCAGTCATCTATGCCACCATTTGTAGCTGCACTGCAAGCGATACATTTCTTGACCTCATCAACAATAGTTGGGAAGTATCCGTCACCGCACCCCGTTTCTGTGACGCAACTAGAAGGAGTCGCATCCGCAGCTGGTTTTAGATAGAAATTTGCAACGCATTCAGTGCATGTCGCAGGAGTGTTTTGCGTATTAGATGACGTGCACTTAGCACAGTTGTCAACTCCGTGCCAGCCTTCCTCTGTTTTAGAGTTACATTTAAGGCACTTACCTGCGGCTCCATTGGTTGCTCCAAGGAAGTAGCCATCTGTACACGACTTGCACTTATTCTCTTCTGCAGCTTCACATGTCCTACAACTTTCATGGCATTTTTCACAAGTAGCACCAAAGTACCCGTCTTCACAGGTTGTGCACGTTGCAGCACCAGCGCCACCGGGAGCATCACATACTAGGCACTTAGCAACACCCTTATACTGAGTACTACTAAGTGTTACGCCTATTTCATCACCGCACCAAACGACAGAATCATGAGTATCGTCTGTATTTGCTGGTGGAATGAAGTAGTTCTTCGCATCAGCAGCTTGCGTACACTTGCCACCAGCAGCCTGCTTGCACATTTTAGTACCAGTACCCGGTCCAGCTGCACCGGCCAGATAACATCCGCCTTTGTACATGAAGTATGCGTCTACGCATTTTCCACATGTTTTATCAGTGTCATCTACTGCTTGTCCTTCAGCCTTTGTACATTTACCAGCGGCACTACCAACTGCTGTACATACTCCATCAATTGGGACTTTTCCTGCTGTGCACTGAGTGCAAATTTCGGTGTCTCCGATCATTTCGCACTTATCCTCTACACAATTTTGTGCTTGCTTGCATGCTGCCGCGAGAGCACTCAACACAAGATAGAATACTACCAACAACATTGAAGTTCTGTTCGGGTTATGCCAATGCGGAAACAAAATTTTGTCAGCAATCCTATGTTCAGCCAATAGAACAATGCATTTGTCAGATATTGTGTTAAAGATCCAAAGAACTTGATCCGGTGCCAACCTTGCCGTCATGACAAAACATGGATCTAATTACTGCTTAGACAGCAAGCGATCTGCCGTCCTTGCATCCCTGGGAACCGGCCCCTGCGGACCCCATGCGCCGGTGCTCTCCCCCTGGATCGCTCTCGTCCTTCGGTTATGCCCGTGACCCTTAGCTGTCGTGGGGGAGTTACACTCAGAGACAAATCCTCGGAGGATCTCGAGAGAAGATTGCATCAGTCACTAAAGTTCGTAGAAGGTGTGGATCAACAGAGACAGGCTCATGGGGCACTCTGATCTGGTGGATGCATGGCGTTACTACTGGCCCCCTGTACTAAGTACCATTAGGGTTCTTCATTGCATGACAGAGTGGCAAGTAGAACTCAGAGACGGGTCAGCCCTCCCGTGTCTAGTCAAGGGGAAGCACTGCCCAGACCGTGCTGTCTCCTGAGCTGATGGAGAGGACTCCCATCACCCCTTGAATTACTCTGATGCTACCGCTCTATCGTACCAGAAGCACCCAGGCCTGCGGTACCTTGGTCTGTTGATGTGAGTGACACAGAGCTCTCTGTGTTAGGCTGTCTTCATGAGAGACGAGATCCAGAGGGACTGTGCTGGTTTGATAGCCAGTGACCAGGCCCATACTCAGCGTGGCCTCGTGTGGGTACCAGGGTAGTTGGGTGCCCATCCACTGATAAGGGAGTCGAACAACATTTAGCTGCTACTTTCGGGCCAATCTGTGTCTGATCATGGTAGATATGCCGATCGGTGCAAGCGTCCTACCTCTTGATTCATGCATCATGTCACCTGGTAGAGGGCGTGGTATGGTTCTATACACCTCTCTGTGATGCTACTGCGAGAAGTAGATCCTTATTGTGTGGCTACGGAAGCCGAATAGTCTCCGAAGACACCATATCCTTGTGATCTCCAGCATGGCCCCGCTAGAGCCCAGAGCTCAATGTTCACAGGCCAGTGTAGGAAGTGAAAGTCTAGCAACACACACCTTGAGCGGGAGTGCCACAAACATGCATCGGATACGATCCTGCCAAGAATCCTGTAGGAGGCTGTCCTGGACCTCAGTGGTTGGAGAATCTTCAATAGAAAAATGGCTACTGTACTCACTCATTCATTGTTGTGAAGGCTTCCTATCGATGTTTATTGATGCGGGCTGGATGACCTCTGTCCACCTGTAGGACTCGACTGCTGTGCGTTGTAGACGATCGACGAGACTGATATCGCCCTCCATCCGTTGGGTTTATACGAGTGGACGAACTCTGTAGCTGACTGGTTACTATAAGAAAGCCTGCGCCTATGAGGTCACAGCTTGCATTCGATAGGTAAAAGGCTCTATTGGGCCACAATGTTCCTTGCAGGCTCTGCGGGGCGTGTGGCTACCCCCACGCAACAACTGAGATATAGCTCTGCCTAGCTGAGGCTTGCAGGCACGAGCACGGTACAGCTCCTTTCAGTTTATGAAGTCAAACACACTCCAGACGACGGAGATAGATAGAGACCCGGATGCATCCAATGCTAGCCTGAGCTGTTCCAATCTTTACTATCCGAGGAATTAACAGGACCACAGAATGGCAGAGGCCTACCTCATGCTCCTGCTTAGAAGTCTGCGCCTTAGCGAAAGTACGCGTCACGGTCACTGCTGACTACCTGCTGGTGAGTTGTTATCTGCTTTTGAGACCATTAGTTGAGTTGCTAGTTAAATTGAGAAGCAATGACAGTATTACTCAGACAATGAGCCGAGAAAGCTGATGCTGGTTGTGTACCTCCCACGCTGAGCATACCCACTGTGCAGGGCAAAGGATCTAATGCCCTAAGTGGTCAGATGAAGCTAAGGCGCTTGTCAGTAACGATATGCATACGGGCTTCAGCCAGAGACTTACGAAGAAACGCTGAGGAGCCCAAGACCTGCCAGATCTGTATAAGGGACATAACGGATGCCCAGATGATAAATCTATTGACCCTTTTCCTTGGTAGACAGGAGTCTGGCTTGTAGTGGCCGTCTGCGTGACGTATGCCTTTACAGAACTGATGGAAGTACCCATTGATCTGGAAAGGTCATTAATAAATGGTTGCACGAGATAGGCAAGCAGAGAACAGGAGTGGACCACACTATCCTGGCTGATGAGCAATCCAGACTATATAATACGTATACAATCCTTGGCCGAAGTGGAGATGCACCGTAGACTTAGCCACGTGAGCTGAGAGCGCTGCTAGCGATCATCTGCCATGAGAAGACGCAGGTGAGAAATCTGTGGACAGCAACCACGCCGACTGGTACCAGCCTGCACAGCATGCCTCTACAATAGATCCTCGCCAATATGCGGAGAGAAGGTAAACTTCTTCAACTTCAGACGAGGCAGGCCGCTGATAAATATTACGCTGTTAGGAATATATAAAATCAAAAAGCAGCTTTCAACTTATCTGTAGACCCCGCGATCTTTACCACTCGGAGACCAGAGAGGCGCTACAGGCGTCTCTGCTGCAATCCGGGCTAGTAGCTGGCCTCTCTGACGCCAGTCTTACTTCACTGATTCGCTGGTCACCCTATATTCTCCATGCGGACCGGCTCTCCAGAAACCGTTATGCACGGATAGTCTTTTGAGTACCCGAATAACATCCTCATCCGCTGAGGTGTGTCACCAAGGACTAGATACCATAAGGTCAACGCAACCAGAGACAGGCCCCCTCGCAGTCCTGTCCAACACTAGCAGCGAGGATCCAAACGAGTACATAGATAAGTGAGGAGTGTATCATAGCTCAAACCGGTCATCGCACTAAGATCATAACAATCGATGTATAGAGTTCTGCTTTTGGCTTATGTGTGGATTTATGTCTCACCTTGAAAGGCAGCAGATCGTTCTATGGCACCTTTCCTAGTGTTCAGTTGTCATTACAACTGGTGAAATTGCAACCATAGAGACTGTATGCCTTCCTAGAAGAGTGTCCAGTGCGACTAACTGATATTCTTTATTAACAACAGGCAGGGTAGATACTATAGTATCTACACCACCTACTAGGGCGGCGCATGGCCATGCATGCATCAGTAGAGAAGCTGCTGTAATCTCTGCTCAGTCTGTTGGGTAGATGCAGCCCCTCATCGCAGCAAACATGGTGGTGGGCAGGTCGCCTGTGTAAGCTAGCTGATCCGTCCATTCTGGTCTAGCTGCGTGCATTTGGAGGCTGTAGTGCACATTCATGAAGACAACGCACCGTCTATACATACCATGCCTCGTTCTGTGCTATTCACAGGTCTTAGCGTCTCAGAAGTCAAGGCTAGTGCAGAATGCCCCAAACTACCCATCTAGAGGGCCAAAGCTGATACCGCGCATAATACATCATCTTAGGGAGACAATGGCTGCCGTCATTGTTCCGGATTTTTTAGTGTCAGACAATCGACCCCACGATGAGTTTACTCTTCGCAGCTTCCGTCTGCATATCGAAGCTGGCTTCTGGCTGCTCAGGCAGCGGATGAGGAGGTTGTACAAAGCGTCAGTCGCTGGGCTGCCTTCTATCCGCACATGGCCCTGAATGTAGCTCCCACCTATCCGAGACATATGCACTTCTAGAAAGTGATCGGGTAGCATCTAGAGCTGTTCATGATGGGCATGGTCATTATTCACTTAGCTCTGCCCTTTTCCCAACCATCAGGGGATACCTCCCTAGCTACATGCCCCGAAGTACTACATAATAATAGCAAAATGGCACTATCACTCTTTAAGCTTCCCTGACCTGTCGGCAGTGTGCCTCCCAACATCCAGTGCGGCACCACCGGATGAATCTATGCGGCTGTGGATACCTTACAGCATCGCATTCATCTAGCTCACTGTATACCCTATTCTATCTGGGAGCAACCCAGTCGTGCACAGGAGCCCTTACCTCCCACCCAGGGCCCAGTCCAATGCTCAGTTGGCTCGGATGCCCTACTGCACCCTGTAAAGCCTCGTTGAGACCATAGATGTGGTGTGCTGCTGGGCGCACCATCCCACGTCGCGCTGCTATAGAACACTGGTTATCAGGCTGTCCATAGCCCACTACAGGAACTGTAGGACATGACCACACGTAGAGTGCCTGAGTCACTGTGTACGCTGTCCACCGACGTGCCCTGGTACCTGCGGATGGAAACGCGTCGCTACGGCCACACGGGTATTTACACGTCCTAAAAGCTCTCATGCCATGCAGTACAGGGTCTGCTACTTGGCATGGACCCTTCGATACCGAGACTCTAGAAGAGCATCCCAGGCACCTCCAGTCCTGTTCAGAGAGGAGGCACGCTACGAGAAAACTAGCTATTTCTCACTATTGTCTGATCTGGCTGGAAGTTCGCATGAAGATTCTCACCACGTGACCAGCACAATCTCCTGTCGTCCAGCCACGGTAACACTTTGGGGTATTAGAGTGCAGCTCACGTGTTACCTTTATCCCCTCTAGAGAGTCCAGGTTGTGAATGTTCTTGTAGGAGAGAAGCCCGTGACCCGAGGGCAGTTGTTCTTCATCAAGGCGTCTTCGACGCACTTGACAATCTGATCCCTGTTAGAGGCCTTCTGGTGGCTGTTGCTCATATATCAACGACCCACCAGTCTGACAAAGCACACCTCATTTGCTTCACGAGGTGCTCTCGCCTCTTTTGACTGGGGTTCTATAAGAAGGGTCTTTATCATCCCTGAGCATGGCTATGGGGTGGGTGCTGAAAAGGATGTCCCTCTCCTCTTCATTCCCATCCCTTCACGCAGTTACGCTCTACACTCGATGTTTGTGTTGCAGTGCACCTGGACGGCTCTCTGACCTCGGTGGGTTCAGTGCAGAACGAGCATATGCTCGAGTGACTACCATCTGGTGCCACATCAGCACAGAGTGTTTCGTTTTAGCCAGATGTCTCCTACTCGCCATTCTGGTGCTGAAGCATTTGGGGCAACAGATGATGGGGACTCCCCCAATCCTGGTATCCTCCAGCGTGTGAAACGCCCCCAGGTTCTTAAATGAGGCCTGAATTAGCTCTATGTCCCGTGTCAAGCTCTCACATGTGCACCTAAGGCTCCTGTTCTTGCTATGGTGTCGGAGCATCTCCCTCGAGAGACCAGCAGCATCCACAGTGTATAGGTACGAGTCGGAGTCCATGCGGTCCTCACAAAGCATCAGCAGACGCATGACTCCTATCGGGGCAGTCAGTGACTGGAAGCCCTGCCTCCTCTGGAGCACAGGATCCGGGGAGAACGGAGCTCCATCACCTGTTCTTGTCTTGTCGATAACGAAGGCCATCTGTTCCAGGTCTTGATTACATAGCTCGCAGTCTACGTGTCGATTGCTGATCCCTATCGAGGTCTCCCAAGAGCAAGAGCTAGGAGTTGCATCTAAACGCCTCCAGAGGACTTGGAAGGCCTTCTGATCTCTCTCAGCGTCCTGGGGATGTTGGCGTAGGCGTCATCTGGTGCAGCATGATGTAACACAGCCTGTAAGCTATGGAGGTGTGGAAAGGGAAATGAAATGCCTTATTTGGCGTATGAGACTCCAGTTGAATGAGCCTGAGGCGGGAGGCTTCCCAGGACGCGGCGTTCGGTGCCTTGCCCGCGGCAAAGCTCTTCAGTCAGGAGGTGCAGGCGTGTCTTCCATAACTCCTGGCGCCATGGACAATACAATAGAGGCAAGGCGGGCCTCAAAAGGCGAGATAATGCGTTCATGAGCCACTTCCCATTTGACGACTAGCCCAGCTGGGGAGAGGGTTCAGTGATAGCGGCAACCGTCTTAGAAGTCCGCCACACGCTTGCTCTTTAGTAGGGAGATCGACTGGGGCGGCGAGCGCGAGGGCCCTCTTCGCCTGCAGTACCATCATCCCGCCAAGTGTCTGCCGGATCCCGCTTCGAGTCGTTTCTATCGGCATGCGGATCCGGAGGCTGCTGCAGGTGAGAGGGTCGGGTATCAGGTCGCCGCGGAAAATGGAAAGTGAATGTAAAAAATTACACATGGAGCCTCAAAGATTGTCCTTAGAGACATGGATTTTTCAGTTAGAGCAAGGGTATGATGAAGATCTTGCTAGTGTAGCACCAGAATATGTCAAGGCCAAAGGAGCTTCCGGGGAATCTAGCTTTTTACTCGCCTCTAACATGCGCGCATTTCGAGCTTTGAAATGCCTTCTTACTGCTCCACAGACTGCTCTATCACAAGATGAGCTAGAAACTATTCTCCGTACTACTATTTTCGAGGTGAATAATCGACTTGCCTTCAATTGTCTTCGTATTGTACTTGAGATAATAACTAACCAGGCTGAAGAACATGGAATCACTCTTCACTCGCATACTAGCGTACTGCAGGCACTCAAGATGGCAGAGACGCATGGGAACTATCGGGCGATGTTCTACCTTGCTTCCATTTTGGATGATGCACCTGCACTACTTCGATATTCCTATCTGTTCACAAAAGACCCACTGAGCTTACCAGTTCTTAAAAACTATGACTCAAAAGCCCAGTCTGTAGAGAAGGCTGAGGATCATCTCAACAATTCTAAGTATCTCGCTAACGTACTTGAAAAGCTAGAACAGCCCGAGGATACTTCTACTGCCTATCAGCTTTCTCTTATTAATAGTGTATTATCGTTTTTGCAATCTATAATTGCGTGTCAGCAACCTTCTACCATATTCCCCAGAGTTGAAGAAGCCATTCATCAGCTACTGCAACGTGATTTGCCCGACACCCTAGGAAGAACCATCTTCTCTATAGTCTTATATTGCATACAAAGCCTGCATAAACGAGATAATATAGATAATAGTCAAATCACCACTACTAGCAACATCATGGATCCCCATATTTCCGTTGATACATTGCTTCAGTCTGACTCATTAAAAGATCAGCCATTCTCATGCACTGAGTCCTTCATCAATAAGAGAAGAGATGACAAGGGCATCTTGTCTTACATAAAGACCCTTAACACTAAAATCTATACACATGAAGCAGAAATTCTACAATTACGGAAACAACTGGAGACGGTTAGATATAGACACCGGGAAGAGGCCGAGATCAATGGAAAGTTAAATACAGCCCTTTCTGAACAGTTAAAAGAGGAGATAGACAGGGCCATGATGCTGGAAAAGCAATCGTTGGAGAAAGATAAGGTGATTTTATCTATGCGTGAACTCTTAAAAGGCTGGATGAGGAACTTAAATACAGTACAGAGTAATGCAGATAGTAAAGCTAGTTGTGAACTACTTCAAGATGGCAAGAATCTGTTGGGATACAATAGTGATGAGTTATTCGGCACCGGTACTAGTTTGAAGGAAAGTGCTGTGTTAGCAGAGAAGTACATTGACTCTATGACGAGTAATCTTGCAGGTATTAACGATTCGCTGAAGAAACTTGACAATGAGAAGCAGTCCCTCTCTATGATGCAGAAGCACGTTCTTGGTCTGGAATATGAACAGGAGCAAATACTGAACAATAGAGATGACCTTAATACAGAGCTACTTGAAGCGGAGCTACGACACTATAGAAGGCTCTATTTCAGTCTAAAGGCACACTATGAAGCGATGGTAAACCTTTTACCAGGGGACGCAGCTGAATTGGCGAGCGATGTCCTAAATAACTTAATATTAGAAGGTAATGAAAGACATCTGGAATATTCTAGAGGTAGCAAAGACACTAGTGTTGAGCCGAGCGATGAACTAGGAGCATCTGGTCAATTATTTATGGATTGCAACTCTGCATGGAACGAACAAAACTCCACGTGGCGTAGATACATGAGTGATGGCGAATACCAACGCTATGTTGAACGTGCCGTGACTCCAACGGGCCTGTCCACAATCTTCCGGCATCAGACTGCGCCCGGCCCAGATTCTAAATCTGCCCAAATCCGGCCTTGGAGTGCAGTACTGCGTGGAGAGAACAAGGAAAGGAATAAAAGCGCTTCCAAAAGCTTCCACTGATTGAGTGGTACGTCTTCGAGTAGATTTTTTAAAGCCATGAACTGTGAGGGCTGTGGTACTGGGACACCGATGATTAGGCACTCCATGACCCTTAAGCGCCTCTGCAGGAAGTGCTTTCTCCGTGCAATCGAAGATGAAGTTCAGCGAACGGTGGAGATGCACAGCCTGGTCCGTCCGGGCGAGAGCATCGCTCTTGGAGTGAGCGGAGGAAAAGACTCGAGTGTTATGCTTCATATTCTACACACCCTGCGGCTTCGTTGTCAGGATGTCTACGATGGTGTTCGCTTTGTTATGGTTGCAGTCAACGAAGGAATCCAAGGCTATCGCGGCGAGTCGCTAGCGTGTCTTCAGCGCCTCCATAAAAAGTATCCGTATGAGCTGGAGATAGTGGGCTTTGAAGAGCGATACGGACGTACGCTAGACCAACTTGTCAACACTGTGAACGGAAATTCATGCACTGATACATTTGCCCCACTTAAGGCCGATCTGGAGGACGTTAACGACACGGGCCGGCCACAGCCAACGGCGAAGACAGCAACTGCCTGCTCGTTCTGTGGTATCCTCCGACGAAATTCTCTTTCTTACGGGAGTCTCCAGACACAATGTACAAAGGTGGCTACCGGGCACAATGCTGACGACAATGCCGAGACCGTTCTACTGAACTTAATCAGAGGTGACGCTGCAAAGCTAGTAAGGTGCAGCGAGCCATTATCTGACTTGAATCAAGGGGTGGCACGCATAAAGCCCCTCTGCAATATAGCACAGCGAGACATTGTCATATACGCCCACCTACAACGCCTGGACTACTTTAGTGTGGAGTGTCCTTATGCAACAACGGCACTACGCGGTAAGCCAAGAAGCTTCCTAACCAACCTTTGTACCAGACCAGCGTACAGCGACGCGGCTCTTCGTATAATTCGGTCAACTCGGAAGCTGCGCCTTAAGACCACACATGAGACCCAGAAGCTCACTAGTCTTCATCTGTGCCCCTCGTGTCAGAGTCCTGTCTCCACAACTCGCTGCCAGTGCTGTGACATACGCACGGCAAAGACTGGGGACGACCTTAAGCGAGCCGCCAAGTGCAGGCCATAATCTAATCAGGGCGTCTAATTTACATTCGATTCACAATTGTTAACAGCTTACTCAAATGTTTACTATGGTTAGTATGATTAATATACTTAGTCTACGATCTTATGAATCAAGTAAACGCCGTCTTGTAAAACGTACACCTGCAATAAAATAAAATGATCAATTTAAAGGACAAAGCAGAGCAACTGATAAACGACTGGCTGGACCTGGACTTCTGGCCGGCCACTAGGGCCAAAGCACTGGAGATGCTCGCTAATGAGTCGTATGCCCAAATACAAAAAGACTTCGATCCACGAAACAGGCTTGAGATACAATCTCATGGCCTTCAGGGGGATTATGGGCCCGGCTTCAATAAGCTTAACGAGCTTGTGATTGCTCAGACGGCGCAGTCAATCTATTACTATTGTCTAAGAGTTATTGGAGAAACAGAACTCAAAATACACGGTATTGGAATAGGTTATGATTGGTCTCCACATGCCAAGGACTTTGCCAAGGTAAGCGCTGCGGTGTTCTTACTGTACGGGGTGCGGGTCTATATGGTCAGCGAGCCGGTATCCGCGTCATATGCTGAACACCTGAACAAGCATTACATGTGTGGGTGCGGATTTATGGCCACGGAAACACACATCTCGCGCACAGAGTGCCGGTATATTATCTACGGAATTGGCTATGGCTCTGCTCTTTCTGCGCCGCACAGCACAAATGTGAGCGAAATGATTTCAGCAAGCAATAGCCACATTTTTGTCCCTCATCCGGGGCTCAAGTCACTTGACAAAGTTCTGGAAAAGGGGATCGAAACACGCCTTCTTGTAATGGTTGACCAGGAGCATGAGGTGTCAAAGGTCTATCATAAAAAGCTCAGGCTTCTGAAATATTTCGATCGAGAATATCGCGAAAAGACTAAGCGGAGCTTCCGGATAGGGTGTTTCCTAATAGGATTGTACGATATCTGCAAGGTGACCAATATTCTTCAGAATCTATTTCAGTTTTCGACGGATGCAATACAGTCTCGTTTCGTCTTTCTTGAGAGTGTTCAATCTAATGCTGTGCCCCCAGAACAGTGCATTGCTACCGCTTGCAAACAAGCTAATATAATCAATTCCCGTGCAGAAGCCGACCGGGTACCTCCAATTAAGATTATCATATCTATAGATATTAACGCAGAGGCGATTTGTTTAGCAGAACTGATTGATTCCCCTTCATCCTCTGCACATTGCCAACCACAGTGGCACATCTATCGCAAGGAAGATATCAACACCTTTGCCATGAATTGGTGTGTAGAAAACCTCAATGGAAATCCCACGGTTCTGGCACGTCTGAAGAAGCACAGACTTACCTATGGATGCAGCACATATCCACCTAGTCACTCTATACAGACTGACAGTCCGAAACTCATAGCAGCTCAATGCAGTGGTGCAGCTTGCAAGAGTGACTCTAGCAATAGCAGACACCCATGGGGCCTTTCCAGAGAAGAAGAGGAGGAGACTGAATGCGGCGCGGTGTGTGGGCGGTACCAAGGATTCCAGAACACAGCTGAGGAAATTATCACAGCAAGAGACGGAGCAATAACATTCGGCGTTCTCGCAGAGCTACTAATAGATCTGTATGAATTTTCTGGAACTGGAATTAACATTAGGAGGCCAGCTAACGAGCAACGCAGCTCCAATACGTTTGGTGGATATCTTAGCAGCTTTACCCAGGGTATCACGCCACAAGCATGCCAAGTTGAAAGCGTTTAGATAAGGACCTAAATCTCCAATGATTCCTTTTGAAAAGGAAAACAACCCCTGTCAGTTAAGTTTGGCAGACTAATATGCTGTAATGAGAGGAAGTATGCTACTTACTGTGGTCCAGCATGACTCTCACAGGGTGATGCAGGGACAATTCTTTTGTGGCGTTCAGCCCGTTCTTGAAAACAGCTTACAGCCAATTTTCTTTAACAAGCAAAGTTTAGAATAATTTATTGAATAAAAGATATGTTGCAGAGTGCTTACCTAATCATGAGGAACTTTAGAGAGTCGCTGTTGGCGGAGAAACTGGAGTTGGGCACGCTTGGCTTCACGGCTACTTTGGTGACCGTTGCTACAAGGTCCGATTGCAGATGCCAGGAGAAGCTCTCGCTTGTGTCTCTCGAGAAGTGCTGAAGACTCGTCGTGATACATGGACATGGCAGCCTTGATGTCCTGCTCTGTATCCGTAAAGATCTCTATTCCCAATTGCATCTCGGCAGTGAATTCGTTGGCTATGGTCAAGATCGCGTCCTTATCTTGAAGAAGTTGCTGCCTGAGAACAGTGAACTTCAATGCATGCTTCTTCTTAAACTCCACCAGCTCTGTCGCATGGCGAGCCTTGATTGCGGTTAGGTCCTTTCGAGGGGTCGCTGTTCTGTCCTGTGTGCACAAACTTGGAGGAAGAGCCGTTGCCAGCTCAGGAGGAAGAATGTCATGTACATGGAGCTTACTGTGTGTAGTCCCTGTATTGATAGTAAACGAATGGTTGTCTTTCTCAAGCGGGTAGACATGGTCATTCTTGAGAGTTTTGACATCCGGATCTATGCTACTTATGCTTATGTCATTAAGGTTCGTGATCGTTTTCTTCTGCGTCAGATCTTCACTGTCGAGGGAGTTTGCATGAATCTGTGGGGTTTTAGAATGATGAAATCGTTCAGGAAGTTCCATGCGTGGAGTTCTTGGCGTCAGACAAGTAACTTTTGGGTTTTTGGGGCTTCGATCGACAAACAGCAAAAAGATCGAGGATCTTCTGTCAGTCTGTCGCGCACCGCGCTGCACATTATCTTCATCTAAAAGTGCTAACTGAGACATCTGGCTCATGGCTTCCACAGAGCAAAAGCTAAGTCCGCCAGCAACCTCGTCTACGGATTGCTCAGTTGCAGTACAAGAGCTGGCAGATGCAGCGCTTGCAGCGAGAAGACGTGTGCTAGAAATGAGGCATCCAACCTCGTCTCTGAATGCATAAACATCGTCCTGATTAGGAATCGAAAACCGCAGTGTCACATTTTGGTCCAGATTACTTTGCTGGGCTTCACGAAGCTTAACATGAAAGGGGGAATTGATGGAGAGAGAGGACATGCTAATTCCAATTATAAGTAGACACTTGCGGTAGCTGAGTTGCATCTTACTGAGAATATCATAAGGAAGACGTATTAGCCCTATGTTCGGAAGCATAGTACAGAGAGACATACGCCCACAAAATATTATGCCTTCGCCTAACGAAATTGACAGGTTCGTATTATCATAGCTTATTGTGCCACCAGAATAGAGAAGATAGCGCACCTTAAAGACATCCCCAGAGCCTATAGTCCCAAACTCATCATTCATAGCACAGATGAGAGTGTTTATGGTGCGTAGAAAGTTCATTTTTGTCAAGGAATTGAAGTGCATCTGTATAGCCGGCGAGAAGGCGATAGCACTAACGTCAGGTATGCGATTCCTTATTCGAAGAAGAATCTCAACCAAAAGAATTTGAGTAGAATAGTCTGCACATGCTCGTAGCTCTTGCCGAATCATGTCTGCCAACTCTCGTAGCACTTCCGTAGAGAACTGGACACCATGCTTTAATATCTGGGCGATGAGAAAAGCGTATCCTGCTTTAATGTAGTCCTTAGACGCCTGTGCCACAAATGACCCTAGCGCAGGAAGAAGTTGGGAGACTACCTTTTTAAGCTGTGGTGAACAAGATACCATTGCTTCCATGACCTTAAAGATGGGAGGCACGCTATAGACAGCATTGGCCTCGCTTAGATTTAATGCAGAGCTGCAAAAGGAAATGAACTGATCATTCTCAACGAACTCTCCTGCAAATGCTGGATTCAGCCCGAGAGTGGTTAGATACTCGGTCACCCCAGGATATGTTTCAGGGTCTGAAAGCATCTTCCTGGCTCTGCCATATGCCATCAGGCTTTTGGATGCCGAAAGAACATGTGGGGTGTCAACAAGAATCTTTTCAACCTCATTAAAATTACCAGCTTCAAGCTCCTTGATAAAGCGCAATGACATTCCCTGCGGATATTTTATTATTAATGGAGCAGGGATTGACGCCGGGAGTCACCACAGGGAATCCAGAATTTAAAGTTCTCAAGGCGGTTCAGATGGAAAGTAGTCGGCAAGAAGCTGGTTTGCCATCTCTGAGAGCTCGATGTTTGGAGAACATGTCAAATCATGTATGATAGTTAATGTATCTAGGCCTATGAAATGCTCAGTTATCAATCCATCGCTTTCTTCAATGAGACAGCGGATTAGGTGAAGGCCGGCTAAAAGTGTTCTATCCTGAGATGTGCGCAACGACATCCGCAACCCGTGGTCGAGAGCACGTATTTCGTCAACATCGTAATCTAGTGACACCAGCGGTGACTGTGAGAGTCTTCCCCATATAAGAATAGAACTGTGGACAATCTTTGTAGAGCTAGTGCACAACCCTTGCATGATCACTTTTCGCAAATTATGCCCCATAAGGACTGATAACATAAGATCTACCAATGACAAAGATTGAAGAATATTGTAGATTATCTCGCGAACCTTTAGGTTAGAAACAAGCACACTATTGAACAAAAACGGCACGAACCGTGAGTTAGCATGATGAATGGCCAAGGCCGTCTGCTCATCGTATGTAAGGTTACGAAGGAAGTATAACCCCGGTCTACAGCTTGCTAAGGGAAGCTTGTACAAATAATTAATGACATGATTAGCAACTCCTTGCTCAAGAAGGTGTGTGCGGATAGATGCAACGGTTGGTAGATTGTACGAGGATGTGATAAAGTGATAGATCCAGCAGCAATCATCAAAAATAACGGACACAGTTGTCGAGTACATCACGTCAATAACGGCAGGGATGATTGGAAGAAGGAGCTGGTGGCACTCGTCCGTTTCAATATGCTGTGCTAAGTTACCCACAGCATAAATCACGTGGTGTTTAATCCGCATGGGGAAGGCGGGCTTGATCAAAATTCCGTGAAATGTAGCAATAAAGCCGGTTTCTATGGCAGTGAAAAACAACGCTTCGTCCTTAACATCAAAAAGGAACTGCAAACAGAGAAGAATTGCACCCAGCAAATCTTCATCTAATACTTCATCAGAAGCCACTTGATCCAGGAGTAGCTTCAGCACAGGGAGAATATTGCAATTAAAAAGAGTAGAAAGAGAGCTGCCATTAGCTGCCAAACAGTTGATACATTGGAGGCAGTGGAGTCTTATGGTTCGATCTGGAGAAGCTAGTTGGCGGATAACCCCATTGATTAGTGTGGGAAAGTGTAGAAGAAGAGACACGGCTGTTTCATTGCCGAGCTCTATAACAAGTTCAGCAAGAGAGTTGACAAGAGGCTCGTAGACATCAGTGCCGTGGCGAGAAGGATCGAAGACAGGAGAGGCCATTATTGGATTGCACATAGACAATAGGGTAGCTTCATCGAGTTGCGTTAACTGAGTATTGGAAGAAGTAGACGCTCCCTTGGGATGCTTAGAAAAACCATCGCCAGTAGAGTCAGGGAGGCCTGAAAAAGGCTGTGCTTGAGTTTCCTTCCGCAGATCTCTACGGTGAAAAAGGTCTCGAGAATCTGCAAGGTATATCCGCCGCATAAAACCAGTTCTACTTCCGTTTTTTAGTGTAATCAATTTTGCTATTATAACAATCCAAACAATGATAGCTATCTCCTGAAAGCAAGGAGCAAAGCATGCACACTCTTCGAGAACAAACAGCGCAAATTTCTGAACAACTAGTGCAATGAATCATACTGCAAGACGGGCAAGCCTTTTTAGATTGAGCAGATTCACCACAGACTCGGCAGCGCCAAACAAATAGCGCCTCGTCAGTACGCATTAGTGAGTCGTCAAATTCACTGGAGTTACGGCACATTTCTGCGATAAGACCGTCTGCTCCAGACCTGCGCCTCATTTCAATCTCACTATTTCGTTTTTTGAAGAGGCAAAAACTACAGTGAAATTTTGAAGCTTCGATGACTTCTCCATTAACAACTGAGGAGCTCCAGGCATCCCAGCTACAGGGCAGTCAGAGTGTGTCCAACCGTATCCGTGTTATAGCAAGAGTTCGACCCTTTCTCCCTGGAGAAGTAGTACCAAACCCGGCATGCATCACGGCATCAAACAACGTAATTACGGCCCGTGATCCCACCAACTCAATGGTAGTCACATCTCATCCATTTGATATTGCGCTGGGGCCGTCTTCCACCCAAGATAACGCTTATGAAACCATATCTAATGACATCTATCGCGTGATGTGTGGCGTTCCTATGCTTCTTTTGGCATATGGAGTCACATCTGCAGGAAAGACATACACTCTTTTTGGAGAAGGAAAGGACACGGGCCTCTATGGGCGGGCAGTCAACGATTTGTATCGGCTCATTGACATCTCAGCCATTGCTAAGTCTGCACTGGTGAGCATTTCAGTGGTACAAATATATATGAATAACGTCATGGATCTGCTGAATAAAGGAGAGCCTCTCAAACTCCACGGCGCAGGGACGGATCCTCTTCCCGGAAGAAAATGGATAGATGTCGATTCTGCAGCCAGCTGCTTGTCTCTGACTCGACGTGCCTTACAAAACAGGGAGATGTCATCTACAGCACTGAACACAATGTCTTCGAGATCACACTGTATCGTTTTCCTTCGAATTTTAGATACTGCCACGGGCCAGGCATCAGGGCTGACAGTCGTCGACTTAGCTGGTAGTGAACCACACATGCCCGGGGCATCTAAACAGGTTCAGCAGGAATCCAGCTTCATCCGTACGTCGTTGCTAATGCTCGATCGGGCTATGAAGGACCTGAAGAGCCTCAACTGCACACGGACGACCTCTGTGAGTTTCCGCTCTTCTCCTCTCACTATGGCTCTGCGTCCATATCTGCAGCCTGCAAGCGATTTCTCCCTTCCGTGCAACGCAGTTATCTTTCTCAATCTTCACGGAAAGGTAGATGGGTTTTTCAGTAACAAAGAGACACTCCAACTCGGTCTCGTCGCCAAGTCGGTTAAGAATTATTCTAAAACAGCTTCTCGCCTCGGCGTGCTTAGCACAACGGCGGCGTCCATGGCTGGGTCCATGGGCAAGTCCCTTTCGCGTTCTTCTCGCGCTCGCCCCACCGATATTGCTATAGAGGATGGGGGCAGTCTTCCTAGTCCAGAAATTACTGGCACTATTTATGCTACAGCAGATACAAACATTACGCTATCTCAATGCAGTAGTGCACAGGACATTACTCGCTTCCCTAATTGTCCTACTTCTCTTGTGATTCAAGGAGACAGCATACTTATACCAATCACGTACTGGAACAGCATTCTAACAGAGTTTGAAAACCTGGCGACTGCATTGGCCAATGCAAGCGGGGATATTCAGGAGGAGCTTCAAAATGCCCGCCAAGAGGCAGTCGCCGAAATGGCACAGCTCATGGAACTCAACATTGCGAAGGAACGTGAAACTCTGTTAACCGATATCGTTGAAAGGGACGCAACTATTAACAGCCTTCAGCAAGAACTTGTCATAGTGATGGCAAACAATGATACACTATCAAAGCAGCTATATGTCACTAAGACAAAGCTTAACAGTTTTCAGGCGACAGTTGATTCACAGCAGAGCAGTCAACGCGGCACATCGAAATTTGGCGATCCTGTATTCAGCACATCTATCGATAATAATCTATTAGATCAACTAAGATCGTACAGGGAGGAGAACTATCAACTTAAGCAGCGCCTATCAGAACTAGAGAGCCAGTACAGACGCTCCGTCTCTCAGTTGGACTACATCAAAGCAGAGCTGCAGCGTGCATCCACCGATAGCACGAGGCTGTCCATACCCTCTAACTTAATGGGGCTTCCAGACACAATGACCAGTACTCCTCGAGATCTCTCTAAGAGCGAGTAATCAAATTTATGCAGGGCAATCTCTATTACAAAGGTATCTTTAGAGAGTACTACTTTTGTAAGAAGCATATAGAACACCTTTTATTTACTTATATTTACTTATTACGCACTAAGGATAGAATCTTGGCAATCCAGTCTTACCTTTTGCCCAAAGATAAAAGCATTTGTTAGGATAACTTTAACAATCAAGATATTATATAAAATGTTATCATAGACCTATCAAGCGCATTATAGCTCTATTCTTCTTTGAATCTCATCTCTTGAAAAATAATTGGTTGTGAAGTTCCCTATAAAACTAACAGCAGATATTTTCTGCTTGTGTTGTATCCCCCAAAGGGTATGCTTGAACGCATGTAAATCTGAAACTCGTAGACAGCTACTTATGGTATATTTCGATCCGTGACTGTCTTGTAAGGCTTTTGGTTACTCCAGATGTTACTTTTGAGTTGAGAAGGTGCTGCTGGTAGATAGCCGCTTGTTGCAGCTGCTGTGACTTTCTTTTTTCCCGTTCAAGCTCAAACCGTAAGAATTGCTCAGTCGTGAGGTTTGACGGTTGTTCTGAGGTACTATTAATCGAGCTGATGTTGAGACATGGACTCTCATGCAAATTGGACAGAGCAAGGTCGTCTCTGGCCTTCTTTTTCGACACGCTTGAATGGGCCGTTTGAGACGGGGGTACCCTCGTACTCAGCGTAGATGTTCTAGTTGCAAAGGTGGTGCTGCTGGGGCGCTGTGTACTTGTCCGTGCAAGGCTGCTTAGGCTGTTCAATTTAGATTGTACCAATATTGAGCCACTTCTTGTTCGCTGAGTCTGGGCAATAGAGTATGTATTTAGATTATCCATAACACACATAGCCGGTAGGTCGCCTGTCCGTCCACTAGGAGATCCGAGAGACGTGATAAACTTTTCAGGCTTGGGAGCCGTTTTTGGACGGATTTTCTTAACCGTTCCCGAAGAGGACAGTGCATATTCGTACGGTTTTGCTGTATAATTTGAATAAGGCCGTACCATATTCAATCCTACTGAGCCTGGGGGCTTTGATGGAGTGACCATAGAAGGGGTGGTAACAATGGGGGTTCCTCCCCGAGGAGGAGACACGGGCCCTGCAGCCTCGCTTGCGATCCGCTCGCGCTCATGCTCTCGATCCTCGTACTCGCTACGCAAAAACGTTACATAGTCTAGTGGAACAGGAACAGGCATGAGCTCCAGAGGTAGGACTATTGCTGCATGCTGAGACGGTTGCCGTGGAGCCTGTTGAACATAGCCAGGAAGATGCGCAGCTGTTCCACCATAAGCATAGCCTCCAACGGACTCACTTAAGCCCATTGCCTGTTCATCAGAGGTGAGCTCATGGGATGTTTCTAAAATGCTCTTAGTCTGCTGTCCATCCACGGTCTGGAGGACACTACTGACCGCCCTTGTCTGCCCATCAGACTTATAAAGATATTGAACTCCGCTGTTCTTGTACTCACTATTCTCTACGTTCTCGGTAAGATCACTAATGGTTGTCGTGTATGCCGAACCACTGCGAGCTTTGGGTGCAGGTCCAGTCATCGGACGGCTGTGGGGCCTACTACATGGTTGTAAGCCGCCAATAATAATAGCTGCATGCTTACCCTCACAGCATTCATGTATTACATTCGAAGACTTTCCATACTCCCTTTGAAACCACATGCAGATCTGCAGGAGCTTGTCAAAGCGCTCCATGAGCTTCTCCCGCTCTACAAAGCTACTCTCTTCGACCTCTTTCAATCTCATTTGAAGAATATTAAGCTCGTATTGAAAATGCTTGGTTAGTTCTTCACGTTGATTTATCATCATACAGTCCAGTTCTACAGCAAAGGTACTCTTTTCTGACTCAAGCGCACACCTAATTTTAGATTCCAGTTCGGCCTGGTCTCTGCTTTCTTCAGCGTACTCTTGTGCGATACGTGGCAAAGAATTTATGAGCTCTGTGTTCTTAGTATACAATTCCTTTGTGTCTGCAAGAAGACGCTTTATCTCTTGATCGTGTTGCTTCTGCATCTTTTCCACAGTGGCGTCAAATCTCTGGGTCGTTGCACTGAGCTCCCTCGTCAGGGACAAGATCTGCTGCTTCTGATCGCTTATTTGCTTGAGAAGGGCTTCTTTTGTCTGTCTACTCTGAGCCTGAACCTCCAGGAGATCGTTTGATCGTTGATCCAGCTTTGCTTGAACCTGATTAAGTGAGTTCTGTAGGGCTTTGTTAGCCTTTGCTGGATCAGTATGAGAGGCGGAGCGGCGCCTCTTGGGACTACTAATTATGTGATCCGATGTTTCTAATTGTCGTGCAGAGGCAACACGACTTCCAGTATTACCACTGGTAGGCCGTGCACCCATTATGATATTTCCGTCTTCATCAATGATTTCTCCATTGGGACCAATGGTGTATTCACCTGTCTCTTTGAGCACTTCAACCATCTCATTAATACGGCCCTGCAATGCCTTGCGTAATTCTTCCTCTTTTGATAACTGCGTGCGGACATCTATCAGTTCAGACGTGAGCCGCCTTACCTTAGACTCCAGATCTGCTGAAGACAAATCAATTATTGAAACACGGGGCTGGTTAATGATATTTCTACATCTATGTGCAAACTGTATTGTCGATAGAGTTTCATCATAATTGGATTTCAATGGGTACACTGTGCATATCATGGTAGTGTGGCAGGAGCCTCCTAAAGCGTGCTGGAGTA
This sequence comes from Giardia duodenalis, assembly GCF_000002435.2. NCBI lineage: Eukaryota > Fornicata > Diplomonadida > Hexamitidae > Giardia > Giardia duodenalis. The sequence continues at coordinate 1,875,506 of NC_051860.1, forward strand.
TCCGGGTCAGTTTAGAATCTCTGTAGGGAATGTGTGGTAAGTTCTTTGCCAGTGCCTGGACAACGTTCCCAAGGGCAGAGAGGCTTCTATTGATGCTAGCAGCCTCTAACTTTCTTGTTCCATCAGACGCTGATTTGGACAACCTCTCAGAACCCGCGAGATCTGCAAAGGTCAAGACAGAAGACCGGGTTGTCCCATTTACCCGATCATTTTGAACAACTGCAACAGAGAAAATAGCATGGGATCGTGACGAGCGTTCATTTGCTGCCGTTGCAAACGTTACTCTTCGATTGATACCTTTTTTAAGCAGTGCAAGCATAGCATCTGCTGAAGAAACTGGATGAGCAGAAAGCCCCTCCGCATACACAGCGCCGGTTGTTGTCTCACGAAGCTGTAGGATCTTGGAATCCTGCTGCTTTGCAGGTGTTGCATTGCTAACGATAGAAGGCTCCGCACCAGCACTGGAGGCATCCGGCTCCACAAGTTGTCTGGTACTGCCGAATGAGCCCATTGTGCTACTTTGTACAGGTGGTTTATCATCTAGTAAGTCATACGTGTTATCCAGATAGAGCTCGAGGAACGATACAACAAACTGAATCTCAGCGCTCCCTTCCCTTGCTTGGCGCTGCTGGAAAAGATACCTGATGGTCCTCGTTACCATACCTTCATTATTTTTTTCTCCAAAGGTGGTGAACGATTTCCCTGATCCGGTAGCACCGTAGCAACAAATAGTTCCGTTATAGCCATCTAAAACTTTATCGGCGATGGGGAGCGCTATGTTTTCAAATATGAACACCTGAGAAGTTGTGCCCGGCCACATGCCATCTAGCTGATACTCCTTTTCTGCAGCAGTTCCGTCCACCGCAAAATCTCTGGCTTCTGCTATGCTGAGGGTGGTTCCTCCAGCGGTAGTAGACACGCTCATCTTTATCTGCTCTGCATCATCAGGGACTGGTCTGCACCGCAGGTGAACCTCCACTTTGGTTGACATTCAACTGAAAAATTGCAAATCCTGGGAGTTTTTTTGATGCCAACCTCTGTAAGCCCTACCCTACTCTGGCGTGCATTCTTCAAGCAGCTCCATTGCACAGCTCAGGTTTTTGATATCTTCAGAGAGTAGCTTAATTTGTGATTCTAAATCATCAGATCCACCTTTCTCGCCAAGGACATGGTTTTTGTCAAGTGACGTATATGTTGTTAATAAGCTTTCTATTGTGCTCTCTGACACTGTATGAGCCTTGTCATTCCGCGTTTTCTCTGATTTATTGTTATTTGCTTGGTGACTATCCATCATCCGCAAATGTTCTTGAGGAGGGAGATTTGGTTCGGTAGATTTTATTACTGTAGCTGGATTGGAACCCTGGATCTGCGGATGTTGAGGTGGAAGGTTAATATCCATTGAATGAGCATAATCCGTTAGATGGCTTGCTTCTCGAGAGGTACTACATGGACTATGGAGAGATTCTGGTTCAGTTACTGCTTGTTTTCTCAACGAGCATTGTGTTTCAGAGGTGAACGGAGGTATGGGAGGAGTCAACGCTGAATCCAAGCGTATAGCCTCACAAATGGAGATGGGTTGCGGAGATGATATTTTTTCATATCTATCCACTGTCATTCTTGCTTCCTGCAGGTAGTTTTCGAGGTCTTTTCCATCAATCCCAACCAATTCCAAAACTCTTCGCATTGTTCTCACCTCCTGCTTATATCGTAATATAACGTCCTCCATTCGTTTCTGAACAGCCATAAATTGGCTTTCGAATTCATCGTGAGACTTTATTGCCTTATTGGCCAATCTCCAGATTGCAGCCTTGCATAGGTCCAGGTCTGTAGAATCCGATGGTACCCTGCAAGCGGATGTATTAATAGTACCGGCATTGACAATCTTAAATGAGTCGGGTGACAAACACGACGAGATACTCTCGCTGTCTTCGTTGTTGTGGATTGCATTTATCTGTTGACCTGAGGCCGCGTGACTGGCAGAACAATCGTCCTTAGCTGGTTTCTTCCCATGTTTAAGAACCAATGCTAGCATGTCATCGTCTCCACAATCCACTGCAGCGTCAAGGGGACTGAGATGCCCGGGGATAGCTCCCATGTCATATTCATGGGGAAGAAGGGCCTCCACTGCCTCTTGAAAGTGCTCGATGATTGCTATAATAAGCGCACTCTGACCACGTGAGTTTACGCATCTGCTCTCGTGATCCATAAGATTTTTTACCATCTCGATGTTCCTCTGTCGCACAGCACACATTAAAGCTGTCTCTCCACACTCGTTAATACTGCATGACAAGTTCTCTATATGTGTAGCCACATACTCTAAATTTCCGGCTCTAACAGCCTGAAACCATTCTGCGGACGTCATTTATTTTTGGTTCGGCTTTGTTCTAGATTTGGTTAATAAGATTTAGTTAGTAAGGGATTGCAAGAGACCTAAAGAAGCCGAATTCACTGCTTAATGGGAAATTCCTTTGAGATCAGGTAGCTGATAGCGGCATATGCGGCCCAGACACCGAACATTGTGGTTATGATGGAAAACGATGGCAGGCTTAGTTTATACCCTTCACTATCCTTTGGGTGTTCGACGGGTGTCTCCGTCGTGTATACACACACAACACTACCAGACCTAATGTTCATATCAAACAACTTGTTCCGCACTTTCCTGGCAAGTGGACACACAGTCGTATTCCAAACTAAATCGAGTCTTATTTGGCCGGGATCTCTTTTCCTTGCAGCGCCCATTGAGGACACGATGGGAACGTTGTTTGTGAGACAATAGGCTATGATCTCACACTTTTGTATGAACAAGTCTATGGCGTCTATAACAATGTCGGGCTTATGCTGGGCAGCATACACCTTCATCTCCTCTCCGCCAATCTTTTCACGGTAGACGGTGACATTGCAATATGGGTTGATGCGCTCTATCCGTTCCTTCATAATGTCCACCTTGTACTCACCAATGGTCTGTGTTGTAGCTACTATTTGGCGATTAATGTTAGATACCTCAACAACATCCTTATCGACAAGTATAATAGTCCCTACTCCACACCTGGCAAGCATTTCCGCTGCGAACCCTCCAACAGCACCTACACCCACAACCATGACAACAGCCTTCTGGAGTGCGTTGAATGCATCTTTCCCTTTGCAGAGGATAAATCTCTGGAAAATATCCTCTGGAGCGTAAGCAGTTACTGGGGCGTCTCTTTTGACAGCGGGCTCCGGCGCATCGGTAGTTGGATTCATTTTTCTTTACGAGAAAAGATCCCGCATCATTCACTTCACTTGCCTGGCATAAGTGTTGATCTCATCCGCGGCTAGCAGGCGGAACTGCCCCCCTGTCTCATCCCCAATGATTCCTATTTCTACTGTCTTGCCGTCGATGTCGCCATCCACGTACTCATGAAGACAGGTCAAGCCAATGAGAATGCCGTCGCTGATACTGACAGACTCGTTGTACCGCTTTTCCAAGAAATCTCGGGCCTGGCTCGACTGGTTTCCGTTAGCGCACGCCTTCCACGTATAGTAGCTTCCCGAGCTGTCTACTTGGTAAAGAATGTATGGATTAATACGGCTGCCATTTGCTTCCGTCTCGTGCTCAGTGGCCATAGATTTGCCTGCGAGCAAGACAGAACAGCCAAAGGGGCGCACACCGCCCCGCTGCGTGTACTCTTGCATTGTAGATGCTATGTCACGAGCTAACATATTAACGGGCATGGACTCCTGAAACTCGTTCCAGTATTGCTCATAAGACTTTCTACCAAGATTAAGTAGATTGCGAAAATCGGCTGAGAAGCCACTGTATGTGATACCAAGGCTGGGAGACACATTATCTACCAAACTGATAGTAGGGTAATCAACCAGAGGGTTCTCTGCTGCCTTATGACACATCAACACAACCCCATTGGCGCACTTAATCCCTATTGAGAGCCTTCCTCCATCAACAGCCGCCAATGCATAGGTTATTTGACGTAAGTGGCCCGACGGAGAAAAGGTGGTCAGGGAAAAGCTGTAAGCAAGCTCGTTCATTTATTTTTGAAAAGGCAGAGCAAATTTATCTACTCCCAGAGAACATAGAGCGGCCTCTACACATCCGTTTCCGAGCTCATGACTGTAGCATGTGTTTCTAAACAGAAAAAAGCTAATACATGTGTTAGCAAAGAAGGTATCGTTCATTCACAGAAACTGGGCTCAACTGGAAACCGCACTTGATCCTAATGCCAGAAAAAACATCCCCATGCTCCACCTAGATATACGAGAGCTCATTGTTCCTCAGCGAATGCCTGGGACTCATGTAACGTTGACGTTAACGTTCAGGAATAGGCTTCGCAATACAGTAGACTGCGAATTCGTTCATCCAGGGTCACTGCGCCGCAGACAGACGAATGGATCTGTTTGTATCATCTATCCGTCAGAGGTGATCACTCCAATACCCTGGATGTCGCACTTAAGTCATGAGCTCACTGTGACAGCAGAGATATTCAATGACGACGCCATGCTCTATGAAACGACTGTAAGAGTAGCACCTCTGAAGGTGAAGCACATCCTATCCGGAAAACGAATGTTTCTGGAGCTTCCAATGGACAAGGTATCCTGTGCTGCCGTCTGCATCTGTAAGGACATGACAGAAAGGTCATCCAAAGTATTTCTACAAAAGATGCCATTGAATCATATTATTCCGTTGTTTCCAGAGCCCATCATTGACTGCTATCTGATTGTAGATGCGGGATACATCATTAGGCGCTCCATATATGATCGATACACTAGGACTACACCTGAGAAAATACCCATAAGTTTGGCCTCGAAACTGAGGAGAGTATCTATTGTTCTTCGAGGCCTTGTGGGAGACGTTGTTTGGGAGTCAATGGTGTACAACGGAGAAGTAGACCCCAAAACAGGTGAAATAATAATGTATGAGCTCATTAACGGATTGGATGCGGTTGCAATTAACGTTCTATCCGCCTTATATAAGTCTATTTTCACCAAGAGCAAAGGCAGAGCCAAAATTAAGATTGGTCAGTCAAGTGAAAGTAGAGGAGATCATTCATCCGCCAAGAAAACAAGGCGTCAACAAGAAAAAGATTATAAGCTTCTGCTTAATGCTTGTGTGATGGAAGGCATTGTTGCTGCTCCTAGTTGTGGCGCAGGTCTTTCACGCACTCGTGGCCCATCACTGATTGAAGTACTCGCATCCATTAAAGGCCTGTCGCACAACAATCTTAATCCGATGGATCTACTGGCAAGCTATTCGACTTGCGATTGCAGCCAGTCCACTTTGACTTTTGATAGACTAAAGAGCTTGATGTCAGAGAACCCAAACATGTGGGTAATAGCCAAACGAATCCGCAATTGGATCTCTGTCGTTGACCATAAGCATATCTTAGCTGGTCTGGTCCGAAATTACATCAGCCCCACGCACCTCACTGTTCCCGAGCGCATTGGCAAGAGTCAGCTCCACGATATCCTGCGCGATTGTGACGATGATAATGTGTGTTACGTTCTTAGCATTGTTTGCAGGGATGCCATGACTCTTCCAAGAGTTACAATAGGAGAAAATACCTATTTTGCTCCCACATCAAGCGAGCAAGTGTCCCCTTACAAATGGCTGCAGACAGGTGATGACAGCATAAATGGTCTGCACAGATTTTGTCTCCACTATGATATTCCTCAAAAGTCTGTGTGCAACTTTCTGTGGGAGCGACTATGCATTGCAGATCCTTCGAGTAATATGACGGACCCCACGGCTGAGATGGTGATGAATAAGTTATCTTTATTGTTAACTGCAGCACTCAACACAGGAACCGTCGAAAAGTGGCGCAATGGGAGAGGTAAGACATATTCTCTTCGGTCTTTATTCATCGATCTAATCATTTATATTGTTACTACTGTAGAAATGCAGCCGTTACATGTGCTATACCAAGACGATGCAAATGGACCGGAGGTTGAAGTTAGCCAGTCGTACGAGTCAGAAGAAAGCATTCTGTGCGTGGATCCTCTGGAAGAAGTCCAGCAAATAGAGCATTTGGCCTCAGAAGAATACAGTTGCCCGAAAGCGTTGCTGTTTTCGAGGCATGTTCAGCAACATGTCAATGAGGTGATCAGCAGCCAATCTAGCTCCTTAAGCAAACCGTCTGCATCACAATCACTGTGTGTCCAGGGAGAGACACGCATGCTGCACTCACTAAGTTCAGAGGTGTCTCTCTCTATTGCCGACTTGGCCACAGAACCTAAAAATGAAGATCATCAGGCTGCTGACCCCGTCGATCAAATTCACCTGCCAGCAATTCCTCGACCCAATAACGGAGTACGAAGGCAGATTCATACACCACAAGATAAAGCAAGATTGGCAAGTAGCACTTCACTAATCAGCCAGGCTGCATCCTCTGCCTTCAGCGATGTGTCCTGTCAAGAAGATGATGTTATCTTATCAACTATAGACTATACTGATCGCTCAAAGGGTTCAGTGGGAAGAACTGGGACAAAAACTGTGATTGGCCCTGTTCTAGGGTCATCCTACTCTTCACTCATCAATGTCTCTCGATTGAATACTCCAATTTGCGACCTTTCTTTCTCTTCTTCTCCTTCTAACGCACTACCACCGTTATATTCGAATATCTTTACGGATATGATTAAGCTCATAACGCAGGAAAAAGCTTGCACTACGGGACAAAGGATGCTTGATCAATGGACAGAGGACCTTATAGAAGCGGTCGTTGCACCAACCACCCAATTTGCCAACCCCACGTGGGGACATAAACAGATGCATGCTATGCAGGACCTTTGTGTAGCCGCAGCACACCTTAAGCACATCATACTCACGCTCAGTTCATGCATTGAAAACGTGGACAAGGAGCAGGTGAGGTTCTTAATTATGAGTATCTTGTCTGATAGAGATCTAGAGCATCTATTGCTTTCTCTTAATGAACCCCTCCTCTCCTTCCATAGTAAGCTTACTAGCAGCACCAAGGAGACACAGACCATAAGCAGTTTCGCATCAAACCTTCCTCACAACTTGCCCCGCGAAAGCTCTCCCTTTGATTTTTCAGCTCTACAAGAAAAGATGTCTTTGAATGACAGGGTTATAGACTCTATACTGGAGAAAGCGACGGCCTATGCCTCCTCCCTATCTCCTAATAGACACACCATCAACACAGCATCAATTCCAAGCGTGCAACGTAGCACTGACACATTTATATCTGGCAATATCGGATTCGCAAGGTCCAGCAGCAAGGACACTAACTATCTTTTTGAGTCCAACTACGAGAGTAGGGCTGGAACGCCCGACATATGCCAGATGCTGGAGTCGATAGAAGGTGGTGACTGTGATCAACAACTAATTGAACCAGCCACTTGGGACTACGGAGTTTGCCCATATGAATGCCAACGTCTCATACTAACATAACCAAGCAAACCCAAGTAAATTGGGCAAATCAGATTAATTTTATTTTTGTCTTTCGGTTTCAAACGAAGAGAACAGGGAATGGAGCAAGTTGTTCTTTTTGATTCGCCGTCCATTAAGATACTGAATCCAGAGACACCCTTCCTAGAGCCTCTTTCATTAGAAATTAAGCTTCATCTTCTCGAGAAACTTTCAAGTCCTTTAGTTTGGTCCGTAGAATATGTTGACGGAGTTTCGCCGGAACAGTCGCTTATTCAGGTCCCAATAGGCCCACCTACTGCACAGAAATTGAAGTTTGTCCTCACTGTGCCACCTCCTACCCCCTCTGCCATCTCCGTCTCCGGCCTCCTCACCTCTGCAGTGTATCGTATTACCATACAATATAAAGAGGCCTATGTCTGGAGTACTGCCTTATATTTGTCGTGTACCGATACTTCTGGAAAACACAGACCACCAGTTGACGAGGAACTTTCAGGAGACTCTATCCATACAACCGAACCGGATACGGATCATTCACAAGATGATGAGGTTGCGAGCCATCTGCTTGAAGATGAGTCTGAGGACAGCGAAGATCAGACTAATGGTAGCTCTGAAACTGTTGACGACAGTTCCTCGCAAGGCTCTCGTCCTGATGCAGAGCCCGAAATGAAGAAGGTTCCTCCACAACCATTGCAAATGGGATCTGAAGATATGTTTTCCACATTTGTCAAGACAGTTACCCTTCTATCGCGTGAAACGAAACAAGGCATTTACACTTTAGAGCCTAACGAGACCTTCTCTTAGCTTCTAAGTCTTTAATTAACCATTTCAGTGCAAGTTTTGGCCAGTATTTCCTTTACGTCGCACCCTTTAGTACCAAAATCGCGTTCTAGACGATCCTTGAACCTGCTGCAAAAGCCCTTGTAATCTTTGTCGTCGTCTTTCTGGGTGTTAATGGCACATTCTTTATCGTAGTCCCTGGCCTTTTCATAGTCAGATAGCAAGTGGGAGGTCTGCTTGGCGAGGTCCCACGAAAAATCAGGGTTTGTTTTGTCAAATGTGGTTGGGACAGTCATGTGATATGCATCTGTAGCTTGCCACACTACAGAGTTGCATTTGAAGCCACTGCCGAATGCTATTTGCCACACCTTGTGGCCGGGCTTAACTCCACTTTGGCATTCGTGATAGGCAAGCTCATACCAAACAGAACTACTGGATGTGTTACCATACCGGTAAAGAGTGGCTCTTGAGGCAGCCATCTGTTGCTCACTGAGGTGCAGCAGTCGTTCCATTTCATCCAGTACTGCACGACCACCTGTGTGAAAGCACAGGTGGTTAAATATTTTACCCACATTAGGCATAAAGGGAGCAGCATCTTTTCTGCTTGTCTTCCGAACGTTACTGAGCATTTGATGCCACAAGAACCGGCATATTTCCGTTACTGGCATGAATTTCTTAAAGACTATCTTCATATTGTCATGCAGCGCCTTTCCTGCACACCGCGGAACGCTTTTATTGATGATGACCCCAATATTGCCCTTTTGGTCAGCCGTTTGGTATACACATCTGTAACTGTCGTCGCTCCCCCCGTGGTGAGTCCTCACGAGTCCCAGAAGCTTGTACTTTGCATATATGGTTTTTGGGTCCCTTGCGTCGCTTCTAGATCCCTTTATCCTATATGATGGATTGTTGGAGAATAAAACAGCAGAGCAGCCCATCCGAAATAGCACGTTCTGCATCAGCATGCTGCGCTCTTCTCCGCGATAAAAATTCTGTGTCATGTTCTCTGTTGATACTAGCAGTATAAGTCCTGGAGAATCATGCATTATGGCTCTGATAAGATCGACTCCAATAATAGAAGCAGAGCACCCCATGCCACCCAAAGAAAAGCTTCTTACATTCTTGTTCAGCCCGTACTTGTTGACGATCATAGCGGAGAAGCTGGGTGTAGGACAAAAGAGGCTACAGTTAGTTACTACCCCCGAAATGGCCTTAGGGTCTATCCCTGTTTTCTCCAGGAGGGCGTCAATTGCGCCGAATATGACCAGCTCGGCCTCTTCTCTTGCAGTCTTAATAGTACAGTTGAAATCTCTCAGGGATCTTGGAATATGTGTAGACGGGCCTAAGCCTGTCCCCTCACATATCCGACGCATGAACTTCATGGACTCAGCTGGGTAATGAAAGCTTTCAAGCGCCAAGTTCAGTAGCTGCTCATTTGTCGTCTTGTAGATCTCCTCGTCGGGCTGAAATACTGCGAAATCTAGCAGATAAAGTGCCCTGGCATCCGCTGCGGCTGCGCGCATGTAAGCCACTGTTATCAGCAGCACTGTAGTTACACATAGGCAGCACAACACCAGGGGGCTGCTTTGGAGCTCAGGGATGACCCTGTAGTTTATACCATCAGCAGCCCAGTCCCATGCATACTCAGCTGCATGAAGCCATGACCAGCCAGCCATTTTTAACGGTCATGTGTACCATCCTCTGTAGACCAAGTATACTGTACGGTAGCATGTAAACCATCACAACCAAATCCAAGCAAATTTAAAGAAAAGAAAAGACACATTTTGCACAGAATGAATATACTGAAGGATCCGACTCTCTTGGAGGCCACATGGGCTAACATTTCTGCTAACAACGGAGAGTCTAAGCAGCAAACGACCTTGTTTTCGCCCGTTTCAACGGAGTCAGAACATGAACCTTTGGCTGAAGTGCGCGCGTCTCAAGCAGAATTCTTTCGTTTTGTTGTCTTAAAGGTTAAGGAGTCTTCACAGGTACTTGGGTTCTCGCGTATTCCCGTTGTGGTTGAGGTTTCCCAGGTCATTCCTGACCCGCGGTTGCTTCCCTATGGATCGGCGGACATGGCGCGCTTTCTCAACCACTTGGGGTCAGATATCATTAAGACAGGAGTTGCAGATCATCTTTCTTTCCCGAGTCTCTTCAGTGGCCTTGTATTCCTCGTGAATAGTCAGTTTTGCGACATGCCCAGGCTTCAATCGCGGTTTGCAGAGTTGAGCCCCACTCTACGGCAAGTTGGGCTGGATGATCGTGTACTGGGGTCCTTTGCTGCGTTGTCTCACGGGTTTTTGGGGCGAAATCTCAACAGAGTCGTAGAGATAGCCAAACGAGGACTGCACGACGCAGACAGACCCCTTGCCTGGTCCATTCTGCTTGGGACAGTAAATGCCGCAGGGGACACAATTGAGCCTCTTCAAGGAGTCCCACTCACGCTTCCTCCTGCTGCAGACGTCGGAGAGGGGATGATCCTCTATACTGACCTCTTACTCCAAGCGGATGTGTTGACCACATGTACAGATGAGCACCACTTTCTTTTCAACGACAGCGTGCTCCGCCTCCTCAGCTGTTTCATTAACACTCCCCTTCAGTGGCACGGTGCCCGCAAGTATCTCGGACCAACCTTAAAGTCCACGAGTGGTGACATCATTCCAGCCAGTGGCATCTTCCCCTTTCGAGGAATGTCCAGCTACGTTGCACCGCTCCTCTTCCTGTACAAGGAGGAGTCCGTCCTCCCGCACCTTCAGATACTATACACACGATACTATTGTCGGCTACACACCATAGAGGGACTTGCACCCCTTATGGGGTTGGCTGAACTCCTTATCGCCGAAGGCTGCCCCGACCTAGTAGTAAAATTCAGGATGCTTCAAGCGCAGAGTCCAGACATCAGCCTCTGCAGCATCATTGTGCCGTGGCTCATGACTGGATTTGCAGGATATCTTATGCCACGAGAATACTTTCAATTGTGGGATCGAATATTGGGATACAACGCTTTGGAGCTTCTTTCGGTTTTCGCAGCAGCCATACTCATCCTCAAATCTCCCACTTTGGTTGGCCTTTCAGACCCACATGACGTAAAGTACTATTTAAGCGATCTGAGTGGCATCCAGACAGTCTCTCTCCTACAATTGGCGCTATTCTCCGTTGACAAAAAATAGCATGTCCATCGTCGACTGCGCATCGCACCTGCGAGACATCTTCAACAACACTGTGCCAGCATTTGAAACAGATCCTGATACTATCAAGTACCTAGCGCCACTACTTAAAGAGTATAAAAGCATCGTGCAAGCAATTGATGAGATGAAACAGATCCTGACTTGCAGAATTTGCGCAGCTGAAGCCGAACAGCAAATTCTGAAGGCAGAACTAGAGCAAATAGACCCATCCTATCATGAAAGATTTTCTCCCAAGGTTCTTCAGGCTGCGCGATCTCTATCAACAATTGTCTCAAAGCTTGCCACCACAGCGTCTTCAAATAGCATATCACCTAGTAGGCCTTATGGGAGTGAGATTGTAAGCCAGCTTACTGTCCTAGAACTAGAGCTGTTGTTCTTCGAAGCCCAGCTGACAGAAATAGATGGGAAGCAGGAGCAAATGAGGAAAGTCTTGCAGAGTTTACACCAACAGCGCAAGAAGCTTAATGAGTTTAATAACGGAACACACTTGGAAAACATACTTCTTCATGAGCAGAAACAGATTGGCACGTTGGCAGAGATAGAGCAAACAACTGCCAATCTGGAACAGTCCATGGCTGTATTGGAGGCCAGGCTGCAGTCCTTTGGAGCTAATATGGATCATTTTAACATAGAGGCTCTTGCAAAGGGCACACAGGAGCTCGCCGCGACACAACAAAGGATTACGGAGATGCTTGCAACCCCCGAATATGATGCGATTGCAGGCATCCCACAAGTGAGTCCTAAGGAGCTGGACGCGGAGATAGAGCGCATAAGGGGAGAGCTTAACGAACTTATTGAGCAACTTGAAGAGGTGTAGGAGTATAGGGGTTGAGGTGGAGTTTAGTAGGCTAGAAGAAGCTTCCAAAACGATCTCGTTCCATTGCTTCACGAAAACCTGGTGTTGCAGAAATTATTACGATGCTTCCTGGCGGCAGATCGACTGAGGACTCGGCGCCCAGCAAGCCAGATATGGCGTGTGTTAAGCTTGTATAGTTTCTTGCACTGCTCTATTGTGTGCAGCACGGGTTGGACTCTGCCACCGGATGACAGCAGAATTGGTTTGTTTCTTATGCATCTGTTCAAGTGAAAGGCGTGGTATACATTCCCAGAAACGTCGTCCTCCAATACCAGCTCCACGGTTAGCCCACTGTCATATAATTCACGGAGTAACGAATGGGAGTAGCGTATCTTCGCTCCTGCTGCTATCTGCACTACATCTATGGGAAGCCTCACTGCCTGTCTTATTTGATCATCGGTGTGCACCCTTACACCTATGATATCGTATGCTTGGATCTCTGGCGAGCTGTGCCTCCCCTGCAGCTGAGTGCAATTTGCGTCTAATGTAACGCGAGACAGAATGGTCAATTGTCGTCCAGAAAGCTGATGAGATACATGCAATGGCGTCTTTCCGTCTGCGCACTGGTACTCAGATAGCATTTCTGCGGGGCCATTGAAGGTAGCTGTGCTAGCATAGTAGTCTATTTTTGGACACATTTTTAGGTCTGCAAGGGCTTTCACATAATGTTCTACAGCACAGTAGGTGTATCCCATTGTGTGCAATCGTTCTAGCGAGCTGGAGACGTCTTCAGAGCACCTTATGCATAAGTCCATGGTTTCGGTTAAAAGGCCAATAAAAATCATAAAATTGCCTGTCTTGTTGGAGCAGAGGCAATGACACGCTCCATTTGCTTTCTCGGTGCAAGCCCCGCCGTTGTCAAGCGACTAGAAGATACTCTCAAAGAACATTCTATTTCGGGACAAGTTGCGCTCCTAACAGATACACCGCGGCTTCTACAAGGTAAGGTCTTCTTGTGTGTTACACTTGCGGATGTATTTGCGTTGCGGCAGACTTGCGAATGTATATCGGACCCAATGGTGTTGACAGCTCTCTGTCTCTCTGACTTCGATACCCTTGCACAGGAGTTTCCGTCTAGAGAGACGTTTGAGCTCCTGTCGCTGCACATAGATTCAGATGGGGAGTTAGACATAAGTGGATTTATCAAAGAAGCAAACAGTCGTTTGGGCCATCGGATTCTCTGTGACACCATTGCAACCCAAGGGCTCCTCAGGCGGGCAGTTCGCTGAACCTAAAGAAATTGGGAGGGCTGGGGAAAAGCAAGTAAATAAAGCAGGTAAATCCATGAATGAAACGGCGTGGTTTAGAGCTGCAACGAAGGGGAACCTTTACATCCTCAAGGAGAGCGTTGTGCAATGGAGGGGGCTTCAAGACACGGATGGGAACAGCGCTATCCACTATGCAGCAAAGGCCAACCGGCTTGATGCAGTGAAGTACCTGGCCCCCATGGAGCTTATGATCCGTAACAGACAAGGCCAGACCCCGCTTGATGTAGCACGCGAAGCCGGCAGCAAGGAGGTCGCGGCGTTTTTGCGTGATGCAATGAGTGAAACATCCCCTATCAGAATGCAATTTGATTCTCCAATCTGGTTCACGGCAGCAGCAAACGGAGAGCTCTCCGTTCTCCAAGAAAATCTACGCCGCTTCAAGGGGTATAAAGCACCTGATGGGGAATGGAGGGGGCACACAGCTCTCATGATCACGGCAGTGACTGGTAACTTGGCCGCTGCACAGCTCCTGACTACTGTAGAGGCTGGGATAAGTGGACCAGATGGGAAAACGGCTCTAATGCTTGCCTGTGAGGCCAATTATCCAGAAATAGCTGCTCTTCTGATTCCCCTAGAGGCAGGCCTGGTGGACCACTACGGCTGGTTCGCGCTTCTCTATGCAATAGACGGCGCCTGCATAAAGGCTATTCCACCTCTGTATCCCATTGAAGGCAAGATGCGCAACGAGTTTGGTTTATCGGTCTTAGACATAGCCAGGCAGTACAAGCAAAATGAGGCAACAAAGATTCTAGAAGAGCTGGCCAAAACAAACTGACCAATCACTGGTGCAAATTTACCTTTACACGTTCATAATGGAGCCAGTTCCTTTCTGATATTCGAACGTCCTAATGGTGCTCAGCAGCTTGTATTCGTCCAGATCTATTAAGTCTATCAACCCAAGCATGCCAGGGATATAAGGAGTATCGTCATTCAGGGGCATATTTATGAACTCTAGCACAGCTCTGCTGAAGCAGAGGATGGGAGACGCGTTTGCACTATTGTCCAAGTCTTCCAAAAAGCGTTTAGTATGGTCGTTCAGTTGAATTTCACGCCCGAATATATCAGACAACTGTTTAACAAGATCTAGGCCGATTAGGTACTTATGTTTACCAGCGGGCGATTTTCTTTCACCGGTTTCATTGAAGACACACAGTGCTGCTATGTACTTTTCTAATACTAAGGAAATGGCTATGAAAATAGAGCAGAAGGTATCTTGTTTTTCAGTAGTATCTAGGTATAGCCTATAAAAGTGCTGGTCAAAGCGGCAAAGCTCGAAAACAAACGCACCAGAATCCTTCTTAGATTGATAAAATATGCAATCTACATAATCATTAATTATAACATAAAGTAGAAAAGTAGTAAGTGGTCCATTGTGGAGGTATGCTCCATTGGCTATTTTCGTCTGGCACCCTATACTCGGCATACCGGCCACAAGACTACCTGACGGAATGGATAGATAATAAATCAGCGACCCCGTTTGGTCAAATGTCAAACTTTGGAAATCAGTGGTATGCTTGCTGGCAACTAGATCTAAGGACACTGAAGAATCATATGGACAGTAGTTATAAATAGACTCCCATGGTCGCCGAATGATGTTATTGATGTTCCCAAGATTGACAGCGATTGCCCTGGCGGATACTTTACATGAATTGGCTGATATTGTGCTATACCCAGCCAAGTTAACAGTGACTTTGTCAGTAACCCCATACTTCTCGGTAAACTCGTTAAAGAAGAAATGTTGTGGTACATAATTTTTAGAAAAGTATTTCAAATAGATTGATTTCTTCAGTAACTTCTCAAGAACAGAATTAAGCTTCTTGAGCATAGGTGGAAAGATGGCTTTGTGACGCATATCAAAGTATGCTGCAATTTCAGATCCAGGTTTGTCCATGGCTGTCAGGATGTCTGCAAGCGCACAGAGTTTAAAGTATGCTTTATCATAGCGCTCCACTTCCCGGAGTATCACAGAAAGCGTTGACGCTATGCACCCTTTATCTTCTGCGCATTTTTTCCAACAGCTTTTAGAGTTGCTGTTGCTGTTGCTGTTGCTGTTCTGGCAATTCTGGCTTTCCTCAGTTTCATTATAACAATAACCATAGGATTGTAATGCACTGACAAGCTCGGTATTACTCAAGGGGTAGATGGTCTCTATGAGAAGCTGCTCGTGGCTTGAAGGCTCAGACAGGAGACCAACTTTGGCCAATTTGGAGCGGCAAGAGATAATTTCTAGCTCAAGCTGTCTCAGGGAGTATGGCGAGAGACAACGCACTAAGCACCACCTGGCCTCCTCGGGTGTTGGATGCTCTGTAGGGACGGGGAAGCGCTCTCTCCAAAGTGCCAGTATTATTGCAGAAGCAGCCCCATCTGAACACCCATCAAGGGTATACATAGATGGATTGGTGCGGAAAAGGGTGATAGCGGTAAGGTCATTAAAGTTCTCCTGATCATAGTCTTCTAACGGAATATCCTTTGGCATCAGATGAGAATAGAAAGATACCTTATCATGAAACTCTACAAAAAAGCTCGGACAAATGATGGCTGTGAGAAGCAGAAGTGCCCTGCTTGTTACTGAATCCTTAAGTTTGCTTTTAGAAAGTCTCATCTCTAAATCAGAAATAAATATAGAATGATTAATGGCATTGAATGAGAAAACAGCCATACCAGTATACGGAAGTCCCAGCATGAAGTGCCAATAATAACCGAGTGCTTTGTCTAGAGAGTACTTCATAATTAGCGGAAGGATTGCTCGCTCGCTAACACCATAATGTTTAGAATTTTTAATCATAGCGACTGTGTCAGGAGGAAGCACATTGGTGCCTTGAGCTTCATCGGTTTTCAGCTCATCCTGTGCATTTTCGGTAGGCTCGTCGATGGGCATATTACTTGACTGCTCTTCTGGTTCAATGGAGGACTGCTCTCTATCTTCGGAGTGATCCTCGGGCTTTTCATCTGCATTTGAATTATCAGCGGAGCAGCGATAGTACTGCGCGAAATACTCATGTGTCAGTTGTATGGGATGATCCTTCCTATTACTGATTGTTGTGTCGTACTGAATGACCAAGGAAGAAGCAAGAAGAGAGCGCAGGATGTAGAATATATCCATAACTGTGAAGCGATTGGACGTCAGCAGAAGCTCGTTGATCAAGGATGAAAGGATAGACCCGGATGACTCCTCTTCGTCCTCCAAGTCGGTAGCGCCAAGAAACGAGAGCAAAACTAGGTATGGCAAACTGTCCAGCTCGGTCTCCCTAGCATAGCAAGGACTAAGGTATTGAAATGCGTCCATGGGGATCACTGAGTGGTACTCTCCAGGACGCACTCGCCCTACCCTGCCCTTCCGTTGAATCATGGACTCGATAGACGTCAAAGTGGTTACAAGTTTCTTCCTGCCAGAATGCAGTGTAAATTGCCTGGTAAGACCTGTGTCTATTACATAGTATAGAGTGGGAAGCGTAAGGGAGGTCTCACAAAGATTTGTTGCCAACAAAATGTTGGGCACGGCCTGACTCTTATTCATGGCTGCCAAGGAGTCTAACTTGTACTCCTCGCTGCACACCGAATGGACAACTAAAATATTATATGCATGCTTATTAATGTTCCGGTTTCTTGCCCAAGCCGTCGCTATATTATCAAAGATAGTTATAAAGTCTGTGATGGCGACAATTCCAGGCAGAAATACAATAATATCTCCTCCTCCCCAATTAATGAGTATGTTAAGAAGGATAGAAGCTGCTGCTTTAAGGTATGGTCTGTGGTTGAAAATAGCCGAAGATTGTGCATCACGTATAATAGCAGTTATCTTGAGGTTATTGTGGTGTCCAGCTTTCCTCTTACCTTTGTCACCCATGTCGGCATAAAACTCTTTGACGGGGAAGTTGCCTTGTTGCGCATCAAATCTAGTGCCCGCAATCGCAAAGTGATAGAAGTTGGGGAAGATTGTCCGCAGAACAAGAGGGTCCTTTGTTGCCGACATAAGCACAAGTTTAAAATTGTATCGCTGTTGGGCGATTTTGCAGATAGCCTTAAGCTGCTCTATTTGCGGTGACTCCTCGTGAATCTCGTCCAGTATAATGAAATCAAATTCATCTGGACGAGAAACAATACGATTAAAAGCTGCGCCAGCCGTTGCAATCAGAAGCTGTGTTCTATTGTCAGAGATGTTGCAGCGCCCCATAAAGAAACCGACATCCTCACCGATGGTTGTACCAAGTAAGGACGCTATGTAGTGAGCTAGGCGTTCAGTAGGAAGTCTGCGAGGCTGGACCAGCAGTATGCGTGAGTCCGGAAAAGCGTATCGGATTGCTATCGGCACCTGAGTGGACTTCCCGCATCCAGTGGGCCCTGTGACAAGCACAGTGGAAGAAGATCTCAATACGCTAAGAAACTCAGGTATCCACGAAGTATCCAGTTTGAAGGAGGAGCTAAGAGAAACGTCTGCTAGGCGGGTCGATGCCGTTGTGTTTGGGACTGCCGCACTTCGCTGCTTATTCCGTGCTTGACCCCGTGGCTGAATATGTATCTCTATCTGCTTTTTCGATTTGGGAGCCATCGGCGTTTTAAATCAGCCGATCTTTTTTAGGATTGACTTTTTTTGGATTATCACAAGCAAGCCTAATACGACAATTTAAAATAAAACTTAAAAAAGTGAGACTAAGAGACATACATCTTAAAAACCTTCCTAGTTACTTAAAGCAAAACGATAAGAGACAATGGCACTGTCTTCACGCCCAAATACCGCCCGCCGAAGCTCCGCAAGGTCTGGTGCTTTGGGGCCAGACACGTCAACGCAAAATCTTGAGGAGGGGCACATCAATCCGGGGCCCAACGAAGTTCTCGGTGGCCGCTATGCCATATTTGCTAGGCTCGGCCACGGAACGTTTGGGCGTGTCTATGCGTGCTATGATAAGTCTCGCGACGATACAGAGGTCGCCGTTAAGGTCATTCGCGCCATAGACAGATACACGGCGGCGGGAAAAGCCGAGGAGGCAGTGCTGAATAAAATTAAGCAGGCAGCGAAAAAAGCCCAGCATACAGGCTACTCGTCTAGCCTAATGAATAGCTATTATGCAAAGCTTTGTTGGAATAATTGCAATCTAGCATACTTGGAAAGGAGCTTCCAGCATAACAATCACATTTGCCTTGTCTTTCCGAAATATGGCATCAGCCTCCTTGATCTACTTAAAGCAAATAATTTTCGAGGATTCAATATTGACTGGACGCGGGAACTCAGCCGTAGCTTCATGGTTGGTGTGGGGTTTCTTCATGACCTCGGATATATACACACAGACATTAAGCTGGAGAATATCCTTTCGCGAGAGAAGCCCCGCGCCACCCGTGTGCGTGATCGGATATTTGTGCATCCCTCTGGTGCAGAGCTTGTGTTGATTGACCTGGGGTCGAGTGTTAGATTAAGTGACCACAGACGTCCATCCCTTGTCTGCACCCGACAGTATAGACCCCCGGAGGCATATCTTGGCTTACCCTTCGATCAGACTTTGGACATCTGGTCTTGCGGATGCGTGATCTTCGAGATCCTGACTGGACGCACTCTTTTTCGTACTCACAATTCTGTCGTTCATCTATGTATGATGGAGAGGCTCCTGGGTCCTATGCCCGATACGGTTATTGAGCAGATGGACATTTATAACTCTAAATACCAGGAGTTCTTCTGTAGAACAAAGAAGTCGTGGTCTCTTCCTACCGACCTCGATCCTCAGGAGCGAAGGCACTACGAGGAGCTCCTTCCTCTTGAGCGTGAGATTGACAAATATGGATACGGGTATCATACGTCTCTTATTCACTTGTTGAGAGTGATGCTCAGTTGGGACGCGCGCAAGAGGTTCTCCGTACCGGAGTGCATGGCACACCCCTTCTTCGAGGAAGAGCCCCGTGAATCTAAACAGACACAGACGTCGGGGAGGAATCTTGCTAACGATCAGAACATGGGGACTTTGATGCGTGACCTTTTGTCGGCAATCGATAGAACCCATCCCCGCTACAATGATCTAAAGAATGCAGTCGATATTGCTTTCGGGATAAATTAAGAAGTTTGCTTGTCACGCTTGTCGGAGGCGTTCAGAAGTGGTACTGGCATTAGTGGTGGTGCCATTCCGCTAATACTCTGCTGGACACCATTCTTCACCGCGAAGATTTGCGATTTCTTTGTCGCGCGCGTGGAGCATCTCCTTCAAGCTACCTATTTCATTCTTCAGAACATTGATTACAGTCGCGTTTGCACTCGCCACGGCACTACGACCTCTAGGAGACAAGCTTGCTTGCGTGCGCTCGTCATTCTTCTCTGCTTCCTTCAGCTGCTGTGAGGCAAGCTTGGTTAACAGGGGGACGATCTGCTCCGATGTAACCGCCTCATCCTTTGGTGGTGTGTTCTCACAACTTCGGGCGCGACGAGGGCTTAAAGCGCCACTGGTTGGAGTCATAACACCGCTACGTATATCTGCAAGAGATCGACCCGAAAGCACCTTCTTGAGGGTCTCACCACTGGACTCCAAAGCAGTAATGACTGAGTTGTTTTCCTTCCCTTTTTCATCCATAGCAATCCGAAGTGACTTGAAGGACTGCTCCTGATTTTGAAGGGCAGCTATGAGGCACTGGATACGCCTGTCCCGTTCAGCTATATCTTTAGCCATCCCATCCACTGTCAGTGCCGTCTGCACACTCTCAGTCTTATTGTCCATAACTGTTCGAGAAGGTGCAGCTTTCGTTGCATGAACAAGAGCCGTTGCAGTACTACTTGAAGCCATAGAATGACAATCCATCACATAAGACATAGCTAGTTCTTCTGCAAGGATCTTCATTTGGTCGAGGTCCAACTCAAGTTTTCGAATTCGCCGCACAGCCTGAAGGGAGCCTTCTCTGCCACGCATACCAACAGGATTGTTAGATAAAGCCTCAATAATCTTATCTTTTTCTGAAAGCTGCTTATGGAGCGCTATAATTTCCTTTGCATTAAGGCCAGGGTCAATTGTAGAAGTTGGGCCAGAAAAGTCGATAGTAAATTCTTCCAAAACACACTTTAGGTCAGACAACTGTTTTTCTGCGACCAGGAGCTTGTCCTTGAGCCGCTGCTTATCCACGCGGAGAGCGTGAATTTCTGCTTTAGCATTAGACCGATTCTTTTCCTCAATCTGATCCAAAAGAGACAGCGACGATGTTAGCTCGGCGAACTGGGCATCCTTCATCTGTGCTTGGGCTTGTAGGCGCGAGTTCTCCGATTCAAGTAGAGAGACCTTCTCCTTGAGGACCATTACCTCCGATGTCGAAGGCTCAGACCTTGCCATTTTTGAAGAGGCACTCTGTAGACTGGTAATCATATCGTCTTTCCGCCGGACATCATCCGCTAACTGTGCAATCTTCCTCTGCAGATCTTCCACTAGTTCATCCCTCTCTTCATTGAGGCTCTTGACCTTTGCCTGGATATCATCAATCAGCTGTTTCTGTGCTTTGAGCTCAGTGTCTTGCTTGTCAACGATTTGCTGAAGAACCTCGGCACGTTGTGCGTGACGACTTTCCCCAGTCATTGATTTATGGGATTTTATTGCCATGTGCGCATTGACTTTATTGGCCGCAGCTAGTTGAGCTCGCAAGCTCTGGACTTCCTCCTTAAGTGATTTGATCTCCTCCTTGAGTGCATCACAGTTAGCTGCGTTATCTTGATTCTGTGGCAGCGAAGAAAGTGCTGATGCTGGCACTCCCAATTGAGTTGGCCCTTGGTCAGATGACTTAAGGCTTAGAAGGTCTGTACGCAATTGCATGATTTCATCTTCAAGTCTCTCAACATACGACTCATCTGCAGTTCCTCGTAAATAGTTAGATGACTTCTGTTTGCTTGGTGAATTCAATTCAGATTGCAGCTTTCCAATGAGCTCATTTTTTTCTTCAATCTCCTCCTTGAGTAGTGCTATCTCTGTCGTAGCGACTTTATAGGAGAAGTCATCACCACCCTTTTGTCGAGCTTCAAGCTTCTTAACTTTTTCCCTGAGCGATTCTATTTCCTGGGCCATCTTTTGAGGAGATGAAGCACGAGCAGGAACGTCTGCAGGCTTTGTCTCCAAATGTAGCTTTAACTTCGTAATCTCAAGGTCCTTCATTCGAAGTGCATCGTCTGTATCTCTTATCTTCCTTCTGAGCTCAGAAATTGTCTCCTCCAGCTCGGCACAACGCTTCTGCATAGCGCCATCCTCAGTGATGCCGCTCTTCAAGCGTGTCGAGGCACGGAAGAGGGCGCGGGATCGCCTTGCAGGGGCGATTCGAGCAGTTACAGAGTCGTCTTGGCTATTGAGAGGGTCAGAACACCCAGATAGCTCGTTGTGAAGCTGAAGCTCATCGTCATCTAACTCGCTAGCGGCATCTACGTGTGGGGCAGCACAAGCAGAGATTTGTGAATGCGTGCT
This sequence comes from Giardia duodenalis, assembly GCF_000002435.2. Lineage (NCBI taxonomy): Eukaryota > Fornicata > Diplomonadida > Hexamitidae > Giardia > Giardia duodenalis. The sequence goes on from NC_051860.1 coordinate 1,897,384, forward strand.
GAGGCTTTGATACTCCTTGAGGTACTTGAGGATATCCGTGTTGGACTTTGCGCTAGCAACAGTGATCATAAAGGTAAGGTCATCCTGAGAGACAACGAAGTGCTGGAGCAGCGCTTTGAGACAGTCAAGGTTATTTGTTGCACAAGCGTGATCAGCGGCAGACAGATTTTGTCGATCATTAACCAGGCGGAAGTGCTTAATTATTGCATTGATGACTGAAACATGTCCATTCTGTGCGGCAACCATCAGAGCATCCTGACCATTCGGGAGTTTGCAGCCCTTCTCCAAGCCGACCAGAAGTTTACAAACGGCGGCGTGTCCGTTTCTGGCTGCAAGTATTAGTGCAGTTTCCCCAGCATTGTTGGTTAATTTCTGTTCGTAGCCCATGAGGATACGGATGATGTCGGTATTTCCTTGACTGGCAGCAATCATAAGACCCGTGTAACCAGCGTCGTCCCGTGTGCCGTTATACTTGTGGGCGTATTGGCTTATCAAAGAACTGCTTTGAGCACGGACAGCGGCGATCCAATTCTGCGCCGTGGAAATGCCTATGCCACTCATCTTCCGACGAAAATGAAATTTTAGTCCACAAAAGATTTAGCTATTTAATTTGCACCTCCGGAATCGGCCTCACCGTTGTCGATAAGTCTTACGTGAAGATCAAACTCATAAATTCTCGAAAAATCCAAACCAATCTCTACCCATATTTCATCAAAGATTGTCACCCGGCGAACGGCTCGAACGGCTTGATCTGCAGCGAATACTACATCAATCCACATGTTATTTGGATCAACAGCAACAATTTCGTTTTGCTGCAGCCGTATCTCAGCGTCAACCCCATAATCTCTAAGAATGACCGATATCCTCCGGTCTCCTATCCGAAGTACACCCGCTCTTCCACGTAGCCATGAATATTGTGCACCTTTCGACTTGCTACCGTCTGTCCAGGGCATCTTAATAGCGCCACTCCACATCTGAATGACGTACAAGACACTGAAAATCTTATCTGCTTCGCTGGATGCCCTGTCAGCGCTCTCTTTCCTTGAATTGAGATTGGCACATATCTGGCTCATTACTTCTGTGTTGGAATGGGTTGCAGGGAGGTTAGCTCTTCCGTCTGCGGCCGCTAAGAGACGGTGGACAAGTATATCTGAGTACCGACGGATAGGTGATGTAAAGTGTGTGTAGATTGGTAAGGCTAAACCATAGTGATAGAACTCATCTACGGTATACTCTGAGGAGACAAAATATTTGGCCAGCATCATGCATCGTGTGAGCATCTGCCTAACGATGGATATCTGCTTCATGTCGAGAGCACCTTCCTTGATCGCGGTGTGTATGGACGCACTAAGTGTCTTATTTGTCGCTGTATCTAAATCAAAGTGAAAGATGTCCTTAATTTGCTTCTTAAGGACACTGAACTGCTCCTCAGTGGGCTTAGGGTGTCTTCTCAGAATTGAAATGCTTGGATACTTCTCAAGTGTGTACTCAGCAGCCAGGCGATTGGCCAGAAGCATGAACTCCTCTATCATAGACATTGTTGGGAGGGAAGCGTGCTCGTGGAGGCTTGTTGGTAGTTTTGTAATGGGGTCCAATGTAAACTCCACTGCAGGCGTTTCTAAAATTAATGCTCCGTTTCGAAGACGTTCCATTTTGAGTAGTTTGCTCAAGAACAATAGAAGCTTAAGGTTTTGTTGAATTTTCGCCACCTTTATCTGATTTTCAAGAATCTCATCGTTGATATGGTTTCTCAAAGCCTTAGACATATTCCTATAACCTGAGCCCTCATATGCTTCAAAAACACTTGCCGAATCCATCTCACAAAGCCACTGGGCTTCGTGATACGCCAGCGAGGCACGTGACCGCACTATCGCTTGGGTAAACGAGTACTGCTTGACCACTAGACGAAGCTTTCGCTCTTCTGGCGAGAGTCCTGCTACCTTACTCATCTCCATGTCGAGCTCAAGATCTTCGACTCCTGCCTCCTCTCTGTATAATTCCAGCTCTATCAGCACAGACATGCTTAACCTATCTACCCCAGACCTAAGTGAGCAGATATCCTCAGTCAGAATAGCTGGGAGCATATCAATCCGTCTGTCTGGAAAATATACACTGGTGCCTCGCTTACGTGCTTCAAGGTCGATTGCGCTCTCTGGGCGGACATAGAAGCTAACATCTGCTATATGTACACCAATTTCAAACGTCGTGGGTCCCAAGGTCTTAACGTGTAGGGCGTCATCTATGTCTTTACAAGACGGAGGATCAACAGAGATAGTATACTCATTAGTCAAGTTCAGACGGGCAGTGGGATATTTACCACAGCTCTGAATATTTTGAGAAAGCGTTGTTTCAGGGGCGCTGGCCAACGACTCTTGCTGGGTTGGAGGTGTCACTGCAGACGCATAAACTCCGCTTGGAATGGAGTAAGATCCGGACGAGAACCCAAACGGTTTCAGCTCTAGCATAATGTCCTCATTTTCTTGCAGGTTAGCGTGGGGTATATCATACTCGAAAAGTACTACATCAGCCTCGACATCTCTGTCACCGACGTCACCAAGAATAGAGCTCACGCGAGCAGTCGGCGACCTTTCTTCAGAGCCCCACGATTCGATAATAAACAGGACTCTTTTCCCAATATAGTGGTCGATAGACGAAAGAGATCTAATGAAAAAGTCAGGGAGATTGCGTCGAAAAGGCCTGAGCATTGCCGTTTTCTCTGTGTGCGAGGAAAGCTCAGATTCCTGGTGATTAGGTGTTTCTTTTAAGTGCTTTAGTATAAAGGGAATCTTGACTGTCCCACAATATTCATGCCTGGGCCTGTTCATAATGGCTACGACAATGCCATATATCTTCCCTCCAGGAACAGTAGTGGATAGCTTGTCAATGTAGTCGCAAGCATCATAGCAGATGTGCTGAGGATCTACATGTGTTGAATCCTCTATGTCTTCCCAGGCCTCTTGCTCTATCAATGCAAGTGCAACCTGGTCCCCCGCAAGGCTTCTATTCAAATAAAAGGGATTGCACAGTGTTACCTTCATATGTTTGTAGGAAGTTAAGACTTCCCCGCGCTTTCCACGACCCCAGACGGTCATCTTGCCTGAAAGAAGCTGTCTTTTTGTTATCATAAACTCTGCTTTCTCGGTAGATATGTGGGGCAAGTAACTGAACGAAGACTTGAGAGTTAGCTGCAAAGTGGAGTCACTGTACAACTCACGGAAGTCTTCATAAGAAAGATGGGGAGACCCCAAACTGGGCTCGATAAGAGAAATCGAAGGAGAAACGAACTGACAGTAGAATGCGTTGCTGAAGAAGAGCGAGATGTCAATGGCGACAGGATTCCATGGCTTACTATTCTTAGACAGCATATTATCAAGATTCCCTTTCAAGGCCGATGACTCTGATAGAACCGGAAACTCTAATTCCTGCTCGGAGCTCTTATTGCATAATACAACAACTGGGCAGGCGGTGGTAGCCTCAGGAGTTGCGTGCGAACTGTGGAGTAAGAAGTAGCGTTGACTAGTCACTAGCGCGTCACAAAGCTGTTCCACCGTACGGCACACAGCGTGGCCATTGGATGTATCCTTGCACGATTTATCGGGAAAGCGAATGCACCCATCAAATTGAATGTAGCGCTGGAGAGCACGATAGCTGGTGGGATGCTGCTCTCTGATATAATCTATTACGGAATCCAGCACAACGACGGTAAACATCTTCCTTATTGTGGTATGCTCAAAGAGAGTGGTGTGTAACAGTAACACAGCGGGAGTGGGGAGGAGAATGGCGCATCTTGGACGCCGGTCAGAAACATCTTTATTGCAAAGTGTGCAGCCCATAAGCCCACATGTTATATCATCTCGTATGACAACAGACTGCACTGATGGCTTACTTTTTAGGAACTGCGGGGTAGCAGAGACGTTGGGAACCCGCCGGATGGGCATAGGAATTTGTTACAATTAAATACCCCAGGTATTTGTTGCAGTGGTTCCAGAAGTTATTCGTCGCTATTGTTTACTTTCTGGCTTATAAATCTCTTCAAAGAGACTCACTAGCGTCTGCGTTATGAGTTTGTTTGTGGACCTCTCTGCCCAAACAAGTTCCTCTATCTTAGAATTGAGAATAATCTGGATATTGTACTTGGCAGAAAGCATTTCTATTAGTCTCTCGCATGTACATGGACCATCGTCCAGCAAGGTTACGCCCACCGCTGTTCCGGGTACATCCAAACACGGAACCAAAATAGAGAGGGATCCAAGCGCAAGGGGGTCACTGCTTATAGATAAGACACAAGATTTGGAGTGAGCTATCACAACCACTTTTATGATTCCAACATCTGTCTCCAATACTTTCTCTATCAGCATTTTAAGATGATTATAGAATGATCCGGGAACCCCTCCTGCAACGAAAGCTTAGCCATCCTATTTATCCAGGGGGCATTAGAAATCAAGAGATACATTTAACTGATCATTGCGTGTATTGAACAACTCATACTAATTTCTTTGTCCCCAGTAGCTGACCCTAATCATCCCAGTAGAGCCCCACATCAGGTATGGATCTTGCGTAGTGCTGAGCCATATCCCCTATGTCAATAGATGCTGCTTCGGTGGCTCCAATTTGAAGGAGGGAGGCCCTTGTCACTGTATAGATTTGTGTCAAGTGAAAATTATCGTGGGCTTCTTGGAAGACCCGACGGCTCGCTATATTCTGCCATCTCTATGCTTGCCATGGCTACTGGAAATACCGATGCATGTGTGCAACTCATAAGAGTGAGCTCTGCTTGATTATTTGCTCAAACTGTCCAACCCATGATAATAGGACTGCTACCAGAGGAGACCATGAACGAAACCCTAGTACTCACGAGGGCACTCTCAGATGAAGTGGTTTGTATGCGCTCTTTAGCCCTCGGAAGCTCAGTGCACATGGTTACTCATCCTTTGACACCAGACTCGCCCACAAGACGCACTGGCCACACTATAACACCCTTGGTGGTGAGCCCAGATAAGGGTGCGTGCGCTGATAGTATTGTATGTCAAAAGACCTTCCTAGTAGCAATGTGCTGGTCACGGTCAAGAAGACATTACCATTTTGATGCATCGAGGGTTGATCGATTCGTTAAGACACTGTCGGTATTCTACTCGTATAATCGGGACCCATCTCATCTACAAAGGTTCTACTTGTGTGCACGCTCACCCGGAAACCAGAATCGAGACCTGGCAGGCGTCACTCGCCCTGCAGCGATTTGGTACGACAGCAAGGGTGGACCTCGGATTGACGGGGGATGCTTCCCGGCGAGTCCCAGGTGCACTGCAGGTGGCGATCTCAACGTGGATGAGTGCCCAGTCGGTGAAGTCATGGCTCACAGGGAGGCGCCTGGACTACCCACAAGGATTGGGGAGATCCAAGACTGCAGTGTCCGTTGGTAAGACACACAGTAGGAACGCCTTGTGAGATAGACCAGAAGTCCTCCGCCCAGTCGTGGCTAGTACCTGCAGCTAGTAGCCCCGTGGGCTCGTCCCGGACGCTCTTGGTCAAACGGATAGCCGATGCGGTCGTGTCAGAGGTCAGTCTCCGCCTCCACATGGCAGAACAGTGGGAACAGTCGTCTATAGGCAGGGACCTTCTCTTGAACATAATGCAGCTAACACTGTGCCACAGTACCCATGACTGACTTGGTGGGCTACACTATGGCAATACTTCGCAGAGCCCCAGTTCGCAAGTCATAAGGCGATTGCCAATTCAGACCGAGACATCCTTTGTGTACGCTGGGCCTATCTGCAGTATAACGAGCAGCGTATCTGTTTGACCAAGAGGCTGCCGGCGTGGATATGCACTGCCGTATGCCCAGGCCTATAGTTGAATGACAGACCGTTCAGGTGGGGGATCAGCGATTGCCTTGACGTGCAAGAAGAGCCTCCATGCGACATCGTTCCACAACGGTATGCGTAGGATCTGCGGCGAATGGCACCACCACCAAAGCGGACGAGGCGCTGTGCTATCGAGAAAGGAGGCTCATATCTTCTTATGACCAAAGAGCCTAGCAACAACATTTACACAGCAATGCATACTATCGCAATGGACTTTCCTTGTGGGCAGTGTTAAAATGTTCATGTGCCATGTCGTGAGGCCATGGCGTATTTTGCATCTCCTGCGCCAACGTCATCGCTGCCTATTAGTGCAGAACCTGGCTATCTTGGAAGGCCTCCTCAAGTTCGTCTATGCCTTTCTCGAAGAAGGTCCTTGGTAGTGGAGCTCGCTTTATGAGTGCTGTCTACCTCCTAGCAGAGCAAATTGACGGATGATGCACATGCGGGCTATACACTTTTCCGAAGCTTGTAGGACACGGTGTTATGGCGGCTTTAACGGTACACAAGCCACGCCCGCCTGCAACAGATGGCCTCGATAGGATGCTCTTGAGTAGGGCACCAGTCAACTAGTCTAGTCCATGGGCACCGCTGAAAAGCACCAGTGTCTTCTTGTTCTACACTGCGGTGTGCTCACAGCGATACGCTGAAGGATGCGTGCGGCCCGGTGGAGGCGGCCTCTACTGCTATCTGATTGCCCGTTAGTGTGAGCGTGATTCGACGGGCAATGTTGTACTTGGCAGGTTTAGCATTCGCTTACTTGGCGCTTGCCGATCCAAAATCGTGCACCAACTCTCAAAATTGTGCATCTGGAGATAACTGTCTAGATGTCAATATGAATGGTTCTCCTACAGAGGTTTGCACAAAATGCGAGCCAAACAACGTCCCGATCGACGGGGCGTGCAAGCCGGCCGCAGACAACACGAACAGCTGCGTAACCTCGGATAGCGGGGCCGGCGGGGTTTGCGCGTCGTGCCAGGGGAGCACCTACCTCTACAAGGGCGGGTGCTACGCCGCGTGCCCTCAGGGAACACCAAACTCTGAGACTAACACATGCGATGGAGTCCCCGCCCCTGATTGCAATCTCGCCAACTGCGAGGTGTGCTCGGAGGACAAGCAGAAGTGCACAAAGTGCCAAAGTAACTACTTCCTCACTCCAGAGAAGAACGCTTGCTTGGCGTCTTGTCCGGCCGGGTCGTACGCGGTTGGGCAAACGTGCGCGCCCTGCGACCCCTCCTGTGCGGAGTGCAGCGGGGCCGGCGCTTCCAAGTGCACGGCCTGTCCCGCCGGGAAGATGCTGAGGTACGCCGACGAGAGCAAGCTTAATGAGGGCGGCCAGTGCGTGGAGCAATGCGTGGAGGGCCCGGAGTGCGAGACGTGCGGCCTAACAATTGGAGGTACCAAGTACTGCTCGAAGTGCAAGGGGAACAACGTGCCGCTCAATGGCGTCTGCACAAGCAATGCGGCCAGGACTCGGTTCTGCACCACTGTCGCTAACGGTGCTTGCACGGTCTGCGCCGCCGGATACTTCATCCAGGAGGGCGGATGCTACAAGACTGACAGGCTCCCCGGGAAAAGCATCTGCACAACGCCCACTGGGGATGGAAAATGCCAAACGTGTGCGAATGGCTTGACAGCTGTCTCGAACATGTGTCCATTATGCGACTCCACTTGTGCGACATGCACCGTGGCCAATCAACCCGATAAGTGCAGCACGTGTCCACCTGGCCGTTACTTGGACGCCAGTAAAGCATGCAAACTGTGTACAGAGACAAGCGGTAGCATCCAGGGCGTCGCTAACTGCGCGAGCTGCGCTCCTCCAACTGGTAATAGTGGTTCTGTCATCTGCTACGTCAAGACGGATGGCACTGACAACGGCGGAAGCACGAATAAGAGCGGCCTCAGCACAGGCGCTATAGCGGGCATCTCCGTCACGGCGGTTGTCGTCGTGGCTGGCCTTGTGAGCTTCCTCTGCTGGTGGTTCCTCTGTAGGGGCAAGGCGTGACTTAGGTAGTAAACGTGCCCACATACCACAGTATACATCATAAATGGTGTCCAGGGCTGCCTCTGGTACACTGACGTGCCTCCTGGCGAGAGTAGCGGGGTCCCGCTCCCGAGCTACGGGCTGTGCTGGAACTGGGGGCACTATTTGTAGTGGTTGGAAAGTAAGCCCTGCAGGGCCGACTTTAGTCGTGAAAGCATCGTATACATCAGCAGTGGCTGAACACTCAGATTTTTTGGTATTACGGCAAAGTCATCAATGCCTGAAAAATCTACGAGGTTACTTCTATCGACATCTATGCTTCTCTATCGTTCCTCCTAGAAAAGAGCACTCTTGAGAATCAGCAAAACCATATTCTAAACTAATGAGATTGTTTCTTATTCAGCTTAGTTGATGAGCCAGCTTTATAAACCTGAAAGTATAATGTAGTTTGTGAGTAAATACCAATGTTGGGCGTTTGCATTGTGGATTCTACAAGTTTAGCATTAAGATCACTGCCTTATATATTCTTGCTGTTAAAGATTCTCAATTAAAGCTTTAACATTCTGTCATTGCCGCCGTCAGTATTCGCGTCTATCTCCATAACGATATCGACGAAGACCTGGCCCACAACATACCATTTGGCAGCTATTGATCATGATCTAAAAATTCAAATCTCTCTTCATGTCTCTCTCTGATTGGTTCCAAGGGATTATTATGAACGATTTCGATACGGTAAACAAGCTACTGGCTCAGTACAAATGTTCTGTAGACGCGCAAGGAGATACGGGACTCATGGTAGCTACGCAAGCAGGCCTTTTGGGAATGGTGCGCTTGCTAGCACCCTTTGAGAGCGGATCTCGCTCATCTTCCGGCTGTACAGCTCTTATGATAGCATGCATGTCGAATATGCCTGAAATAGTCGAGGTACTCCTTCCCCTAGAAAAGGACTTTAGGCTCTCTGATGGTCGGGACGCACTAATGCTGGCCGCTAGTAGCAATTCTGGCGATGTACTAGACATACTCATGCCGAACTTCAGTTTATGCCGCGACAATAATAGCCTATCTGCCCTAGACTATGCGGGATATGAGGGTCATCTTTTCATAGTCATGAAGCTCGTGCACTACTTTCGCCCATCCTCCGCTGATCTATCAATTGCACGGGACCTAGCATCTGAAGCAGGTAGAAGCTCTGTGGTTGCTTATCTAGACTCTCTAGACGCCAATAGCAGTTCCAACCCTATCCAGGATGCATCCAGTGGAGGATTTACTAACGAGTCAGACATATTAGTCGACAAGAAAGATGGTATGGTCGTTACCACTTCGACCAACGGAGAAGACCGCATTTCTCTTCCACATCCAGATGATCCTTTTACTTCGGATATGACTACCATCAACCCAACTGCAGAGAAGCACATTGCACTTTTGGAATCAGAAAACAAAGCGCTTCGTTTAAAACTGGAGGCCATAACAGCGAGCACGGACGAAGAGCGATTGCTGGCTTTTAACAAAATGGAAAACGAGATAGCTTTTTATATGGGCGAGGTTGAAATGCTACAGAATAGCCTCAAGGAGAAAGATTTAGCCGATTCTGCGAGTATTGAATCTGAAAGCATAGAGTCTTTACAACAGCTCCTTATTGGCGCTAAAGAGGAGCTAGATAAAGCAAGGGAAGATCTCAATACCAGCTTGGAATCACAGAGTGAGTTGACTGGTCTTTTATTGATTAAAGAGGAAGAAGGAAAGAAGCTAGCGACAGAGATAGATTCTCTAAAGCGTGAATTGAAGGCCTCGAGGGAAGAGCTTGAAAAGACGGAACTAGAGTTACAAAATACTAAGCAACGATTAAGGGTGTGCGAAGGTGAGGCCGCGATAGGAAAGCAGTTTGATAACACAATGGTCTTGACAAAATCACTCTATGGCCACGACTTGCGTGAGCAGTTGGCGGTACCTTTACGCAATGTAATACCCACAGACATAGATCTCCGATTTATCAAAGGCACCGCGGCGCAATTCAAGGCAAATCCATCAGAGTTAAGGCATCTTATATCTAACTTCAACATTCTCAAGAAGGCCTACGTTTCTTTGTTGAGAGACTATGATAAGGTAGAACCGTCTCCCCAACGGTCCGCAACAGGGCTTTGTAAAGGGCATGGATCCTTACGCAATAAAAGTGCTAGGGCAAGGGACTCTATGGATACACTCATCTCGTCCATAAATACTTCCATAAGGCGGTCAAGTTCCAGAACGGCTCCGTTATCGCGGTCATCGTCGTCACAAGTTATACAGATGGCATCTACTCAAGGCGCTGATATTGAACGGGCTCAGTCTAGCTTGGCTGATAACCGCCAAAGGAGCATTGTTTCAGGAACACAAATAGGAAGATCAGTTACTGCTAGAAATCGAGCCACAGAGGTTTCGTTAGTGACAGAGGAGATGATGGCTGAATTGTCTAATCAGGAGAACACGCCACTCATGAGGGCGTTTGTAGAGGGAAATCTGGATGGCGTATTAAATATGCTATCACACGTCGGTAAGCAGCGCAGCGATGGAACAACCGCCCTAATGCTCGCGGCCCTATTTAATCGCATTAGCGCAATCAAGTATGTTGTCAAAAAGGAGGCACGAATGAAGCGTGTTGATGGAGCCACTGCTCTACATATTGCCCTTCAAAAGGGGTATTATACCATTGCGGATCTTTTAACAAAATATGAAGGAATTGACGTCAGCGAATATAGTACAGAGGGCAACCGAAAAACTGAGCTCATGTGTGCCGCAGAAGAAAATGACCTGGTGAAGTTGTGGTGTCTGCGCCCGTTACAAGAACGCTTACAAGATCAGAATGGGAAGACAGCCTTAATGTATGCTCTTGAAAAGGGGCACCTACACTGTGTGTACCTTTTATTATCCAGTGAAGCAAAGATTCGAGATAGTCAAGGAAACAATATAGTGTCTTATTGCTCCAAGATGAGTCATACTTTGCCCGAATCTCTTCGCCAAGAACTTACGTTTATGGCAACGCGCTACTGCAATGAGCAGTATTACATGGAGTAGCTTTGCTCATCGCGGCCTTGAGATCAAGGACGGCTGACCGTGTGGTAAGTCCTGCATACCGTTTGTACTCATCACTGTTTATGCCGAGAGCCTCTAACCCCGCTATGTGCTGTCTTTCTAAGAAGTGCTTATCAAATACCTTTTGCCCGTAGTAAAATAACTCTCCACATACTTCGCACAAAAATCGACGATGTAACCCGTGGGCATCGTACTGCCACTTGGGTATTTCCTCACCAGTGTTAGGATCATATATCTGTTTCTTAACGGTTATTCTTCCTGCCACGTCACTTACATTGTTTTGCTTAACAACACCCGCCGGTAAAAGGGATAGAATGGGTACGTATGCATCTCTGCTAACCTGGAGACTAAGCGAAACTGTCAGCTTATAAGATAAGTCAATTAGCTTCTCAGTAAAGTTATTGATCCTGTCTTCCTCGTAACACTCTATAAAGGGTTGCGACACGCTTTGTGTGGAGGTATCCCCTAGGGTATTGTAGTTGACCGTCAAAGACATTTCTCTCTTCAGGAAGTTCAGTAAAAGTAAAGTCTTATGTAAAATAGCAAATGCCTCATAGTGCTCATGATTGGTCTTCTGTGTGCTGTGTCGAACTGCTGCCCTGTGCCTTCGTCCCATCATGTGTGCCTGCATATCTGCTTCTGTGTGCACTTCGACGTGACACGTACTACAGTAAACCTGCTGCTCTATAAGTGTCTCAACGTACTGCGCATATTGTTGGTCTAACTTCTGATGCTCATCCAGAGTCAAAACAGTGCCTGTGACGGACTTCCTCATATAGAATAGCTGTGGATACTTTATTTTGTAGAAATGAAGAAGATGATTGTGCAATAAAGTGATTAGTCGCTTGTTCGTAGTACTCAGTATAATATCATGGATATCAGAAACGAAGTCGGTGTAGCGCAGTGGATCTTTGGAAGACGTGCTGGCGTTTTTTAACGCAGAGTATTGTTGATAAGCTTTGGATAAATCGATGACTCTATAAAACATTGTTTGAGACGCCCCAAGCAGGATAACCCGGAGCAGAGCCTTGATCTCTCGTTTCAGAAAAGAGGTAACACTGCTAGTTAGAGGTCCAGGTTCCCCGCTCTGGCTGCCATGGCTCTTCCAGAACAACCGGCAGTTCTCAGCAAGTGTGTTAGTTCCCTGCTGCGTTATTAATCTGTGCATTGTTTGATACTGCACGTAAGCTATGTGTGCTAGATAGGCTAGAAGATTTTCCTTTATAAGCTGTTCTTCATACGACTCCGAAGAATCCATCGACACTAGCCCAAAGGCCCGCATTGACGTGCAGTAGACTAGCATTGCAAAGTGGAACTCTTCTGCCGACATCTACCTCCTGCTTGGTTTTTGTTTTCATTTATGATAATCGCATATTTACAAATGTCACATATGAATTTGAGTAGTGCAACTTATAACATATAAGGGGAAAGAGACTTACTGTGGTAATTTTCTCGTCTATGGTAAATTTCAAGAGTTTTGAGATTGTATTTAATAAAGAATAGACAACAAGGATGTAGTCAAATGGTGGCCACAGGGAAACTTAGATGCTATGTTGCTGGGCCCACCTGCAGACGTGGTCCAGAGGCCTTATGAGTGATCCTCGCTCAATTCCTGGCCATGTCTGAAGATGAAGGCTGGTTGTAGATACCATACTAGGGGTTCTTCTCTAGTAGTGCATCCAAAGCCAGGTGCTTTCCCTAGTCATTCTGTGCAGCGTCCGCGTCGCTCAGTCTAGGATTCAGCTTACTCATTGGCATATGTAGCTTGTAAGTTGTATCTCTCCTTGGTCTATCCCCCCGATGAGGGAGGGCCCCAGCAGTCGATGACCCTGGACCGACGCCTCGGTGGACCGACGCATCACCCCAAGTGTGCTGTGCAGATGGACCAGCCCACACATCACTGAGCCAGACGCACTGCACAGGGTGAGCGTCGACACGGTCTCGTGCTGGATGACGGACCACCTGCAAGAGCGCACTGCGATCCATGAGCAGAGGGCCGGGCCTCTTCTCCGACACAACGCATGGGAGTACTCCATCGGCATCTACGCACGCGTACCACAACCTCAAGATAGAGGGACACGGGGAGCGCACCCTCCGATCATACTCGGGACTGATGACTCGCTTCATGAGGAGACGAAGAGGCACCCCGAGGAACGGGGTAGACACCCGGGGTCATAGCGTATCCCATCTTCGTCATGGAGTACCAGGGTCCCGGGCCACGTGGAGGCCAGATCGCCGCAACAGACGCAAGGCCCTGAATAGCAGGTGCCCACCAGTGCCAGACGATAGTTGACCCCGATGGGCCAGAGGAAGGGAGGAACCCTAGAGGTAACGTGAGGAGCAGCGGCTTCCGGGGGACGGGGCACAGAGTCTTCTCCTGTCGGGATCGAGGGCACCTGACTCTCGGATTTCTGATCCCAGCCGTGTATGGGCGAAAGGCTTGCCTAAGGTAGCAGTGGCTTGCACGGGAGATCACTCAGGTAGTAGGTGACAACCCCACCCTGGTGAAACGAAGAGTAAATTAGGTGTACATTTACTTTCTAAAGTCCCAGCAGTCCCCGTTGTTTGAAAGCTGGCCGCTCTTGGTGAAGATACTGGTGGTGCTATCCACGGGGTCGTAGACACGGCTCACAGACATCTCCGTCGCCGTGCAATCTGATATCATGGGGAAGAGCTCGCTATCGGTCAATGACACCACACTCATGCTAACCTCGATCATCGTCTCCTTGTAGTCCTTCGAGCGCATGAACTCCATACTATAGAGGTACCTGAACGTGACGTTCTGGCATATTCCACCGAAGAAGAGCCCGGCCCAGATGAGGTACTGGCAGAAGAAGATGGCTCCGAACGTCTCCAAGAGCCCCGTCCCCAGCGTCAGGCTCCTAATGCTCTCGGGGACCACCTCTAATACGTAGGGAGTCACCAAGCCCTTGGGCCCTATCAGGATGTCCAGGAGCCTATTGAGCTGGACGTCGAGCGGCTCTATCACGTGCTTGTTGACGGTACTTCCAAGCTCCATCAAAACCGTGTCGTACATATGCTGAGAAAACCGCGGGTACAATCCTCCGGACAGGTTCTTCGAGACCATGTTTGCTTCGATGATATCTAAGAGAATGGACAAAGGGGAGACTACAGCGTTGAGCAGCTCTGTGTATGCATCTATGAAGCTGACCTCATCGGTTGAAAAGCTACTCCAGTTATTGAACACATCCACAAACCGCTCGTAGACCCTTGTTGTGTCTAGCACCACATCTAGTGCCCCGCTGGAGCCATCGTTCGGATTGCTCGCAGCATTCCAGCCAATCGTCTGGAAGCCCTTTTCCTGAAGCGCATACACGAGGTCTCGCACGGCTGCGTATGTGTTGGAGACGCAAATGGAGGTCTGTTCTACGGTGTCACCTGGGCGGATCTTCGTGCACAGGTTTCCAACGAGGTCTGGGTATGGAGACCCGTGGACGATGGAGGACAGGCTAGTGGAGATGCTTGGACACGAAGTCTTGAGGTTGGTTAGTTCGGCTCTTATCTTCTGCATTGTGCTCTTAATACTGCCCTGTGAACACAGATTCTTATCGACGGGGTTATCGGCAAGGAAGGTCACCGAGGGGCACTTTGTCATAGCGACCAAAGTATCCAGAAAGTGAATCATGGAAAGGCACTCTGCGACTATCCCCTTCTGGCCCCTAACGGCTTTGGCACTGGCTTCGAGGGACAGAGCGCTATAGTTCGCGCTGGAGGAAATGCCTCTGATATAGGCCTCAACCTGCGCTGTGACATTCATGGCAGCCAGAGCAGATGCATCAACATCTCCGTACAAAGCTGTGCGCTTTTCTGTACTGGAATATGTGTCGTTATATAGCTTGTGCCCTGCAGAGAAGTCCCCGAACAGGACGGCGTTCGAGAGCTCGCCACTGAGGAACGCGTTCCTAATCCCGCTAAGAAACGGATCAATGTCCGGAACAATGAAGGTCTCGAGGTACTGTGAGAGGCTGGAGCGGGGGTTGATAGCTTTGGGTAGCACCGCGGGCAGCAGCCCTTGGAGCCCGCCCAAAAGATCCGGCAAGCCGAGGATATCGAGGATCCCTCCACCCTTCTTGTTGTAATAGAGGAGGTCTTTGATGGACATGCGAGTTGTATCCACCCTCGTGGAAAGGCTCAGAGAGGCCATGCTGTCATCAGGTTCGGCAGGAATCCCAAACATGCTCGGCAGGTTTCCGACGGCAACGGTAGCTGTCACGTTGGCGAGGCTCTTACGGAGAGCATCGTATGTGGTGTAATCCAACACGGCGGACGACGGGGCTGTGTAGGCTAGGTCGGGGTGCCCCGTGTGCCGGAGCACAAAGGACCCCAGGTCCAGCTGGACCGGCGCAGGGTCTCCTATGACTCCGTTGTCTTTGAGGAGTTGGAGGACGGTGTCGTAGTTGTTGCGCAGAAGCTTGTCTGGGTTGGTGAGGAGCCCCGAATAGTACTCCAGAGCGAACTTCTGCAGAACCACCGCGACGATCCCGAACAGCATCAGGAAAAGCGACACCCAGCAAACAACGCACCCGTTGCAGCACAAAGAGCAGCCAGCGCACCTCGTCTTGAAGCGCGCAGCGCCCACGATCCCGCAAATGAACGTCCCGATTGGGACGAGGAGAAGAGCCAGGGCGAGCAAGAAAGGGGCCATCGATATCAGAACGTAATTGCGGCCAACAGGCGGAATCGTTGCCGGATCAAACCCAGAGAGCTTGCAATTCTTCAACGAGTCCAACGCACCGCCTTCTACAGGCAGGTCTGTTATGTAACCGGGGCAGGCCCCGTTGTTTATGAAGGCGTCGAACAGAGCACGCGCAGTCATCTGCTCCTTGTGGTCGTGGAGTTGCAGCACGTAGTTGATGTACTTGGAGAAGCTGGAGACCTGTGTCAGGGCATCGGTTGCGAGCTTAGGCAGGTTCAGCTGGTCGCTGATAGATCTGGCGAGCTCCTCGTCTGTTGGTCCTCCCTCGGCCCGCGTGGCAGACGCACACCACGATAGCTTGCACTTAAGTGCCGGCTTGCCACACGCCCTCCGGACTATGTCCCCCACGGTCGACGTCTTCGTGCTGAGTACTTCAAGCAAGTCAACGAGTAGTTGTGTGTCATCCTTGCCCTGCTGTTTGCCAGACGCCTTCGGCCTTAACGAGTCTATAACGAACTTTATCACTGTTTCGGGGTTGTTGTTGACCGGGACATTCAGATCTGCTCTGTCAATAGGTGAATCGGAGGCAGCAGCAACACTGGACTTTGTTGTGCAATAATTATTTCCTGAGTTATCCTTAAAGGCCTGCTTGCACACCTTTTCAATGATAGTTTGCCACTTGTCTTGAACTGGTGGTTGCTGCTTATCTAGCGACTTCGCTATCCCGTTGGTGATAGAATTGGCTGCAAAGACAGCCCCGCCAATAAGAGACTTCTTGTTGATGTTCTTGTAGCTGGCCTCGGAGATTGCCGTGTCATCGGGTGGAGACGGAGGTTGCGTTGATCGTATAGAGAAGTTGCCATAAGTTTTCTTGGTTTCTAAATTGTTCTTTACTGATTCTTGTGTCTTTGTGTTCAACAATAAATCTAAGTTTTTCTGTATGTTATCTGAGAAATCTGTGATAGCACTCAACGAGGGTAGGGACGCAGGCGGCAGAAGGATGGTGCTGACCCCCTCTGCCAGCGAGGAATTCTGCGACAGGACATCAGAGACCACTCTCAGCGTGCAGCTCTTGGAAATCGCGCTTATGTACTCGCTGGCCTCGTCTGCTGTTTTATTCAAGATATTGGAGATTGGGGAAATGGAACTATTATCTGAGCTCGAGATGAGCGCGTTTATAAGACTGTCTGAGGCGCTAATGGTGTCCGAAGCTAGATCGTAGACGCGATCGGTCGTTCGAGCCACGACCCGAAACATGTTGTCCACGCCAATGAAGGGCTGGGAGACGGCGACGAACATCCCGATGCATCCGCAGAGGCCGATGACGTTGGCAGCGAAGCCCGTGTAGAAGCAGCAGCAGCGGTACTTGCTGGATGTCTGCTCCATCTCCAGCTTCCGGTGGCAGCATCTGCGACAGCACTGGCTACACCGGCAGGGGGCTATGCAGACGAGCGCAATGTTGAAGCAGAGCCCGAGGACAAAGGGAAGAACAAGCAGGACGCCCATGGCAACCAGGAGCGGAAGATACGGCTTGAGGGCAGCCATGACATCCACTCCCCCACCCTGGTGCATGAACAGGTTGGCCGTATCTATGATTGTTTCCGGCGGCACCCTCGGGAAGAACGCCGTACTAAAGGCCGTGACCCCCATCAATTATTATTTGTACTAATTGTCATGCATCATAAGTACATTTTTCAGAACAGCGCGCCATTCTCCTCCTGGCACACTGGGTACCCTCTGCCACCTTTTGCCTCCTCAACAGGGATTGCCTGTCTCAATAATTTGTAGACACTTGTCCGACAATTCGCCGTCTTTCCTCTTCTCTTACCGGGGCCAGGGGTCGACGAGGTTCCTAAAGTTGTATACCAAATCTCGAATTCGTAGATTTCAGATTTAGATTTAAAGCTGCCGAAAATAAATTCACTCGTCGGAGGCTGTCTCGCACTGCTTCTTGTAGTCCAGGGTCCACTTGATGTAGATGATCATGGACACCAGGCCAGAGACGGCGTCCCCGACCGCGGGCGAGATGAAGATGCCGTGCACGGGGTCGATCTGGCTCTTGGTCGCCTTGATGATGAGCGGCAGGACGAAGATGCACACGATGGTGACGGCTGCTCGCGTAAGCTGCAGTATCGTGCTGAGGACGGTCTTCCGCTTCATCTGCGACACAGAGACGGTGATGCTCACGAACAGCTGGAGAGGAAGCCCGGCCAGCCCGAGCCGCACGGCCAAGGCGGAAATGGCCCGCTCCGTCTCTCCGTCGCCCACAAAGAGATACATAAGAGGGTAGGCCAGGCCCTCGCAGAGCCCCCAGACGGCCAGGGTCATGACCACGCCGATCAGGCTAGTGTAAACGAGGACAAGGTAGAGCTTCTTGGCCCCCAGGTTATAACCGAGGATGAATGGCAACCGGTAAGATCTAGTCATCAATGCTAGTACAGGTCTGCTGCTATGCAATTGGTTGCTATACAGAGCATCTGTTTCGTAATATATCACAAAGCTAAAGCCTAACTCGCAATGCATGGTGTAGGTAATCATAACATCAGATCGTGTACCTCTATACTATTCAGCTACAGTCTCTCCGCAGGACTCCGTTGTTAAGCACTCCTTATGCTGGTGCTAAGACATATTAATACAGTGTGGCCGACAGATTGTTAACTGCAGCACAGCTTGTAGCTATCAGAAATAGTCAGCAACGGGTCGCGTATCACTGATAGAAGGAGTGAATAGATCGATTTACTTCTTGACGTCGATGAAGGGGCTCTCATCAGCGATTCCGACAAACTTCTGACTAAAGTCATCGCACTTCGAGATTCGCTCTGTTTCTGCAGGCTTGTCGTCAATACTTAGGCGTGCGCCAATACGCTTAGTGCTTGCCTTCAAAGCCTTGATATCCAGGCTTCCATCCTCCAAGAGACCTACCTCACTCAGTTTCTCTTTCAAGGATGATAGCTCTGCAGTTGTTGTGCGTAGAGACTTTCTAAGAGTTAGGGTCTCGTCGTCTTCTCGATAAAGAATAGGTGACAGAGTTCTGCTATTTCGAGCAGAGTTAGTTTGAATCTGTGAGGCTGTAATAACGTGTGTAACTGCTCGCTCTTGAGATATTGTTGCATTGCGCATGCTCTCGACCTCTGCTTCCTTATCCCTTAAGACAGCTTGCAAACCAACAAAGGCTTCTTCTTGTGCTCTGAGTGACTCCAGTAAAGACTGGATTGTTGCATCACGCTCACTCAATTGGTTTGTGAGAGCATCCAGTCTTTCAAGCGTTGTATTTGGAGATACGACGGATTCAGATAGGGTCATGCTCATTTTCAGCGTTTCGATTTCTTCGTCTTTTGAGTGTAGCTCATCAAGAAGAATGCGGTTAGAGTTTGTGAGCTCCTTCAGTCTGTCACGATCTGTTCCTGCCTTTGCTGTTACAAGTGCATTGGACAGCCGTGCATTTTCCCGTGCGAGGGCATCGTTTGCTCTTGACAGCTCTTCTAGCTTTTGTTTATGTTCCTCAGAGGTACAACCATGGATTGTTATGGGCCGTGTTTGAAGCTGTATTGTGTTAAAAAGTTCTCGCTGAAGATTCGATATTTGATCTTCCTTCTCCTTCAACTGTTTTGTTAACTGTTCAGAATCATTTTGATTCAACTCTTGCTTTAGCGTGGCAACGTCCTTCTCCAATTGGTTATTCTCCACAATCAAGCATCTTATATCGTGCATTCGTGCCATTATGATTCTTTTAAGGGCGTCTGGGTCATCCCCTTCTGGAACTGTAACAGGCGCAAGGGTGTTTAAACTCAATCGTGCAATTTCAGCTTCCTTTTGCTTTAGAAGCTCTTTGTAATACTCAACCCCTTTGAAATTGTCTATCACGGGGGTAGGTGGAATAGTTTCTTTTTGGTTTTGTGCCTCCCGGGAAGCTATGGCTCCGATAGTCATGTCAGGAATGAGAAGAGAGCAGCTCTCAGAATCAGGCTGCTGTTGATTTCTTGTCACAACGGGATCAGTAGTAGATGTCTCCACAGACTTGTCCGAGGTTTCAACGAGTTTCTGCGGATATAATTGCTCTGAAGAATGTGGCCCAAATCTGTTAACTGGTTCCACAGCGCAAGGGTACAGTTCTTGAGAGCCATCTAATGGAGTTCTGATCCTTGCAACACTTAGCTCTAACACTTCAGGAGCTTCCTTTCTACCTTCAGACAAATATGCTTTGTTCATATTACCACACAGTCGCTCAAGCAAACTACGCAGAACCTTTAGGTGCGGGTTCTCTATGAGAACAACGTCCACGTCCGACGAAACATTATCTCCGATGTCTTTCTGAAGCTGTGTTGTGCTTCTGTCAGACTCGCCACTAAGGCTCAACTCTGCCATCCTATCGACGAATTCATGAACTAGCTGGGCAATTACTTTGTCTCTTTCAGAGATTGCTATTTTGAGGTAATCGGATCCGCCATCGAGCTTAGTCGCTTTAATATAGTCTCGCAGTTTGCTCTCAAGTGCATCTGCTCTTGTTCGTTCGCTTGCAAGTTGCTGGTCATACCACCTCTTCAGGGTATCCATATCATCCGTGTCGCTCTCCGCAGGCATGCGAAGAGAGCCTGCCCGTCTATTGAGGATCTCTGAGTCCACGCTGAACGGGTTCCCATGAGGCGAGTTTGTGGCAGATATGACACTAATTATATCAGCTGAAGCGTTAAGCTGTTCCTGTAGTGTTTTTACTTGCTCTTTCAAGCGGTCATTCTCTTTCCGAAGAAGATTGTTCGAGTTTCGCAGCGTAGTAATCGCCAGATTGTCAGCATCATCTGCCTGGTCCAGGGTCGCGGCGCCTGCCTTGTCCGTTGCTACTGAACTGCGAGGTGAAGTGTTTTGTGAGAAACTGACGGCTCTCTCATCCGACCTTGTCGTTTGAGATACCGTGGATGCCTGCATAAAGCTATTTCCTAGAGAAGGGTTCCTGATAAGATGATCATAGCGGTGGCTATCGCGCGAATTAGAACTGAGAAGTGATGCAGATTTCTCCCGTAGTAAGTCGTGGATGTGTGTGTATTCCTTTTCTACAGCAAGAAAGAGAGCGGTCTCAAGGTCCTTAAGAGTGGTTACACGCATTTGAAGGATGAATTTCACGGCCTGTTCCCGGTTCTCTAGAACAGCGTGATCAAGAGCGGAAAAACCTGACTGATCGGTTCGTAATGCAAAGTACGGGTGAATCACCTTCATAACCTCAATGTTCCCGCGAGACGAGGCCAACATGAAGGCGTCACGCCCGTCCGGCATAGATATATTAGCCTCGAGTGGTGCTAAGAGCTCTGCCGTCTCTGCGCAGTTCATAAGCGCGGCCTGCATAAGTGCTGTTAGTCCAGCCTTGTTGACCATGCATACCTCCCTCGGGATAAGCACCTTAGCAACATCTAGGGCGTTGTTCTCTGCAGCCAGAATGAGCGCCGTATCTCCCTCATCGGAAACGGACCTAGCGTAGACATCCACTGTCTCCATTATCAGTGCACAATTGTTGGCCCGCGCTGCATCGAACCACGTGTGGGGTGCCATTGTTGATAACTTAAATGCTTTGGCGCAAATTATTATGCCATATGGTATAAATAATTGAATTGCAAAATGCTATAACACTTACATGGACCATCCGAAGAAGACCGTGGGCAGCCCTCAATGGAATGGTCATCTTGTCCCCATTCTACATGAAGTTTGTAAAACCAAAAAATTAAATCTGTAGAACCAAAATGCTATTTGCTGTCCTCGTTGTTGCAGTTCTATCAACTCCGTTCTATAGCCCCCATCTCCTGAAATATTTGAACAAGAAGGAAAACAAGCTCTGGGAGGCGGGAATACCGGCTAAATTCGCTAATCGAACGCATGATGAAGTTACAAAGATGTTCTTCCCCCATGCGTTCCTTAGACCAAATATTCCCCGCTATTATGGCGTGAATATTACTGAGGATGATCTCTATCCTCCGGCCGGCTCCCCTGACCGTCTTGACTATCGCCAGACCCATCCGGAGTGCTTTTTTGAACCGGAAGACCAGAAAGAATGCTCCTGTTGCTATGCATTTGCAACCCTGGGCGCACTATCTACACGTCGCTGCATCGCAAAGCTTGATCCCCAAGCTGTCTCTCTTTCCGTTCAGCACATGGTCTCGTGTGACAGCGGCGAGGCCGGTTGTCAGGGAGGCGAGTTCGAATCATCCTGGGCTTTTCTCGAAACAGAGGGAGCAGTAAAAAGTGACTGTCTTCCCTACACCAGTGGCGAAACTGGTAAATCAGGTGAGTGCCCCACGACGTGCCAGGATGGAACCCCTGTCGAGAGCGCCTTCCATTACAAAGCTGCCTCGGCCAGCCGTCTTAGCAACTACAATGAGATCATGGTGTCCCTTCTTGCCGATGGGCCAGTGCAAACGGGCTTCTACGTCCACGAGGACTTTCTATATTATGTCGGTGGGATCTATCACAAGGTTTATGGCACGAGCCTTGGTGGGCATGCAGTTCTTATTGTTGGCTATGGAAGCATGAACAATCACGACTATTGGATTGTTCGTAATTCTTGGGGGTCGGATTGGGGTGAAAATGGCTACTTCAGGATACTCCGCGGAACAAACGAGTGTGGCATTGAGAAGAATGCGTGGCAGGTAGCAGTGAAGTAAACGTCCAAAGGCTTTTTGGGAAAAAGTCATGCCCGGGTGTATCTTTGCTGCACGGCCGCGGATAGTTGGATACAAGCGTTCGCCGTTTGGACGTGTTGGTGGTTCTATTAGCAAGGTGCACCCTAGCATACTGGCAGCAGCCGTTGTAGACGCAACTCTAGCGAGTAGCGAGCTCAATCCTGCAGATGTATCTGCGATGGTTGTTGGCCACAGCTTGCCATCCTTTTGCGGTCAACACGCAGCTCAGCAAATTGTCTCCAAAAGTACATTGCTGGCCACGCCTGTGCCTGCTATTTCAATCAACGTCGTTTGCAACTCTGGTATAGAGGCAGTTATTGAGGCTTGCAGACGCATCAGTGTAGGCGAGGGATTAGCGTATCTCGCCGTTGGGATGGAGAGTATGTCTCGCGCACACATGGTGCATTCTAATATCGCTACCGACGTGGCCACCATTCATGACGGGCTTCTAGATGCAGAGACCCAGAGATCTATGGGGGATATCGCAGAAGAGTATTATTCCAAGCAGCACTATACCCGCCAGCAGCTTGAAGCGGTGGCCGTCGCTTCGTGTGAAGCAGCTCTGGCTCGTGCAAAGCCAGAGCTTGTTCATATTGAGCTCGACCCGGCGTCAGGCACTGTCAGCGCAGTGACATATACAGCTAGGGGAGATTCTGCTTCTGTTCATTCCTTGAAACTTGTATTCTTGCCTCCTGCTGCGGTCCCTGTTTCTTTCTGTGAAGATGAACAGCTAATCAGATACAATCGGACGAAACTTCCATCTCTTCGCTCCTGCTTTCGCGATGCCGGTCTCTTAACCTCTGGGACAACCAGTGCAATGAGCGACGGCGCTGTCGCAATAGCGCTAGTAGCCCCAACCTATGAAGGAAGCCTTGCACCATGTGAGCCACAAGCAGAAGTTCTTGGATACTTCTATCTGGTTACATCCGGGTTAGAATATCTCAGAGCGCCGATAGATGCAGCATGCGCGTTATCTTCCTTGCTCGCGCTACCGCGATCAGACATCTCCTGTATCCGCATTACCGAAGCGTTTGCTGGCTTAGTTCTAGACATACAAGTAGAGTTTCCCGATTCAGTCGTTAATAAGAATGGAGACGCACTTGCCTATGGTCACCCTCTAGCTGCTAGTTCGTGCAGAATTGTCGGAGACCTCATGCAGGACTTAGAGCCAGGATGCATTGGTTTGGCGTGTGCATGCAATGGTGGTGGAGGTGGTTATGCAGTCTGTCTCCGTAGAATCCGGTAAAGCAGAGGTTTACTTGGTCACCGTAATTGTTCCGCTGGCAGGGGGGCGTGTGCATTTTCCGATTAATGGCACAACCCAGAAGCCACCTTGCTTATTGTATACGACAAGGCTTGCGCTATACTCTCCGAAGCTTTGGGGCGAAAACTTGAGAGAAATAGTAAACGGCTGACCATACGATGCCGCCACCTCGGCCGATGTTAATCCAAAACAAGCAAGATTGTTCTGAATAGCCTTACCATCGACGATTCCTAACACTGTTTCTCTCGTCTTGGTTGACACAGCCCCGCTGGCTGTCTTCTTCGAAATAAGCTCATTGATACCTGCTATGTCATGCATTTCAGTTAGCCCAAGGGCATACACGATTTTCTCCGTCGGCTTTGGCCTGAGATTATTCACAAGGGTAATCGTGAATGGAAGAGTAGTCCCCACGTCAGCCTGAACCTTCATAGGAGAGGACGGCCGTGGGATGTAACACATAAGCTCAAGAGTGTAATCAACCCGGCACAGCTCGCTCTTCTCCACACCGCTTAAAATTGTTGATACACCGAAAGACACCTTTGTATTGATAGCCCCCGAGTCAAAGGGGACATATGGATTGAACTTGACTTTGAATGAGTAGGTGCTCGTCTTGTTGTTGAACGTAACTGTCTCTGGTGTAATCGTAAGATCATCACGATCATTTGTGGCAGTAAGTGTGAGGGAAGAAATAGTCTTGTTACTGAGAAGAGGGTTTGGTATAGTGATGAGCTTCTCCACAGGGTCGCGCACAGTTGTCTCCAGGGCAGCGCGGCCAACAACTGGTGCCCCGCCAGATTCAAAGACAAAGCGATAAATAAGCTTCTCGTTCGTTTCATGTGCCACAAAAGATAGGGTTCCTGCAAATAGCTTTCCAGATATAAACGGCATAAACCCTAGCTCTATATTCCGAACTGCTCCTATAGCGGGAGCATCCACTATCTCCGGATAGTTCAGCTGGCAGAAGGTGCTGAGAGAAGAATCTAGGAACTGGACATCAACGGTGAAGCGCTGCATTCGCTTTTCCCAATTCCGCAGAGGGAAGGAGAATGTAGTATACCGATAACAAGTGGCCTCCACACCTGTGCAGATGGTCCTCTGGGCCTTTGTGAGGGTATCAATAAAGCTCTGGGGAAGGCCCTGTGGCACGCCTGCCACTGACGTCTGCTTTCCTTTGTCCTTCCCAACTATAGCCACAGACGCTCCCGATTTGCCAATTAGGTCGTTGTAATCTGCCTCTTGCATATTAGTAATCACAGCTTCATCCATAGGCTGCCCAACCGTTCCATGCAGGGCCCATATACTTGCCCCTCCATCTGCACCTGCAATGTAGAGGTCAGCACGATGCAAGTCAGCAGTAGCAAGAGGACTATACATGACCTTAAAATCCATTCCGCCTGGTGGTATACTGAGCCGCTCCGGAACCTGGAATTGTCTGGCGTCTGGTCCGTCCAGAATAGAACGTACGACAAAGACAGAATCTGTGTTGTTGTCAACGTGTAGTATGGTGAATGTAGATTCACGGGCATTGCAGGACATATGGACTTCTTGGGCGTTAGGTGCTGCCTCCATAGATGCCTTGTCAAGACATACACAGCGAAGGGTGGCTTCCCCGACTACAATCATCTTCCCCTCCAGTGTGCACTCTACGGGGATGCTGGGGATAAAGTGCCGGCAAACCTGCTGTGGGGAAAACTTCACTGTGATAGTAGCGTTCGTTCCAACTGGAATAAGTCCCGAGACAGGACTAATCGTTACCACCCCCTTCTCAAAAAGCTCCAGAAGGCTCTTCTTAACGAGACCCTTTGGAGGGACAGAGATGGTATAACGTAGCTCTGTATCGCCAGTATTTTCGATGAAGAAGTTTCTGGACACAAAGGAGTTTATAATACATGGGGGCATCTCTATATTCTGATTTATAAGCTTTGCTGATGAGCCCAAGACTGCGCCTTTAATGCTGATAATGCTATCAAAAATGATACTATCTTCAATGCTAATCGAGGCCGAAATCTGGAACTGCGGTGTCCGAGAAACCGGACTGTGCATGATCATAATTGTGCAGAGTTGATTTGGAAGCATTTCACTCTCCTTAGGGAGCCCTGTCAAATAGATTTGCTTAGTGTTTCTATTGCTCCAGTTATCAAGCATATCCATGCACTTATTAAAGTAATCGTGGTATTGCTCTGTAGGGACTATTGCCAAGAAAAGTCCCTTAGGGACTTCATCTGAAGAGACGTCATTGACCGCTACACGCGCATGCATAGTGGCGCTCGTTGTATTCTTGATATTAACGGCCTTGATAATTGGCGGGCTGGAAAGCGAGGTGCTTCCCAAATTAATAACAGTTAGCGCATGCGACGTACTGAGATTGCTGTAAGAATTGATAAGAGATCCACTCAACACATCATGCAGAGCAAAGCTGCAATCAATACCTTGACCTGTCAAAGGATAGCGCAACTTATAGAGCCCGTTGACCATAACGGTAAGCATGTCCTTGAACTTTCCGGCGTAGCCGGGTATAAACTTGATTGCTACATCATGTGTCCTTCCAACGCGTAGAGGCTCAGAAAGAGGTGGAGTATCGATGAAGAAGTCGTTTGTTCCGAGGAAGTATTCCATGGTAAGTGGCTGAGTATCCCTGTTCACAAAGGAAATGACCCTTGGAGCATACTTATCGTGGCGGAGAGAATTCAACATGGCTCCATAATCCAAGCGAGTTATTTCCGTATGCAGCCCAGGCTTCAGCCCAGTTCCTAGAAGTTGCAACTCTTGTGACCCACAGCCCTCTACACTGACCGTGAAGGTTAGACCGAAATCCTTAGTAAGTCGCAGTTCCAAAGTAGGTTGAAACTTCAGGGTTATGAAGACATGATCTCCTGGTTTGATAGTTTGCTTAGATGTTGCGTTGGTTTCCTTATCTCCATCCGAGGTTTCCACTTCATACTCAAGACAGCTTTTAGCCCGTTTAAATTCTACTTCGTCACGCCTTGCAGTAGAATTATGACGCTTCAGAGAAAGAATGCATGTATATCCTATCGTGTGGGAGCCAATATTTGAGAGCCTGAGTGTTCGTGAACGGTAATCCGAAACAAATACGGTTTCAAAATTAAGCTCACTGTGCGAGCCTAGCTGGTGGGGAAGGCCAACTGGGGTGTCTGGAAGGAGCTCAAGAAGATGCTTTGCATTAAATGACTCATATTTGACATTGAGGGAAAGCGGTACAGACCGTCGCGGCATCACAATTTTTATCAGTTGATTGATGCGTCCCTCGCATGTAGGCTTCACAGTGAATAGTATAGACGTTGTCGACAGGGGCTGAAGTATTCCCGCTGTCGGAGTAATGGTGCACTGGAAGGATGCATTGGCACTATCATCGTCCACCATGTTCTTAGCAGGTTGCGCTAGGCGAATCTTATAATTCATTGGATACTTTTCAGTATTAGTCAAGCTCACTTCCTTGGTAGCACAATCACCAACAAGAATGGGATTGAATGACAACTTATTAGTGCTTAGTATAACCTCCGGCTCAGTGGGCCGCCCGACAACGAGTAGAGGCAACGTAACATCATGTTGAGGAATGCGAAGTATAAAGAAGCCCTCCTCAACTCCAGCACGAGTGCTCTCTCTGGTGGGGGTATAATCGAAGCGTATGATAGAGGTTTCGCCAGGCGATACGCGGCCACCGGCGCCGAATGTCGACACTATACTGGAGTTGCTTTCGGGAAGGCGCTGCAGCGTTACATCGTACGGCTGATTAATGCAGTTCAGAACGGTGATATGGTTCGTGATAGTAATCCCAACACCCTGTCCGAGTATTTCTAAGACCTTCACTGACTTCGGATTAGAACAAATCAAATTGGCAAATGATTGCGGGGTCTTCATAGAGCCGGGGCGCATCGTCTGGAGGTACACATTGTTGCTGTTGCATTCTAGATGACAGACAGGCAGGATGGCCATAGCTGAGAGAGACAACGATATGTTGCCAGCAGTGGAGGCGAACACTTCATGATGAGCTCCAGGGAAGCGAGGCTCATAAGAAATATTATATCGTATCAGGTACCGGTTGATATTTGGATTGCTCGATGTTAGTGCAGTTTGGAGAGCGTTTAAGGCGTTCTTGTCTATCTGGGTCTTTGCTCCTATACCAACCTTTGCCATAAGCCCGGAGATAGAGGGAATTTCTGGCAAGGTCGGATAGTACTCACGAACAAGGGAAGCCAGTAAATCAGGCCTTGCAGGAACCATGGCAATCTCGGTTTTTCCATCGAGAACAGGCTCAACAAGATAGGGACTCTCGGGTTGTGATGTAGCCATAGAATTGAATATGACAACAGGACTTGTCTGTGAATCGTTAAGCAGATAGAAGGCAGCAGCAGACTTTTGAAGGATTGGTGTGCTAACCATTGGGAACTCCAAAAGTGAGTATCCATTGACGCTATCAGCTTTCAATGTCAGCGGCTCTAAGTCTCCAGTTGACGAGCTACTAAAGCACTTAACTGAAAAGTCACCCGCAAAGCCGAAGAGGTTAAGCTCGAGAAAACTCGACGCCAATGCAATACGGTTGTCCGGCGCATGGATATCAGATAGCACCTTCTGAAGCAAAGCCTGTCTATCAGCAGGGTGAGCAGCCTTGGTGGACGCCTGCGATGGTCCTTTTCCAGTACGTGGCAAACCGTCGGTAAGATCTCGGGATGAGACCATTTCTTCGAGCAGGCTCCTTACCTCATCCTCATCTAGATAAACCTGATATTCTGGCTCTGGACAGACAGTCTCTGTGCGAACAGCAACACCGTTAGCATTTGTCACGTAACTTATCGTTGTTTGAGCATTGTCCCAGTCATTAACGCGTCGCCCTGGCTGGAACATGATTGGGTAATAGCGACAAATCAAGGGAGTGCCGAACAGCACTGTCTGACCATATTTTGACGGCATTTTCTTGGTTTTTAGCGGTGCTGCCTTACCTCCAGGCACACTGAAAAGAGAAGCAAACTCATCAGCGTTCCCTGGGCAAGTGAGACGAAGGATAATCGTCTTCTTTGCCCCTGCATGGATGTGGCCTATTGATGGGTGAACAATTACACCAAGCTTCCGGCAAAGATCTATGTTGAATTCAAATCGGATGTGGTTTGTACTGGTGTTCTGTAAGATAACCTCTGTATTATATATTGCCGAGGTGAGAGTGGTCATATATTGTGGAATTGGCGGCGGAGAGCTAACAGACATTGATGAACTTTGTGAGGGTCTGCTTTTCGGCCGTGCGTTGCTAGGCTCTGTAGATGGCAGTGATGTCTCGCCGAACTTCTCTTCTTCCGAGCCTGCCAAGTTAAGAGGGAGATCTTTGAGATAGACATTGGCTCGATTGCTGATTGCCTGATTGAAGTGTACATCTCCATACGTAGAGATCTGGTTTTGGCGTAGCTGCTCGTATGCCTTACTATCCGACAGATGGCTGAGAATCGTCTCAGTCAGCTGTTCTGCCTTAGGGTTGCCAAATGTCCCAAATAGTAGAGCAGTGGTTTCTTTATACATGATTTGTATAGCTGTGCTTATAAACCGGCCCTCTATGGCGTTCAGCTTGCTAGAAATGGCGATACACTGGAGAGGAATCTCCGCGACGTTATAGTCCACGAAGCTCGTCATAACCTTGAGGGTCAGTGTTGCAGTAATAACTTCCCCATTAGGGAATTTGGCCAACGCGGCTGTGTTTGGGGCTATGGTAAAATAGTTCTTCGTTGACGCCGGAAGAACGACAAGGCCTGTAAAAAGCCTTCCTTGTGGAATGGGCTCCTTGACATGTATCTCCTCCCCATCCTCTATAACAGGATCAGAGGAGCCACGGCCCTGTGATTGCAAAATCACGAAGCAGTCCGCGTGGCGCATATCTTGTGAACTGATGACGATTGCATAAGATGCACTGACGCGGCCCGTATTTAAAATGGATATAGGATGTGTTGGAAGGTCCATTTCTGATGCCCCAACAGTAATTTTCCCCAGGTTAACAAACTGTGGGCTGAAGGACACCTCTGGAAGAACGCCCGTTGCCTCAGCAATAAAGGAGAAGCGGCGACGAGCTACGTCCTGTTCCTGAAGCCCGTCCTCAAGCTGCTGAAGAATGACGTGATCTTGAGGAGGCATCCCCTTTCCGGTAGGCTGCTTGGATCCTCCACTTTGGAGCTGGGCCAATCCAAAGATTCCGGGGAGGTTGTTCTTTATCAGATCCACCACCGCAAAATGATGATCTACAACAACGCAGATAACTTGACAACGGGAAACAACCTGTGCAGAGGGAAAGTACTTGAGCGTCACGTAGGTACTCTCGTTTGGTAGCAATCGGAAGAAATCATTTTCCAACGACCACGCCTCATTATCGTTCGTGACAAGCGTTGTATCCTTCTTGTCACCAGACGGTTTCGGCGGTTTTGCTGCTTGTTGAGATGATCTCTCTTGAGAGGAAGGCGTGGCACTCTCCCTTTTGGCATTCTTCTTCAGATTTGCTGATACAAAGTTAACAATCTGCGTGCTTGTTTCCCCGCAGCGCTCGCTAATCACACCATCAAGAGCTTGCGGAGTCATCCTAGTCTGATCAAAATTAAGAAATATGGCTACTGTGCACGGAACAGAATATGGATTGGTAACTTTAATCCTCTCAGAAAGCTCGCTGCCAATGACACAAGGACCAAGACAGAATATCTTGCTGATAGGTGAAAACGTCGGGCCGCCAACAAGCATACTTGGGTTGGCCGGAAGCTGGTTCGATAAGGCTTGCTCTTCAAAGATGTTAGAGTAATTAGACGTTACTATTCCTGGTATTATAGATATTGCCGATAAAGAGTAGCGCAATAAAGGAAGATTCGTCACGTAGTATTGCAGTTTGGCAAGCCTTTGCTGGACATCCTCATTTTTCGAAATGTAGGTTTGTAAGATACTTGGTGCAGTCTTAGCGGAGTCGTTCAGCGAAGCTAATAGAGAAGCAAGGAAAGTCTCCGTCAATGCTGAGCCACCAAAGTAATCTGGAGGCTTGTTGGTGTAGTCTATGATGAAGTAGTCGCGCCAGTTTCCATTTGCCTGTGATGTGAATGTCACCGTCACCTCTCGAGACTCCTGAGGAGCTAGGTGCAAGAGAGAAGGTTGTATGATGAATGGCCCAGAGCGGAGCGCAGCTATTGATGCCAGATTAATAGTTGTGGCTGCAGAGCTTCTCTTTTCTACGCTTTTTGATTGTGCTTTTTGCTCTGTTGACGGGCGAATGAGGCCATTTTCAACGCATAATCTGTATAGCTCGTGAACCGTCTCTAAATGAACACCAAACTGACGTAACGCAGAAGCATCCAATTCAGAATTGGTTGCCTTTTTTGCATGATCACTGAACGGGCTAGCTTCACCGAAGAGCAGCCATCGTTTTATTACCTGCTCCAAGGGCTCGATATAAAGGAGGAATGGGAAATGTCCTTCGTTGCGTATTGAAATCGTCTTTGAAACAACTTTTCCATGCGGGTGCTCGCCGAAGACAATATTCCGTTCTGGCTGAATCTTGGCCTGGCTAAAGACAGCCTCAGCTGTAAGGTTAACATTGTTTCGCGCCAACATAAGATTTGTGAGAGGCTCAAAAAATGTGACCTGGAGGATTGGTACCTTTTCATAGATTCGGGCCTCGGGCGCACGGAAGATTAAACTGATCCTAACTTTGCTTGTAGAGGACTCAGAGGCTCCCTTGCCTTGTTTCTGTGGAGGGTTAGGGCGACTGGACGGCCTATTGGATTCGTCAACTCCGAGAGTGCCACTTTGGATTGTCACCAGTTTGTACATATCTGGATCAATGGGACGTGTCTGTGCTGGTGCAGATGACTCTTGCTTCTTGCCTCGCTCTGCTTTTTCTCTTGAATCAGAGTCTTCTATGAGGAAGATTACGTCTTTAAAGCTTTTGCTGACAACGATTTTGTAGCCAACTTGATAAGGTCCGTTGTTGACAAGCATGAGCTCGGCCTTGAAATACACAAGTGCCCGTACAATCCCAAGATTTAGATTGTTGTTCGGTTTAGTTGTATCAAAGGCCGACTCACCGCTCTGAACGGCAGATGGTATCCTGTCCGGACTTTCTGAAATGCCCACAATAGTCGTAAAAACATCTACCTTGTGTGATTCGCATATGATATTTAGGGCATGCTCAACGACAGGGTCTAAAAATGCACGTCCAAGTGCATCGAGAGTTGGTAGTCTGGGCCCGTTGGCCCTTGACTTGTCAACAAGGACGTCGTTTTCGGGAACATTTTTGAGCCCACCTACATGCTGCCGAACAAGCAACTTTCCAGGCATGACTATTCGTGCTTCTGTGGGACTTGAGTACTCAACATTGAGTACCTTCCTCTCTCCCGGACCAAGATAGAAGCGAGCGTTATTGATCAGAAGGGAATTGTTGACTCTCCAAGAATATTGTTGGTCGGCAATTCTCGTTGATCTGGGGTACTTCGTGGTCTTGACGGAAGACTTTACAAGGTACTCGGGATAATTAACGACCTGGGTTACTGCTGTAAGCATAGAGAGTTCCGTGTGCATAGGACAATACTCGACCATAAGGGGCAGCTGGCTAGTATTTTCAATTGGGATTTCTAAGGACTCAGTCGTACTCGTTGGAACGCGGGGGACAAGAAGGTTGTTCAATTGATAGAGGTTCTCGTGAGCCGGATCCTTCCCCTTGGTAGGTGCTTTGGATGCATTCTTTGAGCCAGATACGATGTCTTTAGCATCTAGCTTATAGCCATTGGCCAAATAACGCGTGCTATTTGCTGCTAAGTCGTCGACATCCTTAGAAATATTACTACACGGTAAGAGGTCTTCAGCACACTCAGGTAGGCTATATTCAATACGGGGGGTCTGTCCTGCGCAGCTGAACCCGATGGCTAGGTAACTAGGGTTACCATTGACACCTATGAAGAGGGTTTCCTTATAGCTCTTGTCTTCTGGAGGAAAGCATGTGATATAAATGGCAGACCGCTCACCTGGCTGGAGAGTCAATCTGTATGGATAAACAACGAACACTGGTTCCACATCGGCAACTGGTGCTCCCTTGGTACCAGGCTTACCTTGCTGCTTTGTTCCGCTCTTACTTGTTTGAAGGGATCCATCGAATAGTAAATCTTGAAGGGAAAGGGTTGGATCTGTAGATGAGAAGACCTTCTGCAGGCCTTCTTTAACAACAGAGACGACTTCATCGGAAGAGAAGTTAATCTCGGTGCCTCTACTGCTGTTAGCATGCGTTAGTTCTGCGAGTCCATGGAGCATGCTATCAAAGATAAAGGCCACGGTAACGGGGAAGTAGCTGTCATTGATTATGCTGAGCACCTCCATATGTTGTGGCGTAAATTTGCATATGGTGTCAGCAATAAACTTGCACGCCCTCTGATGGGTTAGAGTATCCAGCTTAGTCAGAAGACAAGATGGTGATGCTTCAGGCTTATTTCCCTGGTTCTGCCCTTCATCCTTTGGTAATGCAGAGACAGAGGATGACGGCCGTGATCGTACCTTAGTCGAGGGGCGTTGCTTTGTGCCTGGCATAACGTCAAGAGGGGCCTCAGATGCAGCGTATGGATTGGAAAAGGCTGAGCTCATGGAAAAGAACTCTGGTCTCTGAAGGCCTGATCGTAAATATCCAAATCCAAAAAGGGCAACGGGCTCCCCTGGCCGAGGCTTTACTGAAACCTCAGCTGGTCGCTGCACAATTGCAACTGGCTCCCCTTTCTGATCTGAATCATTAAAGTTAGGGGTTTGTGATACTTCCGCGGCAGCACTTGATTCATCGGGCCCAGGTTGTGTGCCAGATGTTGTAAGCATGGCTGTAGACATTCCATCTGGTAAAGGAGTGAGAGACTTTCCATTCTTCGTCGCAGTACGGGCCGTAAATATGACGTTCAACTGCTCTATTATATGGGGGAAGTCACATTTGCAGACAAATACAAGCGGGAAAACAGTGCTGCAGCCTCGAACACCAAAGTGCACCCGAAGCTTTGTGGTAAGAATGCTATTGGAGACAAAGCGGAACCCAACGCGTAGGCTGGAATGAGGCTTGAGAATCCAGCGAGTAGATCCCATCTCGCTTGGAAAATCCACGCCACTGAAAAGGGTCCGTATGTTTGTCTCAGCGTTGTCCTTTGCCGCCTGTTTTTCTGCCAAACTTTGAGATAGTTGCTTTGCGTTAGCTCCCTTACTAGACAAGGACGCCTGCAAGTCCTTTATCTCTGCGCAAATAGTCTGCACTTGTTTCTGAGCGTCTTGGAACGAGTAGATGGTAGAAGAATTTGCTGGCAAGACACGGGCGATGCGCTTGAAAGTCTGTTCGTGTTCATATTGAAAGACCGCAGCATCATACAGGCACTCAAGCATCACCTTGGGGGACATGAATTCCTTATTCATAATGGCACCTGTGACATGCTTAAGGGTTGCGAATGCTGGTGAGCGCGCATACTTCTGAAGCATTTTGTTCAGCACCTGGATCGGCGTCTTGGACGTGCGCGACTTCTTTCGATCTGTGACTTCAAGGGATTCCACAGCTGGAGCAACGGACTCGACATCTGCGCCTGCATCTGTAACAGCCATAGTTCGCTCGGGGTCAGGGATGTCGCTCTCATCACTTGCAATTCCGCTAAAGCTCTCCTGTTTGTAGTCGGCAGCATCAAATATAACATCCAGTATCCTCTGGATAGTTTCTATAACGTAAAGGTCATCGCTTGTCTGCACGTGGAGAAAGCTTGTAAAGGTTCCTTGCCCAGAGATACTTTGCGCAGAGGAATACGTGGCTAAGTTGGTTAGCTTTTTCTGAAGAATCGAGGTATAGCAAGTATAGGCTTTGCGGACGCGGTGAAGAATCTCTTCAAGGGTCGAGGTTGGATCGATGCGATTTGACGCAGTGGTGTCCATGTACGTCACCAGAAACATATTTTCTTCATTGATCTTAGTAACAGGGTGTGGAGGAAGAGCTTTTTCAAGCTCAGCCACGACTTTAGTTGCCTCATCGACGGCCTGCTGCAGTCTTTTCTGGTCTGCCTTCTTTGCTTGTGAAAGCGCTTCCTGAGCTTGCTTCAGCGTATCAAGGGCCTTTTTGTAACTTGCCTCTTCAGGGGAGAAGCTATCCATAGATCCTGATGAGCTTCTATAGGCGTCGATGCTAGTTTTGTGCGCTAGGGTGACTAGTTCCTTAATAGCGTGAAGCGCAGAATTAATAAGGGGAACAGACTTCAAGTACATTTGATGGGCAGCGCCGTGGGGATCATCGACAACGAAAACAGTGTCATAGAAGGGCGTAACATATGTCGCAGCAGATGCACCAGGTCCTTGCTCGTCTCCATTAGCCACGGCATCTGTGACAGTGGTTGCAGCAGGGCCTAGATCGGAATCAGATAAGGCAGGAATCTTCTGTCTGGGCGAAAGAGATGCTTCTTTTGGCTCCTTAGAATGCAGGGCAAGCTCCTTATCATATTGCTTCTTGGCGCCGGAAAGAGCTAATCTAACCATAGAAATCTTGGTCTCTGCTTTGCGTGTCTCTGCTGGCTCTGTTTCATCTTGAACTGGCACCCCCATTTCGACGCTTTTATAGTCATTGACAAGGATCTCCATGGCTCTGCGGCGACTATCAACTGGAGAGCAGTCCAGGATTATTGTATGGAAAAGTAGCCGTGAAGACACATTCTGTGCAGAGTAAAAGATCGGTTTCATGAAGTGCTTTACAGATGCCTTTGCAATGACTATGATTGCATCCCCGACATCTCGGACGGCGCTACACGTTAGTGAATCAAAGATAAGCCCGGTTAGACTGTGAGTATAACTAGTTCCACCTTCATCTGCCGTTATACCCTCCAATGACGTAGTCCTCGCTCCAAACGTCTCTACGATTGATGTATATAGTGAGTCTGCAAGGGCATCGAGGTAGTCCGGCTCCTTCATTGGATCTGTAGCTGGCGCAGCCTCTTCCGTCTTCTTTTTAGGAACATTCTTTCCGCCCGATTCGGGAGGCTTCTTGGAGGCATCCTCCCATTGGGAGACTCTAACTAAGATATCCTTATATGCCTTGCTGTTTTCAAGTAAATTCTCTAAGGACAAAATGGGCATCTGCACCCCTTTGCTCAGTGCATCCACGGCTTCTCTTGGCCTGTTATAGAACGAAGAAATTTTGTTTGCTAGAGTTGTCTTTCCTGCTAAGGGGGCTCCGTGAATGACATAAACGAGAAAGGGAAGGTTGCTGAGACATGTATCGTTACTAGCGATCCGGTAGCTTCTGCCTTTGATTACAGACGGCGCAATGCGCGCATATTTCTGAGTTAAAAGCTCTATGGGGCAAAGATCATATGCAAAGTCCTCTTGAGAAACTGGCGCATCTAAATACTGGATGGTCTCATCTTCAGCCGGTAGCTCACACGCATCTACCCGGGATACTGGCAACTCAACGGACTTGTCCGCAGCCTCTGACTTGGCAGCTGATGCAACGTTTCTACTTGCCCCCTGAGTATCTGTACTAATAACAGAGCTTGTACGGTGTGCAGGATCCGGCTTATCGGAGCGCCCCGATGCCCCACGAGACTTACTGATGGTCTTACCAACCGAGACATCTGGTTCATATGTCTCGGTCGCCTCCGGCGGCAAATAACATTGCTCAAACCAGGCAACTAGCCTAGTCAGTCCCAGCTCCAATAATAACTTCTTAGTTATAGGACCCAAGCCATCCCCTGGAGCAGGCACTTCACTCAGAAGATGGGAATAGGTAGGGGGACGTGCCTGTTTATTATCGAGAGTAGATAGTATCTTAGTAGGCTTCCTAGCCCGAGCCTCCGTTTGAGTAAGCATGGGTTCCACAGCGTCGCTAGTCGGTTGCTCATTTGCAGCTAAAAGAGACAAGACATCCGGCTTTCCCAGTAAGGAAAGGACAGACGGACTGTTAGCGCCGTATGCAGCTGGAGTGTACGATCCCGCAAAGCGGTAAATAGAGTTGTTACTGGGATCTCCCTGAGTCCCATCAGAAGACCTGAGTGCTGGTTGAATTGTGGTCTTTCTGTCAAAGACAAGCATCTTTCCGCAATTCCTTGCTAACGAAGAGTACAGCAGCTGCTCGATATGATTGAATTTGTCAAACTCTTTCACATATAGCTCATATGTCTCATCAGAATCATTCCGCAGCTCAACCACTTCAAAGCTCCCTGGTAACTCCTTAGGATAAATCGGCAAAAACTCAACGATCTGCTTGCTCAGGCGCACCGCCGGGTGAGTCCCGAGACCTACAAAATGCACCGTAACCTTAGATGAGTTTCCATTTATGCCACCCATCTTTACGTGGAAAACTAAGGAGCCCCTAAAGTAGGTTCTATCCGTGCTATCTGGGAAGTAGTCAAACGGCTTGAACACGATATCCAGCAACAAATCGCTGGTCTTTGGAGCTAACGAACCGTAGTTTTGGAGAGCGGTGTCCTCTGCAGTAATTAGTGTAAAGATATTGGGGTCGGTCCCAAGGAGCGGAGCCTCTACCGAGAGACCCTTTTCCTTTCCTTCCTTCAATAGGCCTACTACTCCACTTAGAAACTCAAATGTATAAGCAGCCTGCACGGCTGTCGGATTTTCAAGCCGCAGATTGAACATCTTTGCTTGTCCGTAAAGCACTTCACCGAAGTTTAACACATATGCGTCGGACTCCTTAATCGGCAGTGCCACAAAATTGGATGAGCATGCAGATAAATTGACCGGCCGAATTGTCGGTAGCGTCACTGAGACGTTGCAGGTCAAGAAGCCTATGATAGATTGCTTGAACTCAATCGGGATGACGAATACATAATTACCGAGGACAGCCTTATGATTTGCAGTATACATAATTGTAAGTGTGATGCTTTCGCCGCTGGGTAGACGAGAGACCTTTTCAGGCTCCACAGAGACTCCTGCTGGCAACATGAAGCGCTTATCAAATGATAGATGCATGGGGGTGGATCCTTTGTTGTAGATAGTGATCGTCTGAGAGGTCTTTGTGCCGCGAATAACAGGGGGAAGAGAGACCGCGACATTAAATAAGACAAACTTGTTGCAAAGATAGTTTGTAGACAGCTTCTCTCGAAGATGGTGATATTGGCCGTCGTTCAAGTGGATTGGCTGCTTGTTTGATGTAGGTGCTCTGGTAACTGACGATGCTTGAGAGACCATCGATGTCCCATCCAGGAACAGAGTTGTGCCGGGGGTCTCCTTTTTCGCCTGGTTCGTGGCTGACAATCGGTGAGCTACCGAAGGAGAAAGTAGTCGTGTTCTGGCAATGCTCATCTTCTTCTCAGACGGACGAACAGCATTATGGGCTGACCGGCTGGCGGCCTCTATGATGTCTTCTGCACCTATAATCGGAAAGGTTCCGTAATATCGATAGAATTCTAGGAAATTTATGCAAAGGTCGCTGGCTACGGAGTTCAGAACATAATCCTTGTGAAGAGAAGCAAGAAAGCCTTCGCTTGTTATTGTCTCTGTCCCTTTTGGCTCATAACGCACTCCATAGATTTCTAATGAGCCATCTGGGCCTATTTTCTTGTGCAAAGTGCTGATTAATTGAGTCGAACAGGGTGATCGCAACTGTATACTGGTTGATGCCGCGTTTGCTTCAGAACTAGCAGAGTCTTCTGCCAGACATCGCAGACCCACGGCATCCACCTCAACATGACGAATATATAGACTCGCAGCAATCAGAAAGGCGTTATACGGGAGCAGTTCTGAAAGGGGAGAAGCAGATGCATTGTTGTCCCAAGGAAAAAGGTATTCCATAGGGGGGAGTGTGTTAGAGACTTGCGTGTGGGTCTCCGCCAGCAGGCTCCCACCACTAACCAAGAGGGGACGCTCAATATACGCTTTGGCTGTGATGGGCAAAATCAGACGCTCCAAGTATCCTATTTTGATAGATAAAGGAATGTAAAGCGGTCCTGGAATGAGGGGTCGAACACTCAATGGTATCTCAAGAACGCTATGTCCATTGAGCTCATAACTAAAGTCAGAAACAGCAGCAGGAGAGGTCAGTACCTGGAGTGGAGCATTACTAAGTTTGTTTATGAAGGGTCTGCACTCATAGGGTATGCTAATAACGACAGTAGTTTTCATGGGCGACTTATTGGTAATCGATATCGTGCTGGTCTGCTCTGACGAAAAGGTGATATCCCCATAATTTATATAGCTAGGTCGGACATCGGCCTCAAGGTTACTTGTGCCAGCTCGTAATCCATAGGAGTAGGACTCTCCCCCATCAATGGAGCATATCATTCTGCACTGATCTGTGCAGATCTCGTTTGTTTGGCCGACAAACGAAACATTGAATTTTGCCAGGTGGCCCGGAAGAAGGCCAGAGTTACCGTCCACGCCTAATGGAGTGATATCGTACTTGAACTTGTCCGAGCCTTGGGCCATTTGGAGAAGCCACTGGAAGCGAACCGGAAAACGGGAAATGTTCTTGCACAGTATTATCTGGGTTATGGTAGTGCCAACATTGGCCATTCCAAAGTCAATGATGCCCTTTTCAGGATCTGTAGAGGAGTTATCAAGCGGTAAGTCGTGCTTGGATGCTTGATTACTAAGGGCAGAATAAGCAGAATACATGTCTAAATTATGCTCCTTGAGGGTCGCCAACGAACAGGAACGAAACTCGAGACTTGGGAAGAAGGCTGAAAGCTTCAGAGGCACTGCAACCGTGGGCACAGAAATGGGAAGTTGACCTGGAGGAAGAAGTCGGATTATAAGCGTAGAGTCAACAAACTTAGGCGTAGAGTCTGAACGAACGTAGTCTGTATCAACACTGATCTCTACGATACAGAATTCTTCTGAGTTGCCCTTCAGGTCTATAGACACCGTTTGTGCAAAGGCTGGAAAGTGCACCGGGCCGCCGAAAGTAATGGAGCAGGGATCAGTTGGTTGAATGGGTATTTCGCTGTCTTCTGATGTGCCCTTTTGCAGCCCAAGAGCTTGTCTGAAAGGGGAGCTCACATTGGCAGGCACTAGAGCACTGGCATCCTCATCTAGCTCATCGACCGCATGATTTGATGCATCGCTGATAGTAGGTTCTTCGTCTCCATTGTTAGGAGGACATGCCACAGGAGCGCCATCTAGGCATTGCTCAATGGCGCATGGGGAAGGAGAATTATCTAGTGTTGCGGAAATGAAATCGCCACAATAGCCAGGATCATCAACCCTATCGGCAAGGCCTGCTTCAAGAGCTAGGGTATCGTGGATATAGTGGCACACATGCTCATCATCCTTGGCTATAGCGCGAACCCGAAATGGGGCCTGGACAAGAATCTGCATCTTTCCAGGAAGACTGCTTGTATTCACCAATTTTATAAACTTTGTTAGCTCGTGGTGTACGTAGTAGTAACCATCTGGTGAAACAAATTTCGCGAGGGGAACCGGCGGATCATTATTAAATGGAATATTGTCTGCACCAAGAAATTGCGAAGTAACGTCTGCACGCTCAATGAAGTAATCTGGTGATGCAATAACTGGAAACTCTTCGTAAATAAAGTTTAGAAGAGAAGGGCGCTGTTTCTTGTTAGATACGCGTGTGCTGGGTCTATCTACAACAGAACCCGCGATACTTTCCGAAACATCAGTAATAGTCAGGGATGATTCAACAGGCCTTCGAGTAACTTGTACGAGTGGCGCAGATCCTGGGCTTTGTCCTTTGCATACGAGTACAAGGTGTCGTTCAAGGAAGCTGTACTTTCCCAAGGAAAGAGGTTCGCAGCGCTCATGATAAAGTGAAGCAGTTTGCAGGCCTTCGTTCAAGGGCAGAACCATCTCGGAGGCAGTTACCTCTGCATTGATAAAACTATAACAAAACGTGACCTGAAAGGCTACTTTAGTTTCCTTCCCGGGTACATTAGACTTCAGTTGATAGATCTCTCGACCGTTGGTGATAACAGACGGAACACGGCCCCTTAGCTTGAATGTATGGAAAGCCCCAGGTTGCAGCTGGACACGGTCTTGCTCGAATTTCAGGTAATGAGTGTTTCCTTGACCCTTTTTAACCCCGGGATTTCCTATGTAAACCCACGTGCAATTTTGGGCAAAGGCGCCGTGATTTTGAATAACAATGCTGTACTGCAGTTCCTCCGTGACAAACCACGTGCCACAGTCAACGTTCGGTTCTTTGTTGAGATCTTGATGGGGGCATAGCAAGTTGGTCCCCTTTGCAGAGGCGTACATAGGCACTTTAATAACACTGCTAGTGGCCTTGATCGTATCCTCCGAGAGGCTGCAACTAGCATTCGCCAATGTCACATACACTAGCAGGTTCTCACGATAGGTACCTGCCTCAGTTGTGTAGAACGTGATAGGAATGCTTGTTTCCTCGCCAGGGGCCACAAGCTTATCGCTAAACTCTTTCTCAATACTGAAGAAGGATCCGTGCTTTTCTGGAATCACTCTGCAGCGAGCAGAGGTCAGTCCGACGTTTTTCAGAGTGAGCGGTAGGTGCACCACGTCGAGAACCCTGACGTAAGACTCCTTGTTGTTCGGCCGAGTAAACTCCAGAGGGCCGCCGGCCTCTACACGGGGGCCTCTTGCAGAATACTGAACCATACAGGACAGCGTCTGCTTCTCAAAGGCGTCAGAGGTGAATGCAACTGGGATAACCAAATGGCCCTGGGAGCGTGGGATGATTCCGCATTCAAGGGATTCTTCTGCACCAGGAAGAAGTACCCCACTCGCTTTGCTACAAGTAATTAGGCAATTATCGAGAACATCTTGGACAGGAAAGCTCCAGTTACCTATCACAGACGCAACGTTCTTAATCTTAACGTTGAACGTATGCCTGTAACCAACGAACCCCTCTGCAATATTAATCACCGTGGGATCAATCTCAAACTTGGGATTGATGATTGATCCGATTATCTGAATAGTTTGTAGCGGGCGCTGAGAAGATGCGTGATAAAGATTTAGATCAATGTCCTTGTAAAACCCAGCACGGCGCTTAGGAAGGATCGTCAAAGAGACATGTGCATCTGCACCAGGTTTCAATCTAAGATGGGGCGGATTGACGCTAAAGTCTGAACAGGCCAAAAGCATTTCCTGCTTAGTGTCGCTGTTTCCCTGACCTTCGTGGTCAAAAACCCAACGGGACGGCTCAATCTTGAGCGTAAAGTCACATTCCAGTTGGGAGAGATTGCGCACTCGAAGATCCTTACTACTGGAGAAGCTGAAGGCCACAAGACCAAAGTCAATGATCCTGTCTTTATCGATCTCGTTAACCGCCAGAAACTCTTTGGTAAGCCAGGACATGTGCTCAACGTCGCTATGCTCATCACTATAATAAACCCCGCGCCGTCCATTGGCCTCATCAATAATGCGCCGCCGGAGCCGCTTATCGGCGATCAGGACACGAAGGTGTGTTTCGGTGAGACTGTCAGAGAAGACCTTCATCTCGACATTGGGAGCCACGGAAGTGGCTTTGATTTCAACGACAAGACACTTGCTCAGGCCAAGAATAGACCAGAGAGAAGGGATGATATATTCCTTTATAGAATGGGGGGTGAATGTAAGCTCTATATTGATATGAGATCTGGGTGGAATAACCCCACTAATACAGCTATATTGCAAAATGTAACTAGGATCATGCTCCTCCGTAGGCATCAAGTGAAACTCTACCTCTATCTCAGAGTGGTTTGTTAACGTGAGCTCACCCCGTGCAGAAGCACCGACCACGACTGCCCTGAAGCGAAGCTCGTCACAATCAAACTCAACTTCCGGACCAACCGCTAATGCACGCATCCGGAGAGGCTGACGTTCTTTGCTGCCCGTGC
Source organism: Giardia duodenalis (assembly GCF_000002435.2). Taxonomy (NCBI): domain Eukaryota; phylum Fornicata; order Diplomonadida; family Hexamitidae; genus Giardia; species Giardia duodenalis. Next base: position 1,939,669 of record NC_051860.1, read on the forward strand.
ACTCAATCCAAGCGGTGGTGTCGTGCGGACCTGAAACTGATGGTTGAAAAGTAACTGTGAAAGTACACTTGCTGCTAGGATAGATTGTTCCAGAAAGAGGGAAGACAGAGAAGGGCAGTAGTAGCTCATGAAAATCGGGGTCTTCCCCGTTCTGAGGACAGGGGTAGGCTTTAACCTTAAAAGTTGTCACGACGTCGGACATATTCATTAGGTCTACATGGGATGTGGCTGTATGGGTAACTAGAGTCTTAGGAAAATTATCGAGCACCGTCCGCTCCAACTTAAATTCAGCAGAGTATGAACTACAGATGAGAGCGACGGATTTGTATAGAGCCTTATTGAGAGAAACATGTAAAGTACCCCGGTTCACCCCAACATTGGTAGGGTGACAGGTAAGAGTGAGTTGCTTGGAAATCATTGGAGGAAGGCTGACACTGGTGGGAGAAACAGAGAAGGGCCCGTCAGTGACAAAAGTAAGCCCCATGGGACCGTCACTGTCATTCATCAGAAAGAGAGGCCTTTCAGCAGTGATTCCATATGGCGTAGCATCGAAGACCACCTCCGTAGGAAGATCGACCATGCTTTGGTTTTGCTCTGAATTTCAAAAAAGCTTAAAAATCCAGGGTTGTATAATTTTACTCTCTCATAATGCTTTAACGAAAAGATAGCCAAAAGGATTGGTTCATGCAGACGCGCTGCTTCAGGCCCACGCAGAACAAAATTATTGTCCTCAACGGGCCGTCAGGAAGCGGAAAATCAACCCTCTTTAGGGCCATCACGACAATGGATCGATACAAGGACTATTTTGGATTCTCCGTTTCACATACTACTAGGGCGCCCAGGCCAGGAGAGCGCGATGGCATCGACTATTATTTTGTCTCTCATGAGCAATTTCAGAGCCTGAGGGAACAGGGTGGCTTCTTGGAGACCGTCGAGAATTTTGGAAATTTCTATGGAACGTCGTTTGCTGCCATCAACGATGTTCTGAAGAGACAGCATTGCATCCTCGACATTGACTACCGGGGTGCAATGACACTAAACGCCGTTCTTGAGCAGGAAAGGAACGTGAAAGCTCTCTTTGTTTTCATCAGCCCACCATCTGTTGAGCTCCTGGAGCAGAGGCTTCGCGGCCGCCAGACTGAGAGTGAAGAGCAGATCAAAAAGCGTCTTGATACCGCCCTGCGCGAGCTAGACTTCTTTAATGCTAACAGAAGCTTTTATGACGTCCACATAATCAATGACAATCTCGAGGAAGCCATCCAGACCCTCGACCTCTCGGTGCGGAGATTCCTCTCGGGGTGAGTAAACACAATCTGTTAGTTCACTTTAGACGACATAAGCTTAAGTGGATCTAGTACTTCTTGACGGTTTCAGAGCTCCCTGACTTTTCCTTGTTGCGGTTATTCTTAAAAATTCTTCTTCTTTTCTTAAACGTCGTCGACAATCCCGAACCGACCTTCAGCTCTTTTTCATCCTGGACAAGCTTCACGAAGCACTTGATGACGTGATCATTCACCTTGGCGTTCTTGTACTTATTGGCACAGTTCTGCGCATCCTCCCTCGACTTGAAGCGGAGGGCCCATTCGGTTTCCTGGATCTTTGTTACCCTAGTAATGGACTTCTTGTACAGAGAGAATACCTCATCCTGCACCTCCCTCCAGGTGAGGCCGTCTGGAAGGTTCTTGACAAAAACGTACCACACACCTTCCTTGGTTGCTTGGTTCGCCAGCTTAACGCTTGCACGTGGACCCTGGCCGGCTTGCTGCAGGATAAGGGACTGCAGGAAGTCTACGCGCTCTTCCAGCTGCTTTATGCGGTAGTTCTGTGTCATCTACCTTTATTTAATAGCCAAGGCTTTTTTTAATTTTTTGGAAACAGTCGGCAACGTTGCCATGCCGCCAAGCGTTTCAACCGCGCAGAATCTTCGGTATCGCATCTTGGTAGAACATGCATGTCTAGATGCACAACTCCAAGAGTTACGGGAGGTGCTCGGTTGGTCAGAAGGTCAAGCATGTCAATCTGCATACAGTCTTTCTATGGAGCATGTTATCAGTAACCTGCATTTTTCCAAGGATGTTCTCTTTCCTTTCAAGCTACAGGATGTAACTCTCCAGAATATCACCCCCTCGTGGCTCTTGGAATACACATCTACAAACGGCATCAACCAGCCGATACAGCTCACGGAGCAGAGCATCCTCGAAGCTCTTGGTTTATCCTCTGTGTTAAGTGTCACAAGCTCAAAGTTTGGAGAAGCCAGGATGCCTCTTCATTTGCCGGTGAAAAGACTTCTCAAGGATCCATCAGCGACGTCAATCAAGACATATCCACCACCATATCACACGATCAACCATTCAGAGGCACTCCTCACCGCTAGCTCGCCGTCACTAGAATATACAAAGGCCTCTCTTCCAAAGATGCGCCGTGCACACGGGTTTTCTTCTGTACCGTCTCCGCAACGTTTAGAAGCAGACTCATATTGGGTCCAGAACTTGAAAGATAACATATCAGCCATCATGGAGACTAACTCGTACACCAGTCCCGATAATTCAGAGCAGCCCACCCCCATCTTTGACTCACCTCACCAAGCACCTTCAACAGACTCGTCAGATGCCGGCCCTGGCCAGCTAACAGAGGTCCTCAAGCACAGCTCTCTGGGAATTCATAGGGATATAGGGCACGATTTAAAACCAAATTACTACCATCCAGTAAGCTTTTCTGCAGCACTAAGGAAAACGGCTCTGAGCTCATCCGGCAACACCTCTCAGAATACGCAAAGGCGCAGATCTCCTATAGCTACTTCGTCAATATTCAAGACTCTTCTTTCGAAGATAGAGGCCATTCCAGCGCTTCCTTCACCTGAGATAACTGCAGTGACGCACTACTTGAATGCGGATCGGGTCATCGTTCGCAGCACCAAGAATGCGGTCGTAAATGGAGTGATTGATACCAAAACTGATCTAGACCAAGATCTAGACCAGATACAAAGGACATTACAGCTTGGTCCACCGAAAGGAAAGGATTCCATGGAGTGCGAGCTCTTTTCCTTGCAACCAATGGAGCCATATGACCCTGCACCTTTTGTACTCCCGGAACAAGCCCTTCATGCAGCTACCCTTAGGCGTCACGGAACTTCTGAGCCTATCTGCGTGAGTTCACTGGCAGTGGAAAAGGTGGCCGAGCTTCAAGCAATCAACAATGTGCCATTTGTTGTTGGATCTCTTAAGGCTACCTTCTTCATGGGTGAAAAGCTGGCTCGGACCTTTCCTGTGCTACCCGCCTTTAATAGACCGGGAAGCTCGTCCTTTGCCGCAGATGCAGCTGTGTTTCCTGCCATACATATGCTTGTTAACACTATGGAGTACAAGCGACCACTCTCGAAAGCAAAGCTCAGTCAGTTTACACGAGCAGCAGTTAAACGGGTATTCCAGATCTTCACCTCTGTCCCTTCACAGCTTTTAACAAACCAAGACCCCGAAAAGTTCATTCTATCATTTACCTCTTTTGAAGACAAATGCGAGCTATCTGGGAAGAGTATTCTAACAGAACTTTATAGTGGTATTAGAACCATTCCTGCGTCCCCTATCGATGCACAGCGTACTAGCGCCGTATCTTCTTTACTCAAGCCGCCGGGGATACAGGCCACACCAGAAGGCATGCCCGCAGCCAAGGCTACCACCAGTCCTGCCATTCAGGTGCTTCACCTACATGCCGCGGCTGCTGAATATTCGCTAAATACAGCAATACCCCAACTAGCTGGGTTTCTCTCTACTGCATCTGTCGATCAAACGGCTGACTCTCTTCGCACCCATCCAACGATTTGCCACTTCCTTGTGGCTCTACTTGCCCATCAGAAAAATGACAGCTACATATCATCCCCATACTCCCACGCTTCTAACGATCCTCTCTTTTATATGGATGAGACTGGAGTGACCAGAACTCTTGACGAATCCATTGGTGAGTGCTCCAAGATCCAAGGAAGAAAGTCAGCATTACTGCCGCACATTCTTGTGGCCATACGCGATACGTACACTCTTGTACCAAACCTGCTTATCCCAGAAGGCGTGCCGGTGACAGAGGCGGTTCTGACCGCTCTCAACTACATGACCTCTCCCTCTGCCGCACTGATTGATGAGCTGATCCCACAGTGCATCCAAGCCAACCAAGGCAAGCAACTAAAGTTCACAGCCACTGAAAGCCTTTTTGACTCTGCAGGAGGGACACCCTTTCATGAGACAGGACCTCAGTTTCATGGATGCTTTGATGCGCTTGAGCCAAGCGCCGTACAGAGCAGCGTGATTGATACGTCCAAGAAGAGCCACAGGTTGCCAGCATCTCTTTCTAGCGTTGAGCCGCCACTAAAACAGTCAAAAACACCTTCTAATCCTAGAAATGAGTTATTGTCATCATTTGTCCGTGCAAACACACTTCTCCAAGCCGCAATCAGTATTTGCTCTTCAGCTACAGGTGGACCTTCTCCAGCTCAATTAGCACACGCTGTTTTGACTAACTCTTGCTCTAAAAACATAGTTTCTACAGCCAGTCTATTTAAGCAATACAGAGATTCTGTTGATAACACGTTACTTGATGATCCTCTCACCGATTCTTTGCTCACAATGGCCCAAAACAGAACAACGATCAATCTAATTCAACGAGACTACTTTGAAAGCTTCGCACAATATACAATAACTCCTATAAAGTTACAAGGTATTAAGTACGCTGCAAGTGACTATTTTTCATTTATTAGCGACTCTTCACAGCATCTACGCAAAGCGGACGCATCTCTGAATTCAGCCTTATCTGCCGCTGATAGTAAGGGAAAGATGGCCGGAGAGAAGTCCTTTGGAGATGTGAAGCTGCTACTTCCAATGACGGAGCCATCAAAGGCGGCAATTTTGGCCATCACGTCTCCTATGCTGGGCGAGTATCGTTTGTTAGCCAACACGGGTGCTTCAGGTCCTACTTTTCCTGCTAACGCAACATATTATGGGATTGACATTGCAGTAGTTAACGCTATTGGATACGCCGTCTCTTACTTGTTACTTCTCAGTTCCCACGAGTATAAGCTTCTTCCCAAGACTTCTCCAGATGAGCTGATGACTCCCCAAGCGTCACACCTTTACGTACAAACACGTATCAATGCCGTTTCTCGCGTTAGACAGGATAAGAATACCACCCTTTCATTCATCAAGGAGGCCTCATTTCAGTATACAAACGGAGAAACACTGGCGTATAGAGCACAGGAGAAAATGCGATTCTACCTGCTGCCTAATTACCCCTTTGTATATGTCATTCGGGGACACAGGGTCCCGGTCGTTCCCATCCAGAGGTCGCCTACGCAACGGTTACCAGATATACCTGCAAATCCATCCATTCTACCGAGAACCGTTTCGAAGGCCTTTGTTGTGCGTGACGCACTGGCAAGGCTAGCGGGTCGATTTGGGACAATTAATGATGTTTCGGACACTTGTTGTGATAGTGGCTTCTACTTTCATCAGGATGACCCAAAGCTCACGTCGGCAATATCAACAATTCTTGATAGGCTCCACCAGGTCTTTTATGACAAGGAAGCAGAGCGTAAGGTCTGCACTTACATTTCGGCCATGAAACTGTGGATCTACGTTCATGGGAAAGTGGAGCTGTTCTACGATCCGGCCCTCCGGAAGGACAATCGATACTCCGATTCATATCCTCATGGTCTAGACAATATCTATCAACGGGGAAAATGAGTGACCAATTTATTCCGTCACGCTTTGGCTAGATTGCGTTGAACGCGATACCATAACCCATCAACATTGATGTCTCCATAGATAAGGGCGTACACGCGCTCGGAAGACAGCTTGACACCGTACTCGTCTAAATATTTCTGAATGATACCCATGTACTTGGATTTGACCTCATCACGACCTTTACTTGCCGCGATAAGGGCTTCATAGTCATCCAGCTGGCGCAGTATGCAGTCCCAGCGACGCTGAAGTGAATTCTTCTCGGCACAATCAAAATGAGTAGCAATCAGATAGTCAACGTCAAGCTTGCTGACGATGTCGACAGTCTTGCGCCATGCTGTAGCATCAAACTGCGTTGGCGTTGTGCAAAGCAGTGGGCAGAAGTTGATTTCGCTGAACGAAAAGCCGAGGCCATCACCCGCAAAGAGGATCTTCAGTGCCTCTGAGTAGAAGACAGCGTGGTGAAAGGCGTGTCCATGAGCGTGGATGACGCGAAGCTTGAGTAGTGAAGACGCAGCCCCGTAGACGGAGCCATCTTCGGCGCTGATCATGCGGTCGGCGGGCATTCCAACGATCCCTGGATAGTCTTGATTGAAGACCTGTTCGCCATATACCTGTATCGCTGCTGGCACTAACTTGTCATGAGGATCAATTATGTGGGGGGCAGCCGCTGGATGTGCCACCACGGTACAGTTGGGCAGGGACTGCAATATAAGCCCAGTCCCACCACTGTGATCCAGATGTGCGTGAGTAATGAACATATACTTGACGTTGTTGCAGTCTATCCCCAGCTCTTTTAGGGCATTGAGTGTGTGAGGAACTGAAATAGTCGACCCCGCCTCGACCAGAATCGCTTCTTCACCGTCCCGAATGATAGTAACTCCGCACATCTTATCGCGAAGGAATTTGGTGTCCACAACATACACGTGGTTGGGGATAACTGTGCATACGTCCTCCGGCATCAATTTTATATTGAAAAGGGAAACAAATTGACCCACCGAATGACACAATTCACAGCTTGCCAAAGGGACACCTATAAACGATATTGGAGAACACTCTCTAGGTCTGTCACAAAGTCCTTCCACTTAAATCCGCTTGTGAACCCGACCCGGTCCGTTTTATAATAGTCCTGGAGTGTGGCAACTTGGCTTTGATTAAGATTTGCGTGCATAAATGTAAGAGCACTTCCAAGCTTGGACATCTCACAGATTCCCATGCGACCCTTATCGAAATTGACGAAGTAGCTCCGAACCTGGGGGCGATAGTTTCTACAGACCTCACCCAATTGCTCCAAAATTCCCTGAAGACTTGCATCGTACTTTTGCTTATTTGCTGCGTTAGCGAATTCCCTCTTGACAGTCGCATAGTCCTCCTTCTTCGGACGTTCCTGTTCACCATACTTCAGTCTCTTTAGCTCGATGGCTTCTTCTGGGGAGAGGAATATTGACGAGTCTGGGGGGAGGGAGAGATCTCTGAGGAAAAAGGCATAATCAACCATGCCCAGATAAATCGATGAACTGTCAACACACGTATAAAGCTCCATAAGAAACTTAAACGACAGCGGGTAAGCATCAGTGATCTTCTCCATGTTAGCAATAACGAAGGCCCTGGCAAAGTTATCTTTGCTGACAAATCCCGTGCGTAACTTGTCAAACTCTCGGAAGGCATCCAAAGGTCTGCCAGCCCGCTGGTGAAAGTCTATATAAATCGAGAGGATGATTGGACTTGCTCTTTGCACCAGCATGAAAAGCCTTTCATTGTTATCAGATGTCACTGAAGACACGGCTTGAGAGAACGACATCGTTCCTTGACATGTCGTTTGTAGGTCCACTTCCCCGTTCTTTACCTGAAGGGAGAAGCGCTTGAGGTCTCCAATCGAGAACCATTGACCCTTGATGGTTACCCGCTCGTTGTCATTCAGATTTTTGAATTCGCTACAGTCACCAATGTTGTCGTACTGCTTGTTTGAAGCAGACACGTTGTTGAAAATATCGTTGACTGCTGCAGGGTCTGTTCTTGTGGTCGAATCCAGACTGGGTTTTACCTTGTAGGAGGTTCCTGTCATACGCGTTGGCTTCCACGCGTCAAATGCCTTCTGAATATCTGCGACTAACTTGCCTGTGCATAGCTCCGCATGATCAATGCTATTTGTTATACGGTCTAAGTCCAAATTCTTGCGCAAGATTCTACTAGGATATGGAGTGCTGTAAGTTGCCTGTGTGGACGGGTTGGTAACATCATGTTCAACAAGTGACGCTGGATACATATAGGCTAACGTCTTTGTCTCGTCTATCGGATTTGGAAAGGCATATCCCAGGGAAAGCATCTCAGCATCTGTGAGGGTTATATCGAGACTATAGGACAAAGACCGCTGAATGTTGCGAAGATTGACACAGCCAATAATAGACTTTGGTCGCAGAGCGTCACCAAATTCACCTAACGCAAGGAAATCTGCAATCTTCAGGTTGCGGACCTGCAAGGAATTCGCAATCTTGTAAACGACGTCATCTGGGTGGGGGAGTAGGTAATCATTGATATCATGTGGCCGCCTAACAGCCTCACGATCGGGAATTATGTCATCGCAGCGATTCGAAATGAAGTCTATAAAGTTATTATAATTAACATAGAGGCCTCCCTTTGCCAAGACAGCTGGTGTGCTCGGCGGCTGCTCCACTGTACCCCGTCCAGAAACAGTGGAAGAGGCAAACATCTCTGCAAGCCTCTCTAGTTCCGCATCTGTCAGACCGTTGTTCTTTCTGATGAATGGAGAAGTACGAACCTTGGTGTCCACAGGGATGCAGGAGGGTGTGTAGCTTTCTGGAGTTATGGAAACTATCCCCGATAGAGCTTGCTTGAACTGATGAGACGTTATCACACCCGTATGTCTTTTATCAAATATAGAAAAATGCTGCAGGAGAGGAGCAGGATGTGCATGTAAGTATGCCTGCAACTTCCTAACAAGATCATAATCGATAGGTTTGCTGTTAAACGTAAATGCTTTCTCTCTCGGTACAGGTAAATTTGCGGTGTTGGTTTTGTCAAAGTGGTGTCCTGCGTTGGAAACAAATGTGTTAATAGCCTCTGACATTGTAGACTTGGAGGGGGCGTCGAGGGTTGCATTCTGGATAGCTGCCAAAAAGCTACGGTAGTTAACAGGAAGGCCCTCTGGGTCTGATGTGTTAAGAGGATCACTAACTAAGAACTGCTTTGCAGCTTCCTCGATGTCCACAAACTCCACGTTCGACCGCCCAGAGTCGGTCAGGGCAGAGGCTAAGGCAGAGCAGAAGTCACGATACGGAAGAGTCCCTCTATTCATTGTATCACGGGCCAAGAGAAATGTTTTAAAGTCTGGGCGAAACTTGAGCCACGCATCCAACACTCTCTTGAGCCCAGTGTTTCCGACGAAATCTGGCCGACCAGTTCCGTCAAAATATTTTGCAAACCCCTTGTCGAAGGGACGAGACGCAGCTTTAGCATCCAGCATCAGATCCCCCTCGTCTGCATTGATGGCAGAGACAAAGATTCTGTAATCACAAATAGTCTCCACAGATTTATGGGAATCGGAAAACTCTTTTCTGACATCCTCAGTCTCCGTTTGGGTGGTTGTGGGAAACTCGACCAGTCGTTTTGCTTTAAAGGCCTTTGCTAGGAGCTCAAGCTGCTCCTTCGTGGGGAACTTACGTATAAGGGCCTCCCACATATTTGATGTACCGCGCATGAACTGATTGGCGGTCACAAGCCCTGTCTTATGCAAGTCAAAATCTTGGTAGAATAGTTTCCCAATGATGGGTCTGCAGTGGACCCAGTGCCGCAGCTGCTCCAGAAGCTCTCTGCACTGGCGGTCCTCCTCGGGAGTCAAGTGGTCTAGCTCCAAATCCGGAACGACTAGCGTGGAATAGACGGCAGTAGTTCCCGCGAGAGAGCCTTTGGGTGCCAGAGAAGGGTCTAAGAGAGGCGTCTCAAGTTCATCAACCACGTCTTGATAACAGATCTCCCGTGGGTATGTGGCAGTCGCATACTTCTGCTCTAAATAGTAGCGTTCGCTATCGGTGAAAATAAGACCCATCGATTCTAAAGCCCGAAAGAACTGATCCACGGACACAAAACCCCTGCGCAATTTATCAAAATCTTGGAGGAACTCAAGGATGCGGGGCCTGCGCGTGTACATGATTGTTTTGATGCGTACAAGTGGGTCTTGCTGCTGTTGCATTGCTTGCGGCAGCCCTCTAGAATTTTTGATTTTTGTTTGGCAAAGATTAGTTGCGGCGAGCGACCGGAAAATTAGTTTATTGAACTGCCTGTTCTGTGAAGCACCACATAGCTTAGCTTATTCAAATAGCACAGAATCTGCCGGCTTGAATGGAGTAGCGCCGGAAAAATAGCTTCCTGTGTTCGTCGTTTGTGCAGTGATAGCAGCAAATGCTTGCTTTTGTTGCTGAAGAAAAAGGTCGGTCGGCAGTGGCTTCAGCTTGGGCTGGTGGTTGTTTTCTGCTTCTATGAGTCGGTGCAAATGTGGCAAAAACATCTCAACAGTAAATAACTGCTTGCGTTCCGGTTGCTTAGGTATCGATGCGGAGTCTTCATTGTTGGGATCGGGCTCTGAAACTGGCTCCTCCCCTTGAGATGATGTTAAATCTACAATCCCGATTGTGTTAGAAGGTGCTGAATTGGTAGAAGCATTGACCGAGGGATATTCGGTCAACAAGGAAGCATTTTGAACACTTGAGTTGCTCTGCTCACCGATAGGTTTCTTCGTTATAAACGGTGGGTCCAAGGTGGCCGATAATTGAGGAACAGGTGCTAGCACAGAGCTATTTGATTGGCACAGTAAGTTGCTTTCCAAGACAGAGAATGCGTCTGTAAGATTCCTAATCCCAGAGTATTGCGGCGCCAGCTCGTAGCCCTTGCTGTGGGTAAGACATTTGCGATCTGCTTTCCACTGACAAACCTCGTTCCCAAATGACCAGAGTCCATTTGCTTTCAGAGATCCAGGGTTGGATATGTCGATATGAAGAAGCGTTTCATGGAAGCTCATGGCCCTTTGGTCGGCTCGGATGCGACCTCGTGCATACCCCGTTAGCCTTATCCCGTCTATGGTTCTAAGCCTACTGAGCGCTACGTATGCCTGTCCAGGACTGAATGCTTTTTCAATATTGATAATTGCTGTATCTAGAGTCATTCCTTGGCACTTGTGGATAGACAAAGCATATGCTAGTCCAAGGGGTATCTGAGTGCGTTTTCCTATCACATCATCGTTGCCCTTCTTGATTTCGTACGTGACTGGGTGTATTTGTTGGACTTGATTACCGATTTGCACCTCCACCACTACCATCCGCATCCCCACGTTTAGGGTTATCTCATTAGTGCCGGAAGAAAGCTCACCATTAAAGTCAGATCGGTAAAGATCTGATGCAGCATTGCGCTTAACGCGACTGCCCTCCTTGGACCAGAAGTAAAAGATATCTTTAACGACACACTGACGACCGTTACACAGACCTCGCTGCACATCTATGTTCTTTGTTATTATAACTTGGGCTCCAATGGAGATACTAATCACCGGCGGCGGGTCCATCAGATGCTGATGATCAGAAAGGTTCTCGTCAACCGCTTGCAACTTGAATACTATCTGCTTCCCCTTTAGCAGGTTGCTATTGTTATATTCATCAACGGCCTGTCTGTGAGTATATAGTCTAACAGGAAAGGATGGGGACACATACGTTGTCCGGATCTTTTTAACCTCTAGCTCGCATCGCCTACGGTTGATGTGAATTAGATTTAAAAGCATGTGTCTGAAAGATAGGTCATCAGTGACATCGTCAAGCTTCTCCAGGGCAAATTGACGCTCCTCCTCTGTTTTCTGACTCTCATTCTCTAGGCGCTCAAGTTCTGTAGAGTATTCTTTATACGCCTTCTCAGATATCTTGTCATGCTCATTGTTCAGCTCATTTTCATGAATCAAGAGAGATTGTAACAAACTATCAGTCTGATTGGAAACACAGCCTATGCGTGTTTCGTTAAGCATGTTTATAAAACTCTTGTCCGACTGCCGAAAGCAATGTGTCAGTGATGCCTTAAGAGGAATCAACTGAAAAGCCGTTGCTTCAAAGAGCCACACTAGAGGGTTGTTGGACCTCACCACTGGAGGAAGCTGAAGAAAGTCTCCGCAAAGGATCAACTGGAGTCCACCGAAAAATGACTTGGATGCGCCTCCACGTAGGTGCCTGGCAACATACTCCAGGCAGTCGAAGTATGTGCCCTGCAGCATAGAGCATTCGTCAATGATGAGGACAGTGGCCTCCACCCACCGCTTCCTGGTCTGCTTTACACGGCGTACGCGTGCAAGCATATCGGGGAATTTCTGCTCTGTCAAGTTTTCATCCAAAAAACCTGCAAAGCTTTGAATGGTGCAGCCTGAAATGTTAACAGCTGCTGTTCCTGTGGGCGCCGTCACAACGATCTTCTCATTATCATCCAGCCTGCTTAGCCCTTTAATGATAGCACGTAAAAGATGAGATTTTCCCGTTCCTGCAGAGCCTGAGAAGAAGAGGGACTTGCGTCGAACCACAGCTGCATTGAACAATAGTTTCTGCTCAAATGAGAGATCAGTATAATATGGCTGATTAGCGTGCAGCTGCATGCCTTTCATATTCGTTTGTTTGTTTGCTTGTTTGTTTTAAACTAACAACTAGGATAGTCGCCTTGCAGCGACAAGAATATCCTACGTGGCTAAAAGAAATCAAGATCGTCGTCATCCAGAGCATTAATATCTATTTTTGGCTTACTTGGCTGAGCCGGTATAGAGCCTATGAGGCCAAAGGAGTCCTCGTCTTTTAGGCTGCTATAGAGGCCTGCTGTAGCTTTTGAGGACGGCCGTTCTTTATTCTTTGCTGAAGGGTCACGAAGGAAGTCATTGATTGCAAACTTCTTTGGCTTTGCAGTTTCTTGGTTTCTAGAGGGCTTAGGATCTATCTGGTCAACCGAGTTCGCTACGACCAATGTTGGGGCATCTTCCTTAACCGTCTGATGGTGACCACTAACACCCTTTTCTGTTGCAACGTTCTCTTCTGGCTTGGAAAGGTCATACTCGTCCCCCATGTTATCTAGCTCTGTTGTTGACCGTGTCATGAGATTCAGAGCATTGCTGGCACGCTTAGACACACTAATTTGTGAAACTTCGGTAGACTCACGCATATGCGCGTCTGTGAGTTCAGATTCTTGAATATAGTTTGACAATTCGTTAACCAATAATCCCTGCGGCTGGAGCTTTGGCTTCGTAAATGGATTGTTAGCCTGTTGTTGCGCATATGTTGCCGGGTTCACGCTTTGAGTATCGTCTGATGTACTGACCGCATCTTCACTGTAGTAATGCTGCTGTGGCGGCAAGGCAGAGGGTAAGGGGGCAAGAGTTCCGTTGTCAGCCTGAGAGGCAGGTGCTTGCAGGCCCCCCTGAGAAATGGGGTTATTGGAAGAGATTGGCTGCTGTAATTGCAGTGCTTGTGGTGTTTGTATCTGATGCATTTGCTGCAACTGTTGCACCTGTAATTGGAGCTGCTGGCTAAGCTGTGCCTGTAGGGACGTGATCATGTTCTGATGCTCAATGATCTGTTGTTGGTATTCTTGCAATTGCTTGGAGCATTCACATTCATGATTTTGTTGTGAGTTTTTCTGTTTCTCTGCATCGCTTGACAAACCTTCTGCTTGTTGTGGTGCTGACCGAGGGTACTGCGGTGGCAGCACGGCATCTCCAGTTGGGCTATTAATTGTCACATTCTGATAGCCCAACAAAGTCCCAGGCGCTGCTTCTTGGCTAGATTCTGATTTATCTGTCGTTAGAGATAGATTAGGTGGCAGCGGCTGAGATATCGCCAAAGCTGACGCTGGTGGGTGCTTTCTCGACTTCCGCTTGTCCTTATATGAATTGAGCTGTCCTGCATACTTGATTCCCTTCTGCGACAATTGTGGGGTTAAGTAGTTTCTGATTTCGTTGGCAGATAGCTTTAGTAGCATGTTCATGGTGACGCTTTCTCCTAGATCGAGCTCACGAAAACGCATCGCAACGTCCAGAACGCCGGTGTGTGGGTCTATTGCTGAAGATAAAGTTTTGAGATTTGTCCCCGCCTCAACTGCACGAATGCCCATATACAGGAGACTGTGACCTAAATTATACATTCCCTGTTGGATATTTGCTGCTCTTGTACGCTCAAACACAGCTGCATTGATGACAAGCTCGTGGTTTGTTTGAATACAGAATGGTGGCTGTGCTAGTGCCTGATGCTTAATTGAGGTCTGAATGCGAGCGTTGTCCTCCTTCATGTCAAAACAGTGTGGTAAGGCCATGATCCCCTTAGTTGCTACAGACCATTCGGCAGCCAATGCCTTTGTAACTGAAGACATGGCTTCAAGGGGGTCCCGCATAAAGCTAGACTCACATTTTGCTACGGAAGCCAACAGGTCACTTAAATCGACTAGGCGATTCACAACAATTCCAAAATGCTGTAGTAGTTGCTTGGTCACCTTGCCCATACTGGTAAATGTCTTCTGGGATTGTCTAACATGGTCCGAATACGATTCCATATTTTATTGAGACCGGGAATGGAGACACCCTTAATGAGATCCGCTGCCGTTGGAAATGTCTCCAAAGTGCGTGAGCTGCGGGCCGAGTATTCGGGACGGCAGAATAACGCTGGCTTTACAGCGCTTATGAAGGCGATTTCCTACAAACACTTGGAGGCGGCCCGACTCCTCGTCAATGACGAAGCAGGGGCATCTACAGATACAGGACACACCGCACTTATGTTAGCAGCACAGTATGGGTTTGTAGATCTAGTTAAGCAGCTGATCCCAGCGGAGGCGGGACAGCAGAACAAGGAGGGTTGGTCTGCTTTGATGATAGCCCTCAACAACCGGCAAAAAGAGGTGGCGCATTTGCTAGTACCAAAGGAAGCTGGGTTAAGCAAAGCAGACGGGTGGACGGCGCTCATGTTCGCTGCACAAGCAGGATATGCAGATATTGTCTCTCTTCTGCTTCACACGGAGAAGTCACGGCAATCTAACAAGGGTTGGACAGCACTAATGATCGCAGCAGATTCGGGAGCAACAAACATCTGCAAAATATTACTCAGTGAGGCGGGGATGAGAAAGATAGACGGTATAACGGCCATGATGATAGCAGCTAGACGTGGACACTCAGATATTGTTCAGCTTCTACTGAACAAGGAATTTGGTTTACGCACATTGCAAGGCCAGACAGCGTACTCATTTGCCTTTGCTGCTGGCCACCGCAATGTCTGTGCACTGCTTTCTGAGGAATCTGGTGACAAGGATATGCCGCAGACAATCACCAGGCAGGCACTAATCCCCATAGAGTCGACGCTGTGCACTGCAGATCTAGCAGGGCAAAGTAGAGACGGCGGTCCCTTACAAACAGTCTCTGCTGCTGACCAAGGCACATTGCTAGAAATAGATATGCTAAAGAAAACCATAGAAAGTCTATCTATGCAATTAAACTCCTCGGTTGAGACAGTGGCTTCTCTGGAAAGGATTGTCAACAGACAGACAGCTCAGATCAACGAGCTTTACATACTCATCGGTGGCATCTTGCAGAATAGAGACATGTCTCCTCTTACGGTTAAGCTTCCCAGCTCTGCAGAGGAGGTAGAGTCCAGCCTTGTTTCAATACCTGTCCGCCCAGACCATAACACACAGAACCTTAGCCCAGATCCTTCCATTTTTGATCTCCCGCCAAACTGCTTGCATTCAGCTGAGTTTACTACTGTGCCAGAAGGCGTCGAAGAAGACAGGCCTAGTTTATCAAGCAGTCCGACAAGAGACCTTGCCTCTTCTGATACCTCTTTAGACATTGTTTGTCTTCCTTGTGAACACATATGCCACTTTGCAAGCTTGGCGCAGCTTGAGGCTTCAAAAAAATGTGTGATATGTGAAATGTCCGTAGACGATTATATCGAAGTAAATACAAAATAATCCGCTCTACTACACAAGACGCATGTTAGTGCTGCTCACGATTGACAAGGAAAGTAGCCGGGCTGAGCTATTGCTTTATGTTATTTTCTAATAGTGCAGTTGCTGGTCAGGGATTGACTCACTGATGCTTGCAAGAGGCCCGTGACCTGGGTAGATCAAGTAGCCTGGACAGCGGCTTTTGAGTCTTCGGATAGAATCCTTATGACTAATTCTGTGTGCCTCTGGGAAATCCAAACGACCATACCCATTTGCAAAAAGAGTGTCGCCCGTACAAACGACCTTGTCTGCATCACTTAGTAGGCAAACAGAGCCTGGTGTGTGGCCTGGCGTATGGATAACCTCCAATGTTATGCCGTCGATGTCCCAGCTATCATCGCTACCGAAAGTTTCATCGGGACGGCATGGAAAATGCTTAGGAACCTCTGCCCCGCACTCCTTTGCTGTAGACAACAGATTATCCCATAGAAAAAGGTCAGCTTGATGACACATGATCTTTAGGGGTGGATAACGCTGTATGTACTTCTTCTTGAACTCTCCTGCGTAGAGAGCATTATCAAAGTGAACGTGTGTTAGAAGAATTGCCTTAACGGTGAGCTTGAGGTGTTGAATTGTTTTGTCTATGACCGGCGCCTCCCACCCAGGGTCTATCAGTATTGCTGACCGCGTTCTCTCGTTATAGAGAACTATACAGTTCGATTGTAAAGGCCCCACGGGCTCCGAAACTATCCTTAATTCTGTCATTCTTTTTGTGCTATATCGAAAGTGGGATTGTAGCTAGACACTCAGTTTTAGTTCTTGTGCCCGTGGAGCTAGCAGATAACTTGCTTCCTTGGACAGCCAAACTACACCATCAAAACTAAAAGAAAATTTATGCCAGGTCAGTTTGCCGACAAGTATCAAGAACTGGAACTCCTAGGTACAGGTAATTTTGGAAGAGTATATAAAGTAGTAGAAAGGAAAGAGGGAAAGAAATTTGCATGTAAGGAGATATTCTTACCGAAGCTTCCAGAGGATCTCGTGGATGCCCAGATGAGGGAAGTGGCGCTCCTGAAGACAATTAAGCACCCCAACATTGTGGAAGTTGTCGATGCATTTCACGAGGGAGACTATTTGTATATACTAATGCCTATCTATTCGCACGGCGACTTGGTAGCTTACCGCAAGAAGAAGACTCTTTCTGAAGCAGATGTCCTTGTTATTTTGATCCAGGTGCTCCAGGCCCTTGCATTTCTCCATGGAGTTCGGGAAGCTACAAGCGGTATCCCGTCGAAGATTGTGCACCGTGACATAAAGCCTGCAAACATCCTTATGGGAGAGGACGACGTGGTAGTGCTTACTGACTTTGGACTGAGTAAGATCATTGATAACATGACTGATATGCAGACAGTGGCAGGGTCTGTCGCATATATCGCACCAGAGATGCATGCCAGGTCAGCATACACGGAGGCAGTAGATATCTGGAGCCTCGGTGTCACCATCTACGAACTTATAGCCAATGGCAAGCCTCTAATCAATTCATTTTTCGGGTCACATATATTGCAGGAGATACAACAATGGAAGAGGCCACTTGTTATCCCTAATGCATCACAAGACCTTGCTAAAATACTAAATCTAATGCTTACCTTCAGCCCTGAAAACAGGCCAACGGCCCTTGAGCTCCTTACAATGCCTGCGCTTCAGCGTGTCCGTAGATCCCTACTTGAGAAGGGCCCCATTACCAAGACTCATACAAAGTTACTTACATCTTATCTAAAGACAACCCCAGCAACGTACCTGACAGACGTAGATGAAGATGGCAACAACATTGTTATGAGGTGCATTCTACACGGAGCATTCCATTTGGTTAGTGATATACTGAAGTGCTTTCGTGGAGAAGTAAACGCTGCAGGAAAGACAGCCCTCATGATTGCAGCTGAGCTTAATGCTACAGACGTTATAGCCCAACTGATAAGGCCGCAGAAGGGGCATATTGATGAGCGGCGTATGAGGGATGCACGAGGAAAAACAGCCCTTATGCATGCAGCAGAGAAGGGTGACGTGTGTGAAGCTTCTGTTAAGCTATTGAAAGATGCCGAAGCCAGGCTTACAACTCCCGAGCAATGGACAGCTTTGATGATGGCAGCAGCCAACGGCTCTATGCTAATTGTACGTCAGCTTCAAGGTCTAGAGGCAGGCATGACCAATAACACTGGGCAAACCGCCTTGATGATTGCTGCTGCTGCGAACAGAGTAGAGGTGGTGCGCCAGCTTTTAAGATTCGAGGTCCGTAAAAGGGACTCTGCAAGAAGAACTGCACTGATGTATGCTGCTATGAATGGACATGAGGAATGCGTAGGTATACTCAGACGGTACGAAGCAAAAATGCGGGACAAGGAGAAACTAACGGCACTAGCCCATGCTATTACGCGACGACACGCAGGGGCTGCTTGCCTCCTCATTGCAGCAGAGGAAGGAATTTTGATCAAGAAGCGGTCTTGCTATAGACTCGCCATAGAGTCCAACATGAGGGATATAATAGGATACTTCAGTAAGAGCATGACAAACAGCAACGTTTCCGCCCATGTTGATCTTGAGACGAGCAGCCTGTCCATGTCGAGTGCGTTATCAGTTGCTATTTCAGGTTGCGATATGTCGTGCTCCACTTTTGACTCTTGTATTCCTTAGCGTGCACTAGGCAAATTACAGGCTTATCAATCCATAATTCGGACCCTGGAGTTAGATTAAGCAGACACCGTGCAAAATAAAATGCTATACATGATAGGACTAGGCTTTATGCCGGAGGACATTTCTGTAAGGGCTCTCCGTGCTGTGCGAAGCTGCACTAGGGTCTATCTAGATACATACACAAGCGTAATTATTAGTTACGAGGATATGCGACATCTTATGGAGAATGTATTGCAGCGGACAGATCTAATACAATGTGATCGGAAAGCCGTCGAGCAAGAAGAGGATAAGATCATTGCCGATGCCCTGCAATACAACGTCGCTTTTTTGGTCGCCGGAGACGTTTTTTGTGCCACTACACACACCAACCTCTACCTGAAAGCTGTTCAGCAAAAGGTTTCTGTGGTTGTAATGCACAATGCAAGCATTATGACTGCTGTGTCTTGTACAGGTCTGGAGATGTATCGTTTTGGCAGAACCGTTTCCATTCCCATCTTCACTTCTACCTGGCGACCATCTAGTTTTATGGACTATTATCTTGAGAATGCTCGTCTCAATCTTCATACATTAGTATTGTTGCAGATGAGCACTAGAGAGCTCGATATGGATCTCTATTGCAACAAGGGCCTTGAGCGATACAGCGATCCGTACTACTTACTTCCTAATCAAGCTGCACGCCAAATCCTCTCCCTTGTTGATGAGCATCCCGATGCCTATAAGCAAGTCTCTGATAAGACCCTTGTTGTAGTCTGCTGCCGCGTGGGTACAGACACCCAGTTCATTGAGTTGACCACGCTCGGTAGGTGTGCATCGCAAGCCGATGAGTACTATGGCAAGCCGATGTATGCGCTAGTCGTACCAAGTCCATCTATAGCGGAGCAAGAATCTCGCATGCTAGAGCTGTTTACAGAGGATGCTAGTGTCAAGAACACGCTCAAGGAGGTTACTCGTTAATGCTAGAATAGGCCAAAGAACCTTTTCTTCTTAGGTACGTCAGCTTTTTCTACAACTTCTTTGCTAGACTCTCTTTCGGGCTCGTCAACACTAGAATTCATTATGAAATCAGGAACCAGTAAGTCAGGAACCATGTCCTCGGTATAGGGAGGCGGTAGCAGGCCGTATAGCTGGAAGACTACGGGGTCCATCCTCTTTTGAGCCTCCACCATAAGCACTATCAGCCTGTTGGTGGACAAGGTCGCTATGTTGGAAAATAATTTATCATTCTTAAGAACGCCTATCAGTAATGATACTAGCCCCGGAAACAGGCCACCCAATTCAGTAATCTTTGATTGGATGAGATCTGGCTTCACGGTGGCCGATGCTGCACTTAGTTGGGAAAAGCGGGAGCTGGCTTGCCTCAGTAGGTCCTTTTTCAGCTTGTTATTCTCTGCGTCCCCGCTGACATCTTCTTGGTGTTTATTACACAAGAAGAGAGCGGATTCAAAGCTGTGGAGAGCCAACAGGAGAGACAATAGCGGATCATTTGTGGCATTCAGTGCATGTATTGCACGGTGAGTTGGCGCAGTCATGCCCTCAAGGACGGCGATCGTTTCAACTATCAGCGTTAAGGCGCCCTTACCCTTTAAAGGTAGCGATCCAAGGGATACAGCAGGGGCTGTGTCCGTATCGATAAGGAATATTTCTTCCTGGAAATAGACAAGCCTATAAATCACCATGGTTAGGCCAGAAATCAATTTTAGGAGTCGCATTTCCCCATTGAGGACACGAAGAATGGCATCTAATCGGGGCTTATCAAATGAACCTGTCTTCTCACGATACACTAGGCATAGGGTCCTAAATCTTGCAAGCCATACCTTATAAATGGCTAGTTTCTTCCCTGCGGTCTTGAGTCCGATTGATACCTCGCTTAGCGTCTTGCGGAGGGCTTCATCTTTGCTTCCAAAATAGAACTGTGTTGCACACCCATAGAACGCTTCATAGCCCGACAGAAGTTCACAAACTATAGAGGAAGGGTCTCCGATAGATGATCGCGCTTCTAGAAGTGGCTCCAAGCGTTTAGAAAGAGGTCCCTGAGGACGGGCTAGAGACGTGCGGCCAGTTAAAAGACAAAGATCTAGCGCCGCACCAAATTCCATGTCGTCGGCTGTGGCTAGCCCCGCAATAGTTTCTGCTACTATCTGACTACGCTCATTATCCAGGAGCTTAGCAACCACTGGATCGTCTACAAACGCGGAAACCATATAAATGCAGTAATTTCTACGTTTCTCAATTTCATCAGAGAAGAACTGCAGTCCAGCAAGGTCTGCACCAGGAGCTGCCTTCATCTTGTCAAGTAATGCCTTGGCAACATCGAAGTCCGAAGCGGCTGCTGTATAGTCCTCACGTTCATGCTTCAGGACACCTCTTAAATAGTGCATATAGAAGAGACAGGAAGCGTAAACAGCAGAGCCTTTTTTGCCCAATGTTTCCACAACAGAAGCTCTTTCTACAGCGCGATGAAGACGAGTAAATACCCGGCGTCGCATCTTGCTGTAAAGGGCGTCTGTCTGCATGGCTTGGTGCGCCTGCATGGCCTCGCCAAGCGCTCGTTCAGCTTCGAAGAGAACAAGTAGGAGTAGGTTCTCATAAGCAGATGGACTCCTGTGCTCTTCAGGTAAATCGTTCTCGTCTCTATAAAAGATGCTTTTAACACCGACGGTGTGTCTATAATGGGCTATACGATGGGCACAGCGGTTTCTATAGCGTTTGAAGTCTGAGACGACATAGCCGTCATCTCTTCTAGCGGCATAAACGATGGAGACCACATTCAAAGCTGGCATTTTTTTTAAAGAGATCTGTTATATGTTTATGTATTGTCTGAGTTGAGCGGCCTCAGACAGCCCTAATATAACAGTCCTGTGGATGTACATACATAAATAATTCAGCCAAAAAAATTAAAATGATCAAGGCGGTCATTCTTTTGGATGATGTAGGTGAGCTTATCTTGCAGCGCGTTTTTATGGGTTCGTTCGACAAGACAGCCCTGGACCTTCTTCGTACCCACGTCTTAGGAGGGTCAATTTCACAGCCTATCCTTAGAATTCCGCCCCACATATACGCATACAAGAGGTGCGATGCACTCCACTTTTTCTGCACAATATCTGCCAAAACAGACACTATGTCCGCCATTACTTTCCTCGACCGTTTTTATAAGGCAATGGGGGCTTTCCTCAAGGAAAAGGAGCTGGCCGGAAATCTGAGGAAGTTTATTCCCCTTATCCATGAGCTTCTCGACGAAATGATCGACAATGGCGATGTGCAGACGACCGATCCTGAGGTTCTCAAGCTCTTCATCCAGACCAGACAGAAAATCAATAAAGCGGAGGAGAGCAATCAGCAGATCACTGTCCAGGCAACCGGTGCTCTCTCCCACCGCCGCCAGGGAATTATTTACAAGCGCAACGAGATCTTCATCGACGTCGTTGAGTCTGTCAATGCCATGTTTAACAATGTTGGTCAGTCCCTCCATGCGGACGTCTCTGGAAAAATCATCATCAAGAACAGCCTCACAGGAATGCCGGACTGCTCTTTTGGGTTCAACGATCGTGTTGTCGGTGCTGGCGCTAACGGGCCGCGAACAGAGGTTGCACAGCAGGTCGCGGGTGTTAGCCAGGCGGGGGTCGTGATGGATGATCTATCCTTCCACCACTGTGTCCGCCTTGGGAACTTTGCTGTTGACAGGTCGATAGCCTTCGTTCCACCCGATGGTGAGTTCCAGCTTATGGCATTCCGCGTCACCGAAGAGGTCAAGGAGCCATTTTCAATCAAGCCTATCGTCACCGTCCACGGGAGAAATCGCATGGAGATAGTCCTCAACTTGAGGTGTGGCATACCATCAAACAATGTCGCGGAGCACGTTATCGTCAGCGTGCCTATGCCCTCGAACGTCTCAGACGTCACCGCCATCGAATCACTCGGGAAGTGCAGGCTGCGAAAGGATGGCCAGGCAGCCGAGTGGCGTATCAAGTCGATCACAGGAGGCACCACTGCTACCCTTTCGATGGAGGTCCAGTGCGTAAGCTCCTCGTCCATAGACCTTCGTGAGTGGAGGAGACCTCCTCTTGCTATGAACTTTGATATTCCCATGTATACGGCATCTGGCATAGAGGTGCGCTACATAAGGATTATAGCCCAGGAAGGGTATGAGACTGAGAAGTGGCTGACTTACAAGACAAGCGCGGGGACTTATCAGATTAGGTGGTAACTGCACGAAGTTCTTTGCGCGGCCTGTAAACCCAATCTTTAATCCACTGCTACAGTGCACATTTTCTCTCTTTTGCGCCCATTTTTCTAAAAATGTGGTTCAAAAGTTTTGCCAAGAAATTAATTGCGCAGATATGAGCATTAGGACCCTGGAGGACTGGTTTGGGGCTATCGAACGCGGAGATCTGCGTCGTGTCCAGGACCACCTGGACGTCTTCGGTGATAGTGTCGATAGGGACGGAGAAACAGGCCTTATGAAGGCCGTGAGAAGCAACAACGTGGACATCGCTAGACTCCTTATTTCAAAATGCGCTGGCCAGACGAATGAGAATGGACTGACCGCGCTGATGATAGCGGCCCTGGAGAATAAGGGCGAGATGTGCAGCCGTCTCGTTATGGACGAGAACGACATCACCACAAAGGAGCAGCAGACGGCGCTTATGCTCGCTGCTGGAGCCGGTGCCACAGATGCCGTTCAGGCTCTTTTGCCCTACCAGAAGGGTAGGCGCGACGCTCGAGGCAGGACCGCCTTGATGTATGCTGCAGAGGCGGGGCATCTGGTGATCGCAGAAGCTCTTCTGCCCCGGGAGAAAGCCATGATCTCGCACGATGAGAAGACAGCGCTTATTCTTGCTGCAGAGAATTGCCACACTGAGGTGGTTGGGCTGCTCACCCAGCACGAGTCGTCGCTGCTTCCTGACGCCACTAGACAGGTTTTCCTCAATTATTCCGAATCTGAGCACGTCAATCTCGATGTCAATATGCAGCTCATAGACGTCATGCGTAGCTCATCTAACTCTTTAGTCCCTCCAAAGACTGCCCTTGAGACAGAGCTGGAGGCTAGAATTAGGCAGCTCGAGATGCGCCTTGTGACGCTCCATGATCAGTCTTCTGTGGTGCTTGGTGAGAATCTGGGGCTGCACAAGACCATCGGCTCTTTACAAGAGAACATAACCACATTTAAGCTACAGATTGACGGTTTACTTGCCGAAACGGCCGATAAGAGTGCTATCATACAGAACTTGGAGCGTCGATTGCAGGAGATACGCAACTCTCCCAACGGACCTGCTGCAGCTGCAGCGATGTTGGATGCTGCTTCTAGCCTGTCTAACCTTCGGTCTGGTAAAGATGACGCAGAGAGGTACGATCGGATTCTCGCGGACAAGGATGCCGAGATTTCTCGCCTTCAAGATCTTCTGAATGAGGCTGCTCGTGCGCTTCCGCCGCTGAGTCCTTATGTTGACAACGGGCTTAATGCGGACCTTGAGCAACTCCGGGCCCAGTTATCGGACTATATAGCAGATAACGCACAGAAAGACAAAACAATCCAGCAGCTTCGCAGGGAGCTCCAGGAAGCACAACAGAACGCGCAGGTTGTTAACTTGGATGACGCGAAAGGTGACGTGGCTAGGCTCCTTGCTGAACGCAGTGCACTGAAGAAGCGCATCGAAGATTTAGAGGGGATTAACTCGTCACTTCAGCGCCAGTTGGACTTCAACACTGAAAAGCTCCACGAGAAGGATGCTGAGATCAATGAGCTTGATACGCGCTGCCGTGAATACGCCGGAGAAATCCAGTCTCTTTCCAAGCAGCTTGTAGACGCCGAAGAGCGTGCAGCCGAGGAGATTGCTGCTCTGCATGATAAGCTCATTAGCAAGGATGCCGAAATATCGAACCTCTCTGATGAACTTCAGGCTGCGCGAGCCATTGCTGAGGCCAAGCTTGCTGCCGCGGAGGGCATGGTGGAGCAGCTTCAGAAGAGAGTGCATGATCTTGAGAATGATCTCATAGCTCTTCAGGTGGGAGGAAGCAACACTAGGGCAAGCCCAGAACAGGATGAAGATGCAAAGCGCAAACTCCAAGCCGAGATCGACAGACTCAAAGAGTTGGCTGATCTCCGCGAAGAAGAGGCTGCTGGACTTCGTAAGGAGGTGGGTGATCTTACGGATGAGTGCGAGAAGCTGCGCAATGCGTTTCTCAATGCCCCCACAACGCGCACCGTTATCGATGAAGCATCGAGCACTGATGCCAAGGTAGCCCACTTGCTTGAGCAGCTTGATGATGCTAGTGCGCGCATCAGGGACCTTGAGAACGCGCATGCCGGAAAGGATGAGGTTATCAAGACTCTGCGTAAGCAACTGGTTGGAAAGGCTACTGACCCAGAGATGGCTAACCAGCTCCTTAGGAAGGAAGAAGAGCTAGGAGACTTCAAGGCAAGACTTGCTGATGCAATAAGGGAAATCTCAGACCTGCGCAGCAGCGCTCGTGACGCTGAGGATCTTCAGCAGGCGCTCGACAAAGCAACAACTGATTACGCAAAACTTATGGAGGACTTCGATGAACGCGAGCAAGAGATCAAGCGTCTCCGTGACGAATTGCGTGATGCAGAAGATGCAGACGAACTTAAGAACCAGATCCTTTGTCGGGACGCCGAGATCACAGACCTCAAGAATGACCTTGCTGAGAAGGAGGACACCATCACAAGCCTTCAGAACCAGCTCAGCGTACAGCCCACCACGAGCACCATCGTTGAGGAGGGTGGAAGCGATATGGAAGATGCGGCAACAATCAAGGAGCTTCAGAGCGAGAACCAGTTCCTTCGCGAGGCTCTAGAGTCAGAAAGGCAGACGAATTCTGAAAAAGATAAAGAAATCCAAGGAATGGACACAGAGCTCGCCAGGCTCAGGCTCCGCCTCGATGAGAGCCTCCCCGCTCTCGACACCTTGCGCAGTGAGGTGGAGCTTCTCAAGTCCACCATGGAGGACAAGGACAGGGAAATTGTCGATCTCAAGAATACCCTCGATGAGCGCGCGACAGATGTTCCAATCGAGACTGTTGATGCTCTCAACGCCATGCTGGAGGACATTAATCAAGAGCTTGCCGTCTCGAAGCAGGAAGTCGAGCGCCTCAAGGACCAGCTTGACGACAAAGAGAAGAACATGGCTGACATGCGTCTCAAGGAGCGTCAAAAGGAGGCCGAGCTGGACGAACTCTCGAACATGATTCAGGCCAGTATGGTTGGGCCGGACAAGGCTGCGGAAATGACTGCCTTGCAGGATGAAATCCGTAGCCTTCACAACAAGCTTGCAGCCAATGAGTCAGAGATAGAGCAGACAAAGGACGATTTACTAAAGAAGCAAGAGGAGATGGAAAGACAGGCAGCTGCCATATCGTACTACC
Organism: Giardia duodenalis; assembly: GCF_000002435.2. Taxonomy (NCBI): domain Eukaryota; phylum Fornicata; order Diplomonadida; family Hexamitidae; genus Giardia; species Giardia duodenalis. The sequence continues at coordinate 1,965,420 of NC_051860.1, forward strand.
AACAATTGGTGGAAGACCTACGTGCTGGAATAGCCACATTAGACGACAACCTAGCGTCTATTCAGCCACAATAAACAAGCAGGATTGCGGCTCGAATCCAGTAAATTTTCTTGCATTATGCAACGTCAGAAATGTAGTCTGCGAAGATATCACTAGGCGGCTCCTCGGGTTTGGGGTTATCTGGTACCAGTGATGTCTGCAGAGACCGTGCGGCCTGCTGAGCTGGCTGGGGCTGCTGAGAAGGCTGTGCTTCCACCACAGCCTGGGGTAGCATGTGCAGCTTACAACAATGATTCTGCTGAGATGCTGGGGGAGGCTTGAAAGGAGGAGGCTGGATGGGCTGTATTCCTTCGTGCCGCTTCTCGTAATGTGAGACAAGAAAGTGATAATCTGCAAAGACCTTTCCACACACGTGGCAGCGGAAAAGCATATTGACCGTTTCCGGATTAACAGAAGCCAGCCGGAGCATCATCGCGTCTGTCTGCCGCTTGGCGCGCTCTATGCGCAATTGCTTCCGGAGAGCGTCCCGCTCCGCAAGTAGCGCCTGTATGTCTGGCGACGGGGGTGGATTAGCTCTAGCCAAATCTATTTCATGCATCAGGACATCCTGCATGTGGAGAAGATACTGGGCAAGATACTGTTGCACAGAAGCCAGTCTTACAACATCCTCAGGTACGCCTCCCTGGCGGAAAGGGGTCTCTATGTCGCCAAATGCTAGAGAACTCGCGACAGTTCCGAAAACTCTAAAGTCGTTTCTGGCAAGCGCATTTTCCAAATTTAACCCGTACAGCTCCTTCCAGTCAAAGGGTACGTAAGGCTTGCTATACTGGAATGGTGGTTGATGCGGGTGCATTTTTTAAGATCAATTCATATAAAGTCTACATCGCGTCGAGCCGCATTGGCAAAAAAGCTTGTTATCTGCAGACTCCTTGCTCAGATAGTAATTCTGGGTGACTTCTGCTCCTTCTCCAAGATTGGACAGCATAGAGATAGCAATCCCTTGTGATTGTGAAATCAGACTAACCGGCTCTAGGGCGTTGTTAGATGCGGAGAACCTTGCATGGACAGATTCCGCTGTGGGAGCGCAGCTATGGTTGAGAAATCTAGCAAAGTTTCCTTTGAGCGTGGCGTCAATGACATAGTTATTCTTGATGCTGAACATGTAAACGGACTTCAGACCTGACTCCGCATAGAGGCGCTCTCGAATATCCGCAACAAGGGAGCTAATAACGTCACCGCAATACTCCGTAATCAATTCTTTCCTCTGAGCCGGCTCAGCAAGAAACAGGCCAAATCCATGGATTGATGATCTATAATAAAATAGCTCTCTGGTCCTCTGAGGGTAGGGCCTAAACACGGAAGAGAGAACAGGATCTGTCTTGAGACACCGCATGTAACAGGGTGGGAGCCGGATATCAGAAATGTAGTGATACATTTGGTCATCCGATACACTTTGACGCCCCCTTAACCGGTGCATTCTATGCTTCATTAACGCAGCCTTTGGGTTAGAGTTTTGTTTAGTGGAAGAAAGGGCGCGTTTATGAATCGCTTGGACAAGAGCATCTATATTTCTCTTCTTTATAAGCTGTCTGTAGTGGGGGAAACCGGTCTGGAGTTGCTTTGTTGGTACGCAATGGTATGCCTTTTCTTTTTCTGGGGAAGCGTAAATCCTATGGATACGTGTCTGCATTATGTAAAAGTTTAAATAGCTCAGCTGCGTCAATCGATGTCTTTTTTGCTGTTGTGAAATCAGATTGGCATATCTCTCCTCCTTGAGTATACAAGCATCTATTCCATCTTCTACTTTAAATGTTTGAAATAGGCTATCTAGTAGAGCACTTAGGCGACACGCCTCTGCAAGATGATTAAGTAGGTTCGGTGACAAGAAAGACCCCGAAGTACCTCGATCGTTTATATTTACGTCGACGCTTCCCAGGGTATCTGCAGATTGATTTGACATAACCATATAGGTTGACGATTCGCTTGGTGGCACGGAATGGCTGGAATTAGGTGATGTATGGAGAGATACGGCCAGCTCAGAAACTATCCGCCTGCAGCACTCATAAAAGCTAGGGTCCTGCATTTTATCTGCCCATGACGAGAGAGGATAGAACTGCAGGGAATCCATAATAAACAGGGTTGCCTTGATGAGTAGAAAGTGCGAAGATCTCTGACGGTATCCCTTCAATGTGTCTAGCTGGCCAATAAGCGACTGTAGGAATTTATCAGGTGGTGGGTCCTCGACAACCATGATGAGGACCTCGCGCAGAATAGTGTAGAGGCGAGGCACCGCCGGCATTCTAACATGCATCAATAGATGCTCTCCTTCGGGGAGAGAAATGGTGTATAGTAGCACTGCCTTTGCCGCTTCTTCATGCATGGAAAACGCTATGCTTCTCACTTTGTTGAAGACAACAACTCGCTCTTGCATGGCCTCCATTTTTGAAAGGTTAAACGAAGATCTGAATGAATGCATGGGAAGGGTACAGTTGGTTATAGTATCACCATCCCCCTGAGCCGCTTCCGAAAGGCCAATCTGGTCTGTTCCAGGAGCATATGGCTCATACTGAAGCCACCCAAGATGAAGTTCCCGCCGAAGATGCTGACTAGACCGTGGATTTGCCGCTAGCTGCTCTCGCTCAGCGGTAGTTAACACTCTGTGGATGACTGGGAGCTCGCCCAGAAGCTTGCTTGGAGAATTGGAAATGCCCTCTTCGCGGCTCCAGGTGACCGTGGGAAGAGGCGGAAAGTTGAACACAGGCAGCAGACTGCACTCATCAACGCTCTGTGCGGCTGGAAAGGACCCTGGAAGAGTGCTAAGATCCTTTCCCACGAGAGAAGACGGAAAGTCTCGTGACTGCTCATGAAGCATAGCGATCTTAGCTCGCTCCTCCCTCTGTAACCTTACTGGATTTGAGCGTAATCGGTAGTCAGCTGACATGGGTCCCTGAGTTGAAAGACTTTTTAGTTAAGGAGCGAATGCCTTCTTATCAGAGCCAACCAATGCCGCCTCGCATGCATTCCGTAAGAGCGTGGAATTGTACCGAGTACTGTTGAGGCGATAAGACTTGTGAATGCTAAACGTGGCAGTCGTGTTTTTCATCCGCTTATGGGACAACCGGGACTTTTCTAATTGAACGTTCGTTCTTGTTGCATCCACGATAACGCCTTTGCTTAGTAGAATCTCTAAAGTGGTCATGATGCTTGCCTCAGGAATGTCTATGTCAACTCCCATCGCTACTTTGTAGCCGCGCCGAATTTCTAACAGACTTATCGTGCCATTAGATTCTCTGCAGTGATCTAGGATAACACTAAGAACCTTGGCCTCCATCTCAGAGAGTTCCAAGGCCATTCCATGGGACTTATATCGTTGTAAAGCCTGGTTGAGAGCTTCGTGCACATCCTTCAGCCCCACTTTGGTCGCTGTGCCAGCTAAAACACGCAGATTCTGAACTGTACGGACCAGTATGCGAATGTCCCCGTGTCTGTGCTTCACAATCTGAGATGCTAGAAATGTAAGTGTAGCCTTGTCTGCAACCAGCTCAGCATCAAGAAACAGTGCCTGAGAAATAGCAATAAGTTCATTGATAGATGGAGCAGGAAATGAGTGAATGTGTGGCTTGATGCTACTGCCGAAGAAAACAGATATACGAGATTGCAGCTCTACTGTAAAGTCATTTATAAGCCCAAGGACCGGGTTCGATAGGGCTAGAACCTTCAAAGGCGAGAGGCTATCAACAGTACGCTGATCCGTAAACGCGAAAAGAGAGTCAAGCTCGTCAATAACGTAGACCGTTTGTGGTCGCGGCTGTAACGTGAGGACTTCAGTACGGGCTGCATAGCAATTTAAAAGGCAAAACTCTATGCCCTCCTGCTTCACTCGTGGCTGAAGGTAGGACCTGATAGAGTACGTTTTCCCTATTCCAGGAAGCCCTGAAAGGATGTGGATGGCGCCACCACCTGCCTTGGCTGTTTCTATTAAGCTTTTTGTCAGCAGAGACATGACAGCGCATCTTTCTGCGTCTAACTGCATTTCTACAGAGTGTTAAAACTATAGTTACGAACTCAGATAGAAATTCTGAATTTATTAGAGAGATGTGATTTATTTCTCCTCTGACTCCCGCTATGCCTCACTTCTCTTTTAACTAGAACTATGGTAATCATTATACGTACGTCAGGAGAGTGTTTTGTCAGGTGGAGGTACTAAGCAGAGACCGGATCATCACTAGATTGTTCAGGTAAAACACCCGGCTGAGCCGTCCCCCAAGGTGGTCTCTCATTGGTTTCTGGTCCACCGCTAGGCTCTGGTAGAGAAGAGGACCTGGCGATTCCCTCTTTGGGTACCACCAGCTCACTGCCCATATTATAGAGATTAGCCCTATCATTCACCAACGCCCCAGAGTCAGCAAGCAGCCACCAATAGAGCTTCTTGATGACGCGTTTACTATCTAAGCCACACCTTCATGTGACACACGGACCACCAGCCGAGGACCCCGACAACGACGTCCTCCATTATCCCAGCATGCCTTGTGACCTGGCTTGTGTGACCTTCGGCTTGTCCCTGTCACTGAACGCACCCTTGGAGCCAGACGAGCGAGGACCAGTGGTCGACCGCAGCAGAGGATAAGGCCCAGTTCCTGTTAGAGTAGAGGTCATGGAGAGGTAGCTGAGGGCGCCTGTGGCTGGGATCAGATGGATTGGGCTTTCAGTGTAGACCAACACGCATCGTTGTTCCCTGAGGAAGACAGACATTATCCCTGAGCATAAGAAGAACTTTCAAGCAGACAGTGAAGCCTGACAATTCACAGAACTGGATCATCTACGTTCACTTTCAGATCAACTGTGCTCAGCCCCTTGTTGCTACACTTTGGCGTCTTTCGGGGAGGGATGATTATGCACTGAAGAGACAGTACTTTAGATAACGTTTCTTGTGAGTAAGCATGGGAGTAATTGTACGTAGCCTATGATGACTTTTAGCAAGAGTGTATCGCTACGGTGGAACCGTGCCAAGAGTTCCCTGAGCACACCTAAGTCATATGTCCAGTCGTATTGTGCTACGAATAAGTAGCTATAGCTAGGTATCCAGCGGATAAGCTATCAGTAAACCCTGCCTCTCTGTGGAGAATAAGTGTTGCTTACTTTCTAAAAAAGGGTTTAAGCATTTTCTTATGTCCGAGTTCTCCATTAATCCGCATAGCCTAACATACTTGGAGGATGGGCAGTTTCTTTCTGGCTTCCAGACGGCAGTTACTCGCTCGGAGCAGTTCCTTTATGTAAAGCCTCTTTCTAACCGAGTCAAGGAACACGCTGGAACACTAAAGAACTTGTCCGCCAGCCAAGCAAGCGTTGTTGAGATTAGATCAGTTGCAAGGCACCTTCGTGCTGAGCTTCAAGACTTTAAAACTAACGTCTCCGCAACATCACAAGTTGCAGAGAAGGAAGGTGAGGGCTTTATTTCGCAGGCTAATGAGGTGGCAAATACCATCACCCACTTAGAACGGGTACAAGCCGTCAGAGCATACCTTCTGGATGTCAACAAGTGTGTTTCTACGCTTTTGCGCATAAAGGACGCCATTAATGAGTGCAAGACGTTCCGCACAGAATTTGATAAGCTTATGCTGGTGGTCGACGGCCTTGACCCAACGAATCAAAACGACGTCGGGGCCTTTACATACAATGCTAGGTTGCTCGTAGCTCCCTGTAAGCAGGTCAAGGACATCGTGGCAGATTTGTTTTCGTTTGAGCGAGAGGTATTGCCTTCGGTAAAGCGTCTCTCCATTCATAAAGATTTTCACTGCCAGGTGAGGTTTCTTAAGGGCGATATCTTCCAGGGAATTCTTCTAAGTTCCCTCAATTCTTGGCTGTCAGAGCTGCGTAAAGGCTCATCTCTCCTTGGATGCCGATTGATGATCTTAGCCGATCAATCCATTATAGACACAAATGACTCCTTTAGCAAGGCACTCCAGGAGTTCCACGCTGATCGAACCACTGGATCTGCAAAGAATGCCGGTGCCATCTACGATGTGAGCAGCGATACAGCCGTCAAGTCAGAGGATCAGTCAGCGGCTACTACCTCATTATTGGAAAAGCTCACTGCTCTCGGGCGCAATGTTCGCAGCGAGTGCTATTTTGACTACGTCAATGAAATACTAGCAGTTTCTGAACTCTTGGGTTTCAAGGAAGAAGCGATTACCCATATTATCTCAGTAAGGCAAAAGCAGGAGCCTATAGTAGAAGCCTTTGACTACCTTCAATACATGGAATCTTTAAATAGTAAGAAGATATATGAGAGGGTTTACGCCTACATCGGGTACTTCTTCTACAACGCTTTACTCGCCTCCATAGTGCCCTCTCTTTCTCAAATAATGAATGAGCTGACTATTTCTAGATTTACCGTGCTATTGCGCCGCCTATGTGACGAGTATTGCAATGCACCTGACGCGGCCTTTATACTTGAGTTCCATCGCATTATCCTTTGCATACGATTCCTGGAAAACTTTCCAAAAGCCGATGACATTGTTTCCTACTTCATGGACGTCTGTTTGAAAGTACACTGTGAAACCCAGGCCACTAAACACCGCTTATCCATCATCTCTGTTATTCAGGGGCTTCACATTAACACTGATAAATCAGATACTGCAAGGATATTGACCTTAAGAGAGGGTTTTGTGGACACATTGCTCCTCTCCCTAAAGGGCCAAACCAAGGAGACACTAAATGATACTACAATTAAGCTGCAGCGATACATTTATTACGAGACTTTACAAAAGGCAGTTGATCTTTCGATCATTATCCTTGAATTTATCTTCGGTTCGCTGCTTTTCTTCTATCCTTCATGCAAGATCTTGCAGCAATACAAAGCCAATTATGACAAAATGCTCTCCCTTATAACATTCGTATGTTGTGGGGACCCTGCTCCCTCAGCCCTTGCAGCACTGAGATGTGTACAAGAACAGGTTAGTGTCACGACTTTGCTAGACAGGGTCTTCTCCTTCCTCCTGGTCAACGTACATCCGCAGCTCATAGAGGCACTTTCGGACGTCTCTCAGAATAATATATTGGACATTCTGCAGAATCTTTATCTATTCAAAGGCTTCGACATTTCATTGAGACTGGTGTCAAAGGTACTTTTTGCCCTTTTTGGTTCGCGGGAGCTGTGCAGGCCGTTTGATGATATCATCGACCCGCTATATGCAAGCATGTTCAGCTCATTGAGCTACGTGCTTCCAGATCCAATTGTCAAGTCTCTCCGGTTCTTTGCAGCCACTAATCAGCCAATTGACTTCTGCACTAGTGATTCTGTGGCTGCTCCAAAAATCTTCCCAGGTACCCTTTCGATTTCACTGATAAATAAGTATAACTCCCCAGTTCCAACAGATACCTCACTTCCGTTTAAGCTTTATCTGGAGCGCTTTTTGAACTACTTTATCGCAGCGCTCAGATTTCTGCCTACAGAGTTGGTTAATCAGATAATTAGGATTTCCAACGTTCTACTGGTGGATTCGTTTTTGCAAACAGTTTCCAAGTCGACTGCTCTCCGTATCCCAGCATCTGGAGGACTCCGAGCCTTCTGCGAGGATCTGAAGACACTGCAGGAAATCTCGGTTACAACCGGAATTTACTACGAGCTCAGTTGTAGCAATACGCATGAGAGTCTTGTGAGTCTATATAACCTAGAGGAAAATGAAAGCATGAGACCTCCTAAGCAAAAGATGTTCGTTGCGCTGGCTACTACAATAGCAAAGGAAACACCGGGATATGGTGGATTCAAGATCCAGAGCGAGAGTGAGACTGTTGCAGATAAAATTAACGTAACAATAGCGGACCTGAGTACGTTTTTACATTTAATCGAGTTCAATGATAGAGCAATCTCATTACTATCCACATTTCAATTGGACAATCAACAGCACTTGCAGTCTCTGCGAAATAAATGCTATGACATTATGAATGACGAGGCAATAGATATAAGTAGGCTATCTGATAGGGAGGGGCGTCTTGTTAAAATGCTTTCTCTATCCAACGATGAATTTAGAAAGGTTCAGGCGGAATTTTTAGATTACATTGCAAATGCTTGCAGCACCGTGACAATATCGGAAAAATCTTCCAGAACTTCAACCATTATTGCCAAGTCCCCGGAAAGTGTACTTTCTCCATCAGCAGAAATGTCTAAAGGCCGCGGGCTGGAACCCGGACAGCTGAATGCTAAAATAAAAACACAGTTTCTATCCATTTTTGCTCCTAAGCGTACAGGAAAAAAGTATCCAAAAGAATCTGTCAGCTCTTGATTGCATACTAGGATGGTGAACTACATTTAGTACACTGCTTTATTACTGATCCCTTTCTACCACCTATAGCGCATACGTAAGTGGACTTACTCAAGCGTTGAAGAGAGTTTGATGAAGAATCAGTCAGGTTGGTGTCTCTTTGCCTTGTTACATGATCTAGTAGCTTCTGATATACAAGAAGCTTTTGTTCCTCCAATGCCTTCTTTTTGTTTAGTTTACCCACGCTCTGAAGGGCAAGAATACCGAATTTCTCTGCCTCATACTCTATGAGAATCCTGGTACATCTCAGACTACATACTGCAGCCGCGAAGACTAATGCAGACCAGCCCGGGTACTTCTTGTTATCCAGTGTGGTAAACATGTTTGCCTCCTTGCTAGCTAGTAAACGACATGTGTCTTGGCTATCGTTATATGCAGCAGACATGAGGGCTGTGAAACCGCGTCCAAAGTCGCTCAACTGATTTGTACAAAGGCCAGCCTCCGTCTGCAAAAGCATCGCAGTTGTTGCGATTTGCTTGCAACCCGCAGCGTACATTAGTGCAGTCCAACCCTTAGAGGTCTGAATCCCGCCTTCTATGGGGCGTAATAGGCGACACACGTCAATGGATCCGTGCGCCGCTCCTAGCATAAGTGCTGTGCAATCTGAAAAGTGCCATCCGCGCAGAACGAATTTCTCTGCAGTGAAAAATGACTCCCGTTTCAAGAGCATTTTAGCCACAGCTGCACGATTGAGAATAGCAGCAATCATAAGAGCGGTGAGCCCGTCGTTGTTTGAGAGACCTGCCTGACCTATGTGTAACCGTGCAGAAGTAGAATCGTCCTCTCTGACTGCCTTCATCAATAATGTGCTTCCATCATCTAACCGAACAACCCCTTGTCTCTGCTCTGCTCTCTGCACAAAACCCATTCTAGTCATCTTGTCTAGAAGCTGCTCTGAGCTTGGTCTGTCACGTTGAGTTTTACAGCACGACCAATTTAATAGTTCAAGCAGCTCAAGGCTTAGTCTGAAAAATCCACTAGATGTATCTAGTGGTGATGAAATAGATGGGTCGGTCAAGTGTGGATCTGATTTTTTCCACCCCCATGGAACAATAAGCTCGCGGACAATATTCCCTGCAGAATAAATGCTGGATTTTTCTGTGAAGAATCGCGAAGTACGTGTCTCGGGAGCTAAGTACCATGTCAGATCAGAAGATCGTTCAGCAGCATCCTCGCTATCATACGAGGACCTAAGCAGGAACCGACGAACCTCAGGCTCCTGGCTACATATCAATATTCTAACTAGATCTATCTTTAATATCCCTCCATCGGTAAAGTAAACGCTTTTTGGATCAATGATCAGGGGACGACGCTTCATTGGACCGTCGAGATGTCTATGTATGTATTGGATAGCTATTACCAGCTGCACAAATGTATCCTCTATAAAGTTAGTTGACGGCCGGCCTAATGTTAAACAGAATTCAGCGTTTAAAGACCACAAAGACCCAGCGCCACACAGTTCTGAAAGTATCAGTAGTCGCTTGTTCCTCTTGTCAAGCATGTGATCAAATATACGCCTAACGTTCCGGTGATGGATCCGAGCCATTGTTGCAACTCCAGCCATGAACAAGCTACATTGGGACTCTGACAGATTTAGAAGCGAGATCTGTTGTAGTGAGTAAAGGCTTGCGTCTGTGTTCCTCCTCACGCATGTAATACCTTCTTGGAAAGGCCGGAGGATAGTGAAATTCTGTAGCACAGACGTTTCGCAATTAAAAATTGCCTATGGGGTTATTTGACCTCATCAGGAGACACCGGAAGGGTAAGAAAGAGATCCGAGTGCTGATTCTCGGACTAGATAACTCTGGCAAGACCACCATTTTACGTAAGCTTTGTGAAGAAGACACGTCTGTCATAATGCCTACCCAAGGATTCAACGCAAAAACAATCAAGGGGCCCAAGGGTGTTAGTCTAAACTGCTGGGATGTGGGCGGGCAAAAGGCGATTCGAACGTACTGGCAAAACTACTACGCTGGCACTACCTGTCTTATTTGGGTCGTAGACGCAGCAGACGTCAAGAGAATGGACGAAGTAGCACTTGAAGTATCGCTTGCCTTGGAGGATTGCAGACTTGCTGGTGTCCCCATTCTAGTTTTCGCAAATAAGCAAGACCTAGCGACAGCCCTGAAGCCAAGCGATCTTTGTGACAAAATTGGACTATGGGCTCTGCGAGATCGCGTTTGGCATATCCAAGGCTGCAGTGCTTTAACTGGCGAAGGCCTTGAAGAAGGGATCCTATGGATGGTCAGTAAGACTGACAAGTAGAGCAAAAATTATTGCTCGTAAAGGTCTTTATTTATGTTCTGTGCGTAGTTCTTTCTCTTAGCAATGAGAAGTTTAGAGGGTAGGATAGACTCTATGTCAATGTCTTCTATAGCAACTTTCGTAGAGGGAAAGCTCTCCAGCATCATGGTGGTAAGTAAATCTGTCGTTTCTAGTGCTTTCTGGACTTCTTTTCGAAGACACTCTTGGATTTCTGGGATGTTAGCGTCCATATATGCAGTAATTATTTTCCCAAGTTCAGAGAGGGTGCGTTTCTTCGTTGGAAGAAGCGTTGCTATGTGAATATGTGGCTGCAGAATAGTGAGTTCATAAACGTCTGGGCGCTTCTTATAGTGCCTTATCGATAGCCTAAAAGGACAGCCTGCCCAGTTTGCACAGTGATAATCATCTTTCCAAAACTCCGTTCTGTGACGTCGTCCACGAGAGAGCACCAGTTTAGAGTTCGTTCTAAGCTGATGCGACAGAAGAGTAGAGGAAAGATCTGAAGCTGACACTGTAAATGAAACCCCGTTCATTTTCTTTCTTGATATCTTAAGTTGCTTGGAAGAGTAGATCCCTGTCTTGAATATCTGAGTCTTGTAACTTATACACTAGACCCGTATGTTAGCATTTATTATCTTTGTGCGGGGATGGTATCGAAAGTTCTTAGAACCTCTCTATGGTGCGCACGGCGATGACCGCTGTACATGGAGTCAGTAGATTCCACCAGAGGCACTTGTAGACTTCACACCTGCAGGAATCGGAGACTCGGACAGTCTGTCTCCTCTGTGCTCTGCGGGTTCTCCGGTGTCTTGCAACGCTGCTATCCTGAAAGGTGTCTGGAAGGAGAATCTTCTTGAGCAGCAGGAGCACCATGGGGCCACCACTCACAGGCGACAAGCGGCTGCAGTCGGCCCTTCCCTGCGTGTCCCTCGTACGGGCCGCTCCTTATTGCATAACAACGTGTCATGCCAATGGGGTGATATCCACTACCCAAACAGGCCGGTAGCGGTCCTGGCTGTCTGAGGCACTGTCCCACTATGTGCCTCCACCAACGCCGGCCCCACCCATGTGCCAGCTGCTGCATGGATTCCTTGCTTGACGCGGCCTGCAGGGGGAGTAGAGCCTGTTCTCCTGCTGGGTCACCGCGCATTGCTGGGGGATGCACCGGACAAGTATCTCGAGTGTCGGACGAACCGGCCGGGGCAGGCACCCGCTCGATAACCTGCCCAGTACGGGCACAGGCCTGTCCTGCCACACAGTCGCTCAGGCGGAGTCCTCGTCACTTCCTGACATTGATCCGTTGAAGGCGAGCTGCATGACCGACAGGAGCAATCGTGCAGCTGGGTCCCGCTGTGCCATCGCTCATGCTTGATGAGCTACGTGGCCAACGGGAGACGTGCTGGCAAGGGATTTCCTGGTCTCGCCATGAGTCAGGTCGCCGTCACCCTTGTTACCTCTACAACAGCAGGGCAGGTGCTGGGGATGTTCATCGTAACCTCAGGCTTGCCAATATCGTCGCGTCTCTGACCTCGGCCTCTGCAGGAGCGTCCTGTGACGGTGCGAGTGAGACCTCCACGCACTGTAGCTCCCCGCATAGGGCGGGCTCCCAAGGCTGCACCAGGGCCACTAGCTGCTGCCCAAGGATGTCAGACCGCCACTAGGGGTCTGCTCAGGGAGCCGCAAGGCAGCACCAGCAGACTGCTCCCAACGGTGGTGCTCTTTACGCTATCGAGACGGAGGCGCCGTTCTTTGTCCTTTGCCTCTGCTGCTGTGTTAGGGCTTGATCTACCGGGCCTGGCAGGAATAGCGGTACCAGAGGGTGCTACCATAGCAGGCGTCCCGGTGCGTCTTCCGGCAGGATGGATTGCCACACAATGGAGAGTATGGTTGAAAACCCTGCTGCTTACGGGAAACCAGTTCGGACCGCCTGCTGTCTTGGTGTGGCCGTGCTGCCCAGCTGGATCAAGGTAGTAGTCCCACTGAAACCCGTCACCTTCACGGGCAGCTTTGACCTCTTTCGTCTTCATGGGAGCAGCTCCCCTGTTCTTATCTACGCGCCATCCTTGTGTATCATAAGCGCCTCTTTTGCCTCTGGCTGTCCTGCACCACCGCCACATCAACAAGGCGCCTTTGTATGCACTTCGTCCGGCTATAGTAGCATCTCTGGCCATCTTCTACCCTTTTGAAAAGAAACGGCAGATTTACTCATGGGCCGCAGAGCAGTCCAAAAGTCAGTGTGACAGCGACACCAGGTGCACTGCTCCTAAAGGGAGACACTACCTCAAACCAGCCCTATTGTGCCTGTTTCCCCTCTCCTCCTGCGTACTGCACCCATGAGGACACCCGGCTGTGACTAGCATGCCCGTCGCTTTCACGTTTCAGTGGCTGTGCAGTGCTGCTCGTACGAGTATCACGGCTCTGTCCGTACTGGCTGGGCCGTACTGCCCTCGCTATCAACTAGATTCTCCTCGGGATCAAAGGGAGGCGGCGATCATCAGGTAGTCCAGCCGTTCTTGTCCTGGAGGCCCCTCTCCTCCCCAACAAGCAACTCGACGGGATCAGCGTGCCCCTGCTGGGCCGCGTGCATGAGGGCCGTCATCCCCTGTGCGTCACGCTGACCAACACCGAGTCTTTCTTCAAGCAGCATCCAGACGGTCTCCGTGCTATTCGTATGCGCGGCACGCATCAGCCTGGGCAGCAAAAAGAGGCTGGACTGAGGGTCAGTCGTGTTCATCCTGTCACTGAACTGTGCAAGCCTATTCTCCAGTGCCTTAATCATAGCTAGATGTTCCTTACTTTGGTCTTCAAGTGCGTCGATCTTAGTAGATCTAGTCTTAACATCCTCTTCCAGCAACGCGATCCTGGCGTTAGCGCCATTCAGCGCAGCCTCCAAGGAGCCGCACCTGTACCTCAGCATCACGCACTAGCCCCCAGCTCACTAACTGGAATGTCGAATGTAGTGAGCGTCTCGTGCAGCTCCCTGGCCGTCGGCCTCCTCTCTGGCTCCAGCACGAATATCCTCTCCAGAACATTCTGCATGAAGCCATCAGTGAGACCGCTCAGGTCCGGCCTCCACCCATCGATGAAGACCTCTGCCGGCTCCTTGCCCCCCAAGAAGTCCGGTCTCCTCAGAGTTACTAGTTCATAAATGATGACCCCGAGGCTCCACACGTCGGAGGCGGGGCTGGCCTCGTTGTGGAGGAGCACCTCGGGGGCAACGTATGCCATTATTCCTATGAGAGTGCTCCCACTCCACAGGGCGTCCCTGCAGAGGCCGAAGTCGGCGATGACGAAGCGCTCCCCGTCTTCGCTGATGAGGACGTTGGCAGGCCTGAGGTCGCAGTGGACAAACCTCCTAGTATTTGCTCCATTGATGCTGTGGAGGTAGGCGAGGGCAGCGGCGAGCTGCCTCACAATTGAGAGGATTATAGTGATAGGGATGAGAGTCTTCCTTCGTTTGTGCTCGGTGAGGAGGCGCTCGAGGGTCTTGTCGTGCCGGTCCGTGACGACGTAGATGAAGCCCCCGTCCTCGACTACTTGATGGTACCTGAAGACCCCCGGGTGGGAGAGGTCGGGGAGGGTGGTCAGCTCTAGTCTGATCTCATCTACACTGTTTTTGTCCAGGCCCCCAAGCTGAATGACCTTTACAGCGAGCTCCAGATAGCTTTGAGAGAGTAGACCTTGCTCATGAAGCCCCTGCCCAACACGCTATCCAGCCGCTCGTGGAGGTCCCTGATGGTGAACTGCGGGGCACTGACAGCTGTTGTTGCAGGCTCAGACGAGGCAGTGTCCATCCTGGTATTATTTTGGTAATCTACCGTTTTGGAAACGATCCTTTCCACAGGAGTTTATGTCTACAAGTCTACAGCGGCCCTGTATCTGTGGGGGCTTCTGCATAGGAGATGAGAAGGCCACCTGCGCGACCGTTTCACCCACCGGCGTTCCAGTGCTGACCGGGGGTGAAAAGGCCTGTTCCCCTTGACCTCTGCGGAAACGGGCAGCTGTGTGACCCACTGACGGCCACCACTTCATTGAGGTGTCTGTTTGCTGCACAGCTGGAGGGAGATTCTAGTCCATCGTCGGATGCAATCAACAGTTAAGCGCGTTCACTCACGGGCTTTCTGGATAGTATTCACAGGCAAGGATCCACTAGCCTAATGCCCTTATTTTCAAGAAAAGACGCCACCTCGGGGTGACCTCGTGTACTAGCCATACAAAGAGCAGACTCGCCGCCTACGTCCTTCTCTCTCTCCAGCAGTAACTTGACACAGTCCAGACGGCCAAAGCCTGCTGCAGCTGTGAGGGCGGTAACACCTCCGTTTATTTGCATGCCTCCCTCAACATCCAGGAGTAGTTTCACGACCTCGGTGCGGCCAACAAGTGCCGCCCACATGAGGGCTGTCCATCCATTACTGCTCCTCATACCGCCCTCGCACCTCATCAGCAGCTTCACCACTCTGGTGTGTCCAAGCACCGCAGCGACCATCATGGCTGTCCCCCCACTTATGTCTACTCTCCCTGTCTTGACAAGCTTCGCCACCATCCTTGCCTGATAAGGGATGTAGCGCTTCACCGCGTCCACGTCGTTTCGTCTGGCCGCCTCCATAAGTGTGGTGACGCCGTCCTCATCCACGCTGCCTTCATCATCTGTTTGTGGAGACTCAGTTGGGTTTCCCGCGCCCTCTTCGCTTGCGTCCTTCTCAGACATGAGGAGTAAGGCGCAGTCGCACTCCTGAAGGAATTGATCTAAGTCATCCATAGACAACATTTTTACTCCGGGTCACATAGAACGCGTGTGGCAGTACGCCTGCAATTCCTGGGCCTCTTGCAGCGCATCCAGATGGCGCATCATAAGCGGACTGCATGCCTTGAATTCCTTCCGTTGCCCCTGCTATGTGTAGCAAGGTGCAACAAAGTGACTATTGGGATTCTGAAGCCTAGAGCCCCCTTTACAAGCCGTGGTGTGCATCCGTTCCCACCACACGGACCATCATGCTGAGGAAACACGTCCGCTTGGAAGGCAGTAAACGCTCCACTCCAATCTTAGCGCACGCCTTGCACGGCGGCAACCACCTGGTCGGTAGTCTGCGTGCGCGAACTCCCTGATGGTCTGAAGCAGGCCATGTCTCGCTGCAAAACCTTGCCCCTGGCTGGAAGAATGCCCTGCAGGCAACGGCTTAGCCGCGCTGTGACTGCCTCTGCACCCATCTGCCCGGGCTGTTGCGAAGACTCGAGGTGAGAACAGCTCGGGGTCCCCATAGCAGCGAGCATGTGGCCAAGAGAACAGCCCGACTGTTTGCCCGGGGCTGACGTGCAGATGGCGTCGCAGAGCTATGGACCTCAGTCTTAAAATGAGCGCCCTGGAGCGCGCGGATGTCTCTTCTGGGGATACCGCTGCCCACGCCCCCGGATCCCCCCTGTGCGAGTGGAGGGCCGAGCTTGACGCCCCAGTCATCGCTGCGGTGGTTGCGCGAGTCTGCGGTAGGGACGCTGTCGTGGCGCTAACCACGCGGGGCCGGGCCCCCATCGTCCATGCAATCGCCTCCAAGGGCATCAGCGGCAGCAGAAGTGTCTGCAGCCTCGGACGCGCCGCTCCGGGGGAGCCCCTGACCGCGGTCTGCGCCCTGGATGAGCGGGTCTTCCTCGCCTCTGTGTCGGCCATCTACGAGCTCGTGGCAGGCTCTCATCGAACGCATCGCCTAGTTCTGCTCTACCCCGCGCGGGACATCCCCTGGCCCATCCGAAGCCTCTCTGCCGAGAGGTGCGGAGCCGCAATTGTCCTCGTCGCTACGTTCGGGCTCCCAGCACAGGACCCGCAAAGCACGGGCCTTCTACTGCTCTGCCTGCGTGGTGGGTGTCCCCAGGCAACTGTCCTCCCCGTCTCCGTCGCTGACACTGCCTGCCCCTCTCTGCGCTACGATCCGGCCTCCTCCCTCCTCTATGTCCTGGCCCCCACGACTGATGCAGGAGTCGTTCTGTGCTGCGTCTGCTTCCAGGAGCCCGCAACTTTGGACCTGGTGCTACGGGGGTTCGAGTGGTTCACTCAGACCGGCACGGAGTTCTACATGTCCCGGGTTGTTATCTCGAGCCCCGAGGAGCATCTCTCGTACCGCTGCAAAGAGGGTCCTGAGCTTGCAGAGGCGCAGGTCGGGGCCGTCTGCATGTGTGGCACCTCGGCTGTCGTCGCCGTGTCGGCCGTTTCCGAGACCGGCGAGCGCTCCGATCTGCCGGTCCTCCTGGTCGTCTCCGGCCTGCTGTCGCATCTCTCGTTCTCCACGATAGAACTCGATGACTTCGGGGCCCAGAACCTACCCCCGGAGTCTGAGTCGTTCCGCATCTTCTCTCTGTCCCCATCCTCGGCTGCCCCGGGAACCCTCTGTCTGGCCTTCTGCAAGGGAAGCCTCCTCCACTTCCACAGGATGCCCGTGGAGAGCGGCACAGACGGCCCCCGCTCTGTCAGCACGTGCGAGTTGGTCCCTTCGACACACACGTTCTGCGCCCTGTACGAGACAGAAGGGGCCTTGCGGTGCGTCTTCACGGCCGTGGATGGAGCGCGCCTGTTCCTCTGCATGGCGAGCATGCAGGTGAGTTCCGGCCGTCGCGCTGGGGTCGGGGGGAGGTCGCAGAAGGGCCAGGAGGGGAAGCAGAGGAAGCACAAGGCACGGGTCAGCGATGCGTAGGGCTGTCTTTCCGCTGCCCAGTGCATACAAGGGTGCGCACAGCCACGACCGTCGCGCAGACGAGCCAATGGCAGGAGCGGGCCCGCACCTCTTCCTGCGCCGTGGAGTCTGAGGATCCGAGCTGGGGTCCCGGGGATGACACACGGCTGCAAGGGCATGCATGGGAGACACACAGGGACACAGACACGCAGGTGCACCTCTTCAGCGTCCCACAAACGGATGCTCTCGTGCAGAGACCAAGCGGGTCTGTGAATGAGGCCCACGAGAGCCCAGAGATCGGGCACCCACTGCTCACCCACGCTAGAGCACCGCCCACATGTCCATACAGCATTTACTACCTAAGTCTACATCTACGCTTTGCCCCGGCAGAGGAACCACCAGCAGAGGAAGCCGACGAGGCCCCCGACGACGATGACAGCGGCCACAGCGATGCCAGCTATGGCGCCCGTGGAAAGGCCGCTCTTGTTGACGCTAGAAGATATGCACCTGTTCTGTCCGGCGACCGGGCCGTATCCTCCCTCGCACTCGCACACCTTCTGGTTGGGGGCAGAGTTCGGCGGGCAATCTGCGGCACAGCTCTTCCCGTCGACCTGTATGTTGTGAGAACTGTCGGTGCATGCCGTGCAGGTCTGGTCGGCAGGGTTGCAGGTCTGGCAGCCCGCCGCACAGCCTGCGCTAGGATTCTGTTCGCACCTGTTCTGTCCGGCGACCGGGCCGTATCCTCCCTCGCACTCGCACACCTTCTGGTTGGGGGCAGAGTTCGGCGGGCAATCTGCGGCACAGCTCTTCCCGTCGACCTGTATGTTGTGAGAACTGTCGGTGCATGCCGTGCAGGTCTGGTCGGCAGGGTTGCAGGTCTGGCAGCCCGCCGCACAGCCTGCGCTAGGATTCTGTTCGCACCTGTTCTGTCCGGCGACCGGGCCGTATCCTCCCTCGCACTCGCACACCTTCTGGTTGGGGGCAGAGTTCGGCGGGCAATCTGCGGCACAGCTCTTCCCGTCGACCTGTATGTTGTGAGAACTGTCGGTGCATGCCGTGCAGGTCTGGTCGGCAGGGTTGCAGGTCTGGCAGCCCGCCGCACAGCCTGCGCTAGGATTCTGTTCGCACCTGTTCTGTCCGGCGACCGGGCCGTATCCTCCCTCGCACTCGCACACCTTCTGGTTGGGGGCAGAGTTCGGCGGGCAATCTGCGGCACAGCTCTTCCCGTCGACCTGTATGTTGTGAGAACTGTCGGTGCATGCCGTGCAGGTCTGGTCGGCAGGGTTGCAGGTCTGGCAGCCCGCCGCACAGCCTGCGCTAGGATTCTGTTCGCACCTGTTCTGTCCGGCGACCGGGCCGTATCCTCCCTCGCACTCGCACACCTTCTGGTTGGGGGCAGAGTTCGGCGGGCAATCTGCGGCACAGCTCTTCCCGTCGACCTGTATGTTGTGAGAACTGTCGGTGCATGCCGTGCAGGTCTGGTCGGCAGGGTTGCAGGTCTGGCAGCCCGCCGCACAGCCTGCGCTAGGATTCTGTTCGCACCTGTTCTGTCCGGCGACCGGGCCGTATCCTCCCTCGCACTCGCACACCTTCTGGTTGGGGGCAGAGTTCGGCGGGCAATCTGCGGCACAGCTCTTCCCGTCGACCTGTATGTTGTGAGAACTGTCGGTGCATGCCGTGCAGGTCTGGTCGGCAGGGTTGCAGGTCTGGCAGCCCGCCGCACAGCCTGCGCTAGGATTCTGTTCGCACCTGTTCTGTCCGGCGACCGGGCCGTATCCTCCCTCGCACTCGCACACCTTCTGGTTGGGGGCAGAGTTCGGCGGGCAATCTGCGGCACAGCTCTTCCCGTCGACCTGTATGTTGTGAGAACTGTCGGTGCATGCCGTGCAGGTCTGGTCGGCAGGGTTGCAGGTCTGGCAGCCCGCCGCACAGCCTGCGCTAGGATTCTGTTCGCACCTGTTCTGTCCGGCGACCGGGCCGTATCCTCCCTCGCACTCGCACACCTTCTGGTTGGGGGCAGAGTTCGGCGGGCAATCTGCGGCACAGCTCTTCCCGTCGACCTGTATGTTGTGAGAACTGTCGGTGCATGCCGTGCAGGTCTGGTCGGCAGGGTTGCAGGTCTGGCAGCCCGCCGCACAGCCTGCGCTAGGATTCTGTTCGCACCTGTTCTGTCCGGCGACCGGGCCGTATCCTCCCTCGCACTCGCACACCTTCTGGTTGGGGGCAGAGTTCGGCGGGCAATCTGCGGCACAGCTCTTCCCGTCGACCTGTATGTTGTGAGAACTGTCGGTGCATGCCGTGCAGGTCTGGTCGGCAGGGTTGCAGGTCTGGCAGCCCGCCGCACAGCCTGCGCTAGGATTCTGTTCGCACCTGTTCTGTCCGGCGACCGGGCCGTATCCTCCCTCGCACTCGCACACCTTCTGGTTGGGGGCAGAGTTCGGCGGGCAATCTGCGGCACAGCTCTTCCCGTCGACCTGTATGTTGTGAGAACTGTCGGTGCATGCCGTGCAGGTCTGGTCGGCAGGGTTGCAGGTCTGGCAGCCCGCCGCACAGCCTGCGCTAGGATTCTGTTCGCACCTGTTCTGTCCGGCGACCGGGCCGTATCCTCCCTCGCACTCGCACACCTTCTGGTTGGGGGCAGAGTTCGGCGGGCAATCTGCGGCACAGCTCTTCCCGTCGACCTGTATGTTGTGAGAACTGTCGGTGCATGCCGTGCAGGTCTGGTCGGCAGGGTTGCAGGTCTGGCAGCCCGCCGCACAGCCTGCGCTAGGATTCTGTTCGCACCTGTTCTGTCCGGCGACCGGGCCGTATCCTCCCTCGCACTCGCACACCTTCTGGTTGGGGGCAGAGTTCGGCGGGCAATCTGCGGCACAGCTCTTCCCGTCGACCTGTATGTTGTGAGAACTGTCGGTGCATGCCGTGCAGGTCTGGTCGGCAGGGTTGCAGGTCTGGCAGCCCGCCGCACAGCCTGCGCTAGGATTCTGTTCGCACCTGTTCTGTCCGGCGACCGGGCCGTATCCTCCCTCGCACTCGCACACCTTCTGGTTGGGGGCAGAGTTCGGCGGGCAATCTGCGGCACAGCTCTTCCCGTCGACCTGTATGTTGTGAGAACTGTCGGTGCATGCCGTGCAGGTCTGGTCGGCAGGGTTGCAGGTCTGGCAGCCCGCCGCACAGCCTGCGCTAGGATTCTGTTCGCACCTGTTCTGTCCGGCGACCGGGCCGTATCCTCCCTCGCACTCGCACACCTTCTGGTTGGGGGCAGAGTTCGGCGGGCAATCTGCGGCACAGCTCTTCCCGTCGACCTGTATGTTGTGAGAACTGTCGGTGCATGCCGTGCAGGTCTGGTCGGCAGGGTTGCAGGTCTGGCAGCCCGCCGCACAGCCTGCGCTAGGATTCTGTTCGCACCTGTTCTGTCCGGCGACCGGGCCGTATCCTCCCTCGCACTCGCACACCTTCTGGTTGGGGGCAGAGTTCGGCGGGCAATCTGCGGCACAGCTCTTCCCGTCGACCTGTATGTTGTGAGAACTGTCGGTGCATGCCGTGCAGGTCTGGTCGGCAGGGTTGCAGGTCTGGCAGCCCGCCGCACAGCCTGCGCTAGGATTCTGTTCGCACCTGTTCTGTCCGGCGACCGGGCCGTATCCTCCCTCGCACTCGCACACCTTCTGGTTGGGGGCAGAGTTCGGCGGGCAATCTGCGGCACAGCTCTTCCCGTCGACCTGTATGTTGTGAGAACTGTCGGTGCATGCCGTGCAGGTCTGGTCGGCAGGGTTGCAGGTCTGGCAGCCCGCCGCACAGCCTGCGCTAGGATTCTGTTCGCACCTGTTCTGTCCGGCGACCGGGCCGTATCCTCCCTCGCACTCGCACACCTTCTGGTTGGGGGCAGAGTTCGGCGGGCAATCTGCGGCACAGCTCTTCCCGTCGACCTGTATGTTGTGAGAACTGTCGGTGCATGCCGTGCAGGTCTGGTCGGCAGGGTTGCAGGTCTGGCAGCCCGCCGCACAGCCTGCGCTAGGATTCTGTTCGCACCTGTTCTGTCCGGCGACCGGGCCGTATCCTCCCTCGCACTCGCACACCTTCTGGTTGGGGGCAGAGTTCGGCGGGCAATCTGCGGCACAGCTCTTCCCGTCGACCTGTATGTTGTGAGAACTGTCGGTGCATGCCGTGCAGGTCTGGTCGGCAGGGTTGCAGGTCTGGCAGCCCGCCGCACAGCCTGCGCTAGGATTCTGTTCGCACCTGTTCTGTCCGGCGACCGGGCCGTATCCTCCCTCGCACTCGCACACCTTCTGGTTGGGGGCAGAGTTCGGCGGGCAATCTGCGGCACAGCTCTTCCCGTCGACCTGTATGTTGTGAGAACTGTCGGTGCATGCCGTGCAGGTCTGGTCGGCAGGGTTGCAGGTCTGGCAGCCCGCCGCACAGCCTGCGCTAGGATTCTGTTCGCACCTGTTCTGTCCGGCGACCGGGCCGTATCCTCCCTCGCACTCGCACACCTTCTGGTTGGGGGCAGAGTTCGGCGGGCAATCTGCGGCACAGCTCTTCCCGTCGACCTGTATGTTGTGAGAACTGTCGGTGCATGCCGTGCAGGTCTGGTCGGCAGGGTTGCAGGTCTGGCAGCCCGCCGCACAGCTTGCCTGTGTTACCGCACAAACTAGGAGAAATCCTACCAACATTAGCCGGATTCATATGCCACTGCCCTTCCGTCAGGCCGGTGTGTTGCCGCGAGCAGTGAGAGACAGCCGCTCTTGCTCTCTTGATCGGTTGGACTGGAGAAGGACAAGATAGGAGCACATCCATCGGAGGCCAACTGATAGCGCAGTTCTCCCTGGCTTCAGTAGGAACAGAACCAGTGAGGACCAGACTCAGATCGCACCTCTCTTGTGGAATGATTGGTCGGGGTGCACTCCTGTACATTGCTGTGGAGTATTCGTTGGCTCCCTCTGCGGGGGCTGGTGTCTTGGTAGTAAACGCATCATCGGTAGATTCCGGTGATGCCTAGTTATTGATTTTGGGGGCAGACGTCTGTTGTCTTATCTGCCCCAGTGTTTCTGTGCGTTTGGTGGGATGAGTACTAGCACGTGCTGTGGCCGCAGGTAGGACGAGGGGTGCGTAAGCAACACTGTGATGCCTGGCTCAGAAACTGATGAAACTACTAATGCGTACACTCAGCACATATAATTATTCGCCACATTGGCAATTACCAGGGGGAGTGCGCCAAATGGGCAAATTTGGTTGGAACAAAAAACCGCTGCTTAATGTCCAGAAAATCACCCAGCACAGCTCAGAAGAGCACGCTGAAGCATCGTCATCCCCTCAAATTGAAGTCACTTCCTCGATGGCTTTCCATACTGCTTGTTGTAATTTATGTCGTTACAGGGATCTTTCAGCCAATTGTCCTAGACTCAATTAGTCGGATGGGTGGAGCCGAGAAGCAGGCTTTTCTTTTTCCTATCCCTAACTCCATGGGAATGGCCTTACTTATGGCTATTCCTACACGCAAGTCTCACTACTCACGTCGAGCCTCTCTCTATAAGTTTCCCAAAGAGATAATTGTAATGACTCTGATAGATGTCAGTGCAACGACTCTCACGCTCTTCGGCCAGCTGATGATTGGCTCGGGTCTATATATTATTGTCTACTCCTCCCTCACTATTTGGTCAGCTATTGGGTCTTTGTTACTCTTGAAGAGACACTTCACGTGGCCTATGTGGATGGGTGTTGTGGTTGTTACTATTGGACTGATGATATCTGGAGTGGGCGCTTTCACCACGTTCGGCCTGTCAACGCTAATTGGAATGGCTGTCACTTTGGTGGGGACCATTCTGCACTCTGGTGTTTACTGGGTATCCGAATACTTTTGTCTTCATAAGGAGTACCCAATTCACTCCACTTTCTTGGCCGGCTACATGGGAATCTTTGGGGTTGCAATTTTCCTTTCTTATGTCACAGGATACACAATTCCTCGGTGGGAGGCACTATTTGTCCAGCCAATGGAAGCTGGTGGTGGATCATACTGGAAAATATTTAGCACCTACCTCCTATTAATCCTGATTGACTGGGCTCACCTATACGCCCAATTCACAGCTGTCGTGGCTGTAGGCTCCGTGATAGTTGGGATCAACAAGGCAATTAGCTCCATCGGTGTCTTCGTTCTTAGTCACTTTCTATTTTGTGAAGTAGATAGTTCTGAGTGCATAGATCTATTTAAAATCCTATCCTTATGCTTCGTTATATCTGGAGTCATCATATATACTACTGCTTATCATTATTATAAGAAGAAACAGAACCGACTGCAGGGAAGTCAGAAGAGTCCGCAGGAAGATACATCAATTGATCAGTTGCCAAGTAGTGAAACGCCCCCGCTTAGTTTAGAGTAATTCTAACTGGAAGGATAGCGGTTTTTTCAAACGATCCACAGGTCAGTTTAAAGCTTATGTAGCCTTCCATAGTTAAGGACAAGGCACCAGAGAACGCAAGCTTTGGAACAGAAAGGGTCATTTTTGCCATCTTTCCCGCCTGGACAGTTCCACTAGCCGGGGAGATAACGAGATCTAAAAGTTGGGGAGAAGTCGAAATGTGCTTAAACTCGGCCTGGGGCTGTTCTATTGCACACCCACAATATATTTTTGTACTGCCTTGGAGCGGTACAGTGACCACTGGTCCAATAAAGTACATGGAAACAGGGTGTCGCGAAGCAAAGCACCTACATATAACCAGCTTCTTTGCATCTCCAGAAACAATCTCTGTTACGGCCAAGCTTCCATTGGCTTCTGTTACCCCAAACACCCCTATAAGTATTTTGGTCATAATGCTACTTCCTTTAGGCACTACACCTTCAGATGCAATAGCGGTTTGCGATATGTTTTCAGAACACTCGTGATATTTCACGTTGTATTTAAAGTCATACTTGTTTTCATTACTGAGAGTCAGTGCAATTAAATGCGTATAGGTCTCTGAAGTGTCAACAATTAGTATCGGCGGGGACTCAGTGTAAATGACGTCTGACTGAGAGGCAGTGTAGATATCTGGAAGCGGAAAATCTGTTTGTACTAAAGAGCTGGAGCTATCTAAAGTTACAGCCAGGGTAACCTTAACACCATAGCCCTTTAGCTTGAGGATAACATTGTTAAGTCGTTGACTTGTGAGCAGAGAACTTGATGACAATTCTATGGTTTCTTCAGTGTACCCCACTCGCCTTGGAGAATACTCGAAGTGGAGTGTGAGGGGCTTCTGTGCTGTCATAGAGGCTTCTTCAAGGCAGCTTGTTAATATAATATCCGAATCAAAGGCCTCTTCCAGCTGGCGTCTGAATTGAAAATGGTCTCCATAATATTGTTCGCGATCATAGAATGGAAGAGACTCATTCAGCGATATGACTGCACTTCGGTTTGACACACAACCCAAAGGAACATATCCAAAATTGAGCGTTATGAGGGATTGATTGTGAGCTAAAATAGTAGGAAGCTTAAGGGCCTCTTGACGCAGCAAGTTAGCTACGTATTTTGATTCAGCTAGCGCAGGCATCTGTTTTGTTATAGGATCTTCTGGAATACCTTGTGTTACAACCTGCAATGATCCACCGTTAGCCGTTAATAGTGCAGACGAAGTAGTGCCCTCGGTTGAGTTGAGATCCTCCTTGAAGGTGAGAGGCGGAATAAGTATTGCATCATCAGGAGCTACATCAAGTTCGTCGCAAAGCCTATTTGGCACGGGTGCTATCACAATAATAGGACGGGCGATTAGCAAATTCAACGGGCAAACCAAAAAGGGAGACGCAGCATCTTCTGTCATAATTGGTATGTTAATGGTCAAATGCTGGTCGACAAAGATCTGTTTTTTCGATTGTACCATTTCATTGGAATCCAGCTTCTTCTGCTTACCTTCTTCCGTATTCACTAGGTCTGTGGTAGTGGGATCATTTTCAACAGAGACATCAGAATCGCTCAGAATGGAGCTATTGTCAGGGAGAAGAACAGAGGGGTCCAAATGGCGTCTCTGGATATAAAGGAATTGATTTTTCTTTGTCAGATAATTGATAATGTCAGTGGTAGAAGACGTGCCAAGAACTGCCGATGTGTTTGGACTAGGCTCGGCTGTATAAGTTTCAAGGGCATTATGAGAAGGACTAACTGCAGTGGCAGATATAGGTCTGGATGTCTGGCTCAGATCAAGCAAATCCTTGAGCGCTTCATCTGCATGCTGATCATCTAGAAAAGAAAGTAGTCGGACCAAGAGGGAGGCAGATGTATTAATTGTTACTGACATTCTATAAATAGATTGTGCAGCGACTACTCCAGCAGTAGGCTTAATACTTAGAAACCCATTAAAGTTAGTCTCCATGAACTGAAGAAATGCCGGAGATATAGACCATTTTTTGGGCATGTTAACCGTTGAGCGCAGATAAATTTGCTCTACTCGAAGAATATCTGTAACACTCATTCTAAATATATCCATGCTGCTTTGGCAAAGGAGTGAGGGCTGCATAGAAGTAGCACAGATAGTGAAGTTCTTGATGTATCCAAACTCCGACTCAATCGAGCATTTCACTTGAAACTTCTTTGCATTATTGGGCAAGATCCCCAAGTGCATGCGGACTTCTTGGCCAGGATAGAGAAGAATCGTGCCATTATCTGGCCCTGCTAATAAAGAGACATCTGGAACAGGTTTAGTCAAAAGCGCAACATGCTGCGGCAATGCACTGCTATTCCGTACGATGACAGGGACATTCGTCACATGCCACAATGCTATTTCACCCAAATTAACTGATGACCGGTCCTGAAGGTCTAAGGTGTCATTAATCGTTAGATATCCTTCTGTTAATGTACGATTGGCTCGCGTGGCTAATGTCCCCACAGTACGCATTGTACGAACAGTTTTTGTAACCTGTGAAAGAACACTAGACTTGGCACGTATAGAGGCTGACTCCTCACTCGCAGATGGGTGGGTATAAGGAAGCTTGACAAGAAGCTCCGAGCTGGTGAAGCAGGTGCTTAACCGAACAAGAATCGGTTCGGGCTGACCAGATACTCTGATTAGTATATTAAATGAACAACTAATATACCCACCTACAGAACTCAAGTTCCGTAACTCTGCTTTTGCGTTAGCTACTCTTCCTTGCAGCAAGGGCAAATCTTGGTCTCTAATGGTTTGTAGGTTTGATGATAGCTGATCACACTCGAGGGTTAACCTTTGAAATTCTTCTTGACTGGATGTAGAGCTTGTGGTCTTGCTCTTGCTAGGCGTCTTTTTTTCTACTGCCTTTGCCAGCTCTTTAGCCCTTCCAGAACCTAATGTAGACGAGGGTTTAGAATCATCTGCGTCTCGAAGTGCATCTTCCACCGCTTGCTTCTTTTGCAGCAGAGTTGCCAATTTGGTCTCCAGCTCCTGCTGATAGTTCAATAGCGAATCTAGCTCCTGTAATTGCTGCTTCAGTTGCTCATTGAGAGCTCTAACATCATCCCCCAAGACTACAGATGGAAGGGTAGGGGCATATTGGTCGACTCCGGAGATGAAAATATCTGCCCACGATTCTAAGGGGCACTTGGTGGCAGGCGGTCTACGGTTTTCCTTGATTGTGTATTCTAGATCAGTGTAGTCGACCAGTTCTTGGTACTGCTCTACCTGATTAAGAATCCTCATCAATTCAGCCTTACTTTCGCATAGTAAGCTGACCTTTATATGAAGATCCCCCGTTGTCTTGCAGATAATTGTTTCGGAGACGTTGGAGGAGCAAATGGTTTTCATGAGAGTTGGTACAAAGACAGTTATTGGTCTACTATTGTTGTCAACAGACCGCAGCCTTATCTCAGAGCTGTATGTTGAATTGTAAAAACAAGTCAGGTAATCTATACTGCTGCTTAAAGCATACACTCCTGATTGGAGGGTGTATGCATTTACAAGCAAAGTGTTGGTAAATTCGCCACTACTTTGCAAGACAGCATAATCATCGTCGGACTTGTCCAAGCAAGGAAAGATAGGTTTAACGGTTAGGTTAAGTTTTAGTATCATGTCTAAGAGAAAGCGAAGCGGAGAATGCACGACAGGAAGGGCCACAATAGACATCGGGGGAAGAACTATAGACAGTTCTATATTACTGTGCACCGTATACTCAAGCAAATCGTTAGCTACGTTATATGCTTGGGCCCACGCAGTCATGTCTGTCTCTGTCTTCTCCTTCACGCGCCTGTCTAGCTCTGACTTAAAGAACACGGGATCCAGTAGTGTGTTGCTGGCAGTATCCTCTTTAGAGCTCTGCTGGTCGTTCGTGGTGAGAACATCCTTTGTACCTCGAGTACTGGGCGGCCTTCCTCCTCCTTTATTTGTTGATGAATTCGCTGTGCCTCCGTTCCCTTTTTGGAGAGCTACTGGCTGCTCTAGGCTTTTTTCGTAAGCCCTGCGCTCATCCTCTAGTTGTGCAGTAATTGCTTGCAAATTCTCAGAAAGAATATCCTTCAGCTTTTCTTTCTTAAGGCGAGCAAAGTATGGCTCGAAATGAAATGCCTTTCCTTCATAAAATGCCAAGAACGGAGTTCCAATTTGAAGTAGAGGAGCAGTCCTGGCTGACTCGTTGTGTCCCGTCACTGAAATATTGGATAGGGCTTCTACCATCAATTCTGTGCTGAGCTCTTCCGGTTGAGGCCCTAACTCAGTGATTGCCACGTCAATAGCATCATCACGTGTAATGTTCGGTACCACTGTAGTATCGTTATCTGTAGAGTGTGTCTGCTTTTGCTGAATAAGGCCTGCTTTTGGTGATCGTTGTCTAGCAACAAGAGACTTCGCAGCCGGTGGATTTACCTCCGCCGGTGTATTACTGGCAAGGATCTCCTCAACCCTTTTATTCAGTGCAGAAACATATGCTTCCACTTCTCGATGCCGAGTTTCAACTTCGTCTGTTGAGTATAGCTTAGAGGGGATTCGTGGAGATGTCGATCTGGTTGCTTGTTGCATGTATGAGTACACCGTGTCTATAGAAACACTGGTAGATCTAAAGGTTTGGGGAATTGTGCGGTCAAGTAGCATTCCTTTTCTTCTCGACATAGATCCTCGCAAAGTAGATGGGGACGACGACTGGGCGTCGAAAGTGAGGTGCATCTGTTCGCTGAGCTGCTTCTCCATAGAAAAGGGTCTAGATGTAGAATGCGCCTTCACGTTATCATTTGCAATTTGCTGTATTTCAGTTAAGCTACCGGTTAATATGGTTTGTGGTACTGGGATACCAAGCAGACTGCTGTGAAGAGCACATGCATCCAATCTTATCCTTACTAGTGCAGGCAACGCACCACTATTGGACAGATAAAATGCCTCCTGTGAGACTCCGTGTGGAGGCGTTGCCAACGTGATAAGCTCTCTCCCACCATCTTTATTTAATGCTAGAGACGACAAGTTCATAGTTTGTGACAAGGTAGCGCCTAGATCTGAAATAATTGCTCCATTGATATTTGTATGGATGAGCGTGGCCTTTGTTGCCAGGGTTTCTGGAGAAGAATTACGTAAAGAAATGGAAATCTCATATACTTTTCTCACTAATTCAAGATTTTTTAAGATAAGAATTGCTATTTGGCGCGGATAACAGGTAATCGGAACGTGAAGCTCTCCAGTTTGGTATTTTATGGTGAGGGAAGTGTCTATAACAGTTAAGCACGCTTTTTCATTTAGTGGAGGCGTAAATATGATCGTTACTGATGTCTTTGCTCCAGAGGCCATAAATCCACTGGGTGTATATGTAAACTTTAGCAAATGAAGAACTTGTGGTTCTGGCTCAAGAACTTTAAATGCAGCAAGCCCTGCTGATACGTTAGTCACTTGGATTACAAACGACTTAGACTGCCCAGGGGCGTAGTCAAAAAAGATAACCGCCGAGGGATGGCAGAGAAATGCTGAAGAGCTACTAAGGTGTGATGACATCACTGTCTGCGTTTGAATAGCACAAGGCATGTCCAATGTTTTCAGCTTCCTAAGATGGGACGACGCTAACTTCTTGGCACCTAGTCGTTCGGACGCCTGACTAGATACGATAGGTTTAGCGACCGGCAACTTCTGAGTATTTGTTTTGTCTCTTTTCGTGGTTGAGAAGCTTTCCGGTGGTGGGGGCGGGGCATGGTCGTAGGCCAGGGCTACCTCGTTATCATCGTCACTGCTCGGCCATGCATCAAAGTCTATCTCCCTGACCTCCTTCTTTGCATCTGCTCCTTTCCCACGAGCTGGCACTTGGGTAGGTGAAGGTCGTCGCTGCTCTTTGGAGGAAGTACGTGTAGCCTCTTGTAAATCAGCAGCAACTTGGGTCGTTGTATTTGCCGGTGTTGTGTTTTTTGGAAGCATATCGTAAAAGGGGTCCTTACAAAGGTAAGACATAGGATCTGCACGACTGGGGGAAGACTTGTTCTTTGATGCTGCCAGAATGGCTGATGTGCTGATAAGCCTTTGCTCTTCCGCTTTGTATGCTTCATGGTGTGAGATATCAGGCTCTAGACCACCAGACCTTGTGCGCAGCCCAAGTCCCACTGAAGGAGGAACAATATTTTTTGCGACAACAGACACAGGGTCCCTAAGATGCTTAGAACGAGTAGACTGATAGAGGACCTCACACGGATCATCAAGTCCCGTTACCCGCGTGATTGTTTCTGCACTTCTGTTCACAGAAGAAATACTCTTTGCTTTTATAGTTTTCTGGCGTTTAGTGGCCTCACAATCCTTATAGTACTGTAGCTCGCGGCGAGCCATTTCTGTAGCAAACTCTTCAGCGGCCTTTTTAGAAAGAAGTAACTGCTTTTTCCGTGCTTTAATATAGGTTGCTAATAATCTCTTTTGGTCTTCTTCTCGGAACTTTTTATAAACATTGTCAGTGGTCACAATTCCATGCTCGATATTTGCAGCAATTTGCTCGTGGAATGCAGTGATTTCCTTGAGTCTCTGAGCCGTTCGTTTGTCTTCCTCATCAAGACGTCGCTGGACTCGTATGGAGTGTTCAGAATTGATTTTCTTTATTGTTTCCATTAGGTGAGCAAATGCGTTTTCTCTCTTTTGTTCTGCTTCAAGTATGGCTTTGTCATACAGCTGTTGAATCTCCCTCGCCTTGCTAAGACGAGCACCATATTTGTCTAAGAATTCTCTATGTGCCTGTTTGGCTGCAGCTGTGCTATCCCTTGTCATAGGCCCATAGCTCTGTCCCTGGGAGGAGATGATATTGGATTTAGCAATGCTTCTGAGTGAAAGGCCTCCTGGCACCACTGCATCATGCTCAGGCATACTAGTTAAATCCTTCCTGTCTTTATGAGAGTGCGATCCCGTTGTAACAAGATCTCCCATTGCCCTCTTTGACTCCTTTAGCCGAGCCTCGTGAGCCGCCAGCTCCCGTTCTTCTCGGTCTACTTCTGTCATCAGCCTCTCCAAAAGATTATGCATATGTTCTATCTTATAGATTAGTGAGGAAAATTCTGAGTATAGATCGGAAAAGCGTTCATCAAAACTGTCACTGGGTCCAGATTGCAGGCCCAGTTCTACATTATGAAATTCTGTCGACACACGCTCATACTCCTTCCATAATGCCTCGTAGCGTGAGTACTCTTGGGACAGCCGTGAATTTATAACAGCCAATCGTGCCATTGCACAACTTTTTAATTACTTCTCTTTGTATCTCAAATTTTAGGAGGACCAGCTACTCTAGCTATGATAAGTATTTCGATGAAGTTAGGACATGTGTTTTCTATGCCATCTTTTCTAAGGGATACTCTCACAAACCCGTAAGCTAATTGCAACCTACCTTTGTTTGTCCATACAAAGATAATAGATTGGCAATTCATTAAACTTTCCTTGCTAAAAAGAGCAAGAACAAAGTTGGATTGACAGATTATATGACTGTTACGTGTGGATTAGTGAGAAACTAGGCGCTAGAATCTGAAACGCATCCAGTGAAAAGATCAGCAGAAAGCGTTAGCAAGCTATCAGGATGGTCAAATTGTCTTGCTGCAATGCATCTCTCTGTGGAGTTTCAGATGAGTACAATTGCGCCAAATTTGAGAATTTGAAATAAATTTTTGAATGAAAGCTCTGATCACTGATAAGGCGTACAATTGGGCAGCGCACGCTAAGTATGATGAGAAGGCAGTGTTTCAGGACCTGACTAACGATCTCAAGCGCTATCAGGCCGCGAAGCATCCAGAGGACCTTCCGCTAACGAATACTGAAAAGCAGGTTTTCCAGTCCGATGATGCGCCCAAAGCTTCTCAGAGCACTCTCCCAGCAACACCCGGGGGGACATTGTATCCTGGCGGAGTCAAAGGGGCGCAAACTATGGGTTCTGTTAGCGGGGTGACGTCCCATTCAGCTCTCCATGACGACAAGATGACTGAAACAGTTGGTGGACTTCCATCGCTAAACAGGTCACACAGTGATACACGACCTGTGAACCATTCTGCATGCCCTACGCTCTGGGGATATAGCCGTCAACAGGCCATCTCCAAGACAACAGCCCCGTCGATGGCCAATGCCAAGGCGAATTCTCGGAGGTTGAAGAGTCAAATAATAAATGACGCACCAGTTGGCGCTCCTCCTACATGTGTAGATTGCAACACCTTTCTAGCTGGTACTCTCGATCAGAAGTCAGGCTCCCGCGGTGGAAAGGCTACTAGAGGCTCTAGCGAGCCATCTAGCTTTGCTCTAAAGCGTGGCTACATCTATGTACCTCCCCAAATGCAGGGATCAACGGCTCCCAAGCCGATCTATGCTAAAGCAATGCTTTCGCAGACAAGCTATATTCCAGCTGCAGACTCATCGGCCGAGACCCTGTGGAGGAAGCAGTGGAATGTGTCGTGCCACCAACATGATTACACACTCAACCGGAAGGCAACAGATGGAGTCGGGCCACTTGTCCCCACATATTGGTCTGAAGCTGACTCCGGAGCAAGATTTACTGTCACATATGGCAACAAAATCGGAGAAATGCCAGAAGGAGCAGAATTTGGTCCTGTAGATAGCAAGCTTAGGTACGTTCCACGTGACGTCCCCAACGCGCCTAAATCTTCCTTCTTGACTGCTCCCGTTGGCCAGATGTTCTCTAAGACGGATAGCCTTCGCTGGGGTTTAACAGGGGGCAAGCCCTACCTTCGAAACATCACAGAAGAAAACGTACAGGACACGATGACACTTGAGAGAGAGCTCAAATATGACGACAGAACTACGCACAGGAAGAGCTACATCCCCATGTCTGACATGGCCAAAGATGCAGCGGCGAATGACCACGCAGAGTGTGTACGTTTATGGCGTGAGCAATACACCAAGCCATGCCCGGTACCGAAGGGTGCGCCACTTCCGATGGAAACCACCCAGCAAGTAGCCAATAGAATAACAAGCATGAATAACGAACTTACAAGCCAGCGAGAAGAGGCCTCTCTGCGTAAAAGGCTGCAAGAGGAAACTGGAATCCTTTATAAGCCACCGTACGCTGGTGAGTGGGCACAAGGACTTCCAGAGAGGCGAATGCATCAGCTAGATACCCTGATTCAGGCTGTGAAGCTGGACCCAGATCAAAATGAATAGAGTTATCATGCCAACTTCTGGTTGAGACGACAGTAGCTGTTGTAAATAGCAAGCACAAACCGCTCGAGGATACTAGAATCCGACACTCTCCGTGCTACATACAGTCCTGCTCGTTGGTAAGCATCTCCAACAGCATGGCGGAGAGATTCGGGCACCTGTGCTTCAAAGCAAAGGCTTCTCCAAAGTTCACGAATAACATCCAAGGCAGGATAACCGATGCGAACAACAGATTTGTGTAAATACTCTATTAGAGATTCGACAGGTAAAGACACATCCGTCATCTTCTCAATGAGCGAGGCAATAAGCTCATCCGGGATCTTCCCAGCCAAAAGGTGAACATGCTTTGGAGAAAGCTCTTCCTCCATATTCTGACAAAACTGAACTGTTGCCTGCAGCAAGGTTATGGCAGCGCGCATATCGCCTTGGGAAAGGGTGGCCACTTCTCCAAGAGCCTCGGAAGCAGATGAGGACAGCTTTTCGTTTGCATTTCTAAGTTGGTGCATCTCAGCATAGCAGATAGATTCAAGCCTATCGATAATTAAAGGTCGGGGCAGCGAGGAGAATGCAAAGCGTGCACAGCGTGAAACAATAGGGGCTATAATCTGACTAGGATAGTTGCAGATGATACAGAATCTCGTGGTTTCCGAGAAGTCTTCTATGATGCGCCTCAACGCCGCCTGGGACTCTCGTGTAAGGGCGTCTGCTTCGTCAAGGATAATTACCTGGAAATCAGGACAGGGGTAAACGGCCTTTACGTCATCCGGCGCTACAGCAATCACGGTTCGTGCGATGCTCTTGATTCTCTCTCGCACGATCTTAATGCCTCTGTCGGTACTAGCGTTAAACTCACTGACCCGTGCTCGCCAGAAACGCGGGCCAAAGAATTCATGCATCATCGCGTGGATAAGCGTCGTCTTTCCCGTCCCAGCGGGTCCATACAGTAGCATATGAGGCATGTTTCCCGACTCAATACACCTCTTGGCTGCACGGACTGCGTGATCTTGGTGCATTATGCGGTCAAGCAACAGCGGTCGGTGCTTTTCAGTCCACGGCGCAGACATGGAAAGTTTTTAATTGAAGGATGTCTCTGCGTATGAAACCGGAGACCCTCCGGTGACCAAGAGCAGCTTCTATCAACGATGCTTGGCCAGCCTATGCACATGCATACGCCGGTAGAGACCAAACTGGGCTTCTGCTTGCTTTTCCCAGAACGAGACGCCGAGCCTCCACCCAGCCTGTCCCTATCATCGTTTTTTGACGAAAAGAGAATTTTTTGTTCACTTATAAGAAGGAGCTTTTATAAGTACTGAAGCATGGGCTAGTTAGTCCTTGGTTGCTGCTACTTTATGTCCGAAAATGTTCGGCTTTTTTCTCCGACCCTTCACAGATCCTCGGAGAGCTATAGCGTCATACATCGTCAGAAAATCTTGAACATCTATATCCTTACTTGCTCGTGCATAGTCTAAAGCCGATTGTTTCTTGTTGTCCCGTATGGAATATTCATAAGGGGCAAGCCACTTGACAAGCTGTAGGTGGCCATTGATGGTAGCAAAGATCAGAGCCGTCTTTCCTTCACTGTCTTGCATTCCATATTCCTCTTCAATAAGCTCTTGGAGAACTCCTTCGCTATTCATAGCCGCTGCAATCATAAGGGCGGTAAGTCCATTTCCCGTTTGCTTCTTCATCTCTCTTAGCTTAAGGAGTCTTGCCACACGATGGTGATCCCCAGTAGCTGCTTTCATAAGCGCTGTCCAGCCCGCGTTGGTGGCTAACCCTGCTTCGTATTCAACAAGGAGCTCAACAATAGACGTATGGCCCTGTGTTGCGGCGATGATCAAGGCGGTATCTCCAACATCGGTTGTCTTACCAGCCTCTGCTTCCAAGAGAAAGCGTACTATCTGCAGGTGATTATTCTCAGCCGCCATCATCAGGGCCGTCTTACAATCTTGATTTTGCAGGCCTACTTGGGAGTCCATGTACTGCAACACACTAGCTAAGTTACCACTTGCTGCAGCGAGCATGAGAGGTGTATTACCATACTTATCTCTTGAGATGGATATCTGGACATCTTGAATAACTGGTAGAGATCTGACAGGGTTTAGAAGCTCTTCTTTAGTTCGCATTGCAGATGCTATACTCTTAGTTGGTGCTGCTCCGATACCGACTGAATCGTTTTGACCCTGAGTAGACAACAGATCGCTTGAAGGCATAATTTCGACGCTTTCTACAGCATGGATGGCTGCATGCCGGTCTCGGGCAAGTATTGATTTTCCTGTGACATCGACATTGGTACCAAAGACATCCTGCACACTTGGCGCCACTGGAGCTGGCGTTTTAAGGAGGTCTACCTTTCCACTATTATATTGTTCTCCAGTTTCTTGAATCTTCGGGTAACGGAGTAGTTCGTTTGCCGCTGGTCTCTTGGAAAAATCTACGGTGAGCATCATATCGATGAAAAGACACAGCTCTTG
This sequence comes from Giardia duodenalis, assembly GCF_000002435.2. Classification (NCBI taxonomy): domain Eukaryota; phylum Fornicata; order Diplomonadida; family Hexamitidae; genus Giardia; species Giardia duodenalis. The sequence continues at coordinate 2,000,670 of NC_051860.1, forward strand.
GGAGTAGTTGTCTAGGTGCAAAGGGCGAGGGAGCTCATCTATCTGTTTTAGAACAACGTCTGTTCCCTTTCCAACAAACATCCTCTGCTTGGTGCACAGCTCATACAGTGCACATCCCAGCGCCCATATGTCTATTTTCTCGTTGTACTCCTGGCCCTTGAGAAGTTCTGGAGCCATATAGCATGTTGTTCCCACATTTGTAGTCGCCATTATTCCATCTCCTATTGTTCTGCATATACCAAAGTCAGCGAACTTGACAGTGACCTCGCCCGCCCGAAGAATATTCTCTGGTTTAATGTCTCTGTGTACGACTCGCCCCATATTCGGGCAGTTCTCCTTGAACGGGCTATGACAGTATTCAAGAGCATTGAGGAGCTGATAGGCAAAGATCCATATAGTGGACTCTGGAATATCCTTTCTCGCCCGTCTATAGTGCTTTATGAGATCCGAAAGGTCTCCTTTGTCGCAAAATTCCATCAACATGTAATACACTTCGTTGACGGGATCTTTGTAAACGTTTGTAAAATGAACAATGTTAGGGTGTTTCAGAGAAATTAGGAGCTTGAGCTCGTTATCTTGAATCTCTTTGTACTTGTCGGAGAGACAGCCATAGTCGATTTCCTTACAAGCAAAGATCTCATTTGTCTTGAGGCTCCTGACCTTATAAACCTTACCAAAGCCTCCCTGGCCTATAAGACCTAGGCTTTCGTAGTCCTCCATGCAGGCAGATTCCATGGAAACACTAAGAGGTCCGATTATACTTTTTTGCTTTTACCCTTATGTCCTCCATGGAAGCAGAACACAAAGGATATCAGCGACGCTTCGCTACAACATTTTGGGGTATAACTGATCTCCAAGCAATGAAGGATATGGGATATTGTGTTTGTGGAGAGCGAGAGGGAGCCACCAGGTTGATGCTCGGAGGCATTGAGGATGCACCCAGTCCGGAGACCTTGGCAGGCGTTGCAGCATACCTATCACGAGAAGCCCTTGTCGCCCTCAAGGGGAGTCACTGTTCGAAGCAGGGAACAGTGTGTAAGGTGAGATTCACTGGCACATGTACGCAGGTGTTTTGTTGTTGTAGAGCAATTGCAGATGCACTGATATCTATTCAGAGGAAGCTTTTCTACAATAACGCACGCCTAACTCTTAACCAACAGCGCGATGCAACGAAGCAGGGCACGGAGGAGCTTTCTTTGGCAGCTTTGCATGGAAGCAAGCTTCTGCTCTCCTCCGCCATTGGCTCAGAACGTCTCTTTCCCGCCATCCATCAACTGCAATGCGTGACAGACAATCTGCAATTTACATTGGACTCCCTCAGATCAGTCGCAATATCCATCGAGGCCACATCTCACGATCAGGAACTCAGTATTTATGGAATCTCGAAAGCAGACACGTTAGTCTCTACAGATATTCAGTTATTAGCCTTTAATTTGTATCGTAATACAACGGATAGCGCCATACAGGCATACACAAATGCACTCATTGAGGCAGCAAAGTTACTGGAGACGGTGTTCCAATATGCCAAGCTTGTGATCAGCCCCTACCGCCTTATTTGGAATGGTGTGGCTATAGTGGCCACGCAAGATTTGTGGAGCAACACGTGCAAAAAGCTCACAGACCTACTGAACCACACTCTAAACGGAAGCTTTACTGGTAGCATTGTAAAGTACGACAGACAACACATATTCAACGCCCATGGGAGCCTGAACAATGTGCTGGGAAACATCTACGCTGCCAGGACACTCCCACTCTATGAGGTAGAACTAGGTTTGGATGAGGAGCTTGAGGAGCATCAGGTAGGCGTGTCTTCTATAGAGTGCTTAGCAATCTTAAACGCTGTTGCAGATCAAGATCAACGTGACACAGAGAGCATGGAAGAGCTTGTTGCAGATCTATGGGAGTACTGTGAGTCTATAACTATCAAAGGGGCCATAATTAGCATAGCATTTTCTGGAGAATCTCCAGCACTCACGGGATTCCTAAATGAGGAATCTGGGGCCTGGGTGTCCTTTTCCGGACTTGAGCTAGAGGTGAGTCCATGTCCGTGGAAAGGCGTTTTAATTGTTCAGTTAAAGCCAGAATATCTGCAGATACTACAAGAGGGGCTGAATCGCGCCTCATACAAGGGCCGGACTCTATATGCAATCAGGATAATGTGTCCTTCTGAACTGGTCGAGCATCCACAATCAACACAGACAGACGACGAGGGGTCAACAATCTGAATCTCAAAGTTTAACACGTCTTCTAGTCTCTCTGTTTGCTTGGAGCTTTAAAATACGCTTTCTTACAGTCTGCGGTTTGCGGTGCAATATCGTTGCCAACTCAGTTATCTGTGCGCTACCTAGCCCGCCTTTTTTCTTTGAGTACTGAATGATCACATTGTCCTCTTCCTTAGAGAAATGCCCGGTCTTGAAAGACAGCAGTTTCCACTGCTCAATTAATTGGGCGACAGTAAAGCTACACCCCAGATCTATCATCAAAGCACCCATCACATCCTCTAGAGCGATTCCCCTCTTCATTTCTTTCTCAGTACGATCCACTATTAATCGATTGATATCAGGAGTAAACCCATTGTCACAAAGAAGATCACATTGGTTGTAGTCTTTATCTGACTGTACTTCTTCAGTTGAATTGTGCAGTGCGCCACTTCCAAAACTAAGATTGTCGTTCTCGCTCTCATGGACGCTTAATACGGGTACTTGAGGTACAGAGGGATTAACTCTGACAGAAGACGATCGATGACATTGCTGAGCTTCTGCATAGTCCAGGCTGGCAGCAGAGATGTCTCCTATTATCTCCTCAAGAGCAGCATCTGTAATAAGATCCTTGTTAATGACAAGGGCATTCAGATCTTTTCTGTATGTAGCTCCAGCATGCCGGGCTCTAAGATCGTACGTAGAGCCAGTAGCGTGTTGATTAATCAAAATGTTGTCCAACTTCTCTGCTTCATACTTAAAGAATAGGCTCCTGTGGGCTGGAATCTTGGATCGTTTGAACAGGTTAGTAATGCTCTCTTCGGTAAGATAAGCTGGCTCACAAACAATATTCAAGATCTGGCCGGCCAGCTCTTTGAGTTTCTGATGAGATGGTATGCTGGAAGGCTTGTCCAGAAATGTCACTAGCACCAGGATAGACTCCAAATTGCCAAATACTGCAGATGTGTGACCGCTATCTTTCATGCCAGCCCGCGTAAATAACTCGAGCATTCTGAAAATGAGCGAATAGACTTCTTCCTGGCCCTCGCCAAACAAAGACTTTTCAAGCATGCTGTCGGTGAAGATCAACAGCCCATTGATAAATGCAGAGCTGGAAATTTGTCGCGCCATAAACATTCCAAGAGTGCATACTTCTGTTTCAGTGCTATCTACGTCTCCTATAGCATTTAGATCAAACTGTGCCACTGGTTCACCGCCATCTGTATCGTCGGTGGACCCATCAAGGGTGAGAACCCTTCCAGTGACGCTCTTAGTAGCAAATCCAGCTGCTACTGAGAACGTCTGCTCAGCGGTTAGAGAGAGTGCTTCTAGCATACTATGAAAACGATCTTCTGTAGCCAGGAGTTGAGCATAAGAACAGAGACAGCGCAGCTCGGCACCTTTTTGGGGCACCCATGTCTCTAGCATGTGGGACAGCGTGTGCAAACAGCTAATACTCATACGCAATGGCCGGCTGACACTCTGCAGCACAGGCATGATCTTATATAGTTGATCATTTTCACTCCGCAACCGTTTGGCTAGGGCATCGGTAGCCAACTTTTGGGCTTGGAAAGGAAGGGTGCTCATCACTGTCGCATTATTCTTTTCTGCAGACAGAAGAGCTAGTCGCTTGCCAAGGGAGGATACCGGTGCAGTTCCAAGATGGTATACAAGTTCAGTAATCCAATAGAAGCACGACAGCCCCGTGTCCCGCACATACCAGTTGGTATGGTCATTGAACCCCGACAGTGCAGTGGAATGCCGCTGCAATCCGCCAAATACTGAGTTTAGTACACGAATGGACGAGTCCACATACTTAAATACTTTGTCATCTCGCAAGAGGTGCATCTTCTCAGTGTCTGAAAGGTTCAGGGTGCTAAATATTATGTAGGCAGCAGATTGGGCAGCGAGGACAAACACGCAACAGAACATTGCATTGTTGAACTGATGATCTGTCTCTACACTATGCTGCTTGGTGTACAGTAGTTGTCTAGAGAAGCCTTGCTGCATCCCTAAACCTACTTGGCAGATGGAAGAAATATGGTCCATACAGTATGTAACGAATGTAAGCAAGTGGCCATCTCTGCATATGGCCATGAGAATCTCTCCATGGAAGGGTGTGAATACAGAGGGTTGTGATAGATAAGGCCATGTCACTGGTATCTTATGCACCGGAATAGTTTTTGCAGACGTAAGTGCAGTTGAGCGTCCTCTTCTAGCTGAACCTTTTTCAGCATCGTCTGATGACGTGATGCTATCTATATCGCTGATGATGCTATTATCATCAGACAAGCCTGGAATCACATCTCCCGAACTTGCTACAGCCTTTAGTCGTGTAAACGTGTTCCCCAAGGGTCTTCTGGGAGTATTTTTCCTGCATAATAGATAGTAATCCCCAAGTGCCATGTCTGTTGCGCCTATGTGTGACAATTGACCGGGTACTATGATGGATGGAGATGATGGAAGGGCAGATACGGACGCATAACGGCTCATTCTTATGTGCGTATCAGTAGAAGGTGCCATTATCGGAGGTTGCAAGGATACTGATCCATCTACTGAGGGTCTATTATTAAAAGGGGTTCTCTCTTGATTTAAAGAGGGCCCCGGAAGGGTGCCAACTATGTTTAGCTTGACCCTGGGAACTTTCACTGCAGCAGGGGGTTCTATACGTCTGAATGCCAACGGTTGGGTCGTGTCTTTACTGATACTATATAGAGATTGAGTGTGAAGCAAAACGGTAAGAAGTCTGAGAAGAGGAGCAGCAAGCCCGGCCATAACGTCTGTGGAAACCAAATTAGTAAGAATGACTAGCAGCTGTGGCAGATTTCCAGCGATGCAGAGAGTAAGCAAGGTTTTAAACATGTCATCCTCATGGCCTCTGAAGTTATTGAACAATGATCTGGACGAGTCCCCCTTATGTGATGCTCCTTTCTGCAAGGAAGCACCTACCAATGGCTGCACACGGATTGCCAAAAGATTCTCCAAGAAGAAGAGCAAGGAAATGACGTCGTCAAGCAAGGCTGCTCTTTCCTTTAATAAGCTGTACCGGTCTTCAGTGTACTTCTTATGCTGCAAGCTAGCTAAGTCTGTTAATCCAAGGTGCTCAGATTGGGGGGACGGGCTCTCAAATAAGGATGGAGAAGCAGAGTCCGAGGCAATAGCGTCTCCTAGGTCTGTGCGCCCAAGCTGCTGAGTTCCTTGGTCTATAATGATAGATATGTCAGATAGTTCAGTGGACCGGATCGCAGCATCTGCGACAGATTGTTCTAATTGGGCATCCTCCTGTGGTTCACTGTTGTCCATGGCAATCTGAGGATTTAGGTCACTTTGCAAAACAGGCCGACTACGCAATTCCTCGAATTGCTGGTCTAAAAGAATGAGGCTATCATTGTTCTCTTTGAGCTGTTGGACCATGTCCAAAAGGAACAGTAAAATCCCGTCTATTATGTTTTCCGCTACACACGAGGCTCTCAGCACTACGAGACTATTGTGGACTTGTGGTGGCATCGGGCCTATGATTACAGCTGAATCGAATCCCATTCGCAAGATATTAATAATCAACGCCTTAACTGTTCGGTCGCCCATTCTATCTGTCAAGTATCTGGCCATATATGCACAGAAGTCTAAGCTTATCAGAGCAGTGGCTGGATGCTCATAGTTTGTGAGAAGCTTGCTCACTTTATGAAGGTAGCGTGCACATCGATCGGCGTCTGTGGCTGTCTTTGCTTTATGAAAGTAATTAGATATCTTTTCCATAAGTAGCTTATCAAAGCTTTAAAGGTGCAATCGTACGTGTGAGGCAGCTTGGCTCACTGTCCAATTTTTGACTTATCGATACTTGCCAACGATTTTTTCAAAAAATGGGTGCTGGTTGCAGCATGGGGCACAAATCCATTTACGAGCAGAACTTCTCCAGGTTTATGGACAGCTTCCGCACAAAGTATAAGGCCGAGGGCGGCCCCCTGACCAGAGAATTAACGCGAGGGGATGAGTTCTCCCGCCAAAACATCTTGCTATTCCAGCAAGCTCACAATGAATCCGATCACGAGAGCTATGGGGGCATCCCTGGGGTTACCACTAAAGCTTCCTCTCCCATATTCCAGACCCCAAAGACGCAAGCAGATTATAGAGAAATGATGTCACACTATGCCCGCCACCGGAGTAACAAAGCCCTTTTGGATCTAATAGTTATCACGCCTGTTTCACAGGAGTTTCTTATTTCCCTACTGGGTGCCCTTGAAACAACAGATGTGGCCGTCAGTCTTAACATTACACAGCAGAAGTTTGATATCATGGTAGTGAATGCTTTCTTGGCCATGTTATCAACTAATAAGTTTCTGGAGTGTCTTACCTTGAATAATTGCGGACTGACTGTCTCTTCATCTAAGGTTGTTGCGTCTGCGTTCAGGGCTATGGCAGTCAACCGTCTAGCTGCTTTATCTACTCGTAGCACTAAGTCTGCCCGCCGCCCTCTGGACGTCAGCCTACCCGAAATGCCCTTGATGACAACGTTGATGCCCTATACCGTCCATCCGTCGCTGAAATACCTTGACTTGTCATATAACCAGTTAAACGACGACGGAGTGATCCTGTTCATAGAGGCATTGCAGCACTGTAAGGAGATAGAGTACTTATCCCTTGCGGCCACCGGGTGCCGAGACGGTGGGGTGACTGCACTGTGCGAGTACCTGCCCTATTTAAAACACCTAGCATATATAGACCTTTCTAAAAATCCTGGAATAACATCGAGTTCTGTTAATACGTTTGTGCACGCATTTAAAACGAACCAAACCGTGCGACAATTGAATCTCCACATGTGTAATGTGGGAGAGAACGGCCAATACCTAGTTAGTTATTATCTTAGTCGCAACCAGATCATGCGAGAAGCTCTTGATGACTTGATAGACAATGCACTAGCCCGTATAGACAACGTGCTGGATGGAGACAATACAAGAAGTAATATCACAAGTGCTGGGCATCCTCCTAGCAGTTTGCCAGATGAGCTTGTTATATACCAAGAAAAACCACAGATCTTTCAGGGCGCTAACCAGATTGCTCAGGAAAACATCCTTAGAAGGTTGCAAAACACCAAGGCGTCTATGCAGGATGTAATTCTTACAGAGATTTGCCGTATCCTAGCTAACCCTCCTCCAAAGACATCTACTAGCTCACTAAAATCATGCAGCGAGCTTGGGCTGGGTGATCCTGAGCGGCCTCTTGATGCTGTGCTACACGGATTCTCTATTTCTCAGTCAGAGACGATTGGAAGGCGTACCGAGATGGAGGATGTAACTATGATTATCAAGGACTTTGCATCGTACAGGAGGGGAAGGTCTTCATACAGAGGTGCGAAGTGCCATGAGTCAGGACACAAAGAAATATTACTGGGTATCTTCGATGGTCACGGAGGTACTGAGTGTTCCTCTATGGTGGGAGACCTCTTCCCAGTGGCCTTTGCAGATGCCCTCAATTCCGTCCTCTATGCTGCTCAGCTCAACCACGCCTATGATCTCCCAGACAGCGTCTGGGAGCCGCTCTTCGTCGGGGTCTTTCTCCGTCTAGATGATACTCTTCGCTTAAAGAACATACAGTCAGGATCAACCGCAGCTATATGCTTTATCCTTGACAATCTTGTTGTGTCAGCCAATTGTGGGGATTCGCGCACGGTCCTCACCCGTGACGAGGCCATGATTAAGTCGTTTGGTTGTGACTCTATGCTATATAAAGTAGAGGGGCCAACAAGAAGCTCGCGAATCAACGAAATATCCAGCGGATCTCTTCTTCAATTAGAGCAGTCCCAGACAGCGCAGCTTTCTGGCCATGCTATTATCAACTCTGCTCGGTACTTTATGAATCCCGAAGAGACAAGTGAGGAAGCTCTTGTGTCTGCCAAGCGACGAGGAAAACGAGTTGAAGGCCTTTCACTACGCCTTAGTAAAGACCATAAACCCGATGACCCCACAGAGACACGTCGAATAGAAGCATCGGGGGGATACGTCCACGGAGGTCGTGTGATGGGGACATTGTCTGTTTGCCGATCCTTTGGAGATTTTGTGTACAAACCCTCCATTTCCGTTGTCCCCTTTGTCAGTGTTTATCACTTTCGTACCTATGATGCATGGATAGTGATAGCATGCGATGGTTGCTGGGACTCAATCAGTGATATTGACGCAGCAATGCTTCTGTCTACCTGTCTATCATCACAAGCAGGGGCGCTTAAGCTACGTGACGAAGCATATCGGCTAAACAGTCAGGATAATATTTCTGTCATTACAGTTAGGCTGTATCTTGAATAGGTAGTTGGTCTAAATACTAATTTCCTCTTTGGCATTGCCCTCACTTTGCATTGCCATTCTTGATTTAGCTTCGCGTATCTCTTTGTATGCACTTGCTAATATATCTTGCTCACTAACTTTCAAGCCGTCGGCGTCCATTTCTAAGACCCCGAGGGCAAGATTTTTTCTTTCACAAACAGATTGCTTTGTAATATTTTTAAATTCTATTCCTGTTTGATCTGCAGCATCTATAAGCAAGAACAGCAGGAGAATGACATATTCTGGCACAGTATACTTATCTGGCACAACGCGGTCTTCAACGTATTTCATATGGTCATGAAGTTTCAGTAGCGCCCTTCTTTGCTCCCCGCTGAGTTGGAGCTGATCTCCAAGGAGAGGAATAAACTCGCATGTACTTTGCAGGGCGTTGGGCTGCACCTTTTCTTTGATATCCTTCAACTGCCGGTCCAATGGAGAGACCTTGCCTCCGATTCGTCCACAGCCTTGGATCTCCTTTTGGAGACGCTGTCGGGCAGTGGTAGAAGACATTCCTAAGTACATCGATCGACCAGTCTTCTCATTGCGTTTACGCTCCTCTTGTTCAGCCAGTTCCACAGCCAAAAGGAGACAACTAGCCGCGATGACAACAATACTCCTGCTTTTCAGAAGCGTCTCTTTGTTCATCTTGTACTCGTTGAATATAGTGAGCGCCATGTTGGCATACTCTGCGTTGATTTTGCAGCGAGCACTCAAGCGTCTTATTTCGGTACTTGCAGCCTGAATGGTAGTGTACGCAGATGTCCTTTTGTCACCTGTGATGAAGATTTGCCGTTGAAAATCTGTGTGCTGTCGACCTGCAACGTTTCTGGCCTCTGCAGATTCCGAATCTCGAAAATTGCGGAACCCGAGACCTTCGTCCACGATTGCATTGGCCCATGCTCCACAGCGTGAGCACACATATCTACCGATATCTTCGATTCTCACAAGCATGTTTGGGTCTGCATTGCACACAGGGCAGGGATTATTCATTAGAATAAATTTCTTTTGATGAGAGACGTGACGATCATAACGGCGGAATTGACCCCTACGTTCTTTAAGAAAGTGCTAATGCTCAACCCAGACCTGGAGCGGCTGACAATTGGGCCCATCTCTAGCCTTTCCGAGAACCCGGACTTGGCATACCTTCCTCCTCGTCTACAAGAACTCAAACTTATTAATGTTCCCCCGCAGTTTACTGATGAAATCGTCAATCATATGAAACGAATGCACCCCCATATTAAGCTTATGCTTCTTTGACTAAAGTTTTTCTGCTGAAGGAGAGGCCATTAATAGAGCATAAACATAAGCAAAGCTGGTCTTGAAGATAGCCGATCGCACTCCTGCTCTGATATAGTCTGGCGTGTACTTATTGTCGAGCTTGGCCCTTACAAACTCTCCAGCTGCTGCAGATGCGAACGCCCACGTCGCAACATCCATAGTAGAGGGGTTAGACCCAGAATTGATCATAGCTGCCCGTTTTCTGCCTACATCGTAAACCAGGTCAGATGCTGTGCTCACCAATACATCGCTCATAAAGCGTTTCCAGTACTCAGGGGTGGTCATCGATGGTTTGTCCAGCCTTTCTAATTCTAACTTGGGCCGGGATCTGACAGCTTTGTCGACTATAGACGGGGTCCTTGACGGTTGCATACTTGGCTTTCCTGTGTGCAAAGGGTCGCCTAAGCTTCCGGTGAATGCCAAGTCTACGCATTGATCCAAGAGGTCTGACAGAACAAGTTTAGTCGCGGCTCTGAGAGGATACTGCATGATACCAGGGACAGTTGTACAGTCTGGCTCACTGAAGATGTTGCTGCAGATGCCTCGATTTATCGCTACTGACTTCACGCTTTTATATAAGTACGTCTTTTTAGGTTGCAATTCGCCTGGAGCAATCCCAGCAATGGTCAAGCGGGTACCTGAGATAGAGTCACGCAGTAGCGAGCTCGTTATACCAGCAGTAACGGCGGCGATAGAAGAACGCATAACCTTTTTTCGCTTGTGGACAGTTTTTTAAAAAAAGAAGCCCTCTCTCTCCACAAATGGAGTCTAACAAGAATCTTCATAGCCAGACCATCGATGCATTGCTGGCTGTTTTGGTGTTATGGACACTCCTTTCTAATGTCTATAAAAATTTAGTCCTGCCGTTTTTGGACAACTCCTCTATCACTAGCGCTTCCACAATGACTGAAAAGTTGGGAGTGTATCCCCTCTTTTTCATGTCCAACTGGCTTGATGACTTGTTTATTACTCTCTTCGGAGCAAGATTTTATTTAAAGCTCAAGCACCGTTGCAAATCCACTACTGCCCCTGTCATACTTCTTCTTGTACTCTTCCTAGACAGCTACCTTGTTTTCATCCCTTATTCGGTAATATTTCTTTCGTATGACATGCCTCAAGGAAGGGACATCGGGCTATTCGTTATAGCATGGCTCTACTTTGGCAACTTTATTCCTTTTGTTGGCTCTTACACTTATAACTTTGCATGGCTTCCAGCGTTGCTTTTTCAATGTCAGATTATAATGACCCTTATCTACTATGTTTCTGCCGCTCGCGAAATCTCCTTGGTAAGCGTCCTTTTTGTCGCCATGGGTGTCTCTCTGTTTATTTATGTGACTCTAAGCGCAATTTGCTATTTCTCTCTCACCCTAACAATTGAGTTCTTCATGCCGGTGGTATTTCATAATCCTCTTGCTGTATTTCACAACTTTTCTCTTGGCTTTCTGATATCCTACATGACGGATGATAAACGGCATAGCTACCTTAAGATAAATTGTCACGGAAAGCCGAGTACCCATGGGCCAGGGAGGATGGATTGCTTTAACACTTCTATTCCGTTACCAAAGGAGTCTAAGAATATAGATGAGAACGACGCAGTACAGAAGCCCTCTGATGCTGTGCCAGTTTGTTCACCGTGTAACCCTGCGGCACAACCAGAACATCCAGTTGACCCTGCGGATTCACAAACCTTGGCTCTTCGTTTGTCCCCTGAACGCCAGCCCGGTGCAGCCGACCCTCCATCTCCCGGTAGAGATGAGCGTGTTGAGCAATCTACTAAGCAAAGAGTCAAGTTTTGTTGCCCACGCAAGCCACGTCATGTGGAATCTATGCTTTCTCAAATTAGTCCACGACCTGGGAATAACGAAAGTTGCGGAAGTGCTCGATTTGTCCAGTCTACAATGGATGCTGCATTTTGGCACCCAAGAGCCGCTAGATACCGTCAGCGGTGCAAGTTCCTCTGCGAGAAAGTCATCAAAGAAGAAAGTCAGTGGTTATCCACCAAGCTCTACTCTCTCATCTATAATCACCGCCGCTTCGGAGACATGCTGGCGATTATCCTCATCATGACCATTTACGGCACGTTCACGGCAATAGGAACAGAGACGGGGCTTATTTACAACCAAGTACCAAATGAGACTTTAGGAACTTACCAGGATAGCCCCAATGTGGCAAGCTACGTTGTCCTTCTATTGGCACGTATAATGGTCCCTGTTATGTTCTCTACTGCCCTTTACTATATTATGATTTCCTCTACGTACGCCCTAGAGTGGCTCATGCACCGTGTGTTTCTGACGTGGATTGGAAAGAGTGCTCTTCCGATTCTATACATACAACCAGTTATCATAAGCTTAATAAGCAGCAACATAGGCGCAATAAAAATAGGACCCTATTCTATCTCAATTTTTCTTCTCTACCTTTTGGGCGGTGTATTTGTTTGTATACTAATAGGCACGTGCACGAACACACTCATGGAGGAGCTTGTCAGAGCCGTGATGAGCAAGAGCTGGTCGTCCTTTGATCGATATAAAGCTTCTCTCATTGCAAAGAGATACAGAAGACAGCTGAACGGGGAGAGGTAGTTGATGGCCTGCTGAGTACTGAGCCATACAAACGTCTCCTAAAAGTACCCCGTCCCACAATATGGGGACTTAGCATCGATGTCACTCTTTTTCAAGGATGTCTTGTTCTGGAGAATCAGATCCCAGCACCCAGGGAAATCAACTGGTATTGTCACGTGTTGAATTGTATTTTCGTAGTAGTGATCTACACCGAAGTTCTGATCAATCTCAGCCAATTCCTCCTCACTCTGTGGTGGCGATGATGAGTAGCTCAGTGCCTCGTACATCATGAGATAGCTATCTCTGGTCTTTACAGAGTCTGGAAGCATTGAGCTAGATGAGCTCTCGCATGGGACGAGGATTGCATAGATATCACAGTTGTTCGGATAGCTCAGACTCTCTGGGCTTATGTCCACGATTGTATTTAGCATATAATCATATCCAATCCCGTACAGTCGCATATTTGTGACCCTGACGGTGGCAAGCGGCATAGTGTGCTTGCGCTTCTGTCTTCTGTTATCTATCTTAGAGCATTGAATGCAATTTTGCCCATCATATCGCAAAAACCAATCTCTATAATACGTGGGGTCCAGAAGGGTAAAAACAATGGAATAATACCCCATTTCCAGGTTATATTTCAGACACATCTGGAGTTTGAAAAGCTTGAGGATGTCATGCATGATCGGCTGATAGATATCGCCGCGAACAGACCATATGTTTTCAGAAAGCACTTTGATTGGATGAGACTGCTCTACCAACGAGTTGGATGTGAAGCCATATGTAAGCCTTCTGACCCTTTGATAGGTCTTACTGAGCAACAGGACAGCGTAAAGTGTTGGTGGTAAGGCCTTCTCGGCCCGGTCAACTTCTACAGATGAATAAGCGTTGCTGTGTATAGAGTGTGAAGCTATGTTGGATATTACGTCAGTTGATAGCATGAGACTGAATGCATCACGAACAGTACTTTGGCATCTCGATAGCTCTGGCCGCAAAAAGCATATCGGTTGAAGGGTATCTGCCAGCCGTTCTTGTAGTTCTTGAGTCCGTATTATTTCTGCAACGTTGGTATGTTTCATGGCAAACTTTTCTAAGTCCATTGTAATGAGTTTAATTTTTTCCACTAAATCTATCAGAGTTCTTTCTGACATAGTCTCCGGAAAATGCAGTAGAGCATCCATCCTCGAAGATGCGTGAATTGTCACCATATGGCGCCGACTACTCAGAATCTTTTGTAGCTCTGCTCGAGAATAGGATCTGAATCCATCTGGGTCAGTGGCATTGAGCAACACGTTTGCGTTCAGTTCGTCCCCTGCTAACGTCATAAGCCGCGCACTTGTAGCCTGTGGGGCTCCATCCACCTGGCGCTGGTCTGCGTAAGTGTAATCTGTCTTGAAAGAACACATAGATACATCGTCAATGGACGATTCAGCAGAAGAGAACACCGACCTGGAGTTGCTGATCTCCACATCACTGTTGTGTATGCTGGTTAGTGATGGATCAAAATCAGTGCGTTCCGCTTCCGCTTGATCGTGGGTGATTGTAGGGACCTCTTCATAGAATGAGGCTACGTTTAGTGACTTACTATTCAGGTAGCTTATTGCAACACTGACAGAAGCATTAATCGGTGATCCAATCAATATAGCCGAGGACTTGCGATATATCAAGGAATAGAGGTTAGATAGGACGTAACTGGTGTTTATCTCAGAACACGTATGACACAGAACAGAGTATATCATTGGCAAGTTTGCGATATGCGAAGCAGCTCCTTGTTTTTTAGTAAAGAAGAGCCGACGACCCTGGTTAGCGAGTGGCAGCGTTTTCAGTTGCGATATAAGGTGTACATACAAAAGGAGCATTTCATTGTCATCTACCTTGAACATTCCATTACTGATCAGCATGCTGTATCTAATGGCGAGGAGCGTCAATGCTTTGACAAAGGAAGACTCGTAGACAGAGCAGCCAACTGAATGGGACAGTGTGTAGTTTCGCATAGTACTGATTGCATGTTGCATGGCATCCAAGAATGTTGTAGGTCGCTGCACATACAATTGGACGGGTCTACAAATGTCAATAAAGACGGCAAGCTGCACGCTAATGTTTTCCGGAGTTGCAGCTCCGCTTTCTGTCCCAAACTTCTGACAACAAGACAAAGGAACAAGGACATACACGAGATACGCTGGCTTGACGCCTGAACTGTACAGGTCTATTAAGTGTGCTAATGAATAATGAGGGTTATACCGTATATCAACTATTACGACATTAGTGGCTAAATACGAGGTGGCAGGTGCTGGCTGACAAACATAGTCTGGAAAGCCATACTTTGGTATAATTTCTTTTGAAAAAATTGCTTGCAGATATGGAAGGATTGCCAGGCCTTCGTCATAGTACAGTAAAACGGTGCGCGAGCCGCGGCCCAATGATACCTGTTGTGTTGCCTCAAAATTGTATTCTTCCTGAAGATTCTTGAATAGCTGTGCCACATGGTCCAAATTGGCTGGATTTATGACTGAAAGGTCAAGGGGTCCATCGGCATCGCCGACAGCTCTCGTCTGAGTCTCTTTCCCTTCGGCTTGTAAATTACCTGCATCTATCGCTACCGCTGTTGCACTGGCCACTCGCGAAAGAAGGCCGTCGCTCAGGAGCTCGGCCTCATTGTTAGCTGAGCACCAGTCTGCCTTTGCTTTAGCGCGCAGGGATGCATCGTCCTGAAGAAACTTATGAATTGCTGATGGTGGAGTTATCCTACAGAAGAACTCCATTGTGCTAAGGATGAGATCTTGTCGAAGAGCTACAATAAGGAGAAGCGCGACCCAAATGTTCTCAAAGCTGGGATACTGCAGGCTAGGTGGCAGAGGAACCAACCGTGTGCTGTACGCTGCCAACTCGTCATGCACATAGGGCGGGACAATCGGAACATGCGTCGTTTTCAGAGTCCTCATGCCCTCTTCTATCTCTTGCGCTACCGTGGCATCTAGGTTGATGTCATCGCCAGCGGTACGGTCAATGGCATCTGCGATTGCACTCTTGCTTGTCTCTGCTATGCCGAGCTCCGCTTGCTTAACCTTGTCGCTGGATTGTGCAGTCCTCTCTTTGTATAGATACGTACCCACTATCATTTTGTAAGCGTCTCCCGCAAAGTTTAGCAACGTAAAGACAGCCTTGTTATGAGTGAAGTACTCGTACCAGTCAGAAAACCGTCGAGGATTGTATATGGAGAGCAAAGAGAAGAGCTTCCAACTGTACACCACGGTGGGGCTGCATCGAAAAGAAGTGGGACAGCTTGCTGCAATCTGGCGGGCATAGTTGTAGAGAGGCAAATGGCTATTAAACTTGTCAGAGAAATGGGAGACCAAGAACCTTATGTCATTGACTAGTATCATCTTGAGCTGAGTCAAATCGTCTGGATGGCCTAGCTTGAAGCACAGATTGTATATGGATATGAAAAGATTGATGTAGAGCCCCCGTTCTCGCTCTGGTAGCAGTAAGACAGTATTCTCTAAGATGTAGTGTGCAGTATTGACAATGGCAGTGAAGGCCCGAGATGGATTGGACCCTACGTGGTCGTCAAGATAGGAAAGGTGGCACTCAAAGAAGTGGTCGGTGAAAACAGTCGCAATACTTGGGTGAATCAGGGACATCTGCCTCAACAGCAAGAGTATGCTTGTAATGGCTGTTCCAAAGTATTTGGCATATTCGCTTATTGTCGAGCTTTCCGCGATTTTCTTTGCAAGCTCCTCTCTATGCTCTATACAGCGTTCTACTCCAATGCAGTACAGATTCATTTCGGCAAAGTCAAAGCCCTCACTGTCCTTAGATGCATGCTGTAGATGAACAAAAACAGCATTGGACTCTTCACGTTTGACCAAGCGACTCATGATCTCCTTCTTGGAAAGTATATACTTCTCGAGATTGTTTGCGATGTTCTCGATATTCCTGTGAAGTCTGTCAGAGCATTCAAGGCAGCTCTCACGGCGAACTATCTCAAGACCATCAAATCCGTTAACATAAAGGGAGTACACGCTTGAGAACTTTTCTGATATTTCGCGAAGCTTGTACTGCAGCTCATGTTCCGTCACAGATGGATTTTGCATCCTAAGAAGATTGAGCGAGTTAGACTTAAACTGGAACTTGGGAGCGTTCAGAGTAGACATGTCACAGTTACGAAGATTGATAAAACCTGTTTCCAAGAGAAACTTAAGTGAAGCTCCTGTGGTAAGGACATAGTATATTCTATAGTCATGCAACGGGCGGACAATATCTACTGAGTATGTTGTTGTCACAGACACTCTTGCATTTCTCTTTGTTAATCTGGACTCGATAAGCAGTGCTAGCTTTGTCAGTATCATCATGTTGAGCATTGGCATTGCTGCAGATCCAAAGTTCAGAAATACAATAGGCTTGTCTTGAAGCAGTGCATGCTTAAGAAGAGCCTCAAATATGGGTGGCGGAAGGTGACAATCTAAATATATCAAAAGCTTTCTACGGACCTCGTGATAGTTATAGCAAGTTGATGGAGCGCCAAAACGCACGTTTGAAGGTAGCCTTTTGTATGACACCGCCGAATATTTTAGACTGGCTATCTGCTTTAGAAGATCTTCAAGCTCAGCTATAAGGTAGTGCATCTCATTGTACTGGGCAACGCCCTTTTCAGGCCTCTTGCCAGTGTCGCCATGACTGCCTTGTGTACCGAGCACTAGATCCTCGATGGTAGCGTTTATTGCTCCCGTCGCATTGTACTTCTCTAGCGCTTGCTCCACATTAACCCCCATGGCCGATAGCCGCTGCTTACAGTCTTCGAGACGAGCCTCTAATAAGTACACTTCGCAGGCGGGTATTATAATGCGTGCCAAATCGCTTGTCACAAAGAGGAACTTGAACCCAAACTTGATGTACTGTAGTAGTATAATAATTTCTTGAATCAACTTTGGATCTGGATTACATAGTGAGCAAGTAAGTTGCGTCCTCCACCTGGGCCACATGAGGTCCTCGCAAAGCATGAGCAACCGTGAAGGGAGACCGTAGTTGGAAAGCATGTCTGACCGTTGGATCAACTCGTCGCTGGTTGAAAGATTAAACAAAGATTGCAGCATTACCGTGCTATTGTCAGAGTAGGAGGTGTTTAGGGAATTATTCATAATCTTTCTATTCTTGAGACACTCAAACAAGCCCAGTTCAAACTGCACACAATTGCCCCAAATGGATGTTATGAACGGGTAGAATAGCAGTCTGGCTGCAATAAGCGGTCCATCACAGCATGCATTTTGAAGCATGATCACGGCACGAATAAAGTCCAGCTTAACCTTAAGCTTTATGGAAACAAGCTGGTCCCGGAGATAAATGATGTCGTTGCGGATAGAGGGCGAAAACAAGCCATTGCGAATGCCGTTATCAAAAAGGGTGATGCTGGACAGGATCTTTTGAATAAATGTGATTGTCTTCAAATGCTTTGCAATAAGCTCGTTTGTGTAATAGCTTGCAACTTCGGAGAAGCGCGCAAGACTGTATGGGATTGAATGTGAGACGTTCTGCATGCAGCACTTATAGATGCAGAGTGTAGTTTGGCAAAAGATCTCGCAGTACATACTACTATATGCATCGTGAAGCGGGGTTTCTGAGTGCTCGTGCTGTGTGATAAAAGGCTTAGGGTCAAGATTATATGGAATATTTGATAGAATAAAGTAAGGGATTGCCCTAACGAGCTGCAGACTGGGCGTTGCTGTTTCAGACGCCTTGTATGAGCCTTGTAGTATATTCTCAGCAGTCCCTACTTGCAGCGAATGTATCCTATCGTTCTCATCAATCGTGTGCCGTATGACCGGAAGCTCTTGCAATGGAAGAGGATGATCAACGCTAGTATCTGCGAATACCACCAGCGAAAAGGATCTAGAGAGGATGTTGATAATCTCCTTCCCAGATAGCATGGTTGTGAGGCAGAAGTACTTGGCCAAGAGAGCACCCAGCACTCGAACTTCTCCGTTTGTGAAAAGGGACAATAGACTGCTACCAGACTCTACTATGGAAAGGATACCAATGGCAGGAGATTTGTTAAGGAGAGCATTAAATAAGGACATAGGGATCGTCACCATAATATCTGTGGGTGTGGAGAGAAAGAGGTCAGTATATTCCTCTGCGTTGATTTCGAGACTACCCCTATTGATGTAGTGCAGTAGGTAGTCTGGAATTGTGGACGAACATCGATCACATAGATACGTTGACGAAGTGGGTGTAAAGTCCTGGAAGGCAATGAGCGGGTTAATACCTAATGCTATAAGAACTGCAGCTCGAATAATATAGTGGGATGCAGCCGCCTCGCTCTTGGCAGTGAGGGTCGAAACAAGGGCGTCAGTTAATTCTATCATAAGGTTCTCGGAAGCTACCGTTGTAGTCACCGGCCTTGATTGCAAGGACGAAGTAGTAATGTTATTTGGCTCAGGCTCAGAGTCCGACTCTGATCCTCCCACAGTTTGGTGCATAAGCGATTGAATCATGGTCTGTGTATCTATTAGAATTCTTTGCCGCCGCTTGATGGCTATCTCTGTAGGTTCTTCAGTGATGGAGAGAAATGCACGGAGATCGAAGTTCTTGGCCGCATGAGCTAACAGTGGCCCATCACACTCAGAAAGACTTCGACCGGAGATAGTTTGATGCAGAGAAGTTACGCTACGGGAACAGGAAAAGCTGTTGGCTTGTGAATCGGCGTCAATACCAAAGCCCTCCATGTCTGAAGAAAAGGTCTGTTGTGCGACTTTTAGAAACGTCTTCCGATTGGAAATCCTATAGTTCCCCATAGTTTGGAGCGCATGCAAGAACGAGGAGTAGAGCGTCCCCGACATCTCTAGCTGAGACATCAGGAATACTGGCACACGCAGTGCTAATGCCTGCATACTCTTGGCGTCTGCTGGAGAGTGTAGCTTAGAGAACAATCCCGGATTTCTTAGGTACTTAATATAGTAAAATACCTTTAAGGAATTCTGCTCCATAAGCATGGATATATCTATGGTAAGGGTGAATACTCTATTGCAAACAGTGGGGTCCATGGCATCCAGTAAACACTCGTGCACCACAGACGAGTGTACCTCAAAAACTTGACGATTGATAGAATTGTTGTGTGGATTGTAAAAAAGCAGCTTAGCATAATGCTGTCGTGCTCTTGCACATGCGTCCACAAAATGCTTATATTTTCCCCCATCATTGAGTAGCTCAATGTCACCTGAATAGTGAAATCTCTTTATGCTGGAGCCAGACTTAAACTTCTGAGAGTCTATAAGGGTGCCATCTATATCACCAGGGGCCTTGGAAATATTAGACGATGACGTTCCTGTGTTACAAAATGATCGCTTAAACACTGCCTTAAGAACTCGAAGTTCCCAGTTGGGAAGTGCCTGGACCCCTGTATGGGAGCTCATGGAAATGAGCGTATTGGTCCGAAGGTACTTGCTCATGTTTTCTGGATTTAGTGGTCCATATGGCCCATGTGGCGCCAGACGGCCTATTGCCACGGCAGATGCCAGTTCATCCAGTATGCAAGACACGTGGCTATGCTTAACAGCAGGGATATTGCGGAGTGCACCCATAAGCGATCCTAAGGTCACAGCGCTCAATTGAATGTTATCTAGATCTACAGAATCAATGTACTTTTGCAATCTTTTCATCTCAGAGATAACCCTGAGAATAGAGACAGGAAGATGGTATTCTACAAGCAATAGTCCCTCTATGAATTGCAGAAGGTAGGAGTCCGAGTACTCATATAGAAACTCTTGTTCTGGTTCCGTAACTCCAACATAAAGATTGCAGTCGTATTTGTTTTTAGTATGTACAGAGGAAACACGCGGCTGAGGTGCAGATGCCACATGAGCTTGAGCAATCTTCGGTGCAAAAGAATCCAGATTGCTTAGCGACGGATGCTGAAAGTTGCGCTTCAACAACAGCAGTAAAAATTCCTTTGTGTTGTTCATTGGTGGAAGAACAAAGGTGAGTTCGCTAGCCAAGAAAAAGTCATACAGGTAAGAGCTCTCCACCACAATGGAAATGTTTGGCACAAATATCCCTGAAGAGAAGCGAGCCCCTGTAACACCAGTTAAACCACACACAGGGGATCGTTCAGAGTTCTCCATAATAATATACTTTTCTCCCAGAAGCATGGACAGTCTGTCGTTCTGAACTGCAACCTGGGGTTCTGAAGCACTAGCGACCAGAGACTCCAGCATAGAAAGCCTCTGTTCGTCAGCTGCGCCTCGTGCAACCAGGGCATCGTCGGAAACACGGTGAGCGATTGTACTTGTGAGCAAGTTCGTTACGGTTAAGTGGTAAAGAGGCAGCTTGCCGCTTGGAACATCTAAAATTATGCTTTGGTTGATATCCTTTGTCTCATCCAGCAGAGTGTTATCCTCAGTAACGTCAAGAATAGATAGAGGGCAACCGATAACAGAACTCGCTCTTGCTCTCTTTGCTTTGGAAGATGAGGAATAATGCGCTGCTTCAGAACCGTCCTGGTGGGATGCGTTTGCTTCTATCGCAGTCTTTTGAGTACGGGCCGTTTGAATGTTGTGCAGGTAGCACGTACTTATCAGCTTTTGTAGCACTTCATCAAAGGAATCGATATCGAAAAGAGCAACACATTCGCGCCACACATACTTGCCTAGGAAAATCTCCGCGGCTCTTATATAGGTGCTTTTCCCTGAAAACGCCTCTCCAATAAGACAGACGGAGAGCTTTGCCATGATAAAGCTGGACAAGTAGACGATAAATAAGATGCGCTCACAATCAAATGTTAATGTAAGTTCATGCTTCGGGGTTGTGCTCTGGTCAAAGAGCCTTTCGAAAGACGCATCAGCAAATATTCCAGAAGAGCACATGTAGGGAAAATGCTGCACACAGAGCCTTCTTCCTTTATCTGATGCCACAAAATATAGAAAGGATCCATCAGAGTCTGAAACACCTAGATACGAATAAGCTGAAAGATCGTCGTCTTCATCTGCATAATGCTCGGGGAATAGATCGGGAAGTAACGCCATTGCATCGTCAAGATCTGATTTGTTGAGAAGCTGCGCCGAATCTGCAAACATTGACATCACATGTGCCACAAATTTCTCGGGCCGATAGACACATTCCACCAAACCCTTTTTGTAGATCTTACTTAACTTGTTCAGAGGCCTTTTAAAATACATTACATGAAGGACATGCAGTGCATTAAAAACAGCTGCATATATGGGGAGAAACAGGTTGATAATGACAGACAAGTTATCCAAAGCCTCATAGATAAAATTCTGGAGATAGGTAACGGAAAAACTAACGCTGAAAAACGCTGTACGCGGTGCACTCTGGAGCTGCATGTAACTATCATATTTGGCCAAAGGAGTAGACGATGTAATTGTGTGCAAGGAGAGATATGAGTCTAGCTGATAAAGCTGTGTGTTCATAACCTCTGGAATTGGCTCGAAGGTAGCGTAAGCCTCGGGGTGGCACGGGCTCAGTACGAGAACCCTAAAACTAGTCAGGAACAGAACTAACAGTTGACGATAAAGGGTCCACACAATATGAGAG